>NC_060066.1:194867528-195492528 GCF_922984935.1 Meles meles
TTAACGATTTTATTTATTTATTTAGAATCTGTATGAGAGCAGAGGGAGGAGTAGAGGAAGAGGGAGAGAGAGAACCTCAAGCAGACTCTGGTCTGAGCATGGAGCCCGATGTGGGGCTTGATCTCATGACCCTGAGATCATGACCTAAGACAAAATCAAGAGTCAGATGCTTAACTGACTGAGCCACCCAGGTGCCCCAGTGAGTAATATGGATCATGTGGGCAGGCTATCTAATGTGTGGGGGCAGGGAGTACGTGGGAAATCTCTGTACCTTCTCCCCAATGTTACTGTAGACCTAAAAGTGCTCCAAAAAGTCTTCTTGGAAAAAAACACAGGCAATGGATGCAGAACCATATTAATATAGTAACTGGTAGGCATCTTTAAATTCTTTTTAACCCTTTCACTTTGAGTCTCACAGTAGCCTTCCCAAATCTTATCAATTAGCGAAGCTTTACAAATGGACGTCCAATTGAAATTAATGAGTACAGTGAGGAGGGAGTTCGACCCAGGCCAAGAGGTCTCTGGAGTAGCAGAAGTGATACAGGAATGGGGTAAGTTCTATAAAGGAAGCACCAGCCACAAGGACACCTGGGGGTCATGTGCCTCAGTGGCTCTCACAGGGTCTCCATCCAGGCCGGGCTTCAGTGCTCCCTCACCTGCACTGTGGCCGCCACCCACTACCTTGCTGATCCCAATCCCAGTCCCAGCCCAGCTCTGCTCTCCAGACTGTGTGCTGAGGGCATCTGGAGGGTCCCGGACAGGTCTCAACTCGTAAGGACTGTGCACTTTCAGCCCTTATAGGGCTCCTACTTGCCTTAATTCAAACCATGCAGGGATTTATCAAATCATTTGCCTACTGATGCTCAGTGCCGAGCAGGACAGAGTACGACATACAGGCAATGCACCTCTGAGTTCTTACCCAAGTAGCTTTGGCCACTCGCTTACTCTCCCAGAGCCTCAATTATCTTATCTGTAAAATGGGGATTTGGGGATTTAAATGCCCACCTCACAGAGATGGAAGGATGAGATGAGACTGTCCTTTACATGTCCTCTAATGTCCTTTTACACTAGCCCCGTCTGTGGCTGCTGCATCTGAGACGGGACCCACAGGGGTGGAAGGAGGGCTGCGGGGAGCCCAGGGCCCCTCCATCAGGTCCTTGTGCTCACTGTGACATGAAACTGTTCATCTTTCAGAGACTGATCTTCCTCATCTTCAGAATGGTCACGTGGAGATCCAATGAGAACATGTGTGTGAAGGTGTCTGTGGACCCACACACCACACGTCAATGCCAGCATCAGCCCCAGTCACCCCCAGTCACATGGGCGTCCAGAGGTGGCGCTGACACGCTGTCCGTCCCCAGCGGGCCCTGCTCTGGCATTGTCTCATTCCCCCACACCACAGTCCCCAGAGCCATGTGCTGTCCTAATCTCCATGCTGGAGATGAGGAAACTGAGGCACGGAGGGGCTGAGTGACTTGTGCACGGGCACTCGGTGAGTGTGGGGCAGAAATGGGCTTGAACCCTGGGGTGTCTGACCCCAGCCTGTGCTTGTGCCGCCCGTATCATCCAGCCCCCCGTCACCCATGGCCCCACACCACCCACACACCCCACACTCCATGCCACCCACATTCCCCATATCTTCTGCACACCCTACATGCCCCGCACCACACACCCCACCACACACACACCCCACACCACCCACATCTCACACCCTATACACCCCCACATCACCCACACCACCATGTCCCTCATATACCCCATACCACCCACATCCCCCACACCTCACATCACCCATGCCCCCATTCTCTCCACACCACCCACATCCTCTCCACCCCCCCACGCCCCCTGCACAACCCCCCACCACCCGCACCCCCATCCTGCCCACACAAACTGTCCACACCTCCATACCCTCCACACCCCAGATGCCCACACCCCAAACCTCCACCTGCCAACACACCTCCTTGCCTTTGACCTTGGACCATGGTTGTTGACTGAATGATTGTATCTCCTCCAAAACTGATAGGTGAAACCCTAACCCCACTATGATGGTATTAAGAGGTGGGGCCTTCGGAGGCGATGAGATCACTGGGGGGGGAGTCCCCGTGAATGGGAGGAGTCCCCTTATATAAGTGAGGCAGAGAACTTCCTCGCCCTTCCCCCACATGAAGATATAGGAGAAAGAAGGCTGTCTGAGCTCTCACCAGATACCAGGTGAACAAGCACCATGATCTTGGACTTCCCAGCCTCAAAAACTGTGAGAAATAAATTTCTGTCACAACGGTGAGCAATACATTTCTGTTGTTTATCAGCACCAATCTATAACCCTTTGTTAACGGCAGCCTGCGCCGACTAAAGAATTTCAATATACAGCCAGAAAGAGGCTTTTAAAATGCAAGTCAGACCAAGCCCCTCGGCTCAGGCCCCTGCCACGGGTCCCCACTTCCTCTGAGTAACATTCAAGAACCCACATGATCTGGCCTGTGTTTCCCTGTGACCTCTCCTTCTTCATTCACCCCCTTCCTCCTCCAGTTCTCCCAGGTGTACTAGCCCACTGGCTACTCCTCAAACACAGGTACCCTCCCACCTCAGGGGCTTTCCTCGAGCTGTTCCCTCCTCCAGGCATGCCCTCCCTGCTGTCTTCTGGGCTCACCCCTCACCTCTTCCGGTCTCTGCTCCCAGACACCTACTGGCCCCACGCTACTGAATATGGAACCCGCCCCCTCGACCCACACACCTGCTCCTCTCGGTACCCGTGCTCTCTCCTCTTCTTTTCCACAGTGCGCACCACCCGCTAACGTCCTATAGAATGCGTTGTATTTACCATTTATCATCTGTCTCCCCACAAGGCTGTCAACAACTGTGTCGTTTCTAAGCGCGCGGGACAGTGCCTGGAACAGTCGGTGTTCACACACCTATGAGTGACTGACACCTGACATGAGATCTGAGACATTAGAGTCCAGGTGACAAGTTCCAAGTCTGGAAAGCTCGGGACAGAGGGTGTCCACCTCCACCCACCTCCTGCCATGGGCTCTGGCCCGTTCTCTGTGGGACAGACCACCCCGTTTGGTGGGCCTGAGATGCTTTCTTCCCCCCACCAAGAACCCCCCACCCAGGATCCCCTTCCTATCCAGGAGCAGCTCCTTCTACCCCACCACCCAGAGAATCACACAGCCTTTGTTGGAGGGGGGCACGCTGAGACACTGAGTAAAACCACCCCTGAGGCAGGCAAAGAGACACACCCACAAAAACATAAAAGATGAAATGCACCCAGTTTCCCAGGGGGCTTATGAACCTTTCATCCATTGGGAAGAATGATAGTCTAGATAAGCACGAATAAGAGAGCCTGGACCCTGCAGGCTGTGCAGAGGCCCTGGAGCCCAGGTTCCTGCAGGGCAGAGGAGCCCCTGGTTACCAGCTCAGAGAACAAAGACTCAGGAACTCTGGACCCTGGGTGCTAATAACAGACAAAGGGCCAGACCTTCTGTACCTAGAGACCGTCAGGCCCTTCCAGGAGCCACGGCCCTGCTCCAGTCCTAAAGTGGGACATGCCCTGGCCGCTTGGCTTCGGTTGAATTTGGGAGAAAATCAGGAAGCAGGGCATGAAATTGTCAGTGGAACAGCAAATAGAGAAAAAGAAAATCAAAAAGAAGAAAAGGAATCGGGGCGCCTGGGTGGTTCAGATAGTTAAGCATTTGCCTTCGGCTCAGGTCATGATCTCCAGGTGGTGAGATTGAGTCCTGCCTCCGACTCCAGGCTCAGCAGGGAGTCTACTTCTCCCTCTCCCTCTGCCTCTCCCCCTACTCATGCTCTCTCTCTCTCTGTCTCAAATGGATAAATTTTTAAAAATCTTTAAAAAAAAAAAAAAAAGAAGAGGATTGCAAATGGGGAGGTGAAGAAAATTCACACTGATGGTAATCTAGGATGCAGTCAGTCCTGGGCAGGCAGGAGTCTCAGAACAGGAGCACCCCAGGGAGGCCCTGGGCCAAGTCTCCACTTCCCTATAGGCTCAAAGGGTGGAGGCCATTGCCCCCATGGCTGTGGCAGAGACGATGGGCAAGAAAGGGGGCTGGAGAGCTCACTGTTCTCCTCACAGGCTGTGGCTAGAGTAGTTCCCCCACGCTGGGGGGATCCTCAGTCAGGGAGACAAAGAACAGAGGGAGGTGGGGTCAGCGCTCTGAAGCACCCCCTCATTCCAGCTCCCACTCCTGCCCTGGCCAGCCCCCCTCCCACCTATACAGAAAAGGACACTGTGTCTGTGAGGGTCGTGCAGCCCCAGGGCTGAAGCGTGGGGTGTCTGGGCTCCCCCAAACCCAGGTGGGCACCACTTTCTCCTGCAGGACCTGGGCAAGTGACCCCAGCTCTCAATACCAAGTTCTTCATCTGTAACAAGGGGAGATTCGCGGGACTCCCCGCCCCCCAAGGTTGTTGGATGGGATTAAACCCTATAAACCTTTAGGAAGGGCTTGCCACTGAGCCCAGCTCCCAAGCTATGGCTCAGTAAAGTCAGCTGAAAGAATGATGACAAGAATCAGTAATGTTATTCTGCTGGAGTGACTCAGCCTCCCATCTGATCCTTGGCCTCTGTGGAGGTTACACCTGACGCCCTGGGAGAACGGCACTGCCCTATTCATCCACCTGCTTTCTGCCCCAGCCGTGGTTCTCAGACACCTCCGCTCTCAGCTCCATGACCTCTGGGCCATTTCCTTTCATTTCTAAGAGTGACTGGGTTTGCCTGATATGGGCATGGTCACAAGCCCATGAGTCTCCATTCCTTAGAAACCATTTCTTTCTGCCGACGCTCTCCCACGCTCAAGTACTGGGTCTCTGATGCTCCAAGAAATGATGGTGTGACTGTTTACCTGTGAATAAATCATTGATTCAGAAGGTTCGCCTGAAAAATCTCACAGTCGGCGACACTGCTTCTGCCCTGCTCTCACCAGACGCACACCACACGGTGAAGCTGCCCGGGCTCCTGTCCCTGGGGCCGATTTCACAGCCAACAGCCCTGTAGACAGAGAGGAAGCCAAAGGTTCATGTGCAAAGGCCCAGAGGTAAGAGGGAACATGACATGAAGTGGGTGCTGTGTGGCGCCGCGGAGGGTGACCCTCAGGGACCCCGCAGTGCCATGTGTCATGAGGCCCCCAAAGGCCCCAGTCAGGATCCCGTTTTTTATCCAGAATAAGGGGCAGCCGCTGAAGACTAGAGGACCTCATCTCAGGTTGGGGCCAATTCTTATGAAAAACGAGGCAAGCCGTCCAGACCTCCCAGCAGGGACACTACACCCAGACCAAAGCTGACAACAGTGACCCCCATCATCTCACACCAAGACAGGGGCTCTAGACACACCAGCGAGAGTCACCCTCCTTTTGCCACCTGCCGCTAAAATGTCCCAGCACCTGTGATGTCATCGACGCATGAGAAACACCCTGAAAGAGACAAAGAAGGCAAATCGGCAGGCCAGGGTTTGGGGAGCTGAGCTGTTCCGCTGGTGCTGGGAGGGCCCTCAGGGGTGACACCGTTATTTCTGGATTAGAAGGCAGGGCTTCAACGTTGCCATGCCTCTGTGGGATGGTTTTCAACCCCAAATGGCATAGGAATAGAGCAGACACAGCCCTGTGCCTCCTAACACCGAGCGCAGACTCTCAGGAGAGCCCAACCAATTCCGTGAAGTTCATTGCTAAATCATGCTGATTTTTAAATGCACTTTAAAATTGGGGTCAGGAGAGTCATTTGGGAGGTGTTAATAGTTGGCAGACTATATTGAACTTTTTTTCCCCTCACTTTTTCGAGAGACTATAACAATTTCATCCCAGGCTGCCATGACATCAGGTTCAAGTCTGTCCACTGGCTTTAGTTGGGACTGTCCAATCACCATCCCCTCTGGACCCCTAGGGACTCAGCGGAAAGCATTCACTCCATGGGCTTGATTTCATCCCCTCTGCACAAGTTCACACCTCGTGCCCGAGTCCCCATCCCTTGTCTGTTCATGCTTGGGGTTTGGGCCCAGCCAGCCCCAGGCATGGGATCCGTGTGGTTCAGGCAGACAGAGCATCAGCCCTGGGTCAGGAGTTCAAATCCTGACCCTGGGCCTCAGTTTCCCAACTGTACCACAAGGAGGTTTAACCAGATGATCCACCTGGTCCCTCTCCACTCTGCTGGTCCAAGGATCTATGGTTTTGTGCAGGAGGGTCTTGCCCAGACATTTAGAAACCAATGACCCAGGATCTGTTGATGATCTCTGCCTGAGAGGTGAGAAAGAAGAAAACATCCGCCCATGAACCATAATCAGAAACCAAAACCACACCCTCAGGCTGGTCCCCACTGACCTGACAGGGATATTTTTGTTCCCACAGTGAATGAACTCTGCTAAACCAAGAGAACGTGCCAATACAGTAAAAAGTTCTGTCCCAACTCAAATACGTGGAGTTTAGGGTTAACTGAGCCAATAAAGGGAATGAAGCCCTGTGTGATAGAAGAGTCTGGAGAGGGCTGGGTCAGGGAGTGGGGGCATCTGGTTTCTGATGGTACGCGCAGTAGGAATGGGGGTGGGGAGCAAATAAATAACAACAATAATAATAACAGCGAATCCATCTCCTGTGACAGCCTCCTTCTCTGGGCGCTCTGCAAAGCAGCATGCCTCCTCTCCTCTCCTCCACAGCAGCCAGGTCTCAGGGAATTTCTAAGAAGGATGAGATTCCAGGAGAAAGAGAACAGCCCCCACATCCCCAGCGCAGAAGCATTCACCCACGCCTCTCCACTGTGAACATGAGGCTGCCCTTCCCAACACCAAGGTCAGAAGGTGTCTTCACATCATGAGCCCAGGCACCTCTGAAAGGCCTGGAATACATCCCCCCCATGCGTCCCTGCCCTTCTCAGGCACCTCTCGGGCCTCAGTGGCGACAACTGCTCTGTTTCCATCAAGGTCCAGCTGTTTTAATGGGGCTTTTAAATAACCCCTCTGCTGCCAAGAAATTTATGTCCTGCAGAGATGTGTGAGGCTGTGAACAGACATTGGAGAGAGGTTCAAGCCCAGTGGTAGTTGGACGATAACCATGACGTGCCCTCCCTGTCCTTCCGTCCTCTGGGACGTCAGTTTCCAATGACTCAGCAGATGTCACCACCTAGCTCCAGGCCATGCGCAGGGTTCCAAGTCCAGAGAGAAAGATTAGTTGTGTTCCGGGACTCGAGTAGGTCACAGTCAGATGGGGGAGGCAGACCTGCCAGCAACACACATCATCCAGCTGCCAAGAAAGCACCAGACTAAAGGCTGCCACTCCATGAGCACCTCCGATATACAATAGTGTCTCCTGTGTGCTGGGTCCAAGGCCAGGTGATCCACAGGTTGTCCGAACAACCAACAAGCCACTCTGCTACAAGGCCACTAATCATTCCCATTTTACTGATGAGGACACGGAGGCTCAGAGCAGTTGAGGAACTCACTCAGGTCACATAGCCAGGGAGAGAGCGCCAATCAGTGTGTGCTCTGACAACACCCGCTTCAGAGCAGCTCTGCCCGCCCACACCCCCAAAGAAGGAGGCCAGGTCGGCTGGGTGGACATCTGGGTGTTTACCTGATCCAGGCAGTCCGAGTCTGGAGTGAGAGCTAGATCACAGGTGCACTGTCTCCTGATTGTGGAGGTTCCCCAAGGTCACCCCACATTAGTCCAGGTGAGTTAGGCTGTCCCAGGCCAGCGGCCAAGGAAAAGATAAGAATCAAATTTACTTGGTGTATTGTCCTCCTTCCCATGCCCACAATCCCATCTTTCCTCAGCACTAGTGGTTTGGCTGGGTCTGAGCCCCATACCTGGTTTCAAGAGTGAGTGAGTGTGTGACTCCTGGAATGGTCAAGCAACCAGTAATTTCCTCCCCTTGGCGATTGTGATTGGCTAAGAATGAGCACATGATCCCAGAGGGTCCAATCAGAATTAGACCTTGGATTTTTTTTTTCCTAAACAATTTAGGAGTACCAAGGTTGGTCAGTATGAACCAGAGCTGCTGGTGGTCATCTGGAGAACAGCCTTCCTAAGAATGAAGATAAATGCGGCTCTGAAAAATGGAGAGAGAAGAAAGAGCCGGCATGGGTGAGTGTGGGTATAGACATGTATGTGTGTATGCACTCAGATCACGCTGACCAGAAGCCCAAGGAAGGCAGACAGTAGTGTCTTCTGCTTCGCCCCTGCTGTGCTCCCAGCCCTGGAAGGCTGCCCAGCACAGAGGAGTGGCAATTGTTTGAGCCCCAGGGTCAAGTCAGGCCTGAAGCCAGAAGCCCCCCAGACTTCCCTGAGCAAATACATTTTTCTTTCTCTACTTAAACCAGTTTGAGTTGAATTGGATCAGAGCTCTGTGAGTCCCATCCCTGCACTATAGTTCTCCACCCCCACGCACCTGGAGAGCATCATGTCTGGCCCATGGTCTGTATTTGTACAGTGAGCAAAGAAGTGAGTGAACTTGGCCATTTCCCATTCCTTGGCTCCCCCACTCTCCACTTCCCTGAGAGCTACCTGCAGCCTCTCAGGCTACAGAGGGTCTCACTGGGACCATCGATCACGGGTGTATAAAGGAGGCTTGATGAAACAGCAGCTGCTTTCCCCCACGGCTGCAGCAAGAGCTGTTCATCAAGCCCTTGGAGGAGGACAGCTGGCCTCCAGGGAAGTGGTCAGTGTCACAGGCGGGAGCAGCACCCCCAGGACATACTGGAAATGGGCTCAGAGGTGCCAGGCTGGGGACTGGGACCCTGCCATCCTGGCCGGCGGACACCAGAGTAGAGGATAATAAAAGTAACTCTGCACATCCCCACGGACAAGTCCACACAGAGTACATGAGCCTGTTGGAGGAGGCTGAAATCCTGGCTCAGACACTCACCAGCCACATGACCTTGAGCAAACCCCAGCTCCTCCCTGGGTCTGGGTTTTCTTGTCCCCTAATCGTCTCACTCACGAGGCTGTTGTGAGAAGGAAACAGTGGCCTAGTGAGTGCTCAGTCAGAGCCCTGCCTCAGTCCGCTGAGAGCTCGCCCCAGTTCGCTCTGCATCCGGCATCCTGAGCTCCCAGAAGAAGGTAGACAGGAGGCTGCCTGAAGGAGAGTCAGGAGGAACAGGGACCCAGCATCTCCCAGGGCCACTGTGGAGTGGCTGCCTGGACCTGAGTCCCTCACGGGGACCCCGGGATGCCCAAAGACACTGAGGGGAGAGCAGGGTACACAGGAGCCAGAATGGTATTCCTGACATTCCTGCTGGACACTGTGCTCTAACCAGAATGTGTGCCTCAACCACACTTTAATTTTCATCACCATGGAATGCGCGCCTGCATGGATGCAGGAAGGAATGAGTTCAAATACGCTGTTTAAGGTGGAAGAAATGGAGTCTCAGAGAAGTCTAGTGATTTGTCCAAGGTCACACAGCTTGGGATGGCAGACCAGGTCCAAACCCCACACATCCATCACTAAGGCCCAGGCTCCTTCCCCCACCCCACCCTGTCCCACAGAGCTCAGGAGAGGAGTTAGGAAAGGAAGAGGTCAGCATGGGCTGGAGGCATCAGGGAGGACTTCCTGGAGGAGGGGAACCCCACGCTGGGCCCTGAAGGACAGACTAGAGGAGAAGAGCGTGCAGGGAGGATGGAGCAGCTCCTAGTGTGCTACTCTCAGTTCTTTAGGCCTCTGGGTCTGGAATTCTCCATGAGGAGGTTCAGAGTCTTCCTGGAGCAGGGACCCGGGACCCTCTCCCCAGAGGAGGACCTGTGTCCTGCCAGGTTGGAGGCAGTTCCGAGATAGGGGAGGTGAGCAGGGCGAGCGGGAGCTCCTGGGAACGTCTGTTCTCTTGGCTTCTGTCCCAGGAGCTCCTGAATGGGAGCAAGGATGGCAGTGACCTTGCCCATCTGCTGTGAGGGACTGCGGTCTCACAGGCGTTCTGGGTGGCCATCAGCCCCACACGTGGTTCAGACCACCTCCCCCGAAGTGTCACCTCAACGGAGTTTTCCTGCAGATCCCCCGAGTGAGCAGCGCCCAGAAGGGTAAGAACCCTCGTCATGGCCACAGTCGGGGAGATGAGTCTGCCTCCCTCCCTGCCCCGCTGCGAACACCACACCCATTTCCCTGTACTGAGCCCGCAGAAGGGCGACAGTGGCCCCTCGGGCAGGAAAACGCACATCAGCGCGTGATTCCTGGGGGGTCCTCGGTGAGCTGGGGGAGAAGCAGGGACTATTTTGGGAGCAGAGGCCTGTGGGGGTGGGAGCTGCACCCCTTCCCCGCCCAGGCCAGCTTTCCAGATGGGCTGGGAGCTGCTCCAGCGACTCTTCCAATCTCAACTCCCCGCCACCCTCCTGCCTTTCTTTGACAAGCAGTGACTAATGCCAATTGGGTGAGGACTCTGAAGGGACTCCTGGCTGTGGGGAGACAGATTCCTGGCTCCTGGAGCCTGCCCATCTTGGAGAGACAAGTAGGCTAATAGAGGGAGAGCCTGCAGAGGGTCAGCAGTCCTTGGATGGTCAATGCCAATTCCTGGGCTGACCCCCCACCCTCACCCCTACCTGATCCCTCTGGGGTCTGGAGGACAGGCAGAGTCACCTCTCAATCTCCTGTCATCTTCTCTCAAGGCAGGAAGCTCCAGGTGCTTTCCTGGACCCAGAACTTTCTGGAGCTCACAGCAGCAGCTCAGGAATACTGGCTGAGAGGAAGAAGAGAGGAAGGAAGGGGCTTCACTCCTGAGGCACCAAGGGAACTGCAGGCAGAGAAGCCAGATGGAAATGAGCAAGGGATGAGAATGAGGTCATCAGAAAAAATTCAGCATTAGAAATGGTTACACGGTGACCTATGGCATTCGCTTAATCAGGGACAAATTAGTCTGTGCCCCGGGAAGATCTGAGACTTTCTGGTGCCGAACATTTGTTACAGCTCTAACATTTTGTGCTGAGCTGGATGCGTCCCAGATTCCAGGAGCCGGAGAGAAGTTCCAGCATCGGGGCCTGGGGAAGAGTAGAGGCTCCCACACGGGCGTCTGTCCTCACTGTGTGAATGTGGACAACTTCCCCTCTTGTAGATAGTTCTTCTGTGTCCCAGGCTTGCAAGGATCAAGGTGATGGAGGCCCAGGATGCAGAGCCCGAATGCTGTGGGAGCTCATGAAAGCTCTCTGGGGGGGAAGGACAGAAGCAAAGATGGGCCCTGGGCTCTGAGCTTTTGGAGGCACTGACTCACCTCCTCTCCCCCACTCCTCACTCTTCACCTGGGCCCTGAGGACTGATGCTGCTTCCCCACACATGGGCGGGGGGGGGGGGGGGGGGGGGAGGAGAAAACGGGCTGAGAGAGGTCAAGTGCATTGCCCAAGGGCACACAGCTGGCCCCAGGAGAGATCATACTCTTCTCATGACCCCAGGTTGCATTTCTGGTCCCAAAGGCACCTTCTTTAGCCTTTGGGGTCCTATTCCTGAGGGTCAAAATGGCCTCCCAGGCTATTCGCCAAGGGCTGAGCTGCCAAGCTCACTTTCCTTTGGGATCTGACCCATCCCTGCTCCAGAATCCCTGCCCTTCCCTCCAGCTCCCCAGGGCCTCCATCCCCTCCCATGTAGAAGAGGACAATAAGAGCCCCCCAGGTTTGTGGTAAGGAAGGAGGGAAGTCATGTGCATAATGGTGGCCAGCATCGAGGGGAGGGGCCGCCCCTGCGGTACTCTCTGTGGCAAGCTTCTCAGGCCGAGCTTTTCCCCATCAGCTACTGCCCGACCTCCCTCCCCAGGCACCACCTCCCCCTCCTGCTGCAGCCTCCCAATACAGCATCTCTTTCTCATCATCCCATTTTCCTTCATTTTTTCCTGCATTTTTCATACCTTGTAAATTTTTTTTGGTTCATGTACAAGTTTCCCTCAGCTGTCTCCCAGGAGCTCCCTGAGGGCAGGGGCCTGGAGGTCTCATTCGCGGCTGTGTCCCAGTGCTCAGCACCCCGAGGGGGCACCCAGAGGAGCCTGACGAGTGCCCACTGGATGAGGGGCCACATGCGGACTGAGCCTGGGTTGTATCAGTCAGGATGGGTGAGGTGCTGTGACAAATAGGCCCACGTCCCAGTGGCTTCCCCCAGGAGGAGCTGGTCTCTTTCTACATGAGGTCGGAGGGGATGTGGCTGGTCCGGGGAGGCGCTTCCTCGGAGCACCGATGTGGGGATCCAGGCTTCTTCATCTGTGATGACATCACTGATACACGGGGCTTCCAGGGTTCCTGGGGAGGGGCAGTGAGTGAGGGGAAGGTTGCCAAGTGATTCACCAGCTCAGCCCAGAGGGTAACCGTGTCATCTCCAGCCATGTTCCATTGACCACAGGTGCCAAGGGGCCCCACCTGGATGGACGGGTGGCTGGGCAGGGTGGTCCAGCCTGGGTAGCCACCACCCGGCACCAGCCTTGCCCTATGACAGGGGGTGTGAACTGGTGGGCAGCAACCGTCTCAGCCCCTGGTGGCAATGGATGACTCTTGTCACTTTGAGTCCCTTCCTGTGACTTCTGGGCTCCCAGCTCTCTCCCTGCCTCTGGCGGGCATGGTGCATGGGTCAGAAGGACAAGAAGAAAGGGGCGGTGACCTGGGAAGGGCTGCCCATGCTGCTCCCCACACTCAGCTGGGGAGGGAAGACATTCTGGGCTGTTCTGAGCTGACTGTGTTGGAACCTTTTGTGTCTGCTGAGCTGCTAATTCCGGAGCCATCTGCCTGTGTTCCCAGCCCCAAAGCCCCGGGATAAATAATTTTTTTTTTCTGTGGTTTTTAAAGAAAGTTTCGGCGGGGGTGGGGAGAGAGGAGGGAGGTCTCGGAATCATCTGGTCTCTGAGGAGGAGGCCCTGGCAAGGGATGGGACCAAAGTGCGCGTGACACTGAACCCTGAGCCTTGTAAAAACCACCTGAGGTTGCTATGATTAGCCCCATTTTACAGATGAGGAACCTGAGCCCCAAAGAAATTAAAGAGTTTGCCAAAGGTCAGACCTTGACAGAACAAAGTGCTATGCTTCTTCATGAATCAGTCCTTTCTGCTGGAAGCACCTTGCCCCTCACTTTTCCCACGGATGGCCTCCCCTTGCTTCAGAATTCTGGGCCAGAAAAGCTCAGAATTAGAAAGGAAGCTGGGAAGAGTAGCGGGCCTTGCGGGCAGGGTCACACAGCGAGGTGGAGCGGGGTGGGGGATTGGTTAACAGGGGTGCAGGAGGGCACAGGTCTTGGAGAGGCAGAACTTGGCCCCACCAAGAGCTGACTCCGTGGTCCTGCCTGGCCTTGACCTCTCTGTGAAACCACAGTAGAACTTCTCCCTTTCATGGCGGAAAAGGACGGCATAGGTGACATGTTGCTTTACCTTCTGTTCAGACACGCACCATTGCCTCCAGGAGCCCTGAGCCTCAACTCAGCCCCGCCAGGGAAATTTCTCAGGACATCTCTTCACTTTCCAAGGCATGGTGCCAATGTCACTGTGATTCAGGTGAATAATCGTCACCAGCATTGATATGGAACCTGCAGCCCAGATCTCAGCTGCCTTGCTTCTGGAGGAAAACCGATGGGACAGGTGCTAGCGCTGTCCTCTCCCACCATGTGGCGTTACCCTCGCCGCTTCATGGTGCTTAACTGGGCTGATTCATAAAACGGGAGTAATGATGGAATCTTCCTCATGTTTCATTTAGAAATAAAAAACAAACAGAGAAGTGTAAAAGTCCTTACTACTCGGCCACACAAACTATTGCAATACCTAACATCTTTTTTAACAGACTTATGAAGATGTGATTGGCATACAATAAACTGCCCCGTATTTAAGTGCGGAATCATAAGTTTTGACATACGTGTCCATTGGTGAAACCATTGCCACAAGTAAAATGATAAACATATTCTTCACCCCAGAATCTTCCTCGTGCCCCTTTGTTAGCCTGACCCACAGCCCCATGCTCCCCCTCACGCAGTCCCCAGGTGACCACCATCTGCTTTCTATCTCTCCAGTTTGGTTTGCATTTTCTAGAATTTTATAGAAATGGAACCGTGCCATATGTATTCTTTTCATCTGGCTTTTTTCACTCAGCATAACTATTTTGAGATTTATTCCTGTCGCATGTATCAATAATTTGTTCTTCTTTATGTATG
The DNA here is from genome assembly GCF_922984935.1 of Meles meles. Lineage (NCBI taxonomy): Eukaryota > Metazoa > Chordata > Mammalia > Carnivora > Mustelidae > Meles > Meles meles. The sequence continues at coordinate 194,881,616 of NC_060066.1, forward strand.
AGTAGTTGGATAGAATTTATTTATCCATTGATGGCCGGGCTGATGAACATTTAGCCTCCGGTTTGGAACTGTTGTAGACAAAACCACTCTGAACATTTGTGTACAATTTCCCTTTAATTTCTGTTGTAACAGCCTCTCACAAATTTTTCTATGTTGTGTTTTCATTTCCATTTGATTTGAGATACTTCATAATTTGCGTTTGGGTTTCTTCTTTGTACCATGGATTATTTAGAAGTGTGTTACTTAGCTTCCAAATACTAGGGTATTTTCCAGGCATCTTTCCCTACGGATTTCTAATTTCATTCCATTGTGGTCAGAGAACAGACATTGTGTGACTTGTATCTTTTTAAAAATTTGTGAAACTTGTTTTATACAACCCAGAATATCATCTGTCTTGGTGAATGTTCTGCATGCCTTTGAAAAGAATGTGTATTGTGCTGTTGCCTGGTAGAATGTTCTATAAATGCCAATTAGGTGAGGTTTGTTGATGGCGCTGTGCGAGCCTTCTCTACCCTTGCTAATTTTCTGCCCATTTGTTCTCTCTGTCGCTGAGAGACGGGTGTTGTGATCATTTTCTAGTGGTGATCTGTTTATTTATCTTTGCAGCTTCCCAACTTTTCCCTCATGCATTGTGAAGTTCTGTTATTATGTTCATAAATAGTCATGGTTGGTACAGCCTCTCGATGAACTGACATCTGTATCATTACGAAATGTCCCTCTTTATCCGTGGTAACATTGTTTGCACCCAAGCCTGCTCATCTGTTATTGTTCTCCCTCTCCAGCTTTCTTCTGATTAGTGTTACATGGTATGTAATTTCCCACCCCTTACTTTTAACCTATTGCTGTCTTTCTACTTAAAATGGGTTTCCCATAGGCTGCTTGTAATCGGGTCTTGCTTTTGTGTCCATTATGATAATCTTTGTCTTTTGATTGGATCTCTGTAATGCGATTACTGATGTGGTAGGGTTTAAATATGCCATCTAGCTTCTTATTTATTTCTTCCATCTGTTCTTTGGTCGGTCTCCCTCCTTTTCTGCCTTCTTCGGGATTATGGAGGTAATTTTTATGATTCTATTTTATCCCCTTTGCTGACTTCTGAGTTATAAGGGTTTTTTTTGTTTTTTTTTTTTTTTTGGTTATTTTGTTAAACATCTTTTCTTTTTTAAAGTAGACTCCACACCCAGCATCGTGACCCTGAGATCAAGACTGGGGTTGAGATCAAGAGTACAACACTTAACCGACTGAGCCACCTAGGCGCCCCTTCTGTCGTTACTTTGGTCTTTGCCTTCTGATGGACCGATGGATCGTATTTGTTTTTAAGCTCCCACGGCCAACTAGCAAGTGATAGTAAACAAATTCACATTCAGTGTATAAATTGTACAACAGCCCCTCCCACTCTCTGTTTAAGTGGTCACAAATTCACTTCTGCATATAAATCATGAATAGTCAGTTTTCTTTTAAAGAGATTGAAATAATGAGAAAAATGTCTTTTCAATTTCCCCATAATCATCATTTTCAGAGATTTCTCCCTAGATGTCCAGATTCCAATTCCCATCCACCGTCAGCTTGCTTCTGCCTGCCTTGAAGATCTCTTGCCGTGAATACCATTTTGTGATGCATTCTTTCAGCCTCTATAGCTAATAACATTTTTTCCCTTTATTTGTGAAAAATATTTCCCCTATCTATAGACTTCTAGAATGACTGTTTTGGTTTTTTCCATTTAGCGTTTTAAAGATATTGCTCTACTGTCCCTGGTCTACATCGTTTTTGATGAGAAATCTGCTGTCCTCCTTATTTTTGCTCCTTTATCAGTAACATGTCTTTTTCCTCTGGTTATTTTTAAGATTTTTCTCTTTATCCCTGGTTTGGAGACATTTTATTATGATATGCCTTGGTATAATTTTTTTCAGGTTTCCTGTACTTCAAGTTCATTGCACTTCTTGGATCTATAGATTAATGGGCGTCAACAAATTTGGAAAAAAATTGACCATTATTTTGAACTATTTTTTTGACCTGCTCACTTACGTGTGTGATAGGCAGCTCTAGGCCATCCCACAGCACACTGAGGATTTGTTCATTTCTTATATTATTCTTTTTCTCTGTGTATTTCATGTTGGGTAATTTGCATTTCTATGTCAAGTTAACCAATCTCTTTTTCTGCAGTGTCTCATCTGCAATTACAACCATCTAGTACAGTTTTCATCTCATACATTATGATTTTCAGCTCTAGATTTTTAGTTTTGGTCTTTTGTATATCCAGCACAGCTCTACTGATCATTTCCTATCTTTCTCCTGTGCTTCTAAATGTATTCAATAATGTGTTAATAACTGGTTTTACTGTCCTCATCTGCTGTAAATTAGGTCATTTGTTTTAAGTCCATTTTGATCGTCTGGTTTTTACACTCACTCTATGTCATATTTTCCTGCTTCTTTGATTGCCTGGGTATTTTTCATCAAATGCTACTCATTGTGAGTTTGTCTTTTGGGCAACTTGATATTTTGTATTCTTATAAATACTCTTCAAGATTGCTCTGGACACAGTTAAGTATTAGGGACACATGTCTTTTAAGTCTTATTTATAAACTTTCCTACACATGCACAAAGCAACAGTCAGTCTGGGGCCAATTCTCCGCTTCTGACGCAAGACCCTTCTGAGTACTTTAACCGCTGCCCTTGCCTGACCTGGCTTTCCACTCCAGTGGGAGCAGAACTCCTGAGTTTTAGGAATGTGCCTTAATTCCTGTTGGCTGTGTTTCCTCAGCCCCAGGCAGTTTCTCTCCACCCTCCCCAGAACTTCCTGCCCCTGGGTCCCCACATGTATTCTGCAGAGGCTCCATGTTTCCAGACTCCTAGTAGTTGCCCCACGGGAAGCAGCACTGTTTCTACTTCCAACATGCAGGGGAAATGCTGCCATTTCTCCAGGTGGAAAGTACAGCTGTGCTCTGAGAGGTCCACCCTCTCCAAGCAAGCATTCAACAAAGTAGCTGTCGCTGTTGCTGTTATTGATATTATTATTAACAGAAGAGCCATGATTCAACACAGCTCCTCCAGCTGTCTCCACATACCAGCAATCCCGGAGAATGCATGTCATTTAAGACCACGTGGGTGTCTCCACACACCAGCAATCCCGGAGAATGCATGTCATTTAAGACCACATGGGTGTCGGCTGCAAATTCCCATGGGGGTTCCTGCTCTGGGGAACTGGATCAGGATACTTCTGACTCTCCCAGGTTCCATGCACCTGTTAGCCCTGATCAGAAATGGGTCCTTCCAGTCTGCTCCTGGCAGTCAACAGGTTTGCTGCTCTCGCCATGAGTTGAAGGAAGAACATTCATCACCTGGACTTTGGGATCAGAGACACATAAGCTCAAAGCCTGAGTCCCTCTGAGGTCTGTGATCTTGAGCCTCAGTTTCTTCATTTATGAATAAGGAATTGTAACATCTGCCATAGTGAGTCTTATACCAGATCATGGTGGGGAAGGGCACAGCATAGGTCTTGACCAGTTTGGTGTGGGCAGAACTGCTACAGTGATCTCCCACCAGCCTGGTGACCCCAGATAAGTTGTCTCAGTTTTCTGAGCCTTGGTTTTCTGATCTGTAAAATGGCGGGGGGGGGGGGGCAAGGAGGGTAGATAACACAGTTTTCCTTATTATTGAATTACAAGGATGAAATGAAATAATCATATCCCCCTGATTCCTACATCACTCACCCTCATCCCTTTCATTTTACTGAACCCCAAGCCTCCTTTCTTGGTCTCAGCAACCTGGGGACTCCCATCCTCTGAGGCTTGGGAGAACAGAGGCAAATGGTGTCCATGCATCTGTCTCAGAGCAGACAAGGCAGCCCCCATAACAGGAGCTGGTTCAGTGCTTTACTAACTTCTCATAAAGCTGAACAGCCTGTCACAGAAACACGGATGCCATCTCTAATTTTTCTGATGCTCCATTTAAACAAGCATTGCCCAGCGGCTTCCAGGTGTTTCGAGAAACAACATAACAATATGGCTATTGCTTCTTGTGCTTGTGGTATTATGCTTTCCCTAGAGCCCTGTGTATTGCACATATGTTGATTTGAAAAACTGGGGGAATCTCGACTGTAGAAGACAGAGAAGTCTCTCCCCCAGCAGAACATCTGGAGGGGCCTCAGTCAGCTGGAGGCTCAGGAGCAGACAGTGCATGAGACTCACCGAATGGTCTGGCAACAGCACCCATCAAATGGCTAGAGGTCTCATCTAGCACCCCATTCAGTCCTGGAGGTCAGGTGACATGGGCCAGAACCCCAGAAACTGCAGATGGAACCATGTAGCCATCAGCAACCACAATGTGAGGTTAAAAATCAGCCAATATTTCTTGAGTACTAGCCATGTTCCCATCACTGTTCATTGTGCCCATTTAGAAGATAAGAAAACTGAGACACAGAGAAGTGAAATGACCTGCCCGAGGCCCCACAGCTGATAAGTATCAGCACTGGGATTTGAACCCAAACCACGAGGTTCCAGAGCCTTCGGTAGAATCATTATAATGAAGTTCAGATCCCCCAACCTAGCCCAGAAGTCACCTCCCCTTCCTAGTTTGTCTCCTTCTCGTGTGTATCAATTAGCTTTTGCTGTGTAACAAACCACTCTGAAACGTAGAGCTTAAAACACAAACATGTATATTTCTAATGGATCTGTTGTCAGCAAGGCAGCTCTTCTCATCCAGGTGGGCCCAGTCAGGACTGGATGGTTTCAGGTGGCCTCAGTCACCTGCGTGGGCCTCAAGGGGAACTGCTGAGATGGCCGGGGCACCTGTCCATAGTCCCGTCTCCTCCAGAAAACCAGACTGAGCTTGTCCAGTTGTGTTGGTCACAGGTTTCCCAACAGCAAGAAAGGGCTGGTCCCGTGCACAGCACTTTTTAAGTCCTTGCCTGTGTCCTGTTATTACTGTCATCTTAGCCAAAGCAGGTGACCAGGCCAGACCTGGTCTTGGGGTGGACAAGAAGATTTGAAATCGTGACAAAAAGAGCAGCAACACTTTGTAGCAAGGAGCACACATGGGACAGGGAGAGGTGCATGGGCACACAGCCATCCCCATTCCCCATCTCCCTCTCCACGTATTGCCTCCTTCCCTCTGCCTGTCTGCTGCTACAGCCCTGAGAATGCTCTGGACACCCACACATGCTGCCCTGTGCCTGGAGTGTGTTTCCTCAGCTTCCTCTGGCAAAATCTTTCATATCTTTTAAAATGCAGCTTGGGAACAAAAGCCTTCTCTGACCGTCCAGCCCCCCAGACAACCTGCAGGCTGTTCTTCCTTCTCACTGCACCCATCACCCTGAGGTGGGATAGCCTCTCCAGGAGGGTGGGACCCCTGAGGTCAGGATCAGCGTCAGAGAGCCCTGGGGCCCTAGAATAAAAGGTTAGCTCAACAACTGCTTTGGGGCTTGGAGGAAGGGAGGGAGAAAGAGAGGGAAGGGAAGGGAAGGGAAAGGAGGGGGAATAGGGAGGGGGAAGCAAGAAGGCAAATAAGGGAATCTTGGGTGAAAGGATCCAGGGACAGATGTCAGGCCAATGACCAGGCAGGGCCAGGCTTAGGTCAGGTAGCAGCTGACCCACCAACCCTAGCACAGGAGAGCCTGAGCTCAGAGTATGTGCCCTTTGCAGGTGAGGAAAACATTTACTAGCTAATCACAAAATTAATTTCCATGGGCAAGGGTGCTGCCGAGGAGAAGAGCAGGTGCCTGTGATGGGTCGCAAGGCTTGATCTGGTCCTGGACAAGGTCCAGGGAGGCTTTGTTCGGAAGTGACATGGTAACATTTGATCAGAGACTGGGGTACAACAGGTTAAGTAGAGGGGGGCAGGGTGCAGGCAGGAGGAACAGCAGGATGTCCTCTCTAGAGGGAGGAGAAGCAGGGTTCCCTGGGACACAGACATGCCCTGTGTCCTCTGAGTTTGAGTGTGGGCAGGAGGGAGGGAAGGAGGAACTGTGAAGACAGACACTGGACACACGGGAACCCCCCAGGAGCAAGACGCTTACCTGGGAGGCCCGGGGACAGCCCACATGGGGTTCACGGGAGCTCTGAGCAGAAGGCATTGCTGGGCATCAGCCTGTCGGCACCAGCAATAATTAGAATCCTAAAAAAGACCTCATTATTTCTCCAAGGGCCAGGTGCCCTTTGGAAAAAGGATGTTTCCTGCCGGATCACCCCCTGAAGATGCGTTCGTCACAGGCTATTGTGTAAATCCATGCCTGGCCCATTTAAGAGACGGGATTTATCCACTTGACTGGCCTTCACACTCCTTCTCCAAACTCTCACAATGTGGCAGCTATGAGGAGCCCAGGGAAGAGCCATGAAACATGCCGGATGAGGCCAGATACCCGGGCCTGCGGGCTCTGAGCTGCCTCCCGCTGCAGAGGAGAGCCGAGGGAGGGGCTGGGGTTCGCTCTGCTCCAAACAGGGGTCAGTCCCCAGGGAGAAGATGTGTGACACCAGAGAGGGCAGGTCGGGTCCGCTCCTACCACCGGGCTCACTGTGTGCACGCCTGCGTGGGGTCTTGGGGTGCAACGGTGAACAGAAAAAAACCTGTGTCTGGAGCAGGGAGGCAGGAAGGACAGGTGAACAAGGTGGGTTGGGAGTGTGCCAGGTGGGCGAGGAACTGGGAAGAAGATACCACGCATGACGTGTGGATCCTGGCTATGGGCGGGTCGGCCATGTGCCTTGGTAGGAGAGCATGTCAGTGAAGGTCTTTCGCAGAAGCAAACCTTCAAGCTGAGGTCTCAGTAAGGAGATGGAGGACCAAGCAGTAAGTTCTGCCTAGAGATAGAGGGGAAGGGTTCCAAGGAGGAGGAGACCTGATCTATTGCCTGGCAGATGGGTAGAGTCGCAGCAGGTGGGCGAGAAGAAGAGAACTCCAGGCGGGTGCAAAGGACCAAAGCAGTGCAGGTGTACAACAAGCTGGGGAAATGTTTATTGTAGCCAGAAGCGGGGCTGGAAGTGACAGACCTCAAATCTGTGCCAAAAAGGTGGGCTGTTGCATCCTAAGGCAAGGACTCCAGAAGCGCTGAGGCTGCAAGCAAGCCACACCCCTGAAACCGATCACTCACTCATGACTTCTAACGCCCCTTCCAACTGGAAAGCTCTGTGAGCCAGACCTGCAAAGGCTACTGACTTTAGTTGAGTGGAAACTAATAGACAGGTACTCAAATAGTGTCAGGAAATCCTCGAGTTCATCGAGACCAGGGCTGGTGGGGGAGCATGGGACCTCAGTAACCAAGGTCCCCTCTTGCAGGGTCTTTACCCTGATGGACACAGCCAAGGGTGGAAATTTCCACCCTCCTCCAAACAGGGTCTCACTCAGCTCTGCCCACCCACTGGAAGGGATAGCAGCTTCCAGACCTCCCACTGGTCCTGCCCCAAACCCTCACCCAGAAAGCACCCTAAAGTACCTGTGAGGCAACCCTGGAAATCCAACCCTAAATAACCAGCCCTGAACCAGATCAGCCCGCCTCTCCTATTTTAGATCAACCCCCTCCAGGCTTGATCCCTTTGGGAGCAGCAGATGCTCATATCTGTCTGGGCTCACTAGATTGGTAAAACCCTGCAACTCTCCCAGCAGGCCACCTAGGGGAAAGTTTTCAGGATTTCAGGCCCTGTGATGGAGAAAGTCCACCTAATAAATAATTGAGAGATCCCCAGCTTCCTAAGAGCTGTGAGGAGCAGTGAGGGCATCCCAGTCCTCCCCAGCAGAGCAGAGTTTCGGAGCACTTCTGTGGAGGTGAGGAAAGCCTCTCCTTCAGGATGAGTCAGGAGAGGCAAGAGGGCTGGGGTGGGAAAGCCTGATCAGGCCAGGGGTGGGCTGGTGCAGAGGGGCACCTGCTTTCATGTAAGGATATAATCAGGTGGTTAGTGATTACAAGCATGGGCTCCCCACTCAGACGGACCTGGGTAGGAGACCCATTTCCATGGACATAATACAAGGTCAGAAGCCCAGCTCATCCTTTCTTCCAGATGACCAGACAGATGGGAGGTCATAGCCAATGACAGCACCAAGCTCCGAGCAGCCCAGAGGAATCAGAGCCCTTCCCTCCCTGGCAGCCATTCATAGAGCCCCAGAGACGGGCTCTGATTGGCCTGGCTCGCACTATGTGCCACCCCTGCACCAATCACAGTAGCCACCTAGGTGGGGTACTGTGCTTGGTTACTTCTGGGTCACATGCTCACTCCTAAGTGGAAGAGTGAATATTGATTGGCAATCAGACTGGAAACACAGAGTTGGGCAAACCTGGGTAGGCAGGAAGGGCTGGTCCCGGAAGGACGGTGTGAGCTGAGCCTTTGGCCAGGTGTTCAAACGTCTTCCTGATCTGGCTCCAGGCTACCTATCCGGCCCCTTCCAGCCACACCTCTCCTGCCCTCTGCAATGTGGATATCCGATCGTCTACAGAGCGCTCTCTCTCACCTTACGTCCCTGCCTCACTTCTGTCCCATCTGCTTTGGATGACTTCCTCAGCACCATGCACAGCAAATACAGTCCCTTCTTCAAGTCTCAGGAGTCACCTGCGCTGCTAAACCTTCAGTCCTGCCCCTGACATACTGGTTCGATTCTGCAGCACCGTATGAAACAGTGACGGTCATGAGAATGAGGTTAATGTGGCTTTACCCCGTTGGTTGGCCTCTGGTCTCTCTCCCAGCCTTCCTTGAGAACAGAGGTTTAATCTCACACTCCCCTATTTCCCTAGTGCCTAGAACATCACCTGGCACATGGTAGCCATCCAGGACTGTCTTTCGAATGAATCCGTTGATGAATGAATTGGGGTTATTGGCAGAGCCGGTCTGGGAAGGGCAGCTGCTCTCCATGTGCTGTGGTTTCAAGGAGACATCTTGCCCCAGATGATGTTCCTAAGAGTCATCACGGAGAAGTCCCTTCCCCCCTCTCACCTCGGCTTCTTCATTTGTGAAATGCGGGACTGCGCTCCCTGACCTGTAACTCTGTAAGTGTGGAGAGGACTGGCCTTGCAAAACACCAGGCCAAATGAGGGATCCCTGGGCAGCCAGGAGGGCCTTGGGAAACAAGGCAGCACAGGGAAGGGGGCCGGAATAAGAGAAGCTACCACGTGTGTAAAAGAGAAATCCTGCTGACTTTACAATTTTGCCAATACCAGAATGCTGTCAGATACTCCCCAAATTCAAGAAAGGAGTTCTGAGCCTGGAATTCACCTTTGCATTTTTATGGAGAAATGTAAACCTATCTCTGGAAGTACAGTAACATCTGGCCATTATTCAGGGCACATTTGCCTTACTAGGGGAAAAACGTTTTGCTAAATCAATTAATAATAAAAGCAGGACTGGAAGTGAGAGTGTTTCCCCTACGAAAATTAGCAAATCGTTTTCAAGACTCTTATTCACAAATCCCTGAGTCTGGAAAGGACTTCGAGATCACCTGGCAGCACACATTTCTCATCCCGTTCATGTTCTCTGTACCCAGGTGAGTGTTCTGGAACAGGGAACAGTGATGCAGGACCTCCTGTGTGCCAGCAACAGGCACAGCAGTTTGAATCCTCACCCTTCTCCCTCTCTGACCTCATCCCCTACCGCTCTTCCCTCCCCCACTGAGTTCCAGCCACAGTGGCCTATTCTCAGTTCCTAACACAGGTCCAGCTGGCATCCACCCGCCACCCTCTGCTTGGAGGACTTTGTCCCCCCCAGTCTCTGCGAGGCTGGATCCTTCCCATTGTTCAGACCTGCATTCAAATATCCTCTCCTCCAGGAAGCCCTCCCTCCTCCTGCTATCACGCCTTTCCCTCCTCCTGTGCCCGGTCCAGCGCAGTTTTACCTTCCATAGCCTTCCTCGTGGCCTGAAATCAATCTACGTATGATCGTACTTGCTGACCTGCCTCCCTCTCCAGAATGTCAGTTCCTGCCGGGAGGAGCCCCTGTCTGTCTTTCTCCAAGCTGCACTCCCAGTGCCCAGAACAGTGATTGGTACACAGCTGGGACTCCATAACCATGTGTTCTACAAGCTGATGAGTGAATGCTTACATGATTTCCTTTTCCCCAAGCCCTAACCTTGCCCAGGGCGCTTTCCAATCAATGTTTATAATGCATAGGAAAGGAGGTAGGCCCCACAGGGCTCAGAACATACCGTGAGCCAGGAGTGAAGGTTATCTTTACTCCATCAACACGTCTTTCTGAGTCATTTGAGGGATCACAAAAGACATATCTGTCCTATTGGAAGGAATGCCTTGTTTTCGGGCCATTTTGAAATGGCCCTAAATCCATCACTTGTAAAGGATTTTGGTGATCCTGTAAGACCATGGACTGATTTAACAGATGAAAACTGACATGCTGGACAGTGTAGTGAAAACTCGAATTCTTCACAACAGCCTTAGAGGGGGTGGGTGCTGTTATTATCCCCATTTTCCAGAAAAAGAAACTGAGGCACGGATAGGGAAGTATTTTGCCTACCATCACAAGGAGAACACATGGGGGAGCCAAAGCTCGAGCTGAGACCATCTGGGAATGTCATCAAAAGCATTTGGTTTGGGGTGCCTGGTGGCTCAGTGGGTTAAAGCCTCTGCCTTCGGCTCGGGTCATGATCTCAGGGTCCTGGGATTGAGCCCCGCATCGGGCTCTCTGCTCAGCAGGGAGCCTGCTTCCCCCTCTTTCTCTGCCTACCTCTCTGCTTACCTGGGATCTCTCTATGTCAAATAAATAAATAAAATATTTTTTTAAAAAGAGAGAGAGAGAGAATGAGCTTTTGGTTTGACAAATCCACTCCCGGATGCTTCTCTTAAGGAAATGGCCATGGTCCAGAGAACAATGCCGTATTGAAGATGTGTGGCTGTCTCTAGCGGCACCTGGGGCGGGGGCAGGGGGGGGGGGCTTGGTTAGATTAAGCATCTGCTTCTTGATTTCAACTCAGGTCATGATCTCAGGGTGGTGAGATCAAACCCCCATCGGGCTCTGCACTCAGTGTGGAGTCTGCTTGAAGTTCTCTTTCCCTCTCCCTCTGCCCCTCCACCCACCCCCTCACTCTCTTTCTCTCTCTCTGAAAAAAGAAATAATAATACAATAAAATAAAATAAAATGAGTGGCCCTCTCTGGACTGCTCCCTTGCATGAACTTTGAAGCTGCCACTGAGAAGCCGGGAAGTGTCAGCCTTGCACCGTGGGGGCACGGGGGTGGGTTGATGTGAGGGGTGGAGGCCTGTGCGAGGGGCCAGAGCCCCCCCAAACAGCCCCCTCTCCCAAACAGGGCCCTGAGGGGGAGACCCTGGCACACTTGCTGCCTCTCTTCCCGCCTCGCCTGATCTCATTGATGGAGACCCAAGGAAGTACCAAATGGCGGCATTCACTGAGAGAACTCCATCCCGCTGTATCTCCTGAAAATTATGCCTCTCACTTATCTTTTTTTCCTCCTCCTAAAGTGTCAAGTAAGTGTTTTCTAGAAGCACTGAATGGAAATAAAGGGGATTAGCAGATCATTTTATTCCATTTAAAGGTAACCTGGAGCGAATGTAAATAAACAGACCCATTAGGCAGCCTCCCCCATCTCCTTCGCCCAGCAGGCCCCTGCCCTCCTGCTCCCCTTCTTGCTCCTCAGAGGCCCCTGGAGCTCCCCATGCTGGGAGGAGTCATGAGTCCACCAGGGCCCTTGCCAAGGCCCACCTTCCAGAAGTCGGCTTCCTACATTCATCTGGTGAGAGGAAGGTTGCCAGTGAAAGGCTCTGATCTTCTGGAAAGGAAAAGGGAGGACTGCCCTGGAAAGAAGGCACACTTCAGGGGCATCTGGGTGGCTCAGTCAGTTAAGCGTCTGCCTTCGGCTGAGGTCATGATCCCAGGGTCCTGGGATCGAGCCCCACGTCGGGCTCCCTGCTCAGCAGGAAGCCTGCTTTTCCCTCTCCCATTCCCCCTGCTTGTGTTCCCTCTCTCAATGTCTCTCTTTCTCGCTGTCAAATAAATAAATAAAATCTAAAAACAAACAAACAAACAAACAAAACAAGGCACACTTCATAAGGAACCTACACCAGGAGGTCTGCATCTGCTGTTCCCCAGGTTCAGCTTACCTGCACAGGGTGACTTTGCCACCAGACACCTTATGAGATGCAAAGCTGAGAGTGGAGGACACGGGTGACAGGCCATTGGGGGGTGGCGGCTAGCGAAGGCAGGGGCACAGAAGGAGACCAGAAGGACACCAGAAGGAGTTCCATAGAGCTGGAGGCTGAAGGACATGGAGAGGACGGGCTGGGTGATGAGGCTGCAAACTTTGGCCAAGGACAGATTTAGAATGCCAGGCTAAGGAATTTGAAATATTTTCTGGAGACCAAAATGTTTTCTAAGGTGCTTCCTCTGAAGTGGGTCAAGGGTCAGGTTGCCAGATTTGGCAAATAGAAGTATCAGACTGACTCTCAGTGACACTGAATGTCAGACAATGAGTCATTTTTTTAAAAATTTTATTTATTTGTGAGAGAGTGAGCGAGAGAAGCAAGAGCAAGGGGGAGCGGCAGAGGGAGAAGCAGGCTTCCTGCTAAGCAAGGAGTCTGATGCCGGGCTTGATCCCAGGACCCTGGGATCATGACCTTAGCTAAAGGCAGATGCTTAACTGGCTGAGCCACTCAGGTGCCCCTCTTTTTTTTTTTTTTAAGTCATTATTTATGTGGAATTCAAATGTAACTGGATGTCCTCTATTTCCTCTAGCAGCCCTTCTTGGGGGCAGAACATGGGGAGGGGACGCCAGGCAGGATTGGGGGTGTGGTTCTTCCTCTCCTGACCACAGCCACAAAGGCATTGCTGCTACTGCTGTCACTTAGATTTAGGGAAATCTGTGTCAGTTTTCACTTGAAACAAGCATCTGACTTTTAATAACAACATTAAAGTGTACATAAAAATCTCTGCATAATTTATGTGTAAAGTACTCTCCAGCAAGTGTCTACACGGCAGGTCCACAAATTTTTTTTCTATCAAGGACCACATAAGTAGATATTTTAGGCATCATGGATCATACAATTTCTAGCTCCTCAGGCATGCAGAGGAATGAAAGCAGTCTCAGGCAGCCCAGAAACAAATGACTGGCTGTGTTCGAATAAAACTGTATTGACAAACACAGACTGTAGGGCCAGATGTGGCCCGGAGGCTGTAGTTTGCTGATCTACGCTTCTGGGCACCCTCAGGGTGGCTGAAGGAAACCCTCTTCTTTCCCCAGCTCTGTGCACAGAGACATCTGCCCTTCAGGAGCTGATAATCTAATGGGGGACCTCAGCATCTCTCTTTCTGCCACCAACTTGTGGGGTGACCATGGAAAAGACTGCCTTTCCCTCCTTTAGTTTCCAAATCCCCATCTCCCAGATGAGGCAGATGGACCCTCAGGATCTTCCCCAGATCAGACCTGATGACCTAGTCCCACCAGAAAAGTGGCAAGTGCTTTTCTTCCCGTCCCTTTCCTGGAATTCCCCATTCCCCGGGCATCAGGTTGCAAAGACACGCTTTACTTATTCTGCTCACTTCTGACCTTAAGCGCAATGTTGTTGGGGTCTTTTCCCCCCAGGTCCTGAAGACCCTTGGGAACCCTCCACCTCAGCCACCTCCTTCACCGCTTAGGTGGGGGGAGAGCCCCAGGACAAGAGCATCGAATCAGCCTCCCACCAACTCCCCTCATGCAAATAAATAGATGTTAACTCACTATCTGTGGCCAAGGGCCCTCATACCAGCGAACTTGAACACAGCTGGAGATATCTTTAACACCCTATTGATGGCTATCCCCCTATTGCTCTGTGACACAGGCCAGATAGTATAAGGCCTAACAGTTAGCAGGTCTGAGCTGTGAGGTCAAGATGAAAGCAGGGAAGCAGGCCACAGTGCGAGGGGGCGGGTCCTGCCATGCACCTGTGCTTCCGGTCCCCCCCAACCCCGGGGAACATTTCTCCTGTGCCTCCCTAGCAGACGGCCGGCCGAGGAACAGCAGATTTGTATTTTGTGAGGACGCTTTAGTCCAAAGATCAATGATGCTCTCAGCATCGTTCTGCCAGTCCACCAGGGCGAATGATCCCGGTGAGAAGCCCGCAAAGATCCAGCTACAATTAGGCAGCCGCCCGCAGAGGCCGGGTCCGCAATCACAGCGCATTGATTTCCAAAGTGATGCTCAGACTGAGAGAGTTTCATCGGCCTCCACGTCCTGCCTTTGTAGAGAAGGGCCTTCCATAATGAAGTGGTTCCCCCCCGGGCGGGAAATGGAGGTTTTTAAAAACAGGCTGGGGATTTGGCAGATTAAAGGGGTAGGGGAGTGAGTGAGGAGGTCTGGGTCTATTCATGCTCCTTTAACCTGGAATTTGCTTGGTTGTCTAGCTTGGAGGCTCATAAGGAAAAGCAAAGGGCCACAGGTGGTAAGGAAGAACTGAGCTAAGGACCAGCTGAGAAACCGTGGGCATCAGCCTCTCTGGCCTCCACATTCTGCATCTGTAAAGTGAGCACCTCGGCCTTTGTTCCCATCCAGCTGTACCTCACCAGGTGTTCTGAGGATGCAGTGACCGAATTCATGCCAAGTGCTCAGCGGGGGGGCCTGCATAAAGGAACCACTCGCTATCTGAGGCCTTGGCTGATGTCTTGACTACACACCTTCCACACCGCACACTACACCTTGTGCTTCCTTCCCTAACCCCGTAGGCACTTTAGGAGCTGTGGTCTTCTTCAAGCACATGAGGAAGGGTTAACAAAATTCAAGATCGGCTTTGAAATGGCAGGTCTGGGTTGCAAACCCAAGTGCATCTGAGGCCAGAATCCACGTGTCTGGACACAATCCACCCACCAGAGCTTCTCCTCCTCATCCTTCCCCTCTTCTTCCTCCCACATCTGCATTGCCAGGCCCACTTCCCACAGCTTCTCCATCCACTGGGCCTTCTCAGCCCCACAGGATACCTGCTGGCCCTTCCCTCTCTCCAGCCTCTGGGAGGCCATCCACCTGTCGGGTCAGGATGGACTCCTCCTGAAGCCATCCCCATCCTGGGGCTCACACTGGCCTACAGTACTGGACTGTCCCTGCTTTGGCCTCCCTCCTGCTTGGCCATATTAGCTGATGCTTTCAGGGGGCACCATGGCTCTGGGAGAAGAGGACAAACCTGGATTCCTACCCCAGTCCCGTGTCTTCCAAGCTCTGTGATCACTATCAGTTCATTTCGTTGTTGACCCTCAGTCTCTTGGGATAGTTGTACCCTCAAGCCCACCAGTATCGAGTGGGAAGAAAATCAACATGGTCAGCTTGCTAAAAACCGTAAGCTGCCTGGGTCCAGGTGGGGTGGGAGGGGATATGAAGAAGCAGATTAGAGCATGTTCCTTACATTCCACACCCCATGGAGTCTGGTAATTTTGCCAAATAGTTTCTTTTTTTTTTTTTTTTAAGATTTTATTTGTTTATTTGACAGACAGTGATCACAAGTAGGCAGAGACAGGCAGAGAGGAGGAAGCAGGTTCCCCACTGAGCAGAGAGCCCAACATGGGGCTCGACCCCAGGACCCCAGGACCACGACCCGAGCCAAAGGCAGGCTCTAACCCACCCAGGCACCTCCAAACATTTTCATACCTCCCCCTTACAGGCCCACAGTGGGACCAAACTTTCTGTCCCCCATGGCTCAGTGGGACTACGTGACAAGTTCTGGCCAATGAGTTGCGTGAGCAGAGGGAATGTGTGTCACTTCCTTCTTGAGCATTTAGAGGCTGGTACAAACCCACCAGAGCTATCGTCACCTCTGACATCATAGCTACTCAGTCACCCTGGGTCTCTGGGTGGCCTGATGAGCAGATCATCCCCCACCCAACCCACAACCAACCTGTAGGCTTAATAAGCAATATTAACTGCTTATTGATTAAGCAATTAGTTAATTGCTTAATTAAGCAATTAGCAAAAAGGGAACATTTAAGGCACTGTGACTTGGGGATGTTTGTTACAGAGTAGAGCCTTGCCTGGGCTGACTGATACAGCACTCTGCATGGACAAGACTTCAAACCAGGTGTCCTCCATGATTGACCGTTGAATTAAGCATAGTGCACGAGCTCGCCCTCTGATGCTGAGCCAATAGGGCAGAGATGGGGCAGCAGTGACTGGAGGCCTTGGTCTAGCCTTTGAGAGGAAGCGGCAGGAGCACGCAAGTCCCCAGCCCTGGTCGGAAGACCATCGAAGTCCTGGTGAAGACAGCTTTAAGTGACACAAGGAACATGGTCTGGGCAAGTCAAACCACAGAGGCCATAATCCAGGAAAGAATGGTCACACAGGCCACATCCAGTTCAGGGGTTCAGACCATCTGCCCACAGAACAGTCAGAAGGCGACGTGATTTGGGCCCCTGGTTTCTGGCCACTGAAGCCCCACACAAGCTTGTTCTCCCCACTCTATCTCCCCTTCTTGGAAGTCAGGCTCAGGGAGCTCTGCCAGTCCACGAGTTCAGAACAAGGGCTCTGGAATCGGTCACCTTGGCCTGACACTGCCTAGCTATGTGACTCTAGATGAGTCCCTTTGCCTCTCTGAGCTACACTGTCCTCTAGGAGAATTCCAGGAGGTGGTAGCAAGAGGGCTCTGAGGAGGAACGGCACAGGCAAGGACTCAATGAGAGGGAGTCCAATGCCATCCCCTGGGCTCGGGGAGGCCAGGACCAAGCATGTGACAGTCCAACTTCTTAAAGTTATTTTGTTTTCTTGTTTACATATTGCCAAGGTTTAATGCGGGAAAAAGTACAGCGAATGATAAGAGAAAAGAAAGACACCAGCTCATGCGCAGAGACGGGACCACGGCCCAGGCCAGGGTTCAAGGCCCAGCTCTGACACTGTCTTCCTGCATCTCTCAGGGCAAATCCTCCGCACCTCACTCTCCTGGGAAACGAGGGTGCCATCGGGTCATCACTGATGGTGGGCATGTCTGAAGGTGAAACTAGGTGAAGGCAAAGAGAAATGGGTCTGGCTCGTGGCAGGAACGCACAGACTCCAGCTTTTAAAAAACTGCCACCGGTCATTGAACCTACTCTGAATGATGAGCAGGAGGGTACCCATCAGGGTGTGACATGGCGGGGCGAGTGGGGCGGGGGAAGGGTGCCACATGTGGGAAATTTTACACCCAGAGATCCAGTGGGTGGGAGGCACAGCCATCAACAGCCAGCTGTCTCTCTGGAGGTCACCAGGGTGACATGGGAATATATTCTCTGGGCTCCAGGGGAAAAACTAGACCAAAAGTGGCTGATGGAGCCAGGATTCCACCTACCGCATGGAAGAACTTTCTGAAGTCCTCCGTAGCTTCTCTGACTGTCAAGCTCCCTGACCTGGCGGGATCAGGCCCCGCTTCCTCTCCAAGCCAGCCCTTCACCCTCCAACCACGGGCAGCCCCATCGCTTCCCTTCCGGGCCTTTGACCCTGGTGTTCACTCATGGATCCCTTCTCTTCTTGCTCTCATAGTCTGCTCCCACCTGTTCCCCGAGAACCCGCTCAGAGGCGCTACTCTCCAAGCCCACCTCCCAGTCACTGAAAGAGCTCCATAAATGTTTGTTGTTATTTTTCAACTATTTTTTTTATTTGAGTGTAGCTGGCATGCAATGTTACATTAGTTTCAGGTGTACAACATAGTGATTGGGCGTGAAACGTTATGCTGGGCTCACCACGGGGGTAGCTAAGCACCCGTCCCCATTCATCACTATTAGAAGGTCACACTGTATTCCTCACCCTGTGTCTTTTATTCCTGTGACTTAACTCCTTCCAGAAATGGAAGTCTGTATCTCTCTCTCCCCTTCACCCATTTTGCCCGTCCCCCCTCCCTTCTGCCACCATCCCTTTGTTCTCTGTATTTCCAGGTACTGCTGTTACTATTTTTAACTGGTTAGTCCTAGGCTCACACAAAAGCTCTGCCACTTCCCGGCTGCGCATTCTTGGATAAGTAACTCAACCCCCTGAAATCCCGTCTCCCTCCCGGGGGCTGCGAGGGAGGAGTGACAGTGAGACGCGTCTCGCTCAGGACTGGGTCCAGGTGTGGAGCACCGGGACCTGCCAGCCCCCTGGGGTCTAGGGAGCCAGGAGGGGGTGAGGCATTCTTTTGCAAGAGGGATGGTTGGTTATTTCAGAAAGGAGGCAGAGGAAGGCAAAATAAATCACAGCCCTCCCACCTAACTGTGTAAGCATTATTGATTTGAGGCAGGAGGCATAGTGTTGCAGGTATATATTGATGGATGGGGTCAGGCCGAGGCTTTCAGGGCACTGTGAGCTGCATAGGCAACCAGCTCTGTCCCTGCCCTCCTGGCACATGGGTTACGGGACTAAAGACACCCACAAATAGGCGCCTAGGTGGCTCAGTCTGCTAAGTGTCTGCCTTTGACTCAGGTCATGATCCTAGGCTCCTGGGATCAAGCCCCATGTGGGGCTCCCTGCTTCTCTGTCTGTCCCTCCCCCCACTCGTGCTCACTCTCTCTCAAACAAATAAATAAAATTTAAAATAAAAGGCACTGACAAGGCTTCAACAGGAACAGCTCAGCTGCCAGTTGGGGTGGGAGCAAAGCGGGGTGTGTCTAGGAGTGACAGTGGCACCGGGAGGAAAAGACAGCATTCAGCTGATGTGCCCCTATTCCCAAGAGGGATGCCGGTGCTGAGATTAGCATCGCAGGCAGAGGAGAAAGGAAATGAAGAAAATAAACAGATTACCCTGCCCACGTGGAGCTTCCGTTCCGTGTAGTCTATATAAATGTGACTCCGCACACTTCCCAAGTGAATTTCCTCATTCCAGAAGATGTGTTCCTTGAGGTCAAGGAACCTCTGCTCCTCTGGGAGACAGCTCTATGCTTGGCACTCAGCAAGTGTGCTTGTTTCATAAAGTGTTTTAGCTCACATTTGCCTGAACCTCACATTCCAGGAACATTCAGATTATAAATATCAGGGATGATGTAGGACTTTCTGAGGCCCAGAGAGGCCAAGCAACCTTCCCAAAGTCGCACAGCAAGATACTGGTCCATCCAGGACTGAAACAGGGGAGTGCTGACTCGGCGCGAAGTAGAGGATGCTCTTCCCGCCCTGTTCACATCCACTAGGCACGTCCAAGGCTGCCGAACAGCAATTTTATTAGAGCGTAAAAACAACTTATTTTCCCCTAAAAATAACTGAAAAATAAATGACCGAAGAAGATACCCAAATGTTTATAAATGTGCTAAAACTGTGTTCTCAGCACATCAAGGGCAGAGGCGTAAGCGGGGGAAGAAGCCTCCAGCCCATCAGGCAACCAAGGGCCGTTCTGCATGCGAGACGGAGCCAGCTCCGCAGGTGCCCCCAAAACCCAGCGGGAAATCCGGAGCTGAAGCCCCAGAAAGTGAGCTTCAGATGCCTTCACTGTTCCAGCTGCACGCCCACCAGAGTAGAACTTACAACGCCTTGTAAACATACGAACCTGTCATCTTTCACAGGAAATCACAAACAACCTTTACTCTAAGGGAAAAAACTGGCTTCTTCTCCGGTAACATCGGACGGGTTGAGACCTGACCTAGAAAAGGGAAGGTGGTTTAGAACAAGGAGAAAAAGCCTATAATTTCTTGCAGTTCTACAGTGTCTGACACAGATTGACACTTTTAATTCATGGTTTAAACCCACACACAAACAAAGGGGAGATGATGTTATTCCTCCCAAAACCCAGCTCTGCACCCGCCCCACAATTCTCTGCTGATGTCCAAGCCCGTCTGCTTAGCTGGACCTGTTCGACTCACTGGATGGCAGAACAGAGCCACTCTCCCTACTGCCATCCGTCAGCCTGGTGTGACCGTGACCGTGTCAGCAGCTCCCTGCTCGCTCAGGTCCGAATCCTGGTATCTCCTGCATTCTGAGGAAGGAGGGAGCCGCCCAGGAGCCTCCTCTTCCAGCAGGGGGCAGGTGCAGCTTTGGCTCTGGGGGCATCAGGGGAGAGGGAGGGCACTGCGCCCCTCACAGCTGGCCCAGCCCATCTTCCCCCACCTTAGACGAGATGGAGCCAAGGTTCCACGGACGGGATGCAGGTTTGAGTCTGCAGACGTGAGCTCATATCCCACCTCTATTCACTGCCTTTCCAGGTCTTGCTGACCCTAGGTTTTCTTGTCTGTAGAATGGGAATAATACTACTTAATTTGCAGAACAGGTGTGAGGACAAAATAAGCTGATTGATGCTAAACAACTTGCTTGGTCCTTTGCACTTAGTAGCTGCATAATAAATGTTGCTCTCTCTTCCTTCCCTGTCCATGGCAGGAGGAACTCTGCCCCACCCCAGAGATGTCCGTGTGTTAATCCCTGGCACCAAGAACACGTCATTGTATGGCAAAGGGGACTTGGCAGATGTGGTTAAGGTTATGGACCTTGAGATGGGAGATAATGTCAGTCTGATTAGAGTGGGTGGGCCCAATCGAATCCCATGAAACTTGAAAGTAATAAAAAGAAGCAGAAACACCAGACGGAAGAGGAAGGAGAGGTTCAAAGCACAAGCAAGAACTGATGCACCGCAGACAGATTTGGAGATGGAAGAAGGGGCACAGGAGTCAAGGGAGTGGGTCCCAGGAAATGGGGATCTCGGTCCAACAGTCACAAAGAGCCAAGTTCAGCCAACCACCCACAGAGCCAGGAAACAGACCCTCCCCGGGAGTCTCTAGAAAGGAATGCCATTCTGCCATTTCTTTATTACCATGCTGTGAGGACTTTACCTGACCTACCACCTATGGGTGTCTCTGGTAGCCAAGTGTGTGGCTATGAGCTGCTAAATTTGTGGTGATTTGTTAAAGCAACAATAGAAGATTAATACACCTACACCCCCCCCAAAACACCCTGAGCCATAGAAGATTAATACACCTACACCCCCCCACACACACACCCTGAGCCCAAATCTCAATGTCAGCTACACCCCAGGCCCAGGAGGTGTGCACTATTCCCCAGATCTGCCCTGTCCTCAGTGCCTCTGCCCAGGCCTCAGTGCTTCTCTTCTACTCAGAGAACTCCTATTCACCCTTCAAAACCCATCATGCCATTCACCCATTCTCCACGGTATTCCAGTAGGGTCTATGGGTGTTGGGCCAGAGTCAGGCCCAAAGGACCAATGCCTGGCAGGATTTGACACTTACCTTCCAGTGTTCTTAAGGCCAAACTTCTCAAGCACCCCAGTCCTGCTTGGCCTGGTCTCATGCTTGGCCCACCTGAAGGGTCTAGGCCTGCTTCACCCAAGTAGGTGAATTTACTCAGGGCTTGAGCAGCAACAGGCCACTGGCCAGCAAACCTGAGACACATTTTCCAACAGAAGCTTCAGCAGAAATAAAGGAGATATGTTTTGCTCTCCATTCACCTGACTCCCGGATCTTTCCTTCAACTTGTCCCTAACTCAGGTAGGGAGGAGGAGGAAAGCAGGTAATATTTATTACCCCCTCGAACCCCCATGGTGACACCCCATTAGATGCCCGAAGAGAATGCTACACCTACCCACTTCCTGCTAACTCCACCATGACCACCCTGCCCTCCAATGCACTTGAACCCTCAAGGAGGCCCCTTCACTAATCTCTTTGCCATCAGAGTCTCCCTCCCTATGTCACCGGCACTCAAGCCCCCTCCCCGGGGTGCATGTGCCTTCTGAAACAAGAAGTTGCTGAGCGCCTGTGGACAGCAACAGGCCCTACCTGCTCGGACTCGTGCAGCTCCTGGCCTGTGCCGCCTTGTCCTCCCGGACGCCAACACTGTAGTGTCCCTGACCACACGGAGTCCCCCTGCACCTGGGCCTCTGCAGGCCGGCCCCTAGTCCTCAGGGTCCCCTCTTCTCCAGGGAATCTGCTCGTCCTCTAGGACTTAGCCCAGAGGGGACCCCTATAGAGCCAACCCGACCTCCCCCTGGCCCCCTCGTCAGGGTAAGGGTGTCCACTTCCCCCGAAGACAAACTCCACTTGTGAGAGTGCCAGAGCCTCACATGTGAACACAGAGGGCAGGACCAGCCTTTCTCCTCCGGACCCCTCAGGATTTCCCAGCCCAGAGTCAGCAGGGCCAGACCCTGTCACTGGCTCTGCTCCGCAGGGGCTCTCCAAAGCATCACAAACTCCTGAGCTCCCCCTGCAAACCTGCCCCCTTCTGGGTGAGCTGGGGCCTGAGGGCCGCCCCTGCCAGGAAAGCCTCCCAGCTGTCAGTTCTCAGATGCCCATGCTCCATGGCATGTACCTGCCCACACGTGGGTGCCTCCGAAGACCCTGTGGAAGGCAAAGGGGACACATGACTTGATACCGCTCAAATGACCTCTTGGTGCCCAAGTCTAGATGCTTCTAAAGACCCTACTGTGGGCAAGAGACACATCAGCTGCACTGTCCTCTGTCCTCCACAACCAGCCCTATTAGCTCTTCAGTGAGGAGCCCCGGGAGCACCCACAAGGGCCTCGGGGTGGGCCCCCACCATCCTGGTGATGAATCCTTCGGCTCTCCTGCCCTTGGCAAGCACAGCAGCCACAGATCAGAACCTCTCTCACCTCCTGTGGGCTCCTATACAGACCACAGCCATGCCCGGGCCTTGGGTCCATGGGAACCCTGGGCCGGCAGGATCTTACTGCCCTGAGCATCCCGGGACCACGAGACATGGATGTAGGGGTAGACACAGCCTTCGTCTGCTGGAACAGAGCCCACTGGGGCACACACCACCCCAAAAGCGGCGTTCCTGGATTGCCTATGGGGGTGCTGGGCGCAGGGACTGAGCCTGATGGGCCTGGGTTTGAATCTGGCTTGGCCATTTCACCACACCGGCGGCTTGGGCAAGCCTCCTTGCCTCTCTGAGCCTCCCTTTCCCACCTTGGTGAGTGTGGGAGGGGCTGCAGGGGCGGGGCAGGAACCAAGCTCCCAGGGCCCTGAACAGGCTCAAGGTCAGGTCATGGCTATAGGAGCAGTGGGGCCTCGAGGGGCTCTGAGCAGCAGGAGGACAGGCCACTCCTGTGTTTCAGACAAATCCCTCAGGCCCCTGTGAGTTGTGGGGACAAAAGGGTAACCTGCTGTGCAAAAGCTTAGACCTCCCACAGCTCAGCAGCCACCCAAGAAATGGCAGCAAAGGTAGGGGAAGGGGCCTGTAGCCAGAGACAGGGGCTCCCAGGACGCCTTCCCGCCACCCATCAGCACACCAGGGTCTCCCGCTCGCAGGCACTGAACCCTGCACCTCACAGTACCCAGCACTCCGCACCCTCTCCTCCCTGTGTCCTCACAGCCTCCGAGAGGTGGATGTTGTTACCATCTGCTTTCACAGAAGGAGAAACTGAGGCCCAGAGGAACCGCAGAATGGGAAGGACCTGGGAGAAAAGCCCTCCAGGCCCACGCCCATTTCACAGAGGGGAGAACTGAGGCCCAGAGATGGGCAGTGGCTTTCAGAAGAAAACTGTCCTAATGCAATGTTAAATGTCCCTGGTGCAGGCCTGGTGTGCACACGAGGGTCAATAAACAGGGGTTCCCTCTGCTCCCTGGCCCTTCCGAGAGTGCTGTGTAGGAGCTCAAGCTGGGAACACCCCTCGTGCACTATCAGGTCGAAACTGCGACGTGGATGGATGATGCCAGCAGCCAGTCCTCCCAGTTCTGTGTCACCCCCAGGCCATGGGAGTCCTTGGTCCAGCCTGGGTGTGGCCGGAGCTCAGGCTGACTCACAGCCCCGCCATCCTCCGCTGGCTCCTGATGCCCAGCGGTGTCCCCAAACCTCTGAGGGCAGGAGCCGGGCTGGGTCCCAACTTCTCCCCGGACCCAGATCCAGGGTACAGGGCAGGTGTCAATCTCAGCTGGGGGGTAGACAGGGCCCGCTGGGAGTGAGGAGGGCTTTCTGCTCCCAGGTCACATGGGGAACCGGGAATTCCCAGTCACTGGGGCATCCGGAGCAGGGAACAGTGGTGGTGAGGGGCCGTGGAGCCAGGTCACGTAGGGCCAGGCTGGAGGGGTTCTGGGGAGCAGGGGTGCTTTGGAAGGGCTGCCAGGGGCTGCCCCGTGAGCCCCAGGGAGCATCCAGGACTGTAAGAGGGAGAGATTCACAGCCTGAAGGTTCCCTGGAGCCATGACGGTGCCTCCCTGCCCAGGCTGTGTTCAGCAGGCCCCACGTCCCCAGAAAGGGCAGGTGGGCTTCTCTCCCAAGAGCGCTCAGCCACCACATCCCTCTGTCACAGCACCTGCAGGAAGGACCCGTGGACAGTCTCTGTGCTCTGCTTCTCTGGGGCTGGACTGCATGACCGCCGACCTCCATGGGAGCTGCAGGCCTGTGAGCAGGGAAGGCACACTGTCCCCTCCCACGTGGCAGGAGGGCCCGCCCCATGGCCCATCACTAGAGACCACATGAGGCTCCTTTGTGCCCGTCCTCCTTAGAAGCTGTCCCATGTGCCCAGGATCCCATTCTATGCATGTCAGAGCAGACCCCAAAGGTGGCCTCTTCTAGAAGGGTCCCAACTCCACCCCATCAAGGGGAGCCTGGATGCTGCCCCTCCAAGAGGCAGACCCAGACCTGGGTCTAAGGGGAGCAACCCTTAGAGCCATCTGGTCCACTCCTACCCCCTTTTCTCAGAAGGGAAACTGAGGCCCAAAAGGAGAACTGATTTCTCAGGGACCACCTGCAATCGGCGACAAGATGTCTCTTTTCCTCTCCTCCTCTCCCTGCTCCACCTCTCCCCCACTCCACCCACTATTTTTCTTGCTGTCTCTGTCTAGGTCTTGCCTCACATTACACAGGGGACTGTGTTATGTTGCAATCACATGGCCTCAGGAGTCAGGCAGCCCTGGTTCAAATCCCAACCCCACGACTTCCTGGCCACACCATCTGACGGCGTCTCTGAGCTCCTTGGAGTCTCGGTCTCTCCCTGGGAAACAGGGCAAATCTAAAAGAGACAGAAAGAGAGAAGTGCCACTTGGGATAAAGCTAGAACCGGGCTCCTGACCCCTCTTCCTCAGCTGCTATGTTGCTGAAGGACCCACCATGCCCCCTAGACCTGCCCTAGCCTGGGTTTCAAAGGCATGTGAAGGAGACTGGGGCATTTTGCCCATTTTAACACCTACAAAGGGGAGAGTATGGGCTCAGTGACGACATGCCAGTGACAGAGGTATTTTTCAACTCCAGCCTGGGGGGGTAAAAACCCCCTCCCCTTGCCATCTGCCTCCCCAAGCTTCTGCTCATTCTGAAGCGGCAAGACCCCTACCCAGACGCCCTCTGACGGCTGTCCTGGGATACAGGGGATGGGGAGCATGGGGAGAAAAGGCAGGTCTGGAATTGTAGGCGCCAGTCATCCTGTCCCTCCCTGTCAGGAGGGTCTGTCTGGACCCAGAGCTTGGGAAGAGGCAGGAAGCAGCCTGCGTTCTGGGCAGTGTGGCTGGCCTTTCACCAGGAAGCAATCCCTCTCCAGCACCAGGCCATTCGGAGTCCTCCCTCAGCGACACAAAGCCTGGTCCAGGGACGGCCAGTCCTTACACCGTTTTCATTTCCTGGCAGAGCCGTAGGGTGACGCGTGAAGGGGGTGAACAGTCTCAGGTGGTTTAGGAGGGCCTCTTGGAGGAAGTGACGTCTGAGCTGAGACAGTCACAGAATCTCGAGGCTGGTCCTCCAGCCCAGGGTCACTACCTGAACCCTCCCAAGGTCAGGGGCTGGCAGGTTGAACAGACAGGAACACGGCAGGGCAGACAGGCTCCGGCTCAGCGCAGAGGGACCGCCAGGAGCCGTGAAGACTGAGTGTAAGTCATGAGTCCCCTGTGGGGCAAGAAGCTACCCGCTCCAGCCAACCCTTTGGGCCACATGCAGGGTCGTTAGACCTCTTCATTTTTTAGGAGAAAAGGAAATCAAACGTTTACGTGAGCTATCCCAATTTTTAGACTTTCCCAACTCATTCTATTTTTTTCAGAAGACATTTTGTGGGGAGAAAAGTCCATCCCCTACCAGATACATCCTACAGGCCACCCTTGTACAACTCCTGACCCAGTCCAAAAATCTCCATTTTGCATGGGGGCACAGGATTCTCCATCCCTGTCTGTCTCTCCATCCCTCCCAGCCTTGGCACCGCATCTCCACGCCCCGCCTGGCGCGCCCCCTCCTCCCCCTCACTCCTTCCCTCCCCCACCCCCCCGCCATGTATGCCAGGTTTATTTTCAGAATCTCCGAATCCTTCCAAAGCCTCTGACATTTACTCTTTGGAATTAGAAAATTTTCTATTTCTCTTTCCCAGAGCGAGGCTGGTGGATGAGATTTCCCCGGGGACCCACCTGCCTTTCCGGAGGTGAAGTACAGGGGGCAGAGCTGGCTGATGTCCGTCCAGTACCCACTGTGTCAACCAGCAATTATTAGGCACCCACTGTGCCCATCAGGCCCTTCTCAGGAACCACCACAGTCAGATCATTTAACAACCCTGCGGGCTTGGTGTTACCATCTGCACCGGGCAGGTGAACGGGACAGGTAAATCACAAGATCACGTGGTAGGTGAGAGGGGGAGCAAGGATGAAACCACACCTCTTGGGCTCCAAAGTCCATTTCCTTCTTCTGTGTTCTGCCTTCAAGGTCCATGGGTGTAGAGGCCCTGAAGGACAGGCAGCAGTTAGGCAGAAGAAGGATTTGGAAGGGGGCACTCCAAGGAGGTAACTTCCAAAACAAAGACACAAAAGTAGAAACAGCACATGTCTGAGGGGCCAGTGGGAGAGGCTGGAGTAGTGAGGTCATGTTCAGGAGCAGAAAGGGGTCAGCTCAGCTCAGCTGCAGAGGTGGACTTGGCCTGTGTGGGTTAGGGCTCTTTGATCACAGGTGGAAGGAAAGCCAGCTCATTCTGGCTGGGTTTGAAAAGAAAAACATTAGCTCATCCGAGTGGGCAGTCCAAGGGCGGAGTGAGCAGGGGTGGGAGGAGAAAGGGCTGCTTGCAGAAGGGAAACATCTTGGTCAAACAAAAAGAAGGAAGGGGAAGGTGGAGGAGAAGAAGGAGAAGGAGAGAAAGAGGAGGCAAGGGGACAGATCACAGGAACACACTCAAACATGAGGGCTTCCATGCACGGGGCCTTCTATAAGCATTTTACATGCACCAACTCTTCTATTCGCAGAACAATTGCACGACGTACATATTGTCATTACACCCACTTTATAGATGAAGAAACTGAGGCTCAGAGAGGTTGCGGAGCTCCTTCAGAGTCACAGCTGCTCCAAGATTTTGTATCTTGGCTTCAAAGTCAAGGTCCTAACCACTGCAGTGCATGGCCTGCCTGCTGGACCACGGAGGGCAATGCTCCCAGTCCCCCCACCAGCTCCGCGTGTTAGTGGCCATCATGTCATCATCGCTGTAATAGTTTGCTGGGGCTGCTGTAACAAGACACAAAAAACTGGGTCCCTTCGAACAACAGAAATGTGTCTCCTCGTTCTGGCCAGATCAAGTCCCAGTATCAGGGTGTCTGCAAGGCTCCGCTCCCTCTGAGGGTACTGGGGGGCCAGGATCTGCCCCTGGTCTCTGAAGCTTCCAGGAGCTCCAGGAATTCCTCAGCTGATGGACAGCCATCTTCTCCCCATGTCTTCACTTCGCCTTCCCTCCGTGTTGGTCTCTGTGTCCAAATTTCCCCTCTATAGGACACCAGCCACATTCAATTAGGGCCCCACTTAACCATTTCTTTTAATGTGGTTACCTGTAGGGAGACCCTATTTCCAAAGAAGGTGACGTTCTGAGGGAGTGCGGGTCAGGACAGAGCACATCACTCCGGAGGAACACAACTCAGCTCATGAAAACCATCAGCTCCACTTGCAGCAGCACGTCAGCCATTCTCAACTGTCCCGACCGGTGACATCTGGATCCAGAGGAGGACGACCCAGGTGGTTCAGAGGCTAGGCACAGAGGCAGAGAATTGCATTCAAGCCTTCTTCCAGGAGGCGGGGGTGGGGGGTTGCGCAGTGCCCCTAAGAAGGAGACCTGTTTGGGGCCCAGACGAGGAGGCGGGGGTGTGGGGGAGGGGTGTCAGCTCAGAACCCATTTCCAGCTGATCCTGAAGAGTCGCAGATTTTGAGATATGAAGCGCAAATGGAGAAGACATTCAATTGAAATGGAAACGTGTTCCGGTGGGCAAAAAGGAAAGAACATGGAAACTGCATTTCCTCTCAGGACGTGTTTATGTCTCTCTTGAAAGGAAGTCCCCTAATACAGCAGCCCCGAACACTGAGAGGCAGAGGTGAGGGGGCCTGGCTTCCAGGTGGAAAGATGGCATCAGCAACAGGGCTGATGTGGCCGTTCTCGTGCTCAGGACACCGCCCTGGGAAGAAGGTCTCATGGTGATGGTGGGGAGCCTGGGAGGAGCCGGCTGGCACTGACTTGCCAGGTGACCCTGGGGAAACCACTCAAGGACTCCAAGCCTCCCTCCTCACCCGCCCCCAGCAGCCACACTCGGGTCCAACCTCCCCGACCTCCCCATCTCTGGGGCAGAAGGCAAAGGGTCACAGGGCGGCCACGGTGGTGCAGAGAAGGGACACCAGGATTTAGTGACGTGGCAAGCACTTGGAGGTGGCTGGCTGCTTCACTTCCATAGGCGTTAGCTACAGGTGCACAGTGGCCCATCCCCCGTGGGAGCCCCCAGGCACCAGGGCTCACCTCTGACCTTGACCCCAGCAGGCAGCCTCCTACAAGGTGGTGACCAGGGCCCAGGGACCAGGGAAGCCCCTTCTCGCCTCTCAGGAGCTGATGATCCCTACACAGGACAGAGGACGAGGCTGTGGGGTGATTGGGTGGGGAAGGGTGTGGGACAGCAGACTCAACGGTTCTACAGCGATCACCCTGTTATTTCTCCCCATGGGCCGCTCATCTATCCCTCCCAGCAAACCCACATGATCCCCACTTAGCAGATAAGGAAACTGAGGCTGGGGACGACAAAGGATGTGCCAGTCACCCCGCAGGAGCATGAGGACACAGGGCTCCCACTCCCACCACCTGGTTCCAAAACAGGCACCTGGTTCCACCCTGCACCAGAGCTCCTTACGAGCGGGCCTCTGCCCTCCAGCCTGTGTCCTCCTTGAGGGCAGCGGCTCTGCCTCCTTCACCCCTGCATGCCTGTTGTGCAGGTTCCCAAGCTCCAGACCCAGGAGCCCCTCCACCAGCTTCCTCTGGGAGGCTCAGTAAAGATGCAGATTCTTGGGGGACCTGGTGGTTTAGTCGCCTAAGCATTCAACTCTTGATTTCAGCTCAGGTCATGACCGCGGGGTGGTAAGATCAAGTCCTGTGTTGGGCTCTGCACTAGGTATGGATTCTGCTTAAGATTCTATGTCCCTCTACCCACCAGCCCTCTGCTTCTCAAAGGGGGGGGGGGGTAAATATGCAGGTTCTCCCACAGCTGCTCTATCAGTGTCTCTGGGGTGGGGATCCCACCTGCAGTTTTTACAAACTGCCCAGAGGAGTTATGTCCCAGCACCTGTGCCCTACAACCATGAACGTCACTCTCTCTGACTTGGGCCTGAGGGGCAGGTGTGGTGCTGAGTGCTTTACATACAGTGGTTCAGTCAAACTCACCAGTGTCATCTACCATTACATCCCCCTTTTACAGACAAGGAAGCTGAGCTCTGGGCTGATTGAGTAATTTTCCCGGTGTCTCCCAGCTGACGGACTGGCATTGAACCTCACACGACAACCTCAGACATCAGCCAGTATCGGCACCTCTCCCTTGTGCACTAACGCCAACATGAGCGTGCTTCCCAGAGCGAGAGCAGCAATGACCAACACTTACTCAGCATTTCACAGACACAAGCCTGACAACAAGTGTCCCGTGGCAAAGCCTTCCCAAATCTCCCTCCTCTCGGAATCGAGCATAATTATTAACCCCACTTATATTCGGAAGGGCTGTCTCCTACCCAAGCTCACACAGCTGGTTCTTTTCAGAGCCAAGATCTGAACCCAGGTCTTCCCATCAAATCACATCCACACTAGTCTCTGCTCGTTTCCAGCCATGGACCCCACTAAGTCATCATAGATAAAGAGAAATAACATGTATTGAGCATTTACTGTGTGCTAGGCACATAGAGCTTAACTCAGTGCCTGTCCTATAGCCAACACTCAAAACACATCTGCCAATGGACTCGCTCTACATATGTGAACTCGCTTAAGGCTCAGCTCTCCCTGTCAAGCCTCATGACCATCTCGGAGGTAGGGGTTGTTATTACTCAATTGTGCATTCAGGGAAACTAAGGCTCCTAGAGTCAAAGGGTTTGCCCAAGATTATGCAACATGAGTGCTCAATCAACAGTAGCTTGTGGTGTCCTCTTCTTCCTTCCCCTCCCTTGGATCCATACTGACACCTTGCTGGGGTCCTTTCCTTAATCCTCCCCAAATCCTGGAATGGCCCCTTGGGCTGCAGAATCAACCAAACCCAATCCTCATCTCTGCCTGGATTCTCATCACATTCTGTGATGAATGTCATTGTTATGCAAGCCATTCTGAGTGTGGTTTCATTGACTTGGAGTCTGAGCATCATTATGGATACAAGGATCATGATAATGTGCAGGAAATGTAATGTGATCGTTGAAAGAGATTATCAGTGGAGGAGGCTTGGGGCCAGGAGAAAATAGAATCGCCAGTGTGATTGCGAATGCTCACACCTGTGCCGCCCCTCCACCCCACCACCACCCCCCACCCCCATCCCAGTCCCCTCTCGCCGCACTCCAGCCCCTGGAGCCCACTGTGCTCTGGATGCCCTCCCCCCTCCATCCCCACACAGATGAGAAAACATATGTTTATGGAAGAAAGTCATGGACTAAGATGGCCCAGCAAGTGGGGCACAGAGGCCAGAAGCAGCCCCAATGGGTTTGGTGCCAAACTCAGCGAATGTTGCCCTACACCGTATCACGGAAAATCAAACCTAATTCCATTGTGTGGATTCCAGAAGGACAATGTCAATCGAATTCACTCATCAAACACATCCCTCCTCCTCCTTCAAAGGAAAGCAAAGAAGTGGAAACTGAAGAAGGTGTTCTGGATGGTAGTCCCAAGAGGGTGGACGGTGGACCACAGGTTGTGGCGTGGGTGAATGGGATGCACTTGGACCTGAGCCTACAGTCAGCGGCAAACCCCCTTACCCCCAGGTGGGAAAGCATACAGGAGCACAGAGAAGATCCAGGGAGACAGAGTGGATGTCCGCTCCTGGGAGAGCCTGCCCCCGCCTTCCTGGAATAGGATGAGTGGTTTCGCCAAAAGAGAAAGTGATTTGGCTTTTTGTGCCCTGAAAGAATTGATCTTTCTCTTTTCATGTTGAGGCTCAAAGGGCCAAATTTAATCCGAAGAAGCCTTTACACTCAGTTATTGACAAGAGTGAGGTCAGCGAGAGCTAATGGGGACAATTTCTACCTGTGCACATGGTCAGTCACAGCAGCTGCCAAGAGAAGGTTATTAGCCGCCAGAGGCTGTTTGGTGCTTGACCAAGGATGGGGGGTATAACTGCCCCTAATGCTTTGTTCTGGATTCTTCCTTTCCCCATGAACTGCAGTGAATCTAACTCTAACATGCCCAAATCCAGATGAGTGGGACCCCAGGGAACAAAGACAGTTGAGAACAGCAAAAGAAGCACAAAGCCTTCAGCTCTCCCTAGAAGTGGAGGAGGATCTGGGAGGCTGCCCAACTGTGAGACCAAGTTTCCCTATTTAAATGCCTGCAGCCCTGACCGGAGAGACAGAACTTCTCAACATGGTCAACAAGGTCTTCCCTGGCCTGGACAAAAACTTGCCCCAGCTGTACCTCCCCCAACTCCCCTCCCTTTATCTGCTCCAATCATGCTTGCTTCCTGGTCCTCCTGACCTGCTCACCCCAGGGCCTTTGCACATGCTGCTCTTTTTGCCCAGAATACTTTTCTCTCCCCTCTTTCTTGAGAACTCCTATTTACCACTTCCTCCAGAAAGTCTTCCCTGACCACTCACTGCAGCTGTCATTTTGCATGTATTTAGATGATTGATTTTTTTATATCATTTGCTCCCACTGTAGTCTAAATTCCAGGGGACAGGAACCATACCTGATCCTTCTCTCTGTTGTATCCCCAATACCTAGCACAATGTCTATCACAGGGTGAGTACCCAGTAAATACTGAGTGAATGAATGAATAGGGAGTTTCAACAATGGTTGCCACAGAGGGATAAAGCTCTGTCCTGTGTAAACATTAACTAATCATCTAAATGTTCAGGGGGTCTCACTAGTTTGAGGGATCCCGGAGCTAACCAGTGATCCAGAGAGCACTTTGGGAGATCCAAATTAAGGCAATAAGAGAACCACATATCAACATCAAGGTTGAGAAAGATGGAGGGGAAGGGGGGAAGGTGGAGAGAACAGAATGGCCCGTCTCCTCCCCGACCCTCACCACTGTCAGCCCCCCCAATTCCCAGAAACTCTCCCCTCTCTATATTCCTGAACATGGTGACTCTGGCCAGGGCCCCACAAATAGATTCTCCCCATCTTCCGTTAATAACTGAACCTCAAATTTCAGCTTTGTGCCTGGTTGCCCCGACTACCTTTCCCCAGGCTAGAAAAGCCTTCATCTCAGTCCATTCCTGCTACCTTGAGTTGGACCCAGCCATCCACAGAGCAGGGGTAGGGGGAGGAAAATTTATGGCACCCCTGATGGGATGACGGTTATGAATGGCAGGCTGTCCCGTCACCACCTGTCACAGCCACAGGGAGAATCCCGGGACGGACGGCTCAGGGACAGAATCCTCCTCCCTGCAGGGCCCGCTCTGTCCTCAGCCCCAGCCTGGTGGAGTCATCAAATAAATCCAACATTTAGAAAAGAGGGGTGGGATGGGGGACTTCAGAAGACACTTTCCTGAAATGTAATGGCAATAAAAGAGAAAAATGGACCAGCTCACTCCAGATAACCAGCGCCAGGGAAGTAATTATCCCACTCAGGTCCTCGACGAGGATGCCAGTGGCAGAGGCACCTGCCCAGGTAATTCATCAGCCACAGATTTATGGACTCCTCGGGAGCCCCTGCATAAAGTCTCCCCTCCAGTTAACTCAAGACAATGCTATTTAGATTTCGTCAAGATTATTGCTCTTCTCTGCTGTCCCTGAGTGGGGAGGAGGGGACCAGCGCGTGTGGCCCAACTGAATATAGGTTGGCTGGTGGCAACCTGAAGAAAGATATCCCCAAGTGAGCCCATTGTTGCCAGCTGCCCAAAACTTCCCCAGGGCCTTGCTTTCTCCCAGGAGCCACTGAGCTGCTGGGGTCACATCAGGCAAACAGAGAGCCCAACAGCACGCTCATAGCAGAACAGGCTGTGTCATGGAGAAAGACCACGAACCTTGGTCTCATCTGTGAAATGGGAATCAGCATGGGAAATGGGGCCTCTCATTGTCTCTATTGTATGACACTTTAAAATGAGTGTATACTGCTTTTGAATGGAGAAAATGAAGCACAACGAAATGGAAATAAAATGAGGGAGGAGTCCTCACCTCCTCTGTCTGCAGTGAGACTTGAACTAACTGGAACCAGGTGGGACCGATGAGCACTTGCTGGGCACACAATGCGGTCACTGCCAGGCTCCTCCTGTTACTGTGGCCGGTGATGGTTCTTGTTATCGGAAATCAGCCTTCTTGGCAGGTGTTGACTGTGTGACTGTGAACAGAGAGGATGAGCTCTCTGATTCATCTATAAAATAAGAAAGATATTGTCTTCCTGGCTAGTGGCAAGAGGATGGACCAAGAGAACTTTTCCTGCTATTTCCAGTCTCAGAAAACACCTTTTGTGTCACAGCAGCTGGTGGCCATGGTGTTGACACTTCAAGAGGACAGGGAGACACTGAACGGGCCCTGCACTCCCAGCTTTCCCTGCATCAGCTTCCCCTGCACCCCCGCCCCCGCACTCCAACGCTCATTCATTCGGGCACTGGGAGCATTTCTTTAGCACTCAGGAAGCTGTAGCCCAGACCCCCAGGGAGCTCTGAGCCTGGCAGGCGAGGGACATGAGGGACACGCAGGCACAGGCAAGTCTGGGACAGCCAGAGGCAGGAGCCAGGTTGGGGGAGAGGGGGCGTGCAGGGCTTGTCTGCATTGCCTGGGGAGGGCAGGCGAGGCTCGTGGGAGAGGTGATATTGACCTGAGAGTGGGGAGGAGGCGTTTGTCTGGGGGTCATGGTGGGAAGGGCACTCCAGGCAGCAGGAACAGCATGTGCAAAGGCCCAGAGGCTCAGAAGCATTTGGGCTGCTCAAGGAAGAGGACCAGGCTTGGAATGGCTGAAGGATGGGGTGTGTGTTTAAGGGGGTGGATCCAGAGGTGAGAGATGAGACCAGGAAGCCCAATGCTGGGTCCATCTCCTTGTCCCCACCACTGACACCCAGAGCACTGCTTTGTGCCTGTGAGTGTAAGTCCAAGCTCTGCTTTTGATCCATTATGGGACTCCGAGCAAGTAGCTTCACCTCTCTGAGCATCAGCTTCCTCGGTGATAAAAATGAGGATAAGAGGCCTCATCGACGTGTAAAAGAAGTAAAGTTCCCATTCATTGATTCATTCATTCATGCAGCAGCTGGGAAAGCATCTGTGGCCCTGACCCCGCACTGGAGCATTATCAAGCCCTTCATAATCCATGGCTGATGAGGCCTCATTGTTGCTGTGGTGACTCCAATGTGACCCCTGGACACGTTCTCCCTGGCCTGGCCACCGGGTGAGGAGGCAGCTAGCTGCCCTGGAAGGAGACAGGATTCCTGCTATGGGAAAGGGTAGGCTCTCCCTGAAGTCCCTCCCTCCGGTGTGTCTCTGCCCCTCACTGCCCCTCACGGCCCTCGTCACCCTCGTCCAGGGGCCCCATTCAACAAAGAAGCACAAGATCGTGGCTCTAACTTTGGAGCAGCCTGGCCGCGAATGCTAGTGCTGCCTCCTCTGAACTGGGAGACTTCAGAGAGCTCCCTCCGCTCTTGGACTCTGTTTCCTCGTCCATAAAATAAAGGTGGCAACAGTTCCTTCCTTGTGGAGTGAAATGAGATAAAGCACAGCGCTATGCAGAGTATACAGTAGGTACACAACAGTTGCTTACAGTCATTGGTCTGATAAGTTTTGAGCTCCACCTGAGCCTCTTTCAGGTCCTCATCAGGCTGCCTCATCTCCCTGCCCTGAAACCACTGCCCCCTCGCCTGGGCTACAGGCTCGTGACGGTGCCCCAGAGAAGCTGAGCATCTCCAGCCTGGCCTCAGGCTTGGCAGGAAGCTCAGCACCTGCCACGTGGTGGGCACTCGATGCACGGGGGTGAATGGTGTTGTGAGAAAGGCATCCTCCTCCCACTGCCCAAAGCTGTCTGAGCCTCAGTGGCTGCCCTGTCCTACAGAACCAACCCCTCCCTGTCCGGGACACCCAGCCCAGCCCGCAGCTCAGCTCACTGTTCCATCCCTGAACCTCTGGCCTGAGTCAGGGTCTGCTGCCTCCCAAGGACCCCGGTGATGTCACTGCCCACCGGGACACCCAAGCGCCACGTCCTGTGGATCCCACCACTCCATGTTCTCTTATCTAACGGGACAGCCCTGTCATTTATCTGGCACTAACTGTACATGTAGCAAGGCTAACTGTACTCTGAGCTGCAACCAGCTGGTGTCTAGGTCTGCGGAAAACTCGAAGCAAGGGGTCTTCCTTCCCAGCTCAGGGCAAAACATGCTCCCGTGAACCCCTCCTGATTTCCCGGTTCTGCACCATCGCAGGATGAGGTCATTTCCCCGAAAAAGAAACTGAGAGAAGGAGGTACAGTCAGAGGTGGTGACAGTAAACTATAAATAAATGGCCATTCACAATAAAATCTTTAATAAGAAAATACTTAGGAATAAATTTAACAAGTGAAAAGTAAGTTTTGTACACTGAAAACATTGCTAAAGATCCAAATAAACAGCGAAACATTTCAGGTTCAAGGGCTGGGAGACTCTGTGTTGTTGACTTGGCAATTCTCCCCCAAACTGATCCACAGATTAAAGGCAATCCCTACCAAAACCTCAATAAGGTTTTTTACCGAAGTTGACAAACTGACCCCAGAATTCATACGGAAAGTTAAAGGACCAAGAATACCAAGAATTTTGAAAAAGAACAAAGTTGGAGAACTTACCCTATCCAATTTAAACATACTGTGAAGCCACGGTAATTAAGGTAGCATGGCATTGGGGCAAAGACAGGCATCTGGGTCAATGGAAGGAAACCCAGAGTCCTAAAATAAGCCCTTAAATTTATGGGGAATTGATTTTCAACAAAGATACCAAGGCGATTCGATGAGGAAAGAACAATCTTGTCAACAAACAGTGCTATTCATCTGAACTCAAATGCACACTTCATGCCATGCACAAATGCCATGATTCAAAATGAATCAAAGTCTTAAACATAAAAACAAAAACTATAAAACTTCCAGAAGACAATAAAGGAATAAATCTTCATGACCTTACATTAGGCAAGGTTCTTGGAAATGCCACCAGAAGGGGGCACCTAGGTGGCTCAGTTGGTTAAATGTCCAATTCTTGGCTTCAGATTAGGTCATGATCTCAGGGCTGTGAGATCGAGCCCTGCGTCAGGCTCTGCACCCAGTGTGGAATCACTTGAGATTCTTTCCCCATCCTTCTCCCACCCCTTTTTCTCCTCCCCCTGCTCACGTTCTTTCTTGCTCTAAAATTTAATAAAAAAAAAAAAACACTAAAAACAAGATCCATAAAAATTAAAAAAAAGTTAAGAATCGGTGACTTTACCTTATCAAAATTCAAAACATTTGTCTCAAAGGACACCATTAAGAAAATGTGAAGACAATCCATAGACTGGGAGGAAACATTTGTAAACTGCATGCTGTAAAGGTCTTATACCCAGAATATGTCAACAACACTTATAATTTAATAAGAAGAAGACAAACAACTCAATTAAAAAAATGGTCCATGACTTGGGTAGACATTTCACTAAAGAAAATATATGAATGGCTAATTAGGTAATAATAACATGCTCAAGTGTTCAACTAATGACATTAGTCATTAGGTTAAATGCAAACTAAAACCAGCAATGAGATCCCAATACACACCCACTTGAATGTCTATAATTTTTTTTTAAAACACAATTTCATAAGGATGCAGAGAAACAGGAAATCTCATGTGTATATATATATATATATATATATATACATACATACATACATACACACACACACACATAGATATTTTACATTTTACATTGCTGGCAGGAATGTAAGATGGTAGGTACAATCACTTTGTCAAAACAGCCTGGCAGTTTCTTAAAAAGTTAAATAGAAACTTACCATAAGACTCAGCCTGTCCAGATTCCCAGGAATCCCCCCAAGAGAAATAAAAAACATATGTCTACCAAATGATTCATGCACAAACATTTATAGCAGCATTATTCACAATAGCCAAAATGTGGAAACCACCCAAACATCCATCCACTGGTGAATGGATACACAAACATGGTTATCCGTCCAACAGAATACTACTCAGCCATGAAAAGGAAGATCCACTGATACACACTACCCTTGGATGAACCTCGAATCTATTATGCTAAGAAGCCAGATGCAGAAGACTACATGCCGTAGGGCTCTCTTTATTTGAAACAACCACAAAAGGCAAATTGATAGAAACAGAAATCAGACCAATGATTGCTGAGGACACTGTGTAAGTGTGTTGCAGGAGGAGGGGAGGGTGGAAGCAGGGCTTAACTGCAAACAAACAGAAGGGAGCTTTGGGGCAATAAACATGTTCTAAAACAGGATCGTAGTGATGACTGCTCAACTCTAAGTTTATCAAAAATCAGTGAATTGTACTCTTAAAATTGTTGAATTTTGTTGTGAATCATACCTCAGTAAAACTGTTTACTTAAGGGGGCACCTGGGTGGCTCAGTGGGGTAAGCCTCTGCCTTCGGCTCAGGTCATGATCTCAGGATCCTGGGATCAAGCCCCACATGGGGCTCTCTGCTCAGCAGGGAGTCTGCTTCCCTTCCTCTTTCTCTGCCTGCCTCTCTGCCTACTTGTGATCTCTCTGTCAAATAAATTAACAAATTTTAAAAAAAAACTGTTTACTTAAGAAATAACTTAGTTGGTTAAGCATCTGACTCTTGGTTTCAGCTCAGGTCACGATCTCAGGGTCATGAGAATGAGCCCCAAATCTCAGGCTCCACACTCAGCAGGGAGTCTGCTTGGAATTCTATCTCCTTCTCCCTCTGCCCCTCCCATGCATGCTTTCTCTCTCTCTCTCTTGCAAATAAATAAATCTTAAAAAAAATAAATAACTTACTCTTAACTCTGCACCCCATAGAAATGGCTAAATGAGGAAAACGATAAGTAACAAACACAGTTCTTTCCCTTCTCTTTCTCTGCGAGCTCTCATTTGTTCTGAGAAAAGAGACAGAAGAGAGAACAGCCTCAGTGATTTGCCCCAGTCTTAGCATGGAGGCAGAACTCCAGCATGGCCAGGACCTGCCCCTCTCTTCCTTCCTTCCTTCAACTCCCTCTGCTCTCCCATGCCTTATTTCCACCCCAAATAGGCGGGCCTTCTTTTGGGACTTCAAAGCAGCAAGGTTCTTCCCACCTCAAGGCCGCTGCCTGTGCTAGCATCCCTGCCAGGAACACATTTCCCTCCCTGCCTAGTTCTGCTCAATCTTTAGACCTTAGTTCAATTGCCTCTTCCACAGAAAAGCCTTCCTGAGCCAGACCACATCCCTCTATGAATTAATATCATAGACCTTATTATATCTTCCTTGATATAACTTACCACAATAGCAACTTTGCATTTCTTTAAGACATCATTTGATTCATGTTAGTCCAGTCCCCATGAAGACAGGGACCATATCCTCTTTGCTCACTATTATACCTGGGGGCTCAGCACAGTTCTTGGCACATTCACAAAAAGACAAATAATTTGAACAGCCATATATCTATTAAAGAAAGTTAATCAAGGGGCGCCTGGGTGGCTCAGTGGATTAAGCCGCTGCCTTCGGCTCAGGTCATGATCTCAGGGTCCTGGGATCGAGCCCCACATCAGGCTCTCTGCTCCGCAGGGAGCCTGCTTCCTCCTCTCTCTCTGCCTGCCTGTCTGTCTACTTGTGATCTCTCTCTCTGTCAAATAAATAAATAAAATCTTAAAAAAAAAAAAAGAAAGTTAATCAATAATTATTTTTAAATCTTTCCCCCAAAAAAGAAAACACCAAGCCCAGATGGTTTTATTGGTGAACTCTACTAAATGTTTAAGGAAGAAATAGAACCAATTCTTCACAATCTCTTCCAAAAAATAGAACAGAGGGAACATGTCTTAACTCATCCTATCAGGCCAATATTATCCTAATACCTAAAGCAGATAAAGACACTATAACAAAAGAAAACTACAGACCAAAATGTCTTTTAATATAGATGCAAAAATTACCAAGAAAATATAAAAATGTATAGTAATAATTATAAAGGACAATCATGTAGGCTTTATTCCAGGTTACTAAGTTAGTTCAACATTTGAAAATCAGTCAATGTAATCCACTATATCAAAAGAGTCAAGAAGAAAAATCATATGATCATATTAATTATTACAGAAAAAGCAAAAGACAAAACCCAATGCCTATTCATCCTCAAAAGGAAGGAAGGAAGGAAAAGAAAGAAAGGAAGGAAGGAGGGAGGGAGGGAAAGAGGGAGGAAGGGAGGAAGGGGAAGGTAGGGAGGGAGGGAGGGAGGGAAGGAAGGAAGGAAGAAATAGAGAGAGAGAGGGAGGGAGGGAAAGGAAAAACTCTTAACAAATTTGGAATAGAGGAAACGTCCTCAATTCAATAAAGAACATCTATCAAAAACCCTACAGCTAACATCATACTTACTGGTGAGACTAAGATCAAAATTAAGGGAAAAAAAATCCTATTCAACATCATACTGGAAGTTGTAGCTAGTGCAATGAGACAAGAAAAAGAAATAAAAATATATTATTCACAGATGGCATGATTTTCTACAGAACTCCCCCCCCAAATTTCTGCAAAATCCTATCAGAACTAATTAATATATCAGGACCATAGGATACAAAATCAATATACAAAAGTTTTTTTTCCCCCATATACCATCAAGGAATAATCAGAATTTGAAGAAGGAAAAAAAAAACTATAAACAGCACCAAAAAAAATGAAGTATGTTAGGTATAAATCTAACAAAATATGTACATAATCTGTGTACAGAAAAGTTTAAAACATGAAAAAAAAATTTTAAACCTAAGTGAAGGAGCTAGTTCACATTCATGGATTAAAAACCGGATACTGCTAAGATGTCGATTTTTTCTGACCTGATATACAGACTCAGCGCAATACCAACAAAAAGCCCAGTAAGGTAGTCCACGGGTATGGCAAACTGATTCTGAAATTCACATGGAAGGGCGAAGAACCTAGAAGAGTCAACACAATAGTGAAAATGAAGAGCAGCTTTTCCTGGCTGTGGCTTAGCCCCATGAGGAGTTCCGATCTACTTCGCAGCCATGCGGTGCAACAGTCCGTGCAGGTCCTCCAATGCAAGAAGACAATCACAGCCATGGCGCACTGCAAACATGGCAGTGGCCTCATCAAGATGAATGGGCAGCCTCTGGAGATGATCATGCCAGGCACGCTTCAGTACCAGCTCCTGGAACCTGCTTTGTGTCTGGGCAAGGAGCGATTTGCTGTGGACGCCCGAGTCCAAGGGAAGAGTGGTGGTCACGTGGCTCAGATTTACACAATCGCAATTGGCCACTCCATCTCCAAAGCCCTGGTGGCTATTATCAGAAATATGTGGATGAGGCTGCAGAGAAGGAGATCAAGGACCTCCGCATTCAGTACAATCAGACCCTGCTGGTAGCTGTTTCGCAGTGCTGCGAATCCAAAAAGTTTGACGGTCCTGGTGCCTGTGCGCGCTACCAGAAATCCTACCGATAAACCTACGGTGAGGATCAGGGTTCACCTTTATAATAAAGAATTGTCACAGTACTTAATTGCCACAAAAAACAAATTTAGAAGACTTGTACTATCTGATTTCAGGACTAACAAAGCTACAGTAACTAAGACAGCGAAAGTTAGACACATAGATCAGTGGAATAGAACAGAGAGCCCAGAAATAGACCCACATAAATATAGTTGATGTTTAGAACGGAGCAAAAGAAACCAATGGATAAAGGATAGTCTTTTCAACAAATGATGTTGGAACAATTAGACATCTATACGCACAAAACAACAATAGCAAAAAAAAAACCAGGCACAGACTTTATATCTTTCACAAAATTTACTCAAACTTGGTCATAAACCTACCTGTAAAATGCAAAACTATAAAATTTCTAGAAGAAAACACAGGAGAAAAGCTAGGTAACCTTGGGTTTGGCCGCAAGTTTATAAATACAACTCCAAAAGTGCCTTACAGGGAAAACAACTGACTAGTTGAAGTGTACTAAAACTGAAAAATTTTGCTGTGAGGAAGACACTGTTTTGTAAAAAATGAAAATATAAGGCAGACATTGGAAGAAAATATTTGCAAAACC
This sequence comes from Meles meles, assembly GCF_922984935.1. Classification (NCBI taxonomy): domain Eukaryota; kingdom Metazoa; phylum Chordata; class Mammalia; order Carnivora; family Mustelidae; genus Meles; species Meles meles. The sequence continues at coordinate 194,922,989 of NC_060066.1, forward strand.
CATAGCTGGTAAAGGATTTGTATCCAAAATATACAAGGAGCTCTGAAACCTCAACAATAATAAAACAATCAGCCCAGTTTAAAAAAAAATGAGCAAAAGATCTGAACAGATATGCCACCAAAGAAGACATGCGGATGTCCAGCGGGCATATGAAAAGATGCTCAACATCATTTGTCATTGGGGAACTGCAAATTAAAACAACAAGGAAGTAATACTACATACCTATTAGAAAAGCTAAATTTAAAAAAAAATTAATAATGCCAATTGCTGGCAAAGATACAGAGTAACGGGAACCCTCTCTCATTGCCGGTGGGAATGCAAAATGGTACCGTTTCTTTAGAAGACAGTTTGGCAAGTTTTCACAAAGCTAAACATAGTCTTACAGACTGATCCAATAGGCACACTCCTAGCAATTTACTACTATAACCACACACACACACACACACACACAAATTCATACAAATATTTATAGCAACTGTATTCACAATTGTCCCAAACTTAAGCAACCAACATGTCCTTCAATAGACGAGCGGAGAAACAGACTGGGATATATCCAGATAATGAGATATTATGCAGTGATTAAAAATACATGCATGGGCCATCAAGCCACAAAAAAATATGAGTGGATTTTAAATATGTGTTTCTAAATGAAAGAAGTTTGAAAAGGCTCGTACTCCGACTCCGTTGATATGTCATTCTGGAAAAGACAAAACTACGGAGATGATAAATGGATGGGTTTCCCCATCACACACAATTGCACATCTCAAAGGCACTTCAAATGTAATTTCTCAAAGTTTGGGCTCCCAATCTGCCCTCCACAGCTGGAGCTCTGTTGACATCACCTCCATTCACTCATCCAGTGTCTGGAGTAAGAAACCTAAGGAGCCACCTTGATACCTCCCTCCGTGTCACCTCCAACACCCTGCCCCTCTCCAAGCACCGATGACCTTGTGTCCTAAGTATCTGGCTAAGCTGCCCGCTTGCCCCAGCTCCAGCTCCAGCACCTCCTGTCTGCATGCTTGTGTCATGACTGGTGTCCCTGCATTCTCTCTGCCCAACCTCTCCTCCCCACTCCCACCTCCCGCTGCAATGCATTCCCCATCCATCATCAGCCATTGTGATGTTGGGAAGAGGGTTGTGGTCATGGCATCCTTCCAGTCAAGGATACTTCTACCATGTATCCCGCTGAGTCGAAATATGTCTCTTTGGTCTCTAAAGCCCTACAGGGTCCATCTGTCTTAGCCAACTCACAGTATGATCTCTCTCTTTCTTTCCACTGGGCTCTGGCCTCACTGGTAGGATGTGTGTGATTCCAGCGATGTTATCACTCAATGCTTCCTGACGATGTCATGCTCATCCCACCACAGGGCCTTTGTACATGCAGTCCCCTCCTCCAAAGCAGACCATTCTTGATGGCCTCACCACCATCCGTCTCAGCTGCACTCAGCACTCAGGGGCCAGAGCCCACTCTCCTGTAGGAAAATAAAGAAAGGAAAAGAAAGGTCTCATTGCAAAACTGCCCCAGGGATTCACAAACCCCAAACAGTGGAGATATGCACAGGTTCTACGATAAGGAGGACAACTAGAGGGTGGACTAAAGGCAGGGTGTGTGTCTGGTAGGTTCCTGAGAGCTCCAGAAAGATATTGTTTGCTCCTTACTGGCCTCCTCTGGGTATACCTGGGACTTGTTTTCATTAACGCCTTTTCCGAGTAGCTTCACAGATCACAGTGTCAAGGTGTTATCCAATGCTTTTCAAGAAGCTCCACTTTTGTGGGAAATGCCCAGTGATGGTGAAGGGGCAGAGCAGCTCTCCCCCCTCCCGGTCCTCAGCCACCTTTCCATCTGTAGTCATGTCCCTTCTGGCTGCCTCACCAACCTGAGCAATGTCAGAGAGAAACTCGGCTGGATACTCATTACATCAGAGAACCCAGAATTTACTCAGTGATTGCTGCCGGTGGGGAAAGCTGAGCACCCCTCATATCTGTGCAGCAGTGACAGAATGTGTCAAAGGGAGAACGTGGGGTGTGGGAGATGGCCAGGGCTAAAGCAGAGTCAGGGAAGTGAAAAGTGGGAAGCACTGAGCTGTTAGAAGCTACGTCGGTGTTTGTTCGAGTCTGTAGGCCAAGGGTGAGGCCTAATGGGGAGGAGGGCTCAGAAGAGCCTGGCTAGTGTGGGCAAGGACCAAGTCCTAAGGGTCAAGTCCTAAGGGCCATTGCATCATTCTAGGCCACCACCTCAATGTGCTTTAGACACGTAGGATCTGTTAACCTTCCTGTGGCACCTGCTCCCCAGGCGAAGTTTGTTTGTTTGTTAAGCTTTTATTTATTTATTTGAGAGAGAGAGAGCGCGCAAGCACGCATGATGGGGGGAGGGGGAAGAGGGAGAAGCAGGCTTCCCATGGGGCAGGGAGCCAGATCCTGGGCTGGATCCCAAGACCCCGAGACCATGACCTGAGCTGAGGGCAGATGCTTTACCGACTGAGCCACCCAGGCGCCCTTCCCCCGGCCACGTTCTAAAGAGCCTCCTCTGCGAGCTGGCAGTGCCTTTCCCTCGGCACATGGATCCGACTCCGTTTTGGTCCCCAACAGTGCCAAACACAGTGTCCAGCTCTTTGGAAGAACTTGGGAAGATACTGGTGGAGTCGGACAGAACACGGGACAGAAACTGAGCTTGTTTTTAAGGGTTGTGTTGCAGCATGGAAGTAATGTGTTTATGAATAAAAATCAGTGTCTGTAGGCCCATGGAGAGTGCAGCATTTCAAGAAAGGCTTTGGGCAAATCATTCTATAATGTGCAGAATTGCTTTCTATTGTAAATAGTCTCTGCTTGTAAGGCTGGTTCGCACACACATGTAAATTATAGAGGTAATATGTGACTTTGTAGAAAGAAAGGGCAGGGAGAGAGGAACAGGTGGTTGGATGTATGAGCCTGGAGCTCAGAGAGATGTCCAGGCTGAGACGTACATTTGGGACCATCAGCTGATGAATGGCATGGAAAGGCCACACATAAGTCCGGTGACGTCCCCAAGGGGCTGAGAGAGAGCAAGAAGGAGAGAACCAAGGGCAGAGCCCAGGGACAGTGCAAGGTTTATGGGTTGAGGAGCCAGAAAAGAACCAGCCAAGGAGACAGACAAGGAGCCAGGGAAGCAGGGGAAGAACCAGGGAAAGACGGGATACCCGAGCAGAGAGAAGGGAGGGTTTCTCGGGGGAAGTAAGCCTCTGTGCTGCATACCGTTAAGCCAAGTGTCACGGCAAGTTGACTGTTGGGTTTATCAATGCATCAGTGACTGGTGACCTTGACAAGAGCAGGTGCAGTGGAGAGCGAGGGACTGAAATCCAGTTCAAGCGGAGTAAAGAGTAAAGGGAAGGAGGGGACTTGGTGGTTCTTGCTCTGCTAGGCTGGGAAGCAAGGGGAGCAGAGAGGTATGAGGTTGGCTCGTTCTGATTTGGGGGGATTACAGAATCAATGCTGTGTTTGCAGACCAACAGGAGTGACCCAGAGGAGGTGGGAATGTTGATGATGTTGGCGACAGGGACGGGACCTCGGACACACAAGGCCATGGGCGGGGACGGAGAGCCCAGGTGCTCCGACAATCTCAGCACATGAGGGGCTCCCCGAGGGTCTCCCAATATGGCGTACATCCCTCGGATAGTTATCTGTGTACAAACCAAGATTATTAAAATCATTAGCATGCTGTTCCTATTTTTCAGCAACCTACTTTCTTTATCCAAAAACATACCGTAGACTTTCTCCAAAGTCGGAGCATGGAGGCCAAAATCAATCGTTTCAATGGCTGTTTCATGCTCAATTGTATGGATGTGCTATAGCTTAGGTAACCCACCTCCTCCTGATGGACAGTTGGATTTCTCCAATCTGTTATTACAAATAACATTGTAGTGAAGATCCTTACATAGTTTGTACTCTCAAGTATTTCAGAATAACTGACTCCCAGAAGTGAACTTGCTGGGACAAAGGGTATGTGCATTTTGAATGTTGACAGACGCTGCTCCAGCGTCATCCACTAAGGTGACCCTGGAGAATATCCCACTAATAGGATTGAAGAGAATGAGTATTATATGGGGGGGGGGTTGGATTTCCGGTAGCTGACTCAGCGCAGGTGGTTCAGCCTGAAAGTGTGTCGGGACCAAACACAGTGAGCTGCTCATCTCTGGGCTGTGGGAACATGCCCGCCTGGCTGGTCCAGGGGCTAGAAAGGAGGAGAACTGGACAGGGGCAGAGAGAGAAGGCGAATGGGGGACAGCAGCACAGAGCTGGGGAGCTGTGGGGTGCCCTGGGGCAGGGAGTCGGGGCTCTGGCTGGCCCCACAAACCACTCACATGGGGACCCTGCAAAGGGTGGGCCTCTCCCTGTCGAACCACAGCATCTGAGCCCTGTGGGTACAAGGAGGGGACAGGCAGGAAAATGAAGTTGTCAGTGTCCAGCCAGAGACAATGGGACACCCACTGACAGTCACCCTCCTCTTCTTCCTCACTGACACCACCCCCGTTTTGTTTGCCGGCACCAATTTCCCAACTTAAAAGCCTTATGCTCACCCCCAACAGTCAGTCCTGCGACATGGCTCGGGGCCCTGAGACAGAGCATCAGCCGGGCTCACCGTGGACCCCTCACCGCCCATCCCGAGAGGAGCGCTGCGGCCCAGCGGGGGCGGTGCGCTGGGACGTCAGGGGCAATCGCACACAGTGAAGACACTCAGGGGGAACAGAGGAGGACGTCGAGCCCTGCATCTCCACCTGCTGGACCTCCACCGGCCCCCTGACTCATTAGGAAGCAAACTGGATTTGCTTACGCCTGCTGGCCAGGCTCCCGTTACTCTGCGGAAAGCCATCCTCTCCTTGCAAGCAGCAGTGTGGGGGCACAAGGCAGCAGGCCAACCTCCAGGAAACCAGGCCCCCTCCCTCTTCACCAATGGTCAGTTGTGAGGGGTGCAGGGGCCGGGCCTCCCTGAGCCCCCATCCCCCATCGGTAACCAGGGTGGCACTCCCAGAACGCCAGCCTCCCGGGAACAAGGGATGAGAACAGACCACAAACTCTGCAGGTTCTGTCCTGGGAAGCAGGGAGGAGGGGGCCGGTCCTATCTCTGACTGGGCCACAGATCACCTTGGACAACCGCACCCCCTACCAGGCCCCGCACTGCTGTCTGGCTCTCCACTGTCTCGTGTTTCAGTAGGATACTGATTGGGTGCCCTTTGTGGTGAAGGCCGACACTCTTCAGGGGGGAGGGGTCGTCCGTGTGTAAGTGTTGACTTCAGGATGGCTGATGGTCCCACCCAGGGCCATGAGGACCACGGCTTGTGGTGCAGGCAGAGAGGCCAGGGGTATGGTGGGAGAGCGTACCCTTGGAATTCTCCTCCTCTCCTGGGCCTCTGTGTCCTCCCTGTAATATGCGGGGTTTGGGCTGGACGACCACAAATGGCCTCATCATCTCTCATACTCTTGGAGTTACCATTGTTACTTTCAGACCAGCAGGGAGGCAGGCTCAGGTAACGAGGTAGGGGGTTAGCTATCAGTCGGGAGTGTGAGGAACCCCAGGATCCCCTGGGAGAGGTCTCCAGCAGGGCCCAGTTGGATGTGTCTGCTGAGACATCATCTGTCCACTCATGAGGAAGGATGGAAGGGGCCAGGGAGGTGATGAGGGACCCCTCCACTCACTCAGGGCAGGGGGCTCTGGCTGCCCCGCCCGAATTGAGCGAGAGCCAGGCTTACCTTGCAGACAGTTCTCCATAGCACAGCAGGGCTCTGAGCAGACAGACAGACACTGGACAAGCTCCCTCTGGGAAGACCTAGGTCTTCTACTAATGAGCTGTGTGATCTCGAGACAGTCCCTTAACCTCTCTGGGTCTCTGTTGCCTTATCTATGAGCATGACAGCATCCAGCCAGTACTTTTTGAAGATCCTTCCAACACTAAAATGTAGGACTCTAGATCCAGGTCCACAGCAGCTGTATTTTCATCAGATGATGGGGAAGATGAAACGAGACCAACTCTGCACTGTGGATATTGAGTTTTCTCCCCTGTTCCTCCTGAATTTTTTTCATACATTTGCTTTTCTTGTCTTCTGCCCTAAGCCCAGTAGAGGATAGCTGTGAGCAATACCATCCAATACCTTGGTAAACTTTTACCAGGAAAGCTGTGCCCACAATTCCCCCCTCTCCTACTTTCAGCCCATCCCGGGATCAGCCTGGGTCAAACTTGCCCCCGACTAGATGAAGCCAGTCACCCTTTTGACCTTCCAGGGGATGGGGCATGGCCCCTGGAGCCAATGGGAGTCAACTCGGGACTTTGGATCAGGTGTTGGGGAAGCTGTCTCTTCACTACTGGACTCCAGTCTGAGGTGGAAAACCATCTGGGCCCCAAGAAGGGCAGCTCAGCACAGGACAGCTCAGAGCAGCCCAGCACCGGGGAGAGATACTACAAAACCACACAGAAGGTTCTGGTAACATCATCTAAGCCACTGCAAGGTCTCCCTAGAGGCCCCTCCACCCATTCCTGAGCTTTCCAGTGACATAAAGCCAACCAGTCCCTTCTGAGGTGGCCCTGAGGTTCCCGTCACAGGAAATGAAAGAGCCTAATGGCTGCCTCCCCGCTAGCACCTAAGTCTCCAAGCTGAGACCAGCAGAAAACTTGGCCACCTCAGCTTCTCCCCCCACCCGGGTGTGAGTCAGACTCATCTCCCGCTGTCCTGTCTCTCCGTTCTCCTTCCTCCCACAGAGAGGAAGCTGCAGAAACCACCCCATAATAGCATCTCCAAGGGCAAAGGCGCAGGATCCCCAGACTTTAATGAACCGAGCAGCCCTGTCCCCACCCGGCCTGGCCTCATGCGGTGACTGGGAGGGCTGCTGTGTCAGCACGGTAGCTGCCGAGGCTGACTTGTCTTCCTCTGGTCAAGGCAGGTTTGAGTCGGAGGTCACCAGTCAGATTTAAAGCTGGGGGCAGACAGGCAACCACACAGAACCCCGAAAGTCAAGGCTCAATGTGGGACCCGTCTTACAAACGACCTTGTTCTGCGGATGTGCAGACTAAGCCCAGAGAGGCTGAGGGATTACCCGGGTCACACAGTGGTCTGGAGGCTGAGCTGGGTCAGAGCCCAGATATCCTCATTCTGAGTCCAGTTGCTCCTTCTACCTCATGAAGATATCCCCCAGGATTAGACCTGTTTCCTCCCTGGTCCCCCCAGGACTTTCTCCTTCCCTTTGGGATTCTTGAGAGAGACAAGTCTAAGCAGCCCTCCCGGAGAATCCTGGCCATCTCCCCAAGTCTACATTACACTGAGCACCCCCGTTCTGCTCCAGTATCTCTCAGCTCTTCCGTCCACGGGCCCTGCCACCGTGGATGCAGAGGGGAAACGGAGGCACACTGCAGTGTCTGCTGCCCTGATCCCCCTGCCCGGGCAGAGGTGTGAGCTCAGGCACTGCTCCTTTTCTCAGATCTCATGGGTGCCCCTCCTTGCCCCGAGTCAGGATCTCCCCATTCCCAACTCCCATGGTGGGACACCCCTGCTCTGTCTGTCTTGCTGATGGGAGGCCTGGATGACCCTCCTGGCCCACTGTCACCTGCCCTGTCTCTCTAAATGCTGGGTCTAGTTCCCGATCCCCTGGGGCTGGGCCTTCCTCCCAGCCTGGGGGGAGACCCTCGTCCAGTTGCTGCTGTTCCACGCTGGGGGCACCCCTATGAGGACCTACCCTCTTGCAGTCCCGTGGAGCCCAGAGCCCCCTCAGACAGTGGGCGATGGGACAGTGAGGGCCAGAAGCCGGGCCCCACATCACCCCCTACCCAGCTCAGCAGGTCATCTGCGCCCCCAGCTCAAGGTGCAGCCACTTCCTTCCCGGAGCACCTCCTGTGAGCCGGCCCTTCGGAGAGCTTCCCTCCCCTGGGACCCTCGTGGCCCCTGTGGGGGGAGGCTTACCAGCTCTGCCTTCCAGGCAGGGAAGCTGGGGATCTGAGAAGTTATGTCACAGCCCCAAGTCCACCCACCTGACCTTAGGGACTCCTGAAGGGGACCCACACCCATTCCCACCCTCCCACTGCCCTGTCTATGGGGATGTGCTTTTCAGTAACCTCCAGGCACTGCCTATGCGGCTGTCCCCTTCCTGATCCCTTCCTGCCTGTTGTTCACCTGGAATCACCCCGTTTATCCAGGCAGTGAATGTCAGACATCATCTCTGGCACCAGAGGTCGTGACTGCGTAGACATGTGTGAAAGGCCAGCCCCGGTTCCAAGGCCTGTGTGACCACCCGTCACCACCCCATGTCTGCAGGAGGCCACTTGGCTCCAGACTTTGTGTCCATCATGGACTTCAGCGTGATCCAAACTGGTTTGTGAAGGTCAGGGACTTTCAGACGAAGATCTCCGCAGCGGGCCCTGGACTGGGGCAAACAGGCAAAGCCATCATTGAGCTGTTTGGGTAAAACACAATGACCATCAGAAAATTTTAATGAAACTCTTGCTGGCGTAAATAACTGAGCAGGAGATCCAAGTGCATCGACTTCCCCAGGGCTCGCTCTGGAAGGCAGGCTGAGGGAGCCCCAGCTTCAGGTGCAGGAACTGTGGGCATCAGCAAGCACCCCGGGTACTGCGGGGTGAAGACGAGTCTCCATGCTTACCAGCCCCAGGAGCTGCCCCATTATCTGTCCCCTCAGGGAGATCATTCTCTCCCCATTGCCTGCCCCACTTGGCCCAGCAGGAAGTGGCAGGTGAGAGGAGCAGATGGAAGCAAGAGACAGGAAAACAAGAGAGGTCCAGGATTGGAGCCTGGAATCCAGCTGAACTCACGGGAGAAATTGTGATGCTGGCTGCGTGATCTTAAGAAGCAACTCACTGTACCTTTTAGAGCTTCAGTTCCCTTATTGGAAAAATAAGGAAGAAATGTAGAAATGTAGGCTATTTTCTCCAGTCCATCCCACCCTGCTCAGCTCGCCTCCTGGTAAGTTACTCCCCCCCACCCTGCCCCACCCACCTCCATCACCAACCCGCAGTCTATTAACAGTATTGAGGTGGACCCCTGGTCCACACCAGACGTATTCTCAGGTTTTCTGTCCCTGGAATCTGTTTGGAATGGAGGGACAGTCTAGAAGCTGTGGGAGCCAGCTGGAAGAGCACGTAGCTTGGGGCTAGAGGCCACCATTTTGGCACGACTGTGGTGGGTTGGAAGTGAGCAGAGGACCCAGTAACCCAGAGTGAAGAGGAGGAAGACAGGCAGAGGGAGATAGAGACAAGTCATCCTGTAGCTCCAGTCAGAGGCCTAGACAGAGACAGGAAGACCCCAGGCCCTAGAACTCCAGCTCTTCTGTCTTCAGTTGGGGTCTGAGGGGGCCCCTGCATCCGTCCACTAAGCCATCTTTCCACATAACCTCCTTTGTGTGGGTCTGGGAACCAGTGAGGCGTCTTCTCTGCTACACATCTCAGAAAACTCAACCTGAACTGGCTCGAGCAAAGGAGACCCATTGATTCCCATCATGGAAACTTTCAGGGCTGGGGCTGGTTTCAGAAACAGCTCAAAAGGGGCCTCCAGCGACATCACCAAAACATGCCTCCTCTCTGCCTCTCCTTTATACATTGTCTTCATTCTCGGGCTACACCTAAAATGGTGGCAGGAGCTACCAACTCTGAACTAACAAGGTCAAATTCAGTGGCAAAGAGCAAGAGTCTCTTTCTCAGACACCCCAGTAAAAGGCCTGTTGTGTCTCATTGGCTCCATTGGGTCTTATGCCCTCCAACTACAAGCTACAGAACTCCATTGCGCAGACTGGTTTACGCCTCTGTCCCACAGCCCACCCTGAGCTACGGGGCAACCTCTCCCACCTGGAGGGAGGAAAGGATGGACCCACAGACAACTGCTCTAGGAGGAGGACGACACGCAAGCAAATACCGGACTTCAAACGGGAGGGAAGGGTGAAACGAGGTCCCCCACGAAATGCATCTGTATGATTTTTTCCTCCTTTTTGCCCCCATGTTGGTAGCTCTTCTGTACAGCACATGAGTACAAGTAAATCTGAATCTGAGTCACATGACTGGCTTGTGTCAATGTCCAGCCCTGGTTGTGATCTTGTCCTACAATCGCTTCTCGGCCTTTTGGCTAAGATCAAGTGATCTTGTCCTACAGTTTTGTAAAATAATACCATGGGCGGGGGGGGGGGGGGGGATCTGCGTAGAGGGTGCAAGGGATCTGTCTGTATTCTTTTTTCTTTTTTAATGAAAATGTTAAAATTAAATGTTAATAAATTCCCCCACAAGGGTACAAACACTTCCTGAGCTGGGTGTTGGTGGTAGGATCCTCCTTTCCCCGTGTCACTTGGTGGTACAGATGGGGGTCCTGTTAGACCCAGGGGAGACAGGGCTGCCTTCCTTAGCGAGGTTGGGGATAATAGAGAAACTGGTTCTGGGTCTCCTCATTCAATGGGTGGGAGGCCTGAGACTCACCAGCACTGAGCTGTCCCTCCAGTTCTGGGCCCTAGACCATCGACCTCCCTCTGTCCTCTCTTCAGCGTGCTCCTTTCGTTGTTTCTCACATCATTTCCAGAGCTGATAGTCCTTCCCAATGGGGAGGAGCAGAGAAAGACCTCTGTATTATTTCTTATAACTTCATACGGCTCTGCCATGATCGCCAAATAAAAATTGAAAAATAAAATAAACATACACAAGAAAAAAAAAAAAGCAATAAAATTAAATAAGACTGCCACCGCCAGTCTCACTGGATTACCACAGAAAGTGAAGTAATGCATGCAAAGAAATTAGCCCGGGCCTGGTGCTCAGGGGGATGCATGACGGATAATCATTTCTTCTCCGCTAATTTAGGAATGCTGTGTTTCCTAAAGTTTCAGGGAACTAAAAACATAATTGTTATATACAACCATAAGTTGTCTTGTATAGACGGGAGTGAGTCGATCCAGAATTCCTAATGGCTGCTACGACTACTGTTAGTGCTTCTATGGGAAAATATAGCCCAAACTCCAGACACCAGCTGCACATCCTCCCACCCCTAGGCCGCCCCAGAACTGAGACCACATTGTCTGGGAACCCAAAGCAGAGACGGGCGGGGCCCTGCTGATGCAGGGGATGGAGTGAAGGTCCTCAGAGCCCAGGATCATGAAAGTGACTCAGGTTCAGGGTCATAGAGCCCCAGCGACCACTCCCACGTGGGCTCCATGTGTGGACCCTCTCACCCATCTCTGAAGAATGGACCAGTATTCACCCATTCCACAGCCAAGGGGATTGACACTCTGGGAGGTTAAGGAATTTGTCCAGGTTCCCAGTGGAGATCTAAACCCCAGACCTCGAGCCGACTCCAGCCCCTGCCCTGACCACGGCACTCACGGCCCCTCGGCTCCTCGGCATCCATTCATTCAGTTTCCAGGGCTCCTCAACCACCGTGGGAAGTAGAACCTGATCAGATCACTGACCTCCATCTACAGAGGAGGGAACTGAGGCCCAGAGAAGGGAGGCAACTTGCCGGAAGTCACACAGCAAGCAGGGAGTGAGGAGCCCTGTGTGCCCTCTCCTCCGTGGTTCCTTCCTCTGCTCCCCACTTACCACCACACAATACCTCTCAGAGGAAAGCACAGACAGGGCCCCCCTTCTCTTCGGGGTGGGGGGCCTCTTAAGCTCACAGAGAAGCCTCTATTTGCAGTGCCTCCTGTCCTGGTGGCCCAGCCCCCCACCCCACCCAACCAGCCCCCCTGGTCTACCACACCCTCTCTCCTCCCCCTCCCCTGAGCCCTGGGGCTGGCCCTTCTTTGATGTGTCTGCTTTAACAATTACCTTCAAGGAGAGAATCCAGGAGGTGAACACAAAAGACCTACCCCTGATAACTGAAGGTGTCGGGCCTCAGAAGAGGACGGGCCAGGACGCCCCCCCCCCCGCCCCCCTCCCCCCCCCCCTGCACTGACAACTGACACGCCTGCAGCGTCTGGCTGGGCTGAACAGCCACCCACCCCTGCTGCTGCCTCTGTGTCCCCGGAGCTGGGGTCTCTGCGGGGAGTGGGATCAGTGGGGCATCAGAGCAGAGGGGAACATCCAGGGTTCTGGGACCCCACGGCTAGGAACGGAGCAGGACGGCGCCAGGGGAGTTGGCCCTCCGCCAGTAGCGGCTCCAGGCTGCCAGAAAGACGCAGGCAGTGTAGCCATCAGCCCAGCCTGGCCTGGGCACCAGCAGAACCCAAGCAAGGAATGCTGCAGAGCCTCTCTCCAGATCCCCTGCTCCTGACTCAGTGCTGGTCTCTGGGGATGCCCTCTGCCTCAGCGAGGAAACTCCGCTTTCCCAGGCCTGGCCTCCCTCATCCCCCTGGGATTAACTGTGCAACTTCCCTCCTGCCCAGTCCATGCCGTGTCCTGGACGGGAACTGCCCAGGCCTGGCCCTGATAGGTCCGCAGGCCGCAGACAGGTCCTAGCTGGCCTATTCCCAATACCCCACCCCTGCCCCACACATCTTGAGAAGAGTTCAGACAGTGAGGGGAGAGTCTGGGCCCCCTGCAGGCTCCCTCCAGGCCCCATGACCTGGGGGGGTGGGCGGGGCGTGGGGTGCTTGTGCCTTTAGCTTGGACACTTACCATCTGTGTCACTCAGGCAAGAAACTCACCTTTCTGAATCCCAACTTCCTCACCTCAAAGTGCAAAAAACCACCTTTTCCCTCTGTAGACTTCACCACCCCCCCACCCTGAATTGCAAAATCAAGCCCATGTCCTTGGGCTCGTCCCTGTCTGTGTTTCCAGCCAGCATGTGACCTCCACAGGGCAGGACTGAGCCCATCTTGCTCACCGCCCTGTCCCAGTGACCAGCATGCCACAGGCCCTCAGTAAACACTTGTAATGTGAACGCATGACCGAGATGAGCTCTGACCGCCCTGGGTCCTCAGCGAGCCCTCTGTGGACCAGCCCCAGCGGCATCACCCAGGGGCTTGCTGGAAAAGCAGCAGCTCAGGACAACCCCTCCCCCACTGCCCTCCAGAGTTAGAGCTGCACCCACAGGACCTCAGGACAGGTGCATCCAAATCCCAGGAGCCCTGGGGCCTCGCACCACCCACTGGCCCCCACCACTCAGCCACCTTCTGTGATGCTCACTCACAGGTCACCTCCCCGAGCCTCCGCCTTCCCCTCTGAAAACCAGCAGTTCCACCCCCTTTCCCTGAGGATGGTCAGGAAGGTTAAGTGAATGGTGGACCTGAAATACCAGCTCCCAGAAGACGCTCTGTAAATGGGACTCTGTCTCCTTCCGTCCCTGGTCCCCACTCAGACCACCGCAGGAAGTACCCAAGCAGCTGTGTCCGGCCGCAGGACAGCTCTGGAAGTCACCGCAGTGTAGGCTGGGAGCGCACCTGTCTGCGGGAGCCCAGGGCTCTGGTCACCAGCTGAAACCAACCGCCCTTCTCTGGCAGGAGAGGGACCCAGTCCCCACTACACACCGGCTGCCCACCCGCCATGCCTGCCCGGCGCTGTGGCCCCTTCTGAAGCCTCTGCCTGGTGCCGCCCTGTGTGCCTCCCTCCGACTGTCCCTCTCCATGGGGAAGGTGTCCCTTTCCTTGCTGCCTGGCTGCCCCCTGCCAACTTTGTGTCACAGCCGCCACCCGCACTCTGGCTACCCAGCCCCCGCCCCCCCCGCCCCCTACCCCCAACGATGCCCAGCAAGGCTCAGGCCACAAGGCCCAGGACCAGGAAGGTCCATCCAATTCTGATGCTCCAAGATCAAGAACATTGGTTCTCTGTGGCTGTACTCCAGCCTCAGCCACATGAGCCTCACTCCACCCCTACCTCTCCCCAGGTCCCAAGTCTCATGTGCCCACTTGATTGTCCACTTGGATGATGTTCAGTAAGCAGAGGGCCAATGACCAAGATCGAGCAGAGAAGCCTCAGCCGGTCCACTCTCCACTTGCGGGGTGGGCTGGGGCTGAGGCTGATGGGGGCCATGCAGATCTGCGGGGCCCAGCCACAGTGCAAGGGCACTTCCGTCTCTGGGTGGGAGAGCTGCGTGGACATCGGTCCACCGTGGAGGTGGCTGGTTCTGAGCCCTGGGTGCTCTCAGGGGCTATTGCAGAGCCATGGGTGCCCCAACCATGTCCCCAGAGCGGGGTGGCAGACTGTCAAGTATTCCCCAAACCAAGAAGGCACTTTGCAACCAGAAAACCCAGAAAACAAAGCTGGCAACTCCATACAGTTGACACAGAGTTTTATTCGGGGTAATTTACTGACAGGGAGGATCTGGCGGAGGACATTCTGTGACAGCGGTAGTAATTCTCCACAAAACCCAGACCTTACCCACAGATTTTATAGGGCGAGGGGACATGCAGAAGAGCACTGTAGTGAGATCAAAGGGCTTGGATGCACCTCGTCGACAGCTAACTTTTCATTAGATCTTGGGGCACGTCCTGTGCAGGGAGTGGAAAGACGGTGTTCCTGCAGATGCACGGGAGGCCAAAGCCAGTCTCCCCCCATCCCAGCCTTGGCGGGCATTTCGAAGGTGTATGTGTTAATCACCAAGGGGCCTGGAACACAGAGCCCCCAGAAAGACCAACAAGGGAACAGGAACGAGGTGGAGAACCAAAGATGGAATCAGTATTGTCAACACTCCTACACCCACCAAGGAAGGCTGCCCGTGGAGGACACCTGCGGCTCTCCGTGCCTCCTGTTCCCTCCATGAGAGCGCGTCCAATGGCATTCATGGTACAGGGCACCCGCCACGGGCCAGGACACAGCTCTGAGAGGGACAGAAAAATTCCCAGCCTCGCGGAGCTGACATTTAGTGGGGTGGCAGACATTAACACACTCAGCTGTATCGAGCATCAGGGGGTGACACGTGCTAAGGAGACACAAAACAAGATGTGGGGACGGAAGTGGCTGTGCGCGGGTTAAAGGCTGATGTGACCCCTGACGGAGGTTGGGCTCCAGGGCTCATCCCGTCTGCATCTCCAGCCCAGACACAGTCGGGCCCAGGCTGGCCCTCGGCAAACACCTGTTACCTGAGCATCTACACGGACAGAGCCCCCTCCTCTGGCCTTTGTCATCAAAGGGGTAGGGGGGCTGATCTCAATGCTCCCCTCTCTGGTGAGATGTCTCACAGGACCACATTCCTACAGGATTGGGGTCCCTGCACCCCCTCTGTCCAGTGTCTCCAGGGTTCCTTCCCCAGCAGATGGGAAGTGGGGGGGGGGTTAGGAGAGAGCTGGACTCCTCCCCAACTCCCTTCTCCCCAGAGGGGAGGGTAGTGATGACTCTGACACCCCTCTCTCTAGGGGCAGAGCTGGTGGGGACAGAAGCAGGAAATGCCACCTCACAGAGCAGAGAAAATGACCCAGGACATATATTCCCCTCTTGAATGCAATGCAGCCATCCGTGGCAGGCTAAGTTCAGCCACACACAGGCTCCTGGGCCCCCCCTCCTCCTCCCCCTTCCTGATGCGTGGCAGCTCTTCGTTTCCCTTGTAGTGCGTGTTTGAAGTGCATTGTTTTTCTCCCTTTGATAAAGTGTAATTCATTGAAGGCTCTCATGGTTATTTCATGTCTCCAAAGCATACTTTTCACAGGCAGATCAATTCCAAGAAAACACTTAGAGCCCATGGAAGTTAGATCCATTAACAAGTGCTAAGTGGCCAATCGCTCACGGAGGGGGGCCTTTGACAAAGACCGAGAAATGACAATTCTGCCAGGAGCCCAGGAACAAGGTTTTACCAGTCTTCATCCCCCACCCCCGCGTCTGAAATCAAAGCTCGTTTTGGAGACCAAGGAAGATGATCAAGAGAGCAGCCAGCCGGCCAGCCCTGTGTGGGAGACAGAGAGCCCTGCCAGATCTCTCTCCCGAAAGGGGTTTCTGCTCTGCAAAGGCTGTAAACATGTCAGCGAATCCGTGTCTCTGTGTCATGTCTGTCCATCATGTTCACACGTGTGTGGACAGCAGGAAGAAGGAAATGTCACCTCCATGCCCAAGTTCAGTGGGAAGAGAAAGTCCAGGTGGGGGATTGTGAATCAGCAGAGACCACTTCTGGAAGAAGAGAAAGGGCTCAGGGGAGAGCAAGAAGAAGGGGCAGACCTCTAGGTATCAGAGATAGATGATGGGGTTAGCTCCAAAGACTCAGAGAGTTGGAAGGATGTTAAAAGACCCCTTGGTTAAAAAATGAAACATAAAGACGTTAGCTTCCAGCTACTGGGAACTTACATGTGCCTGACTCTATGTGAATACTTTATATGTGTTGTGTCAGTGAAGTCTAATGACCCAATGGATTGGGTGGTATTATGACTCCATTTTACAGATAAGGAAATTGAGGCTCATAGAAGGGAAGTCCTTTGCCCTGAAACACCCAAAGTGCAGCTCAAATCCAGGTCTGTCTGATGCCAAAGCCTGAGCACTTGACTGTGATACTGCCTTCTAACTCCTGTTTGCATACCTCCAAGGATGGGGAGCTTTACCACCTTTCCAAGTAGCCCATTCTGTCTCTGGACAGTTTTGAATGTTGAAGAGTCCTTCCTGCAGGCCACATGGAATGCAACAACTTCCTCTTTCATGTGGCAGTCTGTTCTGTACTTGAAGAGAACTCTCTCTTCCCTCCAGAGATGTTCTACCCCAGGTTCGACAAGCCCATTCCTTCAGGCTCCTCCTCACACAGCCCCACAACCAAGCTCTAGCTGCCTCTCTCTCTCTCTCAATCGCTGTCTGCCAAATCTGGATGCATTTCCCCAGGGAAGATCTGCCCCAGCAACCCACTAACCCAGTAGGGTCCTGGAACACGGTTCTCGTCCTTTCTGCGAACTCTTCCCGAATAAGGACACATCAGTGGAGACATGGGGTTGGTCAAGGACCACTGGTTGAATTCTCCTTCATTCTCCACCAGCTCTCCTGATTCTTGTCAGAAATCTATCCTCTGAACTGTTGCTGGAGATCTGAATAATAGGAATTTTTAAAAACCACTTTACTGGGTATAGTGGACATAAAATAAACAGCATTTATTTAAAATTTGATAGATTTTGCCATAAGTATCGATCACCGCAGTCAACATACGGCAGCTACATTTGTGGTGAACCCAGCATAATGTATAAACTTGTCAATCACTATGTGATACACCTGAAACTAATGTAACACTGTGTGTCAGCTACACTCAGTTTTTTTAATTATTTAAAAAAAGAAAAAGACAATGAATGTATCCATCACTCCTGAAACTGTCCACGTACTGCTTTATAATCCCCTTCTCCTGCCCTTCCTGGATCTCACCCATCTCCACTCCCAGACAGCCATGGATCTGCTTTCTGTCACAAGTAATTAGTTTGCATTTTCTAGAATTGTATGTCAATGGCATCCCACAGCAATGTGGTCCTTTATGTCCGGCATCGGCATAATTATTGTGAGACTCATCCGCCTGGCTCCACGTAGCAATAGTCCTCTTATTTCCAAGTACTCTCTCATTATATGACTATACCGAATTTGCTCATCCATTTACCTGCTGATGGACATTGGGTTATTTCCAGTTGGAGGCTCCGATCGTTAAAGTTGCTATAAACGTTCATGCTCCCCTTGGGTAAATAATGAGGAGTGGGAGGGCAAGATCAGATGGCAGGGGTTTCACTTTCTATGTGAAGCAATCCAACTGTCCTCTAAATTAGTTATGCCATTGTGCATTCCCACCAGCAGTGTCTGAGCATTCCAGATCTTCCACAGCCTGGAGAAAACTTGAAATGGTCCATCTTCTCAACCTTAGCCATTCCATTATCCCAGGTCTGTAGGGACCTTCCATGGTGGTTCTAAATCTGTGCTCTCCTATTTGCTAACGATAGTCAGCATCTTCCCATGTGCTTATGTATTTGCCGTTCATGCATCTTTTTTTTTTTTTTTTAGGATTTTATTTATTTATTTGACACCGAGAGAGAGAGAGATCACAACTAGGCAGAGAGGCAGGCAGAGAGAGAAGGGGAAGCAGGCTTCCCACCGAGCAGAGAACTCGACACAAGGCTCGATCCCAGGACCCTGAGATCATGACCCAAGCCGAAAGCAGAGGCGTAACCCACAGAGCCACCGGGGCGCCCCATCTGTTCACGCATCTTCTTGATGAAGTGTTCAAATCCTTTGCCTGTATTTCACTGGTCGGTTGTTTGGAGAGTTTTTTACATACTCTAGATATAGCTTTTTCATCAGGTCTCTGCTTTGTAAATATTTCTTCTCAGTCTCTGGCTTGTATTTTATTCTCTTAACATCTTCCAAAGAGCAGAAACTTTTAATGTTAATTAACTCCGATCCACCAGTGTCTGCTTTTTTGGATCATGTTTTTGGTGTCAGATCTAAGAAAGTTGTGCCTAACCCGAGGTCACAAAGATTTTTTTTTCCGCTGTTTTCTTCTAGAAGTTTTGTAATTTGGGGATTTACGTTTGATTTAGGAACCATCGTGACTTGAGTTTTTATGTGGTATAAGGTATGAGTTGAAGCTCACTTTGTTGCATATGGACATCCAATTCTGCCAGCACCGTTTTTTGAAATAACTACTTCTCTACTACCAAACACCAGTTGTCCAAGTAGCTGCAGGTCTATTTCTGAATGCTTTATTTTTTTCCATTAATCTTCTCGTCAGTATTTATGCCAATACCATACTGTTTTGATTACTTTAGCTTTATTAGTCTTAAAATTAGTGTTAATCCCTCCAGACATATTATTCTTTTTCACAGTTGTTTTGGCTCTTCTAGGCCTTTTGCATTTCCATATGAAATTTAAAATCTGCTCGTAAAAGTCTGCAAAAAAAAAAAAAATCACCTACTCGGATCGAGTTGATCTAGACATCATCAGTTCCGGGAGAACTGACACCAATATTATTAGGTCCTCTGAACCCATAAACAACAGATACGTATCCATATATTTATTCAATTTCCCTCAGGAATGTTTTCATTTAGTTCACATTGTACAGGGCACGCACATTTTTGCCAGATTTATCTCTAAGTATTTAAAAATTTTTGATACTGTGATAATGATATTTTTTCAAGCTCTAATTGTTCATTACTAGTAAATATAACTACAAATGATTTTTCTATATTGATCCCGTATCCTGCAACCTTACTAAGCTCACTTATTAGTTCTAATAACACAGATTCCTTTGGGCTTTCTTTTTCTTTTTTTCCCCCTAATGGCTACAATGTACTTTATTTTATTTTATTTTTTAATTTTTACTTGGTTAACATAGAGTGCAATATTGGTTTCTGGAGTAGAATTCAGTGATTCATCACCTACATATAAAACCCAGTACTCATCACAACAAGTGCCCTTCTTAATACCTTTCAGCCCGTCCAACCTATCCCCCTACCAACATCCCTCCATCAACCCTCAGTTTGTTCTCTATTGTTAAGAGTCTCTTGTGATTTATTTCCCTCTTTCCCTCCCCCCACCCCTTCCCATATGTTCATCTGTTTTCTTTCTTAAATTCCCCATATAAGTGAGATCACATGGTATTTGTTGTTCTCTGACTGACTTATTTCACTTAGCATAATGTACTCTAGCTCCATCCACATCGTTGCAAACTTTGGGTTTTCTGTGTAGATAATCTTATTGCCTGCAGCTAAAATTATTACTTGTTCCTTTCCAAAATAGATGCATTTAAGTTCCTTTTCATGCTTTATTGCACTGGCTAGACTCTTAAGTACAATGCTGAATAGAGGAGACATTGGGGAGAGCATTGTTCTTCTCATTCCTGATCTTAGGGGTGGAATATTCAGTCTTTCACCAGTAAGTATGATGTTAGCTGTTGCTTTTTCATAGGTTCTCTTTATCAGTTGGCAAAAATTCCCTTCTATTCCTAGTTTGCTGAGAATTTTTATAAGGAATACAAATGGTGAATAATGAAATAAAAAACATATATGAAAAATTGATTGGAAAATGGCCACAGTAATTCCTGACTGTCTATATCTCTTTCCTGCCCTATGAAATGAGACCACTTCTCCTGCCATCAAGAGATGAGGTCTCTTTCCCCAACTCATGAATCTGGACTGGCTCTATGATTTACTTTGGCCCATAAAATGTAGTAGAAGTGATATGTCAGTTTCCGGTTATTTTAAGATACACCCAGGGTTTTGGGTTTTGTTATTGTTATCATTTTCTTTTGTTTTGTTTTTATAATCATATATAAGACACACAGACACAGAAATCATTGTCATTAAGAAAGAAATTTATATTAACGGATCCCCAGACCCAAGAGGCACTGTATGCCACACAGGGCCACCTGCAGAACCAGCAGTATGAATCAGAGGGCAGAAGGAAAAGAGGGGAGAACATGGCCCAGAACCTTTATTGGTTATTTGTAGGGAGAAAGAGCAACGCAAGGTAGATATGCTGAGTGAGTTTAGGATTGAATAATTTAAGTAATTTTGGCAGCTCTGGATTATAAGGGTGGTCTGTAGGTATCTAGTAGTAGACCCTGGGGTGATATAGGGCAGGAGGAACACTGACTTGGTATATGAGAGTTAGATGTTGGGAGTATGACCTCTGGATTGGTTGGTTTGTATATGAATGACAAACTCGCAGCAAGATCATTTGCTGTCTCCAGGAATTAACAATAGGAGGAGCAGTCTCTCTGGAATCAAGCCCCCAATACCAGAACATCAAGAATACAGAAAATAAGAATATATGGCCAAATACTAGCCCAAGCACACTTGTGTGCTTTTACTCCCTCATTTGAACTTTTATCTTCATCATGAAGATAATATGAAATATGGGCTGGCCTGCTGTCAGATGAGACTACATGAAACAGAAAGGGGTCATCTCAGCTGAGACCTGCTAAACCAGGAACCCCGCAACCAATCCACAAGCTGACTGCAGGTACATGAATGGGCTCAGCCAAGATCAGTCAGACCAACCCCAGATCAGCAGAAGTACCCAGTTTCCCTGCACATTTCTGAGCTAAATAAATGCTTGTTACTTTAAGCCAGTAAGTTTGGGGATGGTTTGTTATGCAGCATTAGCTAACTGATACATCAGATCTCTCTCACTTCAGCTGTTGGACTCAATAGCCTTGCAATAGGTCATCTAGCACCTTGACTCTTCTCAATCATTTCTACACCACCACCTTTGTTTCCAAAATTCCACAAGTGTTTTGTCCTGCATAAAAACACTGGAACTGAGGGTGCCTGGGTGGCTCAGTGGGTTAAGCTGCTGCCTTCGGCTCAGGTCATGATCTCAGGGTCCTGGGATCGAGTCCCGCATCGGGCTCTCTGCTCGGCAGGGAGCCTGCTTCCCTCTCTCTCTCTCTCTGCCTGCCTCTCTATCTACTTGTGATCTCTCTCTATCAAATAAATAAATAAAATCTTTAAAAAAAAAAAAAAAACACTGGAACTGAGTTGCTAGAACTAATCCTCCCCTTTCAGGCATCCTTTATTCAACCAGTCAACAAGTGTTTAAAATGTGTCCACTATATGTGATGGGCACATAAGAATAGACAGTGAATAAAATAGACATAGACCCTGCCACCAAAGAATTTATAGGGGATATGAAAATTAACTATATAATTGCAGAAATAATTACAGTGGAGTTAAACATAGCTTTCACCCAGAATTTGTGCCCTTAGCATGTAAAGTTACCCAACCTGCAATTAAATTGCACCCACAATGCTCAGCCAGAATGCCCAGAGCCCACCTTATGAAAGAGTAGTTGCTTACAGTGAGGGGAACTCACAGCCATCTGTGAACAGCTGGGCTCCCTTTGCAAGGTGGGAACACCAGCTCTGAATCAGAGGAGTCCCCACACAGCTGTAATTAAGGAATTACAGAGTCCTAGGCGATAGAGTCAGAAGGACTTTGAAGACAAGACCACCAGGAGGGAGAGGCCATGGGGCTGGGAGAGGTAAACTCCACCGGGATCAGGCAGCCTGTGTCATAGCCTCAGCTCTCCTGCCTGCATGCTGTGACCTTGGACAAGCTTCTTACCTGCTCTGAGCCTTACTTTCCCCATCTGTAATCTGAGGCCAAAACTACCCATCTCCCTGGGAGTCTGTGAGGGTCACCTGAGTGCAATGCATGGGGAAGTGCCTAACACCGTGCTCCACTTGGTATAGATGGGCTGGAACCGAACCTTGTCCACTGGGCTATAGAATAGAAGACTAGACCCCAGTGTTCTGATGCCCACACTCCAACCCTCCTGCCCTCCAGCCTGTTGTAGAAGCTAAAACCCAGTGTCCCTCCCCCCAGACCCAGTAACAAGTTGTGCCACACCTGGCACCTCCCTTGGCCACGACCCATTCATCACCTGCAAAGATGCTGGAATTCCTGGGGGCGCCCCTCCTGGGGCATGCCTTCCTGGGCATGCCTTCCTGCTGCTCCCAGCCAGCTCCTTCCCTGTCTCCCTCCCTCCTCCTGTGATTCCACATCCATTCTCCCTCATCCAATAGACAACCGCCGAGCACATCTGCACACAGTTCCTAGTGGCTGGTCTGTCCCTCTGCAGACTACGGCGCGTTCCCTGTAATGACGTTCATTAGTCTGTCTGACATCAACACTGTTCTCAGGTTAGTATGTTTGACTTAATGAGGCATTATTTTAAGTTAGAAAATTCCTACAGAAGCATGTTTTCTCCTGATGAGCTAAGCTGATGAGTAGATTAATACCAGGCTTGAAAAGCTGACCAAGAAATTGAGTCTAACCAGCTCCTTTTTCTTCTTCAGGTATGAACTGAGCTTGAATTAATTTAAGTTAAACTTGTCATTTCCTAGAGGAAGGAACAGGGAGAAGATATCCACTTGGCTCTGTGATTTGCCTTCCATGGACCTTTTGTTTCCCTCTCCCATCCCCAGCCCCAAGAATAGGAAAAGACAGAGGCACCCCCGTATATGATGGGTGTGGGGAGTGGATTGTTTTTGATACTGAACAACAGCGGGGGTCAGTGCTTGAAAGGGGAGATTTCATGTAGTGACAGAGATGCCAACCACAATGGACAGAGCTGGGAGTCCATCTGGCTTGTCTCTGTCACTGCCAGCATTGTGGGGCTCACTGTGCCCAGCACTTAGTAGGCACCTGATAGATATTTGTCGAATGAGATCAACAGATCCCAGTTATTCAAAGAATCACATGATCTCAAGAGAGAAAGTGCTTGATGTTCCAGATACATCTGAGGGGGAAGCCAGTGATCCTGACTCCTGGTCCCGGGGCCAAAGACCACCCAAAGGCCCATTTCCTTTGACGACTTGACCAGTGGACATTCATTCCCACATCCCTCTCCCCATGGACACTGGGAGCCACCATCAGCCATGAGGTGCCTGCCAGCACACACTGCCCTTTCTTCAAGGAATGGGCTTCCAAGCCACCCCAATTCACTGCTGTGTCCGCCCAAAGGTCAGACACAGGAGGAAACTCAGCACCCTTTCTGTACTTGCCCTGCTTACTCACCCTGCATAAGTCACTCCTGTTTCCATTGCATTCAGAGTCAAGAGTGGGGGTGTTTGCTGTGGAATGAGTGGGAGTTTTAAAAGCAGAAAAGTTATTTCAAACCTCATTTCTGCCACTCTCCAACTAAGAGAGCTTGAAAAAAATCTCTCCCACCATCTGAAGCTACCTTTACTTCATTGTAAATGACCTTTATTAGGTAACTAAAATGAATTAAATGAAACCATATGTATGGGCAGATTAACACAGTGAATACTCAGTGACCATGTGTAATGTTGAATAAGAAGGAGCTGATACCATCAGCCACATCCCAGGATTTTACCTTCCACCTCCACAAATCTACCTTCCATGCCACTGATCTATTCTCCAGCTCAACTGACTCAAGCCATGAGCCTGAGCCTTGGGGTTCTACTGCCCTTCCCAGCCCATCTCTTCCATTTCCTTACTCTCGCATCCTGTCCAGGCTGTAGCTGCTCTTTCAAGGTCCTGACAACCAGACTATCTACAATCTTGAATAATAACCTGACCACAACTAGTGAATGCTCCAAGAGTTGTCTTCCTCCAAACATGTGGCGATATCAGGGTGATGAAGAGAACCTGACTTTGGTATCCTTGCGGCTAGACCACCCAAGACTTGGGCAGACACAGCCTCAGTGAGAAAATAAAGCTACCCCATCACCTACCATTGCTAGCCTCTCTCCAAAGACCCCGTCATATGTGGTTTCCAAGAGAGCAGGGAGGGCACCAAGACCCTGCACATGGGGAAGCAATGAGATGGTAGAAATGATGATTCTAAGGTGGATGATGTGAAGCTTTAAAGACAGCTGAGCCGTCCTCCCCTTTGTTGGGGACACCTGGTGGTAAGGGCTGGCCCTCATTCTCCTTCTGGATCTTGGACAGCAGCCATGCTGTCCAAGGTTTTAACCCTAGCTTCTACACAACTTTTATGCCTCATGGAATTGTATATTAGTACAGTTGGAAGGAATCTTGGAAACCACCTTAATTTAACAGTCTCTCTCCTTACTTTATAGGTGAAGAAATGCCCAAAGTGTTGAATTGAATAGTGATGTAATTTGGTAAAATGGTCACTAGACTGAAAGGTCCAAATCTTAGATCAGCTTCATGGACAAAATAAATCCCTCCATGAGCCAGAGCACCCCTAAATCCTATGATTCTAGGATGCCTGGTTTGAAATAAAATGCATAACCCGAATTCTGTCCCCATGTGGGGACAAGGGCCCAACAGGATTTGACTCTTCTCACTACCAATCATATTTTTGTACTCTGGTGATTTTACCCCTTCTCTTCTCCTATGCAGAAGACTCTTGATGAATGGTTACTAAATGTGGCTCTATTCGTAACACTAAACTAATTAGAATATTTTTTTAGAAGCCTTTCTCGTTACCAGCGATCTCAGGAGACATTCAGATGTCCTCCAGGTCAAGAAAGCTACTCCCAGATTTGAAGAATGTTCCAGCCAAAAATGCTTTGGCAATAGTTCTATCCGAACTTCTGCATTTTATAGATGAGGACACTGAGTCACAGGGGGAGAAATAGATCCTTGCCCAAAGCCCATCTGTGAGTTAGTGGGAGAGATGGAACCACAACCAAGATTGGCTTTTGGCCCCCGCCAACATCCACGTCCACAGCTTTCTGCGGGTGTGGGGGAATCAATCCAGAACATCCCAGTCACATCCCTGGGCTGAAGACCCTAAAATCAGCCCTGCTGTGATGACAGTTAACAATAGCCGCAATGCTGCCATCAACTGAACATGACTATGTGTTGAATGCGTTGCCCTCATCGTTCCATTAACTCCACAAAGCTCAGCAAAGTATTCCCCAATGTTGGCACCATTCCACAGATGAAAAAATTGAAGATAAAAGACAAAAGTGGTTGGTGTGGAATATGAGATACATGACAGTGCCCTTAACTATGCTCTTCATCTCTCAAGTCCATTCCATGCCAACTCTAGCTTTGCCCTTATTCTACCTACCCCAAAACCTCACCCTACCTCACCTACCCCCAAATCTCTCTTGTCCAGTTGGTGGGGTCCCAGACATAGCACTTCTTTGAACCATCAGCCAACCTTCCCAGAGTATCAATATTACTCAAAGATTTTATGGGAGATTAGTTTAATCCAACTAGAGTGTAAACTACCATGACCTTTTTAAAGATAAGTGAGCTGTCCTTAAAATGTTCCGTTCTGATAGAGGCATAATACTCCATTGTGTATATGTACCACATCTTCCTTATCCGTTCATCCGTTGAAGGGCATCTTGGTTCTTTCCACAGTTTGGCGACCGTAGCCATTGCTGCAATAAACATTGGGGTACAGACGGGACTGGAAGAAATTATGCTGAGCGAAATAAGTCAAGCAGAGAGAGTCAAGTATCATATGGTCTCACTTATTTGTGGAGCATAACTAATAACATGGAGGACATGGGGAGATGGCGAGGAGAGGGAGTTGAGGGAAACTGGAAGGGGAGATGAACCATGAGAGACTATGGACTCTGAAAAACAACCAGAGGGTTTTGAAGGGGCGGGGGTGTGGGAGGTTGAGGAACCAGGTGGTGGGTAATAGGGAGGGCGCGTACTGCATGGAGCACTGGGTGTGATGCCAAAACAATGAACACTGTTATGCTGTAAATAAACAAATAAAAAAATAAAATAAATAAAATAAATTAAAATAAATGTTCCGTTCTGTGGTAGGCTGTTTTGGTAGAGGCCCTCAGACTCCCAGCGAGCCTTCACCAACCCCTTCCCTAAGTGGGTTTTGTGTGAAAACTTCCAGGAGCATTGCCATTAACACACACCAGCATCCTAAAGATCATCTAAGCCCTCACTTATCTCACTGAGCTAATCCCTCAAGGTCAAATGGACCATAAGAGGTGTGACCCATGGCTGTGCCAGGGAAGAATACCCCAGGCTGGAACCACAGGTTCAGAGGGGAGAGGTGGAAATGTGCCCACTGTGTTTGAGAGTCAACAAAGAGTCCTGTGTGGCTGGGGCAAGTTGGTGGGCAGGGTTGGTGGGGTGTGAAAGGAGGTAAGGTGAGAGAGGTCACAGGGATCCTGGGGGCCAGTGAAGGACTCTGGTGTTGATCTGAGGAAGATGGGAGCCATAGAGGGTGTGAGCAGAGGAGGGGTGTGTTTGCACTGTCACTTTTAGAACCGATCTTCTCCATAGAGAAGAGACCAGAGGGGATAAAAACAGAATCAGAGAGAAGGTTGGGCACCTCCCACAACAATCCAGGCAGATGGCGGCTGTGATCACGGTGGGAGTTAAATACACAAGTATTTTCAAGGTTACAGTAGGGATTATGAATGATGATGGATAATAACTAAATAATAAATAATAACAAATATTAACTAAACCAGCAAGCACCCAACGCAATGCACCGCACACAGTAGGCCCTCAGGAGATGGTAGCTCTCGGGAAATAGAAAGTGCTAGGAAATCTGGAATCAATTCTTGCAGCTGCCTGGCCTCATTTTTCTGAGTCCAGACACTTTGTCCAGTCTCTCAGGGGGAACAGAAAAAGCAAACCCTGAGACTGTGAAGAGAAG
The DNA here is from genome assembly GCF_922984935.1 of Meles meles. Classification (NCBI taxonomy): domain Eukaryota; kingdom Metazoa; phylum Chordata; class Mammalia; order Carnivora; family Mustelidae; genus Meles; species Meles meles. The sequence goes on from NC_060066.1 coordinate 194,949,895, forward strand.
TTGCCAATGACACACTGTGGCAAGGGAGTCTCATGCCAAGGTCCTCCAGTCCCCGGAGAAGGGTTCAGACAAGTGAGACAGCCCTCACATTTCGCACATTCAACATGGGTCTGAGTGACACATACCCAGAGTCTTTTTAAGGGTAAGCTAACCTTTAAAAATGATTTGCTCTTTGTTGGTTCAAAAATTAAATTGGAAGTGGAGAAGCAACTTGAATTATCCCAAATCAAACTCCTTTCTTTTGTCATAAACATTTCTGAAGGGATTTTTAAGCTGGATACAATTACATCAGTAGGACACTCTGGGCGCGCAGGCAATCGACTGAGTCTGCTTGCTTTGGAGTGAAACCCACAGCCAGTTTGGGTCAGGAAATGTGGCTTTTGGTGGGGCCAAAAAAGAAAACATCGCCCCGTGGCAAATTAGCTTCCAGCCTCTCAAAGGCAGCCGTTCATTCTTGTTGGTTTTTACTCTTGTCCAGAATCAGTCAGAAAATTCCCAGACGAGGTTGAACATCTCTCTGGAGCGTCAAGTAGGAGCCACACTGAGCAAGGATACTCACTGTCCTTGGGCTGAAACCCCTAAGTGGGGCTACCAGCTGAATCACAGCAGGTTGGGTAATCTCGATCCCCTTGCTCTACTGCCCCGGGCCTCAGTTTCCCCAAAGTGTAAAACAGCAGTCTTGGGCCCATTGGTCTCTAACAATCCTTTTGAGTCTAAAATTATAGTAAGCCAAAGAGAGCCCGAGAGGAAGGAAGGTAAGTGAGCAGGGAGTGAGAAGGAGGAGGGAAGCAGAGCCCTGAAGGGTGATGCACGGGATGGCCCATGATGGTGAGACAGTCAGTCCCGGGGTGGATGAGGCAGCAGGGTTTGCTAAACACTGTCCATCCTTCATCTACTCAGTCTTCCCTGTAGTCCCAAGAGGAGAGGCTTGTCATTCCATCTCATGGCTGAGGAGCCCGAGATGCAGAGGGGTGGTGGGACTTCCTGGAGGCCGCACTGGTGGAGACTCAGAAAGGAAAACAGCAGGGAGAGTGACTTCACTGGCTGAGCCCCCAGAGGGGTCACAGAAGCAAGACCCTCCCGAGCTTCCAGCTCTAGATCCTTCTCCCTCAGTCCTCCCCTCCTGGATGTATTGTGGGCACCTTCCTGTGTTCTAATCATCAAAATTGGCCCTTTCAATATCCAGCCGCACTTCTAGGCTTGGATGCATTGGAATGTGAGCCCAGATGTGATGGGTTTTAAAGGTTGGGTCCTTTCTGTGCTAAAAATTCACCCTGTTCCCCTCCCTTCTCCCTCCCAGTAAATCAGATGCCAGGTTCTACACAGAGTTCCTCTGTCCCTCAGATTTCTTCCCGCAGATTGGACTCCTCATCTTTCATTTCTAAAAAATGCCAATCTGCAGACCCCAAGAAGGCAGGACCCACACCTAGTTTATCAAAGACCCCAGTGCTCAGCAGAAGACCTGACCCAGGGTCTAGGTCCCCCAAGAGGTAGACTTGGGGTTCATGGGAGGCCCTGCACCCAACCAAAGACCTGGGGTGGGAAAGGCTGGACTGGGGCCCAGATGACTTCACCCAGAGTGGCTTAAGGATGTGTGTCTAGCACCAGGGCTGGATGGAGCCAACAGCAGGGCCAGGGAGGAAGCCCTGTGCTAAAGCCCCAGGGAGAGGAAGAGGCTTGGAGGTAGAAGGAAGCAGGTAGCCCAGGGGGACCGGAGACAAATCAGGGGTCAGCTGAGGTCATGCTCAGAGGCAAGTCTGGGAACAAAGGTGGGCCCCAGACACTACTGGTGGGAGTATCCTTTGGAATAACTGCTTTGGAAAACCGCAAAAGCTGAGCACATGCATAATCTGTGAAATGCAGAAATTCCACCCCTCAGCACTCCCCCCCAGAAATTCATCCATGTGTTCCCCAATAGACGCACGCAAGAACCTCCCAGCAGCCCCATGAGTGGTAGTGGCAGACGGCAGGGCATTTGACGTCGTCTAGAGTTCTATGGGCAAATAGTTATACAACATGCCAACAGCACACAGCAATGAGAACGAACAGTGTGCAACCTAATGAAGCCACGTGGATAAACCATGCGGACATAATGTTGAACAAAGTGGAAACAAGACATGTAGGAGCCCAAGACAGAGTGAATCCATTTGTACAGAATTCTGGAACAGACATGGGTGACATGCAGTGTCAGAAGTTAACACACCTATTACCAGTCCCAGCTTGGAGTTACAGTGGCAAGTAGGGGTCTGAGAGGGCTGCTGGGGTACGGGGAACATTGTCTTGCTTGACCTGGTGCCTATCCTACAAGTATGCTTCGTTTCAGAAAATTCTCCTAGCCATACACCTGTGATTTGTGGACTTCGCTGTAGGAAGATGTTACATTACACCATCTCATAATAAAAAGTTTGCTTTAAAAAAAAAAAACGATATACCCCCAGGCTCCTTTTACCGAAATGCTTAGAATATGCCAAGGGGATGGCGTGGCTGCAGTCACACCAGACGGACACACCCAGCATGTGCATGACATTCATTGTTGAACGATGCAAGAATGAATGAATGGAGAACCGCATGAACCACTGAATAAGTGAATGAACCAAGAAAGGACAGACGAATGGATGGATGGATGGATGGATGGATGGATGGATGGATGAAGGAGCACATTCAACAGCAAAGGAACAAAGGAACCCATGAAACAGAGTGAGCAGATGAAGCCACCCCTGGCTGATGAGTGCGCCACCAAGTCCATAAAGGAACAAGGGAAGAAGAGTGAACAAAAGAACAAGCGATAGAATTAGAAACAAGGAACCCAGGCACGGGGCAAGGACTAAACTAACACTGGAAGAGAGAAATGAAAGAAGCAATAAATGAACCAGAAGAAGCTAGTGGAAGAGGCAAACGAATGGATAGAAAGACATAAAAAAAACAGGAAGCGAATGAATGGGTGGGGTTCCATGTGTCCTGGCTGCCTGGGATGGGGAGTGATTCCTCGGGCAGGACACCCCGACACTTCCAGAAAGGCGTCCGCTCGGACCCCGGAGGCCAGGATCTCGGCAATTTGAATGTTCCTCTCTGAGATGGCTCCTAAAGTGACTTCCATTTAGATATAATAAGACGACGATTGCACAAATATCACTAATGCCATGGACTATGCTGCTCGCTCCCTGGGATTAGCTCTGGGTTCTGCGGGAGCAGCTAAATAGACTTGACGACATTGTTTTTCCAATTATGTTCCGGATAATTACCTATTATGTAGCAAACCCCCAGCATGATTTTAATAATCACTATTTAAATAACACATTTCCACCATCTCCTCACAAATTAACCTCCGGGAGGTGTAATTAATGTCAGCATGGGGAAGTCTGTGGAGTGGCCTGGGAGGGAGGAAAGGGGCTGGCGCAGTGGCTGTGATGGTCCAGTGGGACCCCGAGGCTGGGGGAAGCTATGGACAGAGCTCAGGTTTGGGAGAACCAGGTCTAGAACCTCAGGCAAGTCGCTCCCCCATATCAGTCACCTCCCCAGTGAGATGAAGTGGTTCTCCAAATTCCCACCCTCCCTGAGGGGCCTGGGAGCTCTCATTGGAGACCCAGGTTGGGGTCAGAGTTAGTCACCAGCCCTGCCCCCACAGCGCGGGGCTCATCCTCATCATGGGAAATGAAGGTTTCTCCTGACCCATGTATCTTCCCCACCAGTCCAAGGCTGGGACCCGTCTGTCCTCAGTGGGTGCTCAGCACACAGTAGGTGCTCAGCAAACACTAGTGGGAGGACAGGCTGGATCCCACCATGTGGTGCGAGCTTTAGAAGTGGCCTGGAGTCCATTTCAGGACAACTGAGGTTTGATAAGCTGACAGCCCCTCCCCGATGCCTTCACAGAGCCTGTCACCATCACCTGTCTCTGATGTTCATCCAGTGTGATTTGTTTCTTTCCTCCACCACCATCCTCCACCTGTCTGGGCCCCTCTGCCACTTCCTGAGTGCCCCTCTAACATCTGGGACCTGAGAAGGAGGGTGCCCCAGAGATGAGTGTGCAGGATGGGAGCCCCGGGTCTCTGACCAGGGGCCCAGGGGCTCTGCTCTGAGGAAGAACGCATAGGGAGCATCACGTCTCCTGTCTCCACCACCCTGACCCGCCAGTGACAGAGGTCAGCTTGTGGGTCTGGTACTTGCCAAGTCCCCACGGGAGCCTGGAGAAGCTGGACAGGGATGCTGGCCCCTGACGACACACGCGATGCATCCCTGCTGTCCCCCGTGGGTACTGAGTGCTGGATCTGCCCATGGGAGTCTGGAATTTCTGCCTCCTTCCAGATGGCGAGTCAGAGACGGACAGTCCAAGAGGCGGGCAAGGCTCTTCTTCTTAAGCTTGCTCCATTCCTCAAATAGTCCTTGATCATCTCATCACAAATTGCCCTTAGAAGAAGTTATAAAAAGAAGAGAAAGAGCGTGGTCCCTTTGAAATGATATCAATTTTCCTTTTACACAGTTGGTCGTGGGACACTGGAAATGGCCTTCACAGAAGGAAGGCAGAGTCTTCAATAATTAAGTGACTGGAGGTTTCCAGTGATACTAGTGGTACAGAAGCCTTGGCTTCTAAGAGGTCTGTCCCCAAGGAGTGTGCCCTTCATGGGCCTGGAAGCAAATCTTGGTCCAGTTCTCACGAGGTCCTTTCTGTGTCTCCCTCATACACAGATGCGGGAAATCAGAATGGAACTCCTGGGGCAGGGGAGATTACAGACATGACCAGCAGGGAAGAGCCTACCTCTCCCACTGGGGGAAAAAATGTGGGCAGCATAATAATATTTTCATCACCTGAATGAAGTAATCATAAGTATCATAACTAACATGGGTTTTGAGAATTCTACCTGCCAGGCAATGTTCTGTGTATTCACTTATTTAATCCTCACAAGCTTGTGAGGTTAGTGCCACTATTATTCCCATTTTACACATGGGTAAACTGAGGCACAGCATTGTGTCGATTCCAGGAAAAGGAGGGAGGTGGGGTGAGCAGCACGGACATGAGAGTCGGGCAGGTCAGAGCTCACATCTCTCCCCACTGTGTCCCTCACCCCCTGGCTGGCCTTGAAGAAGCGACTCCCTGTCTCTGAGCCTCTGCAAAATGAAGAGATAGGATACGACCCCTCCAGGACCTGGGGGTAGGGTCCACAGAGATGAGATGTCTGTCTCCTTCCCTAAAGCTGGAGTCAGTGCCAAGAGTCCCACCTGTTGGCTCCAGGCGCGTTCAGGGCTGGGCACGCTCAGGAAGATGCTGGTCCCTTAGCAAGAGATGGGTTGGCCAAGGCACCTTCTGCACACCACCACCAGGTCCACGGGGCACAGAAGTCCCAGGCACGCATAATCGTAGGGTCCCCTCCCCGCAAAGACTAGCGGTCACTCCTAGTCCAAACATCTTTTCAGCAGACCAGCTGAATCCCCACAGTGAGGCCAAAATCTTGGGTAAGTGGAAAGGCTGGATTGTATGGTAGATGCAAGTTAACTTTTTAAGAGCCTGCCAGATTGTTTCCCGTAGTCATGGTCACATTCTGCATTCCCCCTGGGGATGGATGAGCCCTGGGCTCTTCCACAGCCTCACCAATACTTGTTACTTTCAGTTTGTTTTTTTTTAAATTTTAGCCATTCTAGTGGGTGTGTAATGGCATCTCATTGTGGCTTTAATTTGCATTTCCTTGATGACTAACGATGTGGAGCATCTTTTCTTGTGCTTATTGGCCATTCATATATCTTCTTCTTTGATTACTTTTTAATGAAAAACACATTTGCATCCAAACTGAAATTATATTGTCAGCAGTTAATTATCACTTGTCAAACAAGTGTGTGCCCAGATTGCGGGTTTAATTTTCATATAGGTTTGCAAATGCCTCGTTCCTCATATTTGACGAGGCTTCTATGAGTGAGAGACAGTCATTGTTAGAAAGGAAGCTTTTTTTAAAGCCGTTTTAAAAATAAATAGGTTTCCTTGGTGTCTGAATCAGGGCTCTTTGCAAGGAACAGAAAACCATTCAGTCTAGCTCAGGCAAAGAGAAATTGCATGTGGAGGGGTCTTTTATGAGTCTGGGGGTGAGAGGAGGATTTCATGACACTTAGAGGAGACCCAGCCTCACCAGAGCCTGGAACCAGGACCCAGAAGCCCCGCTGGGACCCAGACCAGCTATGCGACCACCACCCCATCTTGGCTTCTCTCTATGCACCTGTTCATTCTCTCTATCACCAGCCTGCCCGGTCTCTCCCCACACTGCCAGAATGCCCATCCCTCCTCTCCTGACCTCACATGTCCTCAGATCACGGGCCAGCAGAGAGTGATCCGACAGGTGGATCACATCCTCCCTTGGCCGACGAGTCTCTAGTGCCCTGTGGATCCTAAGCCTTGTGGACCTGCCCCTGTCTCCACGGCTAGGTCCCGCCTTGAATGACCTGTGTTGTGGGTTTGGTGCTCTTTACTCGGCCAAGGAGCCGGAGTGGGAGGCTCCTGTGCCTGTTTGTGGGGCAGACGGGGCTCACCTGCGCTGAAGGCAGAATCCGTTCCTCACTGTGATCCATCACCAGCTCCTGTGATAGGAACTTTTTTCTTTTCTTCCTCCATCTAGCCACAGGGCCTTCAGCCCCCACATACCCCACCGGGGGGAAAACGGGGCCAACACCAAGAGAAGTCAGAGACTGGTCAGTGTCAAACCCAGACAGGTTCAGAAGAATCTTCCATCCGTGCTGGGGGCTGAGAGGCACATAGGGGGCCCTGCAGGTGGGGGGAGGCTGCCCACATCTGACCCTCCACATCCATGCCCCCGCTGAACCCTCCCACCCCTGCTCAGTCTCCTCAGGAAGGGGGCAGACTGTTCATCCTGCCTGTGCTTAAATTTTCCATCTAGCGTTTTCACACAGGGAGCTCCCACAACACTCATTCCCATTTGATGAGCATCTGGGATGTTGGTATGAACATTTTCCTCTGCCTCTGGGAAGTGCCTGAGTCCCTCGCCGTCTCCCAGAGATGCCTCCAGTGAGTGGTGGGGCATGTGAGAGAGCTGGACTGGGAGGCTGAGCCTGGCCCTGCCCCGGCCCTGCCTGCAGCCCCCTCTTGCCCTGGATGAGGGAGGGTCATCCTGGAAATGGGCAACCGGGCCCCTTGCAGACCTGTATTTTGAAGGGTGGGTAAGACAGCATTCTAACCCCATTCTACAGCAGGAGTTCCGAGACCCAAGGGGCAGGTGGTCCAGTCCACACTGTAGCCTGTGCCCAAGACCCTGACCTTTCTGACCCCAGGGTGGAAGTACTCCCCCTTGGCCAGAGGAACTGCTTTGAGGGATGTTCCTGTGACTCCAGGGACCATGCGAGGAAAGAGGGCTTGTGATGTCATTACTCACCCTTACCGTCTACCCAGCGCTCACCAGCCCTCATCCGCGGAGGGCTGGGCCTTCTGGCTCTACCCTGATTGTCCAGGCAGCCACGACCAGAGCAGGGAGCCTTGTTAACCTCCATCAGCACACATGAGTTTTCCCACACTAGCCCAGGCCCTGTGTCATTCCATCCTTCGCCCGTTACGGGTCTCGTACCCTCCTGATGCGATACCAAGGATGGTGCTCCAGACAGATGCAGGTGCTAAGGCTCAGGCATCTGGGTGACAGAAGAAAGACCAGTGTCACTGGACCTCCTTGAGTGGGGGGATCAGAGGTTGGCAGAGCCAGACTTCCTTGGGCCTTGGACGCTGAGCATGAGGAATTCGGGACTTGATCCTAAGTACCACAGGAACACCGAAATGTGCTCAGGTTGTGTTTTGAAACTTCCACCCGCTGCCTTGTGCTGAGAGGCACTGGGGGCAGAGAGGCAAGGCTACAGGCACCATTAGCATGGACTGTGCGGTGTGAGGCAGGGGTCTGGGGACATGGAGCAGGGCAAGGACAGCTCTGTCCTGGGTGTCTGGGGAGAGAGTGATGGGAACAGGGTGGGGGCAGAGGCAGGGAGCAGACACTGTGGTGGTGGGACCAAGGGGGGAACCTGCAGAGCTGGAGAAGTTTCCAGATCTGGGGTCACAGGAAGGCCAAGCAAACGGAACTCAAGGATTATTCATTCCTGATATAGAAGCCATTTTCAGTTCTTAAAACGTCATGCTAGTTCACCCAACATCTCCTTCCTTATAGGGGTCTTTTCTACAAAATAGAAATTTAGAGGACGATCAAAGAATGAAAGTATTTATTGCAGCATTATTTATAATACTAAAAAATGAAATCATTCAAATTACATAAATAGGAGATTAGTTAAATAAATTATGGAACATTGATCAAATGGACTATATGAGACAGAGAACTTGTCAGACCGGAGCGTCAGGGGAGAAACACCCAAATCTGTGGTTGCCGCATGGGGAGGAGGTGGCCAGGGTTCGCTGAGACCCAGTTGTCGCTCTGGGTGGCCCCACGGGAGAACCGCACGTCTCCATCGCCTCCATGTCGGGGTCCCCATGAGACCTGCTTTGACTGAGCAATGTGAACAGAGATGGGGAGTGAACCTCCTGGGACAGAGCTTCTAAGGGTCAGAGCTCTGTTCTCCCATCCGTCCTTTCTTCCCTGTCACTGTGACTGAGAAGCATGGGGACATGCTGACCCCCTAGCACGTGGCGCCCCATCAGCCCCGTCCCCAGGTGTCTGCGGTGAGCAGAGCCCTCCCTGCTGACGCCAGCAGACCTGTAACAGGAGCAAAAAGTGAGCTTCACTGTTCTGGAGGGTTCTCTGCTCTTGCACGGTACCCTAGCTCATCCTGACAGCGCCGTGGAAACAGCGTACAGGGAGGAACAAAGAATGGAGAAAGACATCGGTAATGGACTGGCCACTGTCTCTGGGAGGCGGGGCCTCAGGGGACTTCAGGGCTCCCACAGTTACCACTCGGCACTTTCCAGAGGCCTCCCAGGAGCGTGCAGGACTGTATTAAGGGGGAAGGTGAGCGTCATTGTGGAGAACACCAGCCCTACCCCGGGCTGCGGTGCCTCTCCCTCACCTCTGGCTCCTGTGCACTGAGCCTCGGTCCCGCCAAGGATCCCTTTATTACAGATCCTCTCATTCGCGGATTGTCCCCCCTGCACAGTTTAGCATGGTCATACACTGTCTTGTTCCCAAACGTTTAATCTAATGTCTCCCAGCCTGGGATTCTCAGCTCTCAGCGGGACGGTGGCAGGAGGGGAGATCAGGGGCCGCAGAGCGTCCGCGCTCCCTCGGGGCCTGGACTGATGACAGAACGGGACTGCTGAGTGCCAGGCACTGCACTCCACACTTTGCACGCATTCATCTGCTCAATTGCTTCGAGAGCCCTACGACAGAGGCACTCTTGCTATCCCCACATTTTACAGATGAAGGTACAGAAGCTCAGAGAGGTTTAGAAACTCATCTGAGATCACACAGCTCTGTAGTGGTGGAGCCGAGCCTTGAACCGGGGCAGTCGGCTCCCAAGTCCCAGTTCTCGCTCTGTTGAGGGCATTTCTGAGATCCCACAGCAAGGAAGCAGTGGAACCCAGGCTGGAAACCAGGATCGGCCAAAGCCAGTGGCCTCACCGGTGATCCACACTGCCTCCCTCCACCACGCCTGGGGACTGAAGCTCCACTACTGGGCTTTGGAATCAAAATACAAAATCACAGGGCAGCACTGCTTGAGAGGGGCAAGGGGCTAAGGATAGGAGCCTCAGAAGAGATCAAGATTCAGATCTTTCTATCCTTCTATCATCTAAGTATTAATGGTCTGTACACTCAGCCTTGGAAGTGTTCCAGGATCACCCGGACCAGGGATCTTATCTTGGGCCACCCACTTGAATCACCTGCTTTAGAAAACGCCTGATACCACACACCCTCACCTACCCATTATACAGATGGGGAAACTGAGGCTGGGGTGCTGAAGGAAGTGTCAGTGCCAGGACCCCAGGCCAGTCAGGGTCCACCCTTCACTGCCTCTGCGTCTCTCAGCTCCAGGGACTGCCCCCATCGGAGTCCTGACCACCGCTGAGGAGACCCTGGAGGAGGACCCTGCCTTGTTTGTCCATGCTTCCCTCGCCCTCAGGGTGGTACCCTGCATGGCATCAAGAGTCATAAACATTCACTGAACCCAAGAGTGGGAACAGGGACGTCCTCCCGGGGCAGGCTCTGTCCCCCACCTCACAAGCCTCTGCACATATAGCCCGGGGTACCAGGCTCTGGCTCATCTCCTTCAGTGCGTCCCTCCATGTCACCTGCTTCCCAGACCCCATGTCCCCCTCCTGTCACTCTCTCCTCCATGCATGTAAAGTCTCATGGTGCTCATCCCCACCTGGCATTGTCCTCTGTGCCCCCCCCCAGGTGCTCATCCCCACCTGGCACAGTCCTCCGTGTCTCCCCCCCACTAAATCCCTTGCACCTAGAACAGAGCCTGGGGCATGTTAGGCACTCCGCACACTGTTGGGTGGGAGAGTGACTGAGTGAACAGACCTCAGTTTCCCCATCTGGAAAAGGGGTAATCATTCTCCGTGGTCCTCGGGGTCTCTCCCAGGCCCACCCCGCATGGGCTCTGTCTCTCTGGGAAGCCCGGAGGATCGGGAAGGCTGGAAGGGTGGTGATGGGTGCACTAACTAGGGATCCGGCAGCAGTGACAGCAAGTGACAGCGAGGCCCCCCAGCAGGGCTGGGCTGAGCGTTTCATCCCACACCAGCGCCCTCCCTTACGTTGTGGTGCCGGCCAGGAGCCTCCTGTGCGGTCATGAAATTGCGATGTACCTATAGGTGTCCGATTGTCAGACGTGGTTTTACATATTTTGGTAAATCTATAAATATGGAGTATAATTACCCATCATTAGCATATGCTTATGTTCTGCATAAGTGCTTATTGTTTCCCCAAGAACACGAGTTGCCAGCTCACGACCCAGATGGGGTGACACCAGCCTGAAGATTGGGTGCTCCCCCATCACTGATGACAGGGGTCCATTCGTCGTCCTGGAGGGGCGGGACTGCCAGGATGGTGGGCGTATCTCCCACCTGGCAGGTTCTGGGCCCCAGAGCTCCAGAGGATCAGAGATCAGGGTGAGGAGGTACACCAGCCCCAACCCCCAGCCTGGGACCCCAGGGACATTCAGCAGGGCCAAAAAGGGTCCCTTGCATGCCTGCCCATGCCGGCTCCCATCAGGCCCCTCAGTGGGTCAGAGCACCTCGGCTGGCATCCGTTTGCCCTCATTTGTCCAGGGGTCACCGTCCTGAGCCTCAGCTGCAACATGGGGACAGAAGCAGCTCCCTCGTCACAGGGGGGCTGGGAGGATTCAGTGAACGAGCAGGAGGGAAGGACACCCAGCCCACGGAGGAAGCGATCATGCGTGTGAGCTCCTCTTCTGCCCTTGTCACCCCCACAACTGTCACGGAGGAGGCACATGGGCCCATTTTACAGATGGGGCTCATCACGGCAGTAGCTCACAGCTGTTAACACCCCCTCACACCAGGTGCCTCCTTGTCACCTGCACGGACCCTATCCTCAGCAGGTGCTGTTTCCATCCACACTCCACAGGGGAGGAGGCTGCGCCGTGGACCAGATCACACGTGAAGGACCGAGGCTCAGAGCAGGGCTTTCGGCCCCCAGGGCTGGGCTTGACCACCAGCCCTGACCCCACCCTGCTGGGGACACTCTGTCACAGAGCCAGTGAGAAGGTGGTAGACACAGGAGGCCGCCCACCCCGCCCCTCCTTCCTTCTCTTGCAGAGCCCTGGGTCTGCTCTGAGAAACCAAATGGTTATCCTGACCTCAGCTGCACTTCTTTGCTGAGTGATTTTGTAAGAGGCAGAGGCCAAGGTGGCAGAAGAGGAGGCCGCAGGAAAATGAGGAACAAACATGCAGGGTGAACAGGCTTGAAAATTTCAGCTCCAGGTTTGCAGTGATTAAAGGATCATTTCAAATGAATTTTGCCATCAGAGAAAGAGATTCGTCTCCCCCAAAATGCTTTACTTTGACAGTTGGCTTCAAGGGGTTTGGCAGAATTCGTTTTGTGAACAGACAAGATCAAAGCATGAAACAAAACACAGGCCGCCATGAGAACTCTGTTAACCATTTGACGTAATTGTGTTTCTTCCAGGGTTGGACTTTTGGCAAAACTGAGAGTCGTTTTCTTTCCACTGACGTCTGATATTTGTGGAGTCTGGAAAATGTCCTGGGGGTGGCGGTCAGCACGCAGGCAGAGGCCTCCCTCCTCTGCTGTTCGGCTCAGAGTCATCCTGGGGAAGCAGGCCGAGGAGAGCCCATAACACCAGCAGGCCTGGGACTGACCTGTGCTTCCAGCTGGAGCCTCCCCGGGGCCCTGCAGCCCAAGATTCCCCATCTCCATGTATGTGGAGGTGGACAGCGACCCCATACCCCCGTTCTGCCTGCCCGATCAACATCCCCATGATACATAGTTACAACATCACCCTGGCAGCTGGTTGTTCCAAGTGGGGCCGGAGACCTGCCCCCACCCCCTGCCTCCCCACTGTGGCATCTCCAGGCCCATTAAACAGGTGATTTACAGGCCTGACACACAGATTTGTAAGAGCCGCACCAGGATCAATTTTAATGCCTCCTCTGACTAAGATTATGCCCTTGAACAGCTCCATCCCCTCCGAGAGATCTGAGCACTCTCCTCTTGTCAATTACCTGCCTGCCCACGTCCCACCTCTCTGATCACCTCCCATCTCCCTGATCACCTCCCATCTCCCTGATCACCTCCAATCTCTCTGATCACCTCCCATCTCTCTGATCACCTCCCATCTCCCAGATCACTTACCACCTGCCTTCCCAACTCCCACCTGCCTGCCCACATCCCACCTGCCTGCCCACCTCCCACCTCCCTGACCACCTCCCACCTCCCTGATCACTTCCCATCTCCCTGCCCACCTCCCACCTGCCTGCCCACTTCCCACCTCCCTGCCCACCTCCCATCTCCCTGACCACCTCCCATCTCCCTGATCATTTCTCATCTTCCTGATCACCTCCCATCTCTCTGATCACATCCCACTTCCCTGACTACCTCCCGCTTCCCTGATCACTTCCCACATGCCTGATCTCCTCCCACCCCTCTGATCACCTCCCACATCCCTGATTACCTCCTACCAGGCTGCAGAGAGACTGTATTCATTCACTCACTCACTCACTCACTCACTCACTCATTCAGTAATTCTTAAGGGACAGAAGACATGAAAGTAAATAAAGTAGTCCTCACCCTCTAGAATTTTATAACCTGTTTTTTATGCGAAGGATTCCTGGAGTCAGGAACTTTCCTAGCAGGTCTAAAGGTCAGGGTGGAGGAGCCAGGGGGGGACCCCAAGAAGAACTTTGGGGGGCAGGGCAGTATGGTGCAGTGTTTACAGCACAGTTGTGCTGATAGACCTGGGACTGAACCCCAGCTCCACGGTTCACCAGCTGTGTGTCCTCAGGCAAATAACTTGACCTCTCTGAGCCTCAGGTTCCTCATCTGAAAAGTGGTGGCGCAAGTACCCAGCGCAGAGGCCCTGGCTGGGGTGAGCTGGGGTTCAGCCCGGGAAGGGCTGCACTCTGAGCCTGGCACCAGGGGAGGGCTCACTGCCGAGCAGCTATTCTCGGGCAGGTCTGGGTTAAAACACTGCCCCTGCCACTTCCTGCCTCACTGAACCCCTCTGAGCCTCAGCTTCCTCCTCCGTGAAATGGGAAAACCCAGCCTCAGCCTTGGGATGAGACGGGGGCTGGAACTGGCAATAGAGGGACTAAATTGGACCCTGAAGGGCCCCCACACACGTGGTCACTGATGATTCCTTCTCTCCCCCACCCAAGTCTATGAAGGCCGGGGTGTGGAGGGTGCAGAACTGCAGGCCCCATCACGACCCCAGTCCCGCACTCCATGCCACCATTCCACAAAGCGTTGTCCAGGTTCTGGGGAACTCTAGGGATGGGGAGCTCACCACCCCCCCCAGACTGGAGGGCAAGTCCCAGGGCTGACTGGGGAGGGCGAGGGAAGGAGCCCCGCCCTGCCACAGCTCCCAGCACCAGCCCTGCAGGGAAGCCCAGGGCCACCTCCGGACAGGTGTCCTCAGCCCTGCAGGAGTGGTTTCCCGGGGACCGCCAACCTTCACGGGACACAGGGAATCTGTGTGTTAGAGAATATAAAAATAGCAAAATATTGTTTAAAAGAAGATTCCAGGGGCCCCTGGGTGGCTCGGTGGGTTAAAGCCTCTGCCTTCGGCTCAGTTCATGATCTCAGGGTCCTGGAATCGAGCCCCGCATCGGGCTCTCTGCTCAGCAGGGAGCCTGCTTCCCCCTCTCTCTCTGCCTACTTGTGAACTCTCTCTCTGTCAAATAAATAAATAAAATATTTTTTAAAAAATAAAAAATAAAAGAAGATTCCATTCATCGACCTCTCTTTGAAGCATCTAAAAAAAATCTATACTGTAAACATGGTTGCCCTTTTATTTCTGATTCCAGGGGTGGTCCAGTGGTTGCATGTGGCCTCGGATAGAGCCAGGGAGAGCAGTGACCTGAGCCATTCAGCAGTCATGTCCGGGCAACACTGTGTAATGAGGAGACACCTGCTCTGGGATCCCCATCCGTCCAGCTTGCTGTGTGACCTTGGGAAACCAAGCTCCTTCTCTAGCCCCTTAAAAGACATGATCATCGGACAACACATAGTGTGTTGGGGGTGGTAATGGGAGGGGTATTGGACAGGAAGGGGTGGAAAAGACACTGGAGAAAAAAAGGCCAGAAGGAACCTCTTACACCTGGAATGGTGAGGAAGGCTACATCTCTGTGACCATGACCTTCCGCCGGACCTGGCTTCTGGGTTCTGACTGCCCTGGAGCCTTTGCTTTCCTCCAGGAGCCTTGAGGGTCATCCTCAGCCCCTCCCAATGCCTCCCCCCACCCTGCAATGAGCCCATCCCCAGTCGCTGTGATCCAGGCTCTCTCCAAGTCCACAGCATCTTCTTACCTAGCACCTGCCACCTGGATCTTTCTGCAGCCTCCTCCCCTCCTCCTGATCACTGGCCAGAGAGAATGGTTTCTCCCAAGAAATCTGCCCATGCTTCCCTCGATCCCTGTAGGAGCTCCCCAGTGCCTTGAAGATAAAAACAGAACTGCTCTCCCATGGCCGACCTGGCCCAGCACCTCTCCTCTTGCCTCACCCGCTTCCCCTTTTCCTATCACACCTACACCTGGCCTCAGGGACCACCCTTCAGACCCTCAATTCACTGCCCTCCCTCCCACAACAGGGCCTTTGCACATGCTGTCCCTACAGCCTGGAGCATGCCCTCTCCTCCTCTCCCAGACCTTCTGCTCCTCACCCCTCAGATCTCAGTGCAGGTGTCCCCTCCTCAGGGAAGACCTCCTTCACCTTCCTGACAAGGCGGAGATCTGGGAAGCTCGTCCTCAGCACCCTGGTCACAGGGCAGCTTGCCAGGTGTTTGGTGAACATCTGTGCCCCACACAGCCTGTGAGCTCCCGGCCAGGGAGTGTCTTCTGTGGGGTTCACTGCTGTAGCCCCCAGAACAGTGCCTAATCCCCAACCCGACACATGCTTCATGCTCTGCTGCCTGTGACCTGCTCTCTCCTCTCTTGGAATGCCCCTCCCCCTCCCTGCCCCCGAAACTCAAACCCCCTTCAGGGCTCAGCTCAAGGGTCACCTCCTCCAGGAGGCCCTCTCTGGTTCCCTTTGGTGCCCGCTCTACTTGTCTCTCCTCCATCCCCGGAAAGCCCAGCTTCCGTCCCCTCACAGGGATTATTTCAGTGTCACTGCGGGACCCTGAGCCACTGGAGGGAACTGGAGGTTTTCTTCTTCTCTCCCTTACGTGGCAGCCCTGCACACAGCTGGATGGATGAGGGAAGGAGGGAGAGAGGGATGAGGGGGGAAGTAGGGGGGAGTGGGAGGAATGACAAGTACCAGCCCCTGTTTATGCAGGACCCACCACTGGCCAGGCACCACGCTGACAGCTCCGGTGTTGCTTCTGTTCACCCTCCCACCACCTTGTCCTGAGCATTGACGTGCGCCCATATTCCAGATGCGGATGTGAGGCTCCAGAGGTTGGGACATTTCACCCAAGGTGATGCAGCAAGTAAACCCTTCCTGCTGCCTCCATCTAATGCCTCTCACCAGCCCCCAGACTGAGCCCATGCTTCATGGCCACATCCAGAGTGTCCCTGCTGATCCCACCATCACTGGGGACCCATGATGGCCGCTTTGGCTGAAAGTCACAATCACAAACATCCAGGCTTAGTTCCAGGGCAACAGAGAAGGACCCACCAAGAGTGTCTGCAAGAGCGTGTCCAAGAGTCTCCCCAACCACAGAAGACCCTCCTGGTCCCGCTCATGGCCCCCAGGCTGTCCCCAGCATCAGTTGAGACCCCTCTCAAGCCCACGCAGCTGCTGACGGTTCCATCTCCTCAGCCCCAAGATGATCCATGGATCACAGGAACACAGGCTGTAAAGTGAGGACCTTCTGTGTGTCTGCATTGATCGGGGACTGAGCGGCCATTCAAATCCCAGAGATTCTAGGGAGGGGAGGAGAAATCTCAAAGAAAAGCAGAAGGGGAGGGAAAACCAGAATGTGTCAGGGAGATTAATTTGTTGCTCAGATATAAAAGAAATATGTTCAATTATATTTTCATTTCATTGGAATGTACACTTCATAGTTAGCTGCCTGCAAGTCTCTGATCACCCAGAGAGAGAGCACAATGAAAGGCAAGAGAATAAAAACACAGACAAGAAAAAGAAGAACCTGAAACTGGAATGACTGAGAAAGAAGCCAGCCCAAGAAAAAAGCAGCCACTTGGCTCCCAGGTCCTTCCAGCACCAACCCCAGGACTTGGTGCCCACCCTGCCCGGCAGTCCCACATCCCCTTCGCTGGCATTGGGGCAAGTCAGGAGCTCGGTTGCCTTCCCAGAGCCCCCCACTTGCTGTGGGAGAAGCCTGACACCATGTGAGGTCACAGAATCGGGGAGAGAGTGGAGAGACAAGCAAGGGAAGATTGCACCCGACCCGCCCAGGGCAGACAGAGACCCCAGACATAGCACCAGGGACATGTGGCCCCTCAGCAGGTCTGTTGGTGAATCTGGGCCAAAGGTGCCTGATGAACAAGACAGCCCTCCCCCCTTCCAGAGCTTTCTCTCCCTAAAAGAAAGAGGGTCTTGGAGCAAGAGGGATTCCTGGAGCCTCCAGTTTCCTGCCCGCTGATTCTAACTATGCTAGAATTTGGGAACCCATGAAAGGGTGCACCACACTGCTGCGTGGCGCACGCACTCCCAGTCAAGATCAGCTGCACCAGCCTCTCCCTGACCAATGCCCCCAGCCCCACCTGGGCCAGGGTCTCTGCTCATGAGCTACAGAGCTCATGCTCCGGGCCAAAGGCCAGATTTTGTCTTCTTGGCAAGAGTCACTTCCCAGCCCAGCCCAAGTTCAAACTCAGCAACTCCTTACTCCATCACCTCAGACAAATAGCTCTACTTCTTTGACTCCGGCATCCTCACTGCGACATGGAACTGACGGTCTTGCGTCAGATGAAATGAGATGTGCAGGCAGTGCCTGGTCAGAGGAAGCACTAGTGTACGTGTGTTGTTGTTATGAGTCCACACCCACCCCCCATCTTTCAAAATGCAGCTAAGGCACACCTTCTGGCAGGGCTGCTGACTTCCCAACTCTGGGGAGATCCATTCGTGTCATGGTAGGTGTGAGTTGTGTGATGCACAGCCTGTGCAACAGGACATGTGGCCCTGAATTCTGGGAAGATTTTCCTGACTGCCCCAGATTGGTCAGGGGCAACTCCCTCCTGTTGAATCCCCTCTGTTCACCAGACATGAGTTCCATGAAGATAGGGACCCTGTCCTAATCACCCTGGTGTCCCCAGGCCCAGCTAAGGGCCTGATCCCCCCAGGGGGCAGATACCAGCAGCCATTTACTAACTTCAGGAATTGCCAGCAGCCATTCCCACAACTAGGAAATGGCTAGACAGCGATTTATGCCTGAATTTCAGCCCCAAGGCTCTTCACTGCTGTCCAAGGAGGTCAAGTATCTGGAGTAAACCTACTCTATGTTGACACTTGCAAAGCCAGACATCTGAAGGTGTCAGTTAGCCAGGCCCAGGGTCCAAATGTACAATCCCTGCTTCTTGTCATCAAGCACATGGCCCAGCAAGACCCTTTTCCCCTCCTTTCCGGGTGAGCACAGGCCGAGACCTCTAGGAGACACAGTGAGGGTTTCTGCCTCAAACATCACTGACTTCTTGGGGTTGCTTCAGGTGTGAAGGTTTATTTTTCAGGCCATATAGAAATGCTCTGCTATCCCCCAAACAGCACGTGAGATGCTCCTGCTAGCCAACCAGGAAAGGAAACTGTCCCAAACATGGGGCACAAACAGTGCTGATGAGCTGCAGACCCTGAGCAGCAGGGATGGGGAGCTCCAGGAACAGGAGAGCCTCAGCCTTCTGCCCCCCAACCCCAAGGGTTGTGCAGGGCTCAGGGCTGGGCACCTGCTTCCCTCGGGCATTTTGCGTTTGTCGGATGCTGGCTCCTTATGATGCTGCCAGAGGCAGGCGCCCCAGGAAGGGAGCGTCAGGCTCAGGTGGCCTTTGGGGGCAGGTGGGACGCTCTGTGCTGGGCCCTGAACTGTGCTCCAGGATGCAGGGATGCCGGATGCTTTCCTGTGGGGGGCAGCGCTGGAAGATGTCAACCAGATTACGGGAGGGACGACCAAGCACGCAGCTGATTGTCCATCTGACGTTTACTGGGTCCTGCTCTAAGGGCTTGTTTGTATTAACTCATTAAATCCTCACAATTACCCCACGAGTGTGAGGTGGATATTACCACTGTAAGATGAGGAGACTGAGGCACCTGATCATCACCCAGTAAATGGCAGGGCCAGGTTTCAGGCTGAGAGGATCTGGCCCTCTTCCTGCCATGTGCAGGGAGAGGGAACAGTAGTTACAAAGGCTCAGAGGCAAGAGTGAAACGATGGTGGACTCAGGACCCAGAAGCAGTTCAGTCTGGCCTGGAGGGACAGGGTAGGGAGCTGGGGGCTGGCTCCTGGAGGGCGAGGTGCCAAGTGAGGAGGTGTAGACCCCCATCGTCACTGCCCTGGGTGGGAGGACAGGCATGGAGGTTTGCCCACCGCATGCTGGATTGGTGACTCTTCTGTGCGTCTGACCTGCCCCCGCGGGCTGTGTCATGGTCATCTCCGGGCCCCCAGACCCATGCTCGGGAGGGGCACAAAGCACATGCTGAACTGAACTGACCCAAGGTCACTTGCTTTCTCTCCCTCATGCTCAGCCCTGGGCCTGCACCCCAGGGCCAAGAAGCAAGGCCCTGCCCTCGTTCCTGACTCATAGTGGGGCTCCTTACCCCCCCCACACACACACACACTTTTGAAGATAGATGGGCCTGTGACTTGCTTTGGCCAAGGAGATGTGAGAGGCGGTGTCTGTCACTTGGAGGAAACTTTAAAAGTCAAGCACCCAGTGGGCTGAGATGATCACAGAACATCATGTCAGCCCAGAGCAATGCTGGTGAGCCCCAGTGATCCACCCTGAACATGTCAGTGCCAAGAGAGGGACCTCCTCTCATGTTGGGGATGCTGTGGCTGGAGCCCAGCCCAGGCCTCCCAACTGATGTCACTGCTGGGACCTTGTCACCCAAGAAGGTGCAGATGACTGTGAAGAGTGGGGAGTCTGGTACTCCCTAGTCCCCAGACCCCCCTCCCAACACTTGGATGCCAGTCCCTATGGGATGGGCCACTCAACACCTCCCCAGTCATAGGGGTGGGAGGGTTAGCATCCGGGAGGCCAACTCCCTCAGCTCTGACTCACCCAGACGTGGGCCAGACAGACATGTTCCATTCCGATGTGTGGATCACCGGAGAGCCTCTGGGATCCTTACTCCTCTCTGTTTCTTCATCATCCAACAAAGAACCCCTCAGGAGACTGAGGCTGTGCCAGGCATGCACTGGGAACCGGGAATGCCTCAGGGAGCAGGACCCACACAGCCCCTGCCCTCCCAGAGCTCACAGACTCATGTGGGTGACAGCTGGTACCAATGAACACCCCAAGAAAAGAATTACAGATGGTGCTGAGGGGGACAAGGGGAACAACAAGGGCTTAGGAAGAGGATATCAAGGGAGGGAAACCAAGCCAGCAGGTAGGGTTGGAGGGTCACATCTGGGATGAGACCCAAAGATAAGAAGGACCAGCCAAGTGAAGAAAGGACAGGAAAAGGCATTCCAGGTGGTAAGAATTATGTATACAAAGGTCCTGTGGCAGAAAGTGCCTCGAGAGAAAGCAAAAGGCAAGGGAGAAGGGAGGGAGCTGAGGCAGGGAATGGGCAGGAGCTGGACTACACAGGCCTTAGGGAGGAGTCTGCAGCTGATCTTGGGATCAAGGAGAAGCCTGAGAGTCCTCAGCTTCAGGAGTCAAGAGGGGAGGTAAATGACCAATTCATATTGAAAAGAACATTCTCTGGGCCCAGGGCTTAGCACAGGGCCTGGCATACAGTGGTGCTCAATAAATGCTTGCTGACAATGATATCACATGAAAGAAATAGAGAAACTCTCTTTAGGACACTACTGACTGGCCCTGGTCAGTCTATGTGCTCTCGACTCCCAGTGAGAACCGTCCACTCGAGGACAGGGAGGAGCTGGTATTTATGGCAAGGCTACCATCTGCCTGGAGCCCTGGGTTTCTCAGGTGACCTCAATGAGGACCCCATGAGAGTGTACACAGATGTCCCCTGTGAGGTATGGTGGCTGTTTTCACAAAGAAACGTGTCCAAAATGACAACACTCCAACCTGGACGCCAGCACACATGAAACCAGACTCTCACTAACAAGGGCATCCAGAAATATCTCAATGTGGAAATCAATGGACAGTCATGAAAAGAATTACTAGCTGAATAATGAGGAAGGACAAGTCAATATAACTAAGAAAATGCAGAGGAAAAAATCCACAACTCAGCCCTGATTATAGGATAGGAGACACCGAATTGATAAAACCATGACATTGAATTATGAGGAAGCAGTCAACTTCTTAACAAAAGAGGCAGAAACCAGCTAATGTGCTAGTAAACCTTGCTGAGGGAACCTCGGAGCCTGCGGCCAGCCCTGGGCATTTTCTAGCCACAGAAGTGATTCCAGAAGCCAGGCCTGCATCCCAAAGTGAATTCTGGGGGCTGGGCCCTCAGCCTGGCCCTGACCCTCTCTGGGCCCCCTGAGCGTAGCCTCCCCAACACCTTCTCTGGACCACAGGCCAGTCTGCCCTGCCCACCTCTCCACCTCCAACAGGAAGTCTCCCTGGATTACTCCAGGCCCCAGTCACCCCAGCTCTGACCTCAACCCAACTTCCCGCAAATATCAGGTGGTCTCAGCAAAATGTGAGATTAACTGTTAGGCTCAAATTCTCTTTCCCATAGAAGGTGACCTCATCTGGCTTTTCTACAGCTTTCTAAAGTTGGCAAAACCCTGCACCTCGTTCATCAATTCTCAGAACCCCGAGCCGCAGGCAGGAGTGTGAGCTCTGGAGCCAGAATCCCCACATTCAAATCCTGCCTCCACCACTTCCCAGTTGGCCTTGAACAAATTATTCCACCTGTCTGAGCTGTTTCCTCACCTGTAAGCTAAGGCTAACAATGACATCTCTCTTGTGGGATTACTGCAAAGCGTGTAGAACAATGTCTAGGCTGTAAGCCCCTCAGTCGTGTCTGACACCTTATCAGCCTTCCCATTTTACAGATGAGGAAACCGAGGCACTGAGAGGGGACATGACCTCCCGTGTCCTCTCAGCCCATGGCTGGGCCAGGATTCAGGGTTGTAACTTCTGAAGTGTTGTAACTTCTCCAGTGGCATCAGCACAGAGCCCCTCCTCCCACCATCTGCCCTGCCCCTACAGGCCACCCAGGAGAAGGGGGTCAGTAAGCACCCTGATGACTGACCACATGCCCCACATAGTACAAAGCATTGACCGTCACTCTATTCCCACTTCACAGAGGGGCAAACTGAGGCTCAGAGGGGCTAAGGCACACATCCAGGATCACCCAGATGATGGCCATCAGAGTCAGCTCCCTACCTGGGATCTGTCACCCCGGGACCATTCCACACCCCCCACCCCCACACAGCATCTCACCTCATCCCACAGCCTCCTGTTTCACAGGCGGGGAAACGGAGGCCCAGGGTGTGCACGAAACTAACCAGAGGGCATCCAGCAGGTGGAAGAAGCCCATGGAATTCAGACCCAGGGATCCTTTTCCCAAACCCACAGAGGAGGTGGCTCCCCCTCCCTTCCTTGTTCAGAACCTGCAGGAGACCCAGGGCCAGCTGGAAGAGGGGGCTGTGGGATATGTGGGGAGGACAGGAGGGGCAGCCAGCCCCCAGGTCCCCAGACATCATCCCTGAGTTCTGAAGTTGCCCAAATTTTCCAGACCTCTATCCTTTGCAAAGCCGGACGGCTTAAGGCAGAGCCAGTTCTCGGAGAGCCTGGAGGGGAGGCAGCAAGTGAAGCTCGTTTCTTGGGGTTTATGCCTCGTGTTCCTCTTCTCTGTGGCAATTGGAGAGTTGTGTGTCTGCATCAGGCCACATCTCTAAGTGGCCAGCGATAAACCGTGTGGAGATGGATTTATGATAAACTCATTATCTTTCCGTCCCCAGGGTCAGAGGTCACATCAATAACTTCCTGCCCACTCTCTCCTGCAGATCTGCGGCAAGGCTGCAAACGTGTTTTAAGAGTTGTAAATCCATCCTCCTTTCCCCCTGGAAATCAATTGGAAACCCAGTTGATAAATCCACCCTACATGTAAAAGCTCTTAAACCACAGGGCTTTTCTAGGCCAGGATGGGGGCTACCTAAGGACATGCCCCCAAAAGTCACCCTCCTTGAGTCACACCAGGCTTCTATCAAGGGTCCGGGAGGCGGGGGGAACAGAGGGACACAGAGAGCAGATGACAGCGGGAAACCAGGGCTGCGTGGGGCTCTGTGCTCAGTGTCCCCTTCTCCTTCTACTCAGGAGCCCATTCCAGCTGCAAGTCTCTGAATCTACAGGAAGAAGATCGGCTCAGAAAGGGTGGGGCTCACCAGCTTGCACCAAGGGCCCCACCCAGGGTGGGGACCACGCCCGGCTGCTTCTGCGAGCCTTCAGTCCGAGAGACAGGGCTTTCGTGCTGCACTGAACAAGGAATCAAACTGCAGGTGTTTCTGTAGGATACTCAGGCTCTGAATTCAAGCCAGGAGCACCTCTCTGTAAGCTGCTCTTGCCATTTTTGGAAAAGAGAAGATGTCCACGTGGGGGTATAGCATTGGCAGTCCTGTGTCCCCAGAAATGAGCTGACAGTTTCTGTGAGTATTACTACGGCTCTAATCTCCTCCTGTCATCTTGGGTTCTAGAACAGAAGAGAATAGGCCATGTGTACTTGCTGAGTGAATCGACTGGTGGCTTTGGGTGGGTCAGATCCAGATACGGCACCTGGAAATCAGGGGTAATCTCTGAGCAGCTTTGGGGACAATATTGTCCATCATTACACCTGTTTCAATTTCTCTTCCCACGACTCTTTTGTGCACAATCATGTATGATGGAAACCACATGACCTCTGGGGCTAGCTCCTGAGAGCCACTGGGAGAGAAGTCCCACAGCCCCAAACCCAGCCCACCCCAGCTCAGCCCTCAGATAGGTGTGTGAACAGTCCCGCGGTTGGCTGGTGGTCTCTTGGCTCATTTCACCCAGACCTACTCCTGTGCTGAATCCCATGTGGCCTGGAAAGCACAGCCTGGCCTCACTCACTCGGCTAGTGGTTGGATGCTGGCCCGGGTGCCTGAGCTGCCCCTGTGCCCACTCAGGTTCCAGCAGACCCGGCCAACTTCCTTGCTCCTGGTCTTGGGACAGCATTCCAGGAGGCTACAGAGCCCTGAAGCTAACTCTCGGGGAGGCACAGAACATCCTTCCTCTGCATTTGAGGGTGAAAGCCAGGCTTGTGCCTGCACAGATTCAAGGGAAGGGAAAGGAGCCTCTTGATGGGACAAATGACATAATCATGCAAAGGCACACACACAATGGATGGGAGAAAGTGCGGCCATATTTTATCATCTCCCCCCACTAAGGAAGCGCTAGGCAGGCCAGTGGGAAGAGAATGAGGGTTCCATGTGGAGAGAGAGGTTCAAGGGTGAGTCTACCACTCCCAATGGGCTATTTCAGTCCCAAGGCACACCACTGTGTCCCCCAGAAAGCAGGCACCTGCTCTTTCTCCATGGCGGCTGCAGAGCTCCCTCCCTGGAGTTCAGGTTACAGTATTCCCAGCCCCTCAGCCTTCTGCAATGGACAGGGATTGCAGAAGTACAGAGTCCGTACAGAGTCTGCCCTGGAGCACCTGGGAGGAGTGGGTGGCAAGGAGGTGTGACTGTCTGGCTGAGGGTGCCGAGTGGGCTACATCAGGGAGGTGGGTGGCGTCCAGTTTCCAGAGGTAACCCGGGAGGAAGATGGCAATGGAGATAAAAGCAAAAAGACAAGCTGAGGGATGGCATGGGGCTGCAGCAGGTCAGGAAACGGGAGGCCTGTGCCCCACTGAAGCTGTCCGCTGGGGTGAGGTAGCTCCCTTCTCCACGGCCCCAGCCCAGAATCGACCAAACATGGGGAATCGGGGACGAAATCAGCCTTACCTCTATCTTGAAAGCCTGCAAGCTGGGGAAGCAGGATTGGCTCCACTTGGGTCAGAGGTGAAATTTAGACTAAATCACAGTGGCCAGGGGAGGGGACAAGGTCAAGCAAGACCAAGGGAGCCCCACCGCACCATGTGGAAAGGGATGGGGGCAGGTGTCTTGAGGAGAGAGAAGTGAGAAAGCTGCAATCCTCCTGAGGAAAGAAGAGGAAACTGCACAAAGCAAAGGAGCTTACCAGATGACACAATAGCAGTCAAGCCGCAGAGCGGGGATGTGAATACATGTCCTCTGGGCTCCGGAGTCTCTGCTGCAACGACCAGGCAGCAGAGTCTCAGACACAGACTTGGGAGGCCCTACAAACGCTGACAGGGTGGCATGGCCCCAGGGACCAGGCAGAGAGTCCTGAGTCCCAGGGTACGAGGGAGAACTGGCCCTCTGCCCTCGGTGTCCCCCAGCCCCTCTCAGAGGGCTCAGCTTTGTGAGCACGCCCAGGGGTATTGACTGAAGTGGAGTCACATCTCGAAGCTTCCACTGCTCACAGCCAAAGCTGGTGTCAGTAAATTACCCCAAATAATGGGGCTGTTTGCTCAGGAAATCGAGGAGGCAGTAAACAGTTGCTGAAGTAATTAAACGCAAGCAGTGGACGTGTCAGGCTTCTCAACGCTGC
The DNA here is from genome assembly GCF_922984935.1 of Meles meles. NCBI lineage: Eukaryota > Metazoa > Chordata > Mammalia > Carnivora > Mustelidae > Meles > Meles meles. The sequence continues at coordinate 194,975,170 of NC_060066.1, forward strand.
CAAGCTGCCCCCACAGTAGCCTCCCCTCCACAGGGGGAGACGAAACCACGGCGTTGTCTGTCTGTTGAACTGAGAAACTGAGAGTCAGAGAATCAAAGAACACCTGGAGAGGACATGGTAGGGGGAAGGGTGCCTCGGAAACCACTGAACATATATCCCTAGATTTACAGATAGGGAAAATGAGGCACAGAGAAGAAGAGAGACCCACCCAAGGATATGCAGCAGACTAGAGGCAGAAGTAAGTCTGGAATGTTCCTAACACACCTAAGGTAGGGTCAAAGTCATGGGGACAGGTGGAATCTGACAGGTGGTGAATAAGGAAGCTGAGGCTCAGAGAGGGTAGGTAACCAGCTCAAGGACTTGCAGTCTGTCCTGGGTCTGGGTCTGTCTGACAGGTTTTAATTGTGCTCTGCAACCTTCCTGTCCTTGGCTTCTGGATCAGGACTTAAAGGAGAAGGTTGGGAAAGGTCAGGGAGATCAGATTCCCAAGGGCAAGGGATGGTGATTCAGGTTGAGGGAATGAGCAAAGGCATGGAAGTGGGACACTGTTTAGTATATGCAGCAGCAGTCCTCAAGGTGGCAAGAAGCGTCCCACTCAGCTTGCCTCAAAGAGCCAAGGGAACGCACTGGCTCAAGTAACTGAGAAGGCCAGAGAGGGCCCGAGCTAAGCCCGGATATGGCCCTACTTTCACTTCCTTCCACTTTCCCAATCATGTTCCCTACTGAGGCCCGGATTCATAAAATTGGCTTCAGGTGTGGCTTGATCCAGCAACTCAAAGGATGTCACCAGAGACCCAGGTGCTCTTCATCATCCTGTTCTGCCTCCTGTGATAGCAGTCTTATCTGTAGGCTCTGCCTGGTAGAACCCCCTTCCCTCCCCCAACCTCACCCCACCCATTCCCATTTCTGATGCCCCCATGCTATCCAAGTCTCACCTCCGTGTGTCACACCAGTTGAAGGGAACAATCTTCTTGGGTAGCTAAATGGGAAAATCTTTTTGTCTCCCTGACGCCAGGGCAAACATCTTCACAACTCACTGATTCTGATTTGATTTGTTCCCAAAGAAGTCAGTAATGTAGCCAGCTAACTGATTCCAGCTAAGCAGGGCCCACCCCAAAGCTGTGAGTGGACCAATCCCACCCAAACCACATTGTTGAGGAGGGGAAAGGGTTCAGCTCCACAGAAGGGGAATTTGGGAGAGCTCTGAGGTGCTGAGGCAGAGGGAGGGCAGTTAGGATGCTGCTGCAATGGTCCAGGGGTGCTCATAGGCCTGATGTAGAGCTGGAGAGTGGAGAAAAAAGAATTTTCAGGGAGACACATATAGACATCCACTCCCGCTTTCCAGGGCCCAGGTCAGGAACTGAGCTACAGAGAAGGGATCTTCTGGCCCTGTACGATTCAGGCCCTGGCTCCCCGGCCTTCCCAGATCCATGTTGATGGAAAAACAGCAGCTGTGGGAAGTGCAAACACAGAGCCAGGGCCCAGTAGCCACCCACACCCATGAGTCATGGGGACCAGGCCACAGATGGAGCAAAATTACGCACACAGATGGGCCTGAGACAGGGTAGGATCCTCTCCTGGGGAAAGACAGACAACCATGCAAGACAGGGGAAAGGCCTGGACACTAGAATCTCATGGCCCAGGGTCTAAATCTCAACCCTGTTATTCATGCAATGTGCAATCTTAGGCAAGCTACTGATCTCTCTGAGCCCTGGATTTCTTATCTGTACAGAGAGGGGTTAAACTTGATTACAGGAACCCCACCACATTCAAGTCAAATTCTGGGACCATGCAGGCTGTGGTTCCAAGATGGATCCCTGAGACCATAACGGAGAAGTCGCTCTCCCAGTTCACCACCCACCCAACCGGACTCCATCTCCCCACCTCCCCCACCCACCCCACGGCCAGCTTCCAGAGAGGAATCACGACACATGATTAATCTGTTCAGGTACTGGACACAAACAACATGGACCTCCTTAGGTATTCTGTTGAGCTTTAAGTGTAGACTGATCCAAAAGCCTGTGGAAAGTACTGGGGATCAGCAGGTGGTGCTACAGGCAGCAGGATAGGAAGTCTCAGCATCGCTGACCCTGCCACCTGCAAGCCCAAGACCCCTCCTTCATTCAAGCGCAACTGTGCTGAATGGAGCCTCTGGCAAAGGGAGGTGGTCTCTGCCTGCAGATGCTCTTGGGGGATTTGGACGCCCTGCCTCCCTGACCCTGCTACCCCTCTACACTCCACTTGAGAAAGCTCTTCTGGTCCCCTAAGGGACACTGTGGGGACTAAACAAGATATGCAGCCCCTCCAGGTCATACTGGGCCCAGATGTTCCTACCTTGGCTTGGGGCCACTCAGGTGCTGACTGCAGGGCTGAAAAGGCACCAAGTAATGACTTTATTAAATGAAAATGAATATTCAAGAGGAAAGCGAGTGTGGCCCCCCAGGTGTGTCCCCCTAATACGAAAAGGTGGAACCATATCTTTAGGGGCCACTGTACTTCTCAGTTGGCCACAGGGACACCCTTCAGCCACCTGGAGATCCCAAGTGTGGTCCCAGGAAGTCCCTCAGGATGCTTGGGTTTGGTTTACTGACTGCTCAGTCAAACCACCAGCAGATGGTTCCATTGGGCAACTGTCAGGCCCTAACAACTCTGGAAGCCCTGACTGAAAGTCACCACCCTTGTTTCTGACACTACTCCTAAACACCAGGCCTGTTATATTTTTACGGCCTCTTGGGCTCGAGCTAATGGCCTAGGTGTCTGGTCCAGCACACAGGAGGTGGATGACAGAGAGACGAGACGCCCTTCTGCAGAACCATGAGCTCTGCAAAGCGATTGCCACAGCCCAACGGGACATTTACAAACCCATGTGGATGCTGTACTCACGTGACCCTGGGTAGAACAAGATGACAGATCAGGCCTGGTCAGCCCAGGTGGCCAGCATAGCTGGTGGGATCAATTGCTGGATTGGGCACAGTAATCCTGCCACCATAATCCAACAGACTACAAACATGAGTCTCCTCCTGCATGCCAAGGAGTGACCATGGGACCTGTCAGTAGGCACACCCTGTAGCTGCTTACTCTTTGTGGGAAGGGGACTGGTCTGTTTAGTGCCTGTTAAAATATTTGCTCCATGCTCAAAAAGTGCAGAAATCTTAGGCCTGAGCCCCAAGTTTTCATACAGCCCACTGTGGGCACAGAACCCACCTGGGTCCATTGCTGTGCCCTGTGGGGCTGGGGACAGGGTGACGGGTGCAGCTATGCAAACAGTCTTGCTGTCAGCTGTGTGGTCTAAGTAATACATGGTCTTGATCTGAACAACTAAGTTTCAAGTCTACTTGAGGCACCCATGGGTCACCCTTTGTGAGGTTAAGAATCTTCTAGACAGGTTCCAGGAGCCAGGGAACCGACAAGGGAGCTCTCAAAACAGAAGAAGTCTACCAGAACAGAAGTCTCAGCCTGCCAGGATTCTTCCTCTACCCATCTTTCATCACCACTTGTCTCTGCTGTGGGCCACACAGTCATCTCAGTGGCCCTCACCAGACCCAGGCGGCCCCATGAGAACCAGGGAGTTGGCCCAAGCATCTGTTTTCAGCTCCAGGACGGCAAAGAGGAGAGCTCTCCCTTGAGCTCCAGCAGAAAGTCCCAGAGAGGGCTCCCATTGGTCCATCTCTGAGCCAACCACTGGGGCCCAGAGTGCAATGCTCTGATTGGCCAAGTGTGGGTCACCTGTCCATCCCTGTGCAGGGAGGGGTGAGATTAAGGAATTGAGAGTTCTCAGAATCTCCTGGGGCTGATGGGAAGTTCTCACAAAGGGAGTGAGGGGCTCTTCCTGGAAGGAAGCATCCCATACATGCTCTCAAAGTCTGTTCCACCTGGTTAATTTGTACTCACCCTTTCAGACTCAGGCCCACCTTCCCCTCTGCCAGGAACCTCCCCCGACCACCTTCAGGCTCTGTCAGAAGCCCCTCTTGTGTGTCCCCGCAGCATCCTGGACCTGCCACGATCACAGACCTGAGCAGCTGGTACAAGTGTACTTCCCCCGCTGGACACGACTCCTGGCAGAGGAAGGCAGGGCCCATCCACTCTGGCGTGGAGAAAACAGTTGTTTGTTGAGTGAGTTACATCTCCTCCTGACCTTCCCTAGGACTCACTAGTGAGGTAGACTGAAATCCTTCAAATAACTGGTCAGTCCAAATGTCTATACCCAGAGGAAGAGAGAGGGAGGCAAAAAGTGTATGGAACTGCCTCCCCACAGGTGACCCAAAGGGCTATTCTCATCATTCTACCCAAATGACAACAAGGATAGGAGCTCTGTGTCACAAGGATCTGTCCAAGAACTTGGCCACACAGGACAAACTATTGGATAAAAAGAAGATCCCCTTCCATCTTACCTCCTGCTGGCTATTGGCGCAAACAGCCACCTGCGACCCTCAACCCACATTTTCCCAGCCTTCTGGGCCCTCAGACAAGACCTAGCCTGGCAAACTCCTTACCCCAGCAATTCCATGTACTAATGCTAGAGAAAATTCCATGTATTGATGCTCAAGAAAAGTCTCATGTGCACACAGTGAGGCACACACAAGGATGTTTGTTGCAATAATTTTTATAGAGAGAAAAAAAATGGAAACTGTCTGAATATCTGGAGGGGAATGATTTAGGAAGGAAGGGAAAGAGGGAGGGAAGAGATCCAAGCAATTGAACATGACACGTGCCTTGTGAGAAAGAATGAGGTAGCTCATCTTTTTGGAAAGATGTCAGTGATTTCAAATGATAAAAACGTCCGATAAAAAAATATATACAGTATGATAGTTTGTATGCTTTTAAAAACATGCACATCTCACCATTCAATTATATGTGCAGAAATGCATATTAAAAGGGCCTGTGCAGATTATATGCCACACTGATAACATGCACGATGGGGAGGAGTTTGACAAATGGAGGTGATTATGAAGGAGGATAAAACGGAGGCACCTTCCCGTTGTCTGAATTCTTGAATGTAAAATAATGAGACTGTGTGCAGCACTTGTGTAATTAAAAATAATTTTAAGTGAATGAAGGAAATGGCAGGATACACTCGTCGTAACATTTTTATAATAGCAGAAAAGCCAAAAACAACCTAAATATTCATCTTTAGGGAACTCACTAAGTAAATGATGGTGCCTATGGCAACAGAATGCCAGGCAGCCAGTGAAGGAATGGAGCAGAGCCATGTGGGAAGATATTCTTAAATGGAGAAGCAACTTGAATAAAGCGTGTGTGGTAGGATCCCATTTTTGTAAAAGAATATGTAGAATACCGTTTTCCCCTGCTACCCGAAAGTAGAGTGTTACAATGAAACCATCCCTAAGCCCAAATGGTGTAAGTCGAAGAAGCAATTACAGTTCATTTATTATTTTTGGCGTTCCCAGACCCCAAAAATAACCTCTCAGGCTTTTCTGATACCTTAGGATACGTCTTGCTGACAGATGCACAAAATAAATTAAGATAAAGCACAGATGCTCCCAGACACAGTTCAAAGCTATGGCAGCTTGATGCTGAGATGCTGAGTGTAGCTCCAGGGGAAGGAGTTTGGCAGGACCACTCTCCCTGCTCAGGGGGCACACTGTTCATTGCAAAATAGATGTTAAATGCTAATTTCACTTTTCACCTTTTCCCATAAAAGTGAAAATCCTCTTGGATTTCTTTTGGTCAGCAAAAACAGATGTGAACGTAGGTCTTTTGTAAAAGCAAAGTGACGTAATGGAAAGTATACTTGTATTGAAGTGTGACTGAAATGCAATCAACTGAACATACTCAAAGTGTAAAACTGCGTAAGTTTTGACATACATACACACCCACGAAACCATTGACGCAATCAAGATAATGAACATATCCATCACCTCCAATGGTTTCCGCATGCCCCTTGGTAATTCATCCCTCCTGGTCCCCAGCCCAAGCAAACACTGATTTGCTTTCTGTCCCTATAGATCACATCACATTTCCTAGAATTTACCATAAATGAATTCACACAATATGTACGCTTTTTTGTCTACTCCTTCCACTCAGCATAATTATTTGGTGATTTAGCCATGTTGATAAATGTATGGAGAGTTCTTTCCTTTTTATTGCTGTGTAACATTGTCTGATCTATATAAATTATATTATTAATTTTAATTATTATTTATATTCTATATTAATATTTAGATATTAATTATATTATGATTTTATATATTTATATATAATTTTATATGTGTGTATATTTATATATAATTTATATGTATTTATGTATAATTATATATATTTATATATAATTTTATATTATAAATTATATAAATTTATATGAATCTTTTGCTAGATTTATCCTTATGTATTTTGTATTTTGTGTTTTTATGCCATTATAAGTAATTTGTATTTTGTATTTTATTCCATTATAAATAAGATATTTTAATTTTAATTTCTTGTCATTGCTATTGAAATTATCTTTTTAAATTTTTTAATATGATGGCTTACATTTATATTGCTATAATGGACATAGGATTACTTATCACTTTCTTCTTGCGTGAGTTTTGGTCTTCTGTGTCTTTCAAGGAATTGGCCCATTCCTTCTAACATGTCTTTGTGCATAGTTATTAATAGTATTCTCTTAATATTATGTCTGTAGGCTCCATATTCCCAACATAAGTAATTTGTGTTCTCTCTCTCTTTCCCTCTCCCCCTCTCTCCCTTGCTCTCTCACACTCTTGCTATCTTGCTCTTTCTCTATCTCTTTCTCATTGGCTTATTAGAAATTTATCAATTTGTTTATCTTTCCAAGAATCAACTTCTGATTTCATTGGTTCTCTCTGTTAATTACCTATTTTCAATTTCATTGATTTATGCCTCCATTTGTTATTTCCTTCCCTCTGCTTGCTTTAGATTTAATTTGTTCTCCTTTCTCTAATTTCTGAAGGTATTTTTAGAGCTTTCTTCTTTTCTGATATATAGATAGATAGATAGATATTTTTAATGTTATAAATTTGTCTCCTAAGCCCTGCTTTAGCTGCATTCCACACATTTCTTTATGTTCTATTTTCATTCTCACTTATTTAAAAATAATTTTTAATTTTCCCTAAGATTTCTCCCTTTTGATCTATGGGTTATTTAGGAGTTTGGTGCTTAGCTTCCAAGTATTTGGGGACTTTCTAGAAATGTTTCTCTTACTAATTTCCACTTGATTCCATTGAAACCAGAGAACATACTTCGTATAATATCTGGTTTGTTTTTTGGTTTTTGGTTTTAATTTGTAAAGATCAGTTTTATGGCCCCAGATATGGTCTATCTTGGTGAATGTCCCATGTGTACTTGAGAACATACATTCTGTTCTTGTTGGGTGGAGTGTTCCATAAATATCAATTCAATTAAGTTAGTTAATAGCATTGTTCAAGTCTTCTATATCTTTGCTGATCTGTGTCAGTTGTGGATTGGCTTCACTAGGTTGGGTTTTCTCTTCATTATGGAACCTATTTTCCTGCTTGTCTGCATGCCAGGTAATTTTTGATTGGGTGCCAGACATTGTGAGCAGTATCTTCTTGGGCGTTGGACATTTATGTATTCCTCTACATAGTTTCTCTTTTGTTCTGGGATGCAGCTAAGTTACTTTGAAATAGTTTGATCCTTTCAGGTCTTGCTTAAGCTTTGTTAAGCAGGTCCAGAGGAATGTACAGTCTGGGGATGATTATCCCCATTCTACTTAGTGTCATGTGAGCCCCAAGGCTTTCTAATCTGGGACTAGCAATAGCAGATGCTATTCTCAGCCCTTGGAGAGAGTGTGGCACTGTTATCTGCAGAATATTTGCCCCAAGCCACGAGCATATTCATCACATATTTGTCTTGATTACAACTCAGTTGAAGACTCAGTTGAAGACTCAAGCGTAGATCTGTGATGTTCTCTCCTCTCTCAAGATCTGTCCTGTGAATCCTAGCCACATTGGTGTCCCCAGACTCCCAACTCCACTTCCTTACTCAGAAAGTCCACAGAACTCTGTCTGGGCTCAACTGCCCTGCACTACACACAGCTGAAAATTTTCCCATTTGTAAACTATTGCAATCATAGGGCTCACCTCATTTGTATCCTGTCTCTCAGAGATCACTGACCTTCATTGCCTGATGTCCAGCATTTTGCAAACTGTTGTTTCATATGCCTTGCCCATCTTTTGGTTCTTTAGGTGGCAGGAAAAATCCAGTCCCTATTACTCCATCTCCACCAGAAGCAAAATCCCTCACATTTATTCTTTATACACTCTTATACTGTGTGAATATTTACAATATGCCTGTTATTCTCTAAATTAAAAAAAGACATACTAATTAAAATTAAGATGAGGTATAGGCATCACCCCAGCCCAGCAGTTGCCTATGATGTGATTCTTCTGCTGGGTTCTATATCCCTATCTCACCCTGAAGTGGAGATCCTGGGGACAATGTGCCAGCCATTGTTGGCTTTGACTTCTGCTGAATGCACCTGCCCATCTCCACTTTCATCTCAAGAAAATTGCTTTCAATTCTACAACAATGATTGTGGAAGAGTGGGCATGAAATGAGCCAGGTCCTGAGAGCACAGCAAGACAAGCTAAGAGGTCCCTTCCCTGGCAAGAGCTAGGAGGTGGGTGACAAGTGTTCTCTTACTGCTCACACATGCCTTGTGATTTAACATTGCTTTGAAATTTCTCCAGCTGCACAGTGGCCGGGGCTCCAGCCACATGAAATTGTGCAGATAAAAACTTAAGCAAAGGGCCCTGAGACTCTGACAGTGCAGATAAAAACTTAAGCAAAGGGCCCTTGACATTCTTCCCCTAGTTCTGCCAGAGCCCAGCTGGCACACTAAATCACCAGAGTCAGTAATAAGATGCTGCAGAGACTGAAGTCAAGGGGAGAATAGGGAGAAAAATCTGGAGTCTAGCAAAATGGGTTCCTCTTCGAGAGTTGCCTGGTTCTGTGGCAGTTGCTTTGGACAGAAGTGGCATCAGCTAAGTTCTGGGAGGCTTCACATTTGTGGAGAGGAGGCCCCCAGGTGACTGGTGTCAGGACATGATGTTGGTTCCACAGAATTACAGATTGCTGCTCTATCAATGTCTAACCTGCAGGACACAGGTACTTTTAGTTTTTGCTTCCCATACTTTGAAACTGCATCATTTGGTGCATAAAAGCTTAGGATTCTATGTCTTCTTGATGAATTGACCCCTCAAGCATTTATAGTATACATATTTAGCATGCTGCAATCTACTTCCAAGGGAGATCACGTTCCTTCACCTACAGTAAGAGGACCCCACAATAATACACATTCTCATCTCTTTTGCTGGTATCTCCACTATTTTTTCCAACACACTTCACATTTATAAACGTCATCAAGATCACGATACATTGTCATTACTTTTGCTTAAGAGACAGTTGATCATCTTCTGTAATCACTATTTAGTTAGAATTCATTGAATCTCTTGGTTTATAAGAACTGAGGGATCTATAAATTATATGTGAGCTAAAATCTGGATTTCTGTGCTCAGACTCCCAAACACAGTTCAAGTCCTGGTACCATATGTATTAGTAACTGTTTTTATATTATTTTTAGCCATCTTTTTTTTTAAGATTTTATTTATTTGAGAGAGAGAGTGAGAGAGACTGAGAGAGTACAAGTAGGGGGAGTGGCAAGCAGAGAGAGGGAGAAGCGGACTCCCCACTGAGCAGGGAGCCTGACATGGGATTCAATCCTGGGACTCTGGGATCATGACCTGAGCCGAAGGCAGATGCTTAACTGACTGAGCCACCCAGAAGCTCCTGAGCCATTTTTTTTTAAACTGAAGTAAAGCTGACACACAAGGTTACATTGGTTTTAGATGTACAACATGGCACTCCAACTTTGACAAGACTATATGTGATGCTGAGTTCACCGCAAGTGTAGCTACTATCTGTCACCATACGGCGCTATTACAATACCATCAACATATTCCCTACACTGGACCTTTCTTCCCCATGTGGAACCAGTCGATTATCTTTCAAAGAGATTTAAATAATAAGAAGAAAGTTTGTAATGACATCCCCATGTAGTCACCATCTCCAGTGATCGCCAGTCTTTGTGCGGATTCCTATTTCCTGGTGGTATTATTTACCTTCTGCCCGAGGGACTCCCTTTAACATTTTGCATGATGTGGATTGCCAGTGATACATTTTTCCAAAACGTGGTCTTCAGGGCCTTTTGTACCCAGAAGCCCAGCATCACAATTTCCCAACAATGGGATCCTGCAAAACTTCAAGGTGAACCAACATAGCCTATCACCCTAGGTGGGGGGAATGGAGTGGGGGAGGACAGCTGACTGTAAACACTACAGGGCTGCTGAAGCTCAGCCATACATGTTCCTCTTTGTGATTAATATTGATGGGGGCCCCTTAGAGCTGATGTTCTGGGAGACAGACAGGGAAGGGGCAACCACAGGCTGAGCACCTACAATGTGCCAGACACTGGGTTACGCATACCTCGTTGGGTCTGAAGAGGACAAAATGAGCCCAGCACCTGGTATGTGTCATCCCTCAGAAAAGGTAGCTATTATGATCATCATCCTCGATGCTTTTAACGTGGCACAGGCATTCCAAACCCTGAGTTATAGACGACTGAGCCAGGCTCAGACAAGTGACTCTGTGGGGAAACGGGGATTCAAACTCAAATCTGTGGGACTTCACAGCCTGGGCTCTACTCCACCTGCTCTGACCCAGCCCCCCGGGGTCAGAAACTAGGATGAGCCAGACAGGACTGACCTCCTGGCAATCGAGCCAGGAGGAAGCATGAGAAAGAATGTCCAGGAAATAGGGCTGCCTTGAGCCAGACTCAGCTCAGAAATCAGTCAGAAGTGTCTGAGCAGGGGGGAAAAGGCCCTAGTAGCAACAGGGACAGGGGGCAGGAGGGAACACCCAGAGATGGGTCTGGGGAAGTTTGCACAAAAACCCACTGCACTCTACCTGTCCAGATTTGTACCCAGGACACGAAGAGCCCAGCAGCACATTTGATCTTTTCCTTTTAACAAATCAGTATGTTTTTTGCCGCAGCTGAGCAGCGTGGAAAGTACAATGTGTACAGGATTCAGAGATATGAAAACAAAACTCCAATTCTGCAGGTTTTATTGGTCTTGCTCATGGCCGCCTGCTGCCACCACCCGCTCCCCCAGGGGTCACCCGAGGACTGGCTGTGTGCCCTCAAAGCCCTGGGCTTCCAGTGCCAAAACAAACAAAGAACATCTGTTTTCTTTGTTCTTTTCTTTTTTTTCCCCTCTCTTTCTCTCCTGTTTTCTATCCCTCTTCTTCCCTTGCTGCTTGTCATCTCCCAGGACAGGGAATGGCATCTCAGGATGCTGTGGCCTTCCTTTACCCGGGACATAATTCCTTTATCACAGAGCCCAGAGATGGACCGGCCACAAGAAGGCAAGGAAGGTGCTAGTGATTAATATTTCCCTGCTCTCCACAAAACAGGAGTGATTCCAGGGTGTGGATTTCTTTTTAAGGAGCTTTAGCATGGGAGACGCTGGGAGGCCAGGACGTGGATTAGCTGATACCTCATCACTCAAAGCAAGAATTCAGAGGAAGGGAGGGGCACTGAGCTAAAAGACCAGAGGGGGAGTCTTGCAGCATGGTTAGGGAGACCCCAGGACATGGGGTTGGAGCCAGCCCAGCCCCTCAATACAAGGACAACTGGATGCTGCGGGTAGGAGGCATCTTGATCAATTCTGCCAAGTTTGCAAGACTGTTCCCATCTTAAACCTCCCCTAAGTTTCTTTCGCTGCCACCTCCCATCGCACTGAGTTTAAAAGGTCTGCTCCAGGGATGCCTGGGTGGCTCAGTTGGTTAAGCGTCTGCCTTCAGCTCAGGTCATGATCCTAGGGTCCTGGGATTGGGTCCCTCATCAGGCTCCTTGCTCAGCGGGGAGCCTGCTTCTCCCTCTGCTTGCCTCTCCCCCTGCTTGTGTGCTCTCTCTGTCCCTCTTTCTCTGACAAACAAATAAATAAATAAAGCATTTTTTAAAAAAAATGTCTGCTCCAACCCAGACGCGATGAGAGAGGATCCCGTGGCCAGAGTGGAGGGTACTTAGAGAAGAATCAGTAAATGAGGCCAGAACAGGCAGACCCAGGGAGATGCTGCTCTAGTCCTCAGGGGAGTGATGTGGTCCAGAGGACAGAAGGAGACAGATCTGGCCAGAAGGCAGCAGACAGGCAAGGGGATGTGGTGGCATTTTTCACTAAGTTCTTGTGGAATGAATTCGCCCCACCCAAGTGGCAGGGCCACATCTAAACCTGGACTGGGTTCGGAAGAGGCTGTGTCTGCGGCAGAAGTGGCATAGAGATGCCCCACCCCCACCCCCGCGATGGCCCCGTTGTGGAGAGCAGGCATGGGGTCGAGCTGTCACTGCACGTTGCACCCTTCTCCTCCTGCACTTGCCAGCCTGGGCCACTCTCCCACTCCCACGCATGGCTGGTCTGGCTCCTGAGGCTGGCCCAAAGTCCAGGGCTGGGCCTCTCAGCCCCTCTTGGCTAGTGGCCTCATCTCTGGGACTTGGTTTCCTCCTCCACTGAGTGGGTTAATACCCCCTTCCTCCCACACCACTGGGGCTGCCGTGGAATCGTGTAGGAAAAGAAGCCAGGGGTGTCCCGGCACCGAGGTGTCAGGATTAGCATCTGTGCCCTTAGGTGACATCGGATTTTACCTAACTGAGGGGATTATAGGATCCAGCATAAAGTAGGACCCCAATCAAAAAGTATGTCATATGAACACATTAGTTAATGCGTTTGAATTCTTGCTCTGACATTTAACACCTGCAAAATCTTCAGGACATAGTCTTTCACTCCCTGGATTCAAGTGACAAATCACAGGGAAACAGACCCAGATTCAGCAAAGGAGCTGGGCACTGAAGAACAGAAACTTTTTCAAAAGCATCATCAGGGAGAAAGGTGTCCAGGCACCTGGGCTGCCGGCCCTGCACACTTGCTTTAATCCTCTGTGATCACCATCCTGAAATTCCTAATAACTTTATCTTTAACTTGTGTCTTATAAGTAAAGTCCAAGGGGACAGCGGAGTTCGGACATGAGAGCAGAGTGTACATGCTGTGTGTTTCTTGCCGCCCCACTCAGACAGAGCGTCGCGGTGCCCCCTGGGCCCAGAATCCCAGCCGAACCACCGGGTGTGTGAGTTCAGCAAGACTCAAAGTGAGTTCAAAGCCAGAGTGTCACGTCTACAGCCGAGTAAGTGGGGGTACTGACAGCCTGGAAAGGCCGGGCTCCTTCCCGTTTAAACCAGGACGTTCTGCAGAAAGGAGTCAGTTGTCGTCTAAGAAACATACACGATCAAGAAAACTTACCAGATCCTTTCTTACCTGTGTCCCTTCCCCGTATTAGCCAAACACCTCCCCTCCCCTCCCCACCGGAAATGGCGCTGGAGGAGAGGAAAAAATAAAATAACTCATGGTTCCCTTCCTTTCAGTCCCTCCTGGCTCACCAGTGAGTGGACGAGGAGAGTGCCAGGAGCACAGACATGTGGAAGGAAGTGAAATAAAGGCTGTGAAGCTGGTTTTGTGTGGCTCCCACTCTTCCCGCAAGAGTGAAATACATCCACACGCGTGCGCTATAAAACATGAATTGCGCAAGTCCCGTGACTCTGTATGCGAATTAAATGCTCTTAAATTTGCATTTAAAACTGGCATGGCACAATAGAAAGATGAACGATAAAGTTCATGCCAATAATTTTAAATTCTAATTTTTCTTTACTTAGAGCCACATTAAATAGGAAATAAAATACACCAGAGAAGATGAGGGAGAGACTGCAGCAGAAAGGAAAAAGCTTTATGTTTTGGGGCGTTTAATGGCACTTTTTTCCCCCGGCGTTTTGAACAAGAACCCCACATACTCATTTTTCCTGAGCCCACAACTTCTGCAGCCAGCCCCGCAGGGAGAAGCCAGACGCCCACACGCTCCCCCTGGGCAGAGAGGCTGGGTTTCTGTTAGGTAACTTCATGCCCACGGTTGCTGCTTATCAAACACGCCATGTCGTCAGGAAATGGACGTCCTGAGGAAGTTCCCCCACTGAGGTGCTCTGAAAGTGGGCACAGCGGGTAGGGGGAGCCCTGAGAGGCGAGGTGGGAAAGAAGTGAGGTGGGAGGCAGGGAGAGGCAGATGTCACGGTGCCCAATGCTTTCACGTCATACCTCAGCAATCCTGGGAGATGAGGACCGTTGTCCCCTTCCACAGGTGAAGACACTGAGGCTCTGGGTGGTTGGGAGATGTCCAAGTCCCACAACCAGTGAGAGGCAGAGTGGTCTCAGAGCCATATCCCTCCATGAGTTGATGGAGGTGGGCCCTGTGTCAGGCCCTGTGCCCTCCACGGGAACAGAGACTCTGTTGCGGCCCCCCAGGCTCCCAGTCCAATGGGGAACAGGCAATGACCAGGCAGTGAGACCTGATGGGGAAGCCCAGGTTGAGTGGGAACAGGAGGCAGACCCCACCCAGCCCACCTGCACTGGGGCCTGGAGGCCAGCAGCAGATAAACCTGCCCTGAGAAGGAGGAAGAGGAGGAGGAGGAAGGGCTGTCCCTTCCCCTTCCTCTCTTACCCCCCAAGGAAAAGGCAGGCCCTGGGATCCCCAAGCAAGGCTTGCCATGTGTCCCTGGGGAAGCCACTTACTCTCTCTAGGCCTCAGTTTCCCCATCAGTGAAGTGAAGGGCTTGGATGGGGAAGAGGGTCACCCTCAATGAGCCCTACTGTGTGCAGGGCCCTGACCTCTCGCCCTCCCAGAGCCCAGTGCACCAGGATTACTCGTGCTCCCTCACGAGTCCTGAGGCACAGACTCCTGCCCCTGCTCTTCCCCTCCCCTACGCAATATCAGGGGTCACCAGGCAGGACCGCTATCATCCACATCACAAGCATCACTGGTCTAGGACCTACTGTGGCTCCCGCCGACAGCTGCCTCGAGCCATCACGGCTCCCTACTCAGCATCTTACCACCCACCACCTCGCCCATCCCTGCCCTCCAGAAATCTCCAGCCAAAGTGGGTCTTCACAGGGCTCCCAGCATCCTCACCCATCCCCACCCTGCCAGGGCTTTGCTCCAGCTGTATCCCCTCCTAACTCTGAGGAACCCCTATGCATCCTTCAAAGCCCAGAATTCATCTCCTTGGTGAGGGCTTTTCCAGACAGAACCAATCGCTCCCTCAGCTCCACCCCAGAGCAGCTAGTAGAGAATCTGTTCTGGGCCCCAAACACATGCCAGGCTCTGTCCTCACCCATTACCTGAGCCGCCTCACGTTATCCTCACCACCGCCCTGGGAGGCAGAGATCGCTGTCACCTCTGCAGTACAGATGAGGAAACTGAGGCTCAGAGAGGTGGTGCTACTTGCCTGAGGCCACACAGCCAAGAAGCAGGGAAGCCCTTATCTCTCCACTTCTGTGATGATCCATACCCCCAGTTGTCTCCCCAACTGCACAGTGAGCAATTCAAGCAGGAATCGCTCTGAAGTCTTCCTTGTATCCCCAGAACCTAAAATAGCAGGGCAGGGCAGCAGCGATGAAGGTGTGTTCGATGGACACACCTGTCGGTTGATTCCCACCTCCCAGCCTTCACCCCTCACCTGGGATCTCACCTTCCAGCTGGGCCCCTCACATGCCCTTCCGCGTCATCTTCTGGGTCCAGGCCTCTGCAGTCCTCATAGCCTTCTTCAGGGAGGCCTTGGGCTTCCCCAAAACGCCCTTGTGCCTCTTTCCCTGCTGCTTATTTGCACAGGATGAGGGGGACATTCCCAGGCCCAGGACCAGCCTCTCTCAGACCCTCCTCAAAGTGCCAGCCTCTGCTTCACAGAAAATGCTCCGGCTCAGCTGAACTGAGCTCAGACTCGGCCCCACCACTGACCAATCCCACCAAGGATGTCTGGAGTCCCCACTCCCCTGAAGCACGGATCCCCATGTCCCTCCTGCATGGGGCCAGGAAAAGCGCAGGGACTTCGGTCATCCAAGTCAGGGCTCACATCCCCTCCTGCCATCAAAGAGCTGAGTGACCTGGGACAAGGCAGTTCCATCCCTCAGAGCCCCAAATACCCTCCGGAAAAGTGGGAGCAGCTTTGCCCACTCAGGGGACAGAATAAGGGCTGATGGAGTCCAGCATGTGCGCAGCCCTGTACACAGTAGGCGCTCAGTAATGTGAGCCCGCCTCCCCCACAAAAGCAGGCAAACTGTAAGCTGCATCCAATTCAGAGCTGCTGAGTAAGCCCTTCATCTGGCAGCCTCCGAACCCCCAGCCCCACTCCTCTGTCCAAACCCCCCAGCCCCACCCCTCCCTCCGAGGCCCCAGCCCCCTCTCCAGCCCACCCCTGCCGTCCTGCTCCCAAGGTAATGTGTGTGGTTTCTGTGGGGGTTGTTCCATTATTACACAGAATAAATCTTTCAGGATGTTTAAATTCCAATTTTTGTTCCTAATTCATCTACACCCAAAGAGAAATGGCTGCCTTTGGCAGAGGTCGCACATAAAACACAGAATATGGGACAGGAAGAGGAGGTGAGGCCCCGATCACAGAGCAGGTACCATTCGTTAGAGGAAATCTCGGCCTCACCTTTCCAGGAGCTCCGCTCCCCTGGGGCTGTGAAGCAGAGTGGCAGCTTGGAGAGGGACTGCTTCTCCCAGCCGTGATGGGAGTTCTGTTCACGGAGCCCCTGCCTCAGTGGGCCCCCCGAGCCCTGCACATCAGCCTGGCCAGGGCCTCCCCATCCAGCAGCGCAGACGGGGGCACTGGGAGGTGAGGGTCTCGCCCGATGGGCCCCCCGGCCTCCGGCAGTAAGAGGTGCAGTGAGGATTTGAACTCAGTCTGCTGGCTCCCCCGCTCCTGTCCCCACTCTTCTGCTCCCTGGGAACGTGGAGAGGGGTGCGGTGGGGAACCGCAGCAGGAAAGGTGAGCAGAGAAACCAGCCCACCCCAGGTGGACACCACCAGGCGCTGGGTTCCACCTTGGGACCAGAGGCCAGAAGCACAGGCCAGAACAACAAAACCCAAAACGAAAGCCCATTTTTAGGGAGGGCCTTCCCCCAGGTGTTGAGCTGCAGGATGCCCTGGGAGCCTGGGAACAGGGAAGGGATTCAGAAATGATCCCGGTTATCGCCCCTGGGGGCCACGGAGCCCACTAGCCTGAGCCCAGCCTGAGCCCAGCCCCAGGACCCTCTTCTGCCTGCTCTCTCTCC
This sequence comes from Meles meles, assembly GCF_922984935.1. NCBI lineage: Eukaryota > Metazoa > Chordata > Mammalia > Carnivora > Mustelidae > Meles > Meles meles. Next base: position 194,992,377 of record NC_060066.1, read on the forward strand.
AGCCAGAAGGAGGGACTCCAGAAGACAGACACGAGTCCATGTTTATCTGTCCCTTTGCACCTCTCTGCCTTCACCTGTGTCCCGTGTTCTGACACCCCAGAGCCAGGGCCCTGAGGGGCAAGATGGACGAGGGGTCTCTGTTCTCTGCCAGGGTCCCAGAGGCCACACCTTCTCCCAGCTCAGAGCTCAGGGAGCTCAGACCCTCTCTCCAGGTGTGAAAGGACTTCCTGGGGTGAAGCGAGGACAGGTGTCTGGCCGGCTCACGGCAACCCCTGAAGGGCAGCGGGCACCCGATGGGCCACTCTGACCCGCCGCGCAGGCTTCAGTCACCAACGCCTGATCCCTGAGCGACCAGGGTGGAGAAGCAGGTGCAATCCAGGGCCTGGGGGACCCAAATGAAGTCACACCCAAGCCCCCTAAACTGCCTGCTCCCTTCACAGGCACGGGAGGGACGGTGGCCATCCCGGGGTGGCCAAGTCACCCCTAGGGCCTGGGGTGTGGGTCCACATGCCTGGGGGAGGGGGGAGAGCAGGGTTGAGCCACACAAACACGGGAGAATGGATAGGAGGAGACATCAGGGGTGGACTGAACACGCGCAGGGTATCTGGGGGCAGGAGGGGAAGGGCAGGGGGACGGTGGAGTGAGAGAGGCCACAGCAATAATGTCTCCCAAGAAAAGAAGACAGAGGGAGCCTGAGGGTGTCGGGAAGCCAGAGGGCCTCCCTGTGGCAGCTCCAGGAGCCACTTCACCTCTTGCAGGAGGATGTGGGGACACAGAGAGGTTGAGTATTTGCCCCAGGTCACACAGCTCATGGGGGCAGAAGAGAGATCCCACTCCAGACACTTGGCCGCCATCTTGAGCCTCCGGCTGCTTTCCCAAATCTGCCATGGGCCAACACCTCAGCCCAGGCTTCTCGGGAGACCTGGCCTCCTTGATTCCCCAGCTGACGTGTGATTTAATCAAATTCAGCTCTTTATGTCAGAATAAAACCTTTCCAGATCCTTCTGAATTGCTCCAATGTTCTAGTGCTGGGTTTCATCACCAATTCATTCCATGTGGTTAGGGTTGGGTGTTGGCTACATGCGGGTCCTGTCTTTTCTGGTGATTGTTTCTGACATGCTTTCCTTGGCCCAACTTCCCTGCCCCTGCCTGCCTGGTGGGGTTCCAGGAGGCTGGCAGCTGTCCTCCGTCCCCAGGCTGAGGCCGGGCACCTCAGGAGGGCGGGGTGTCTTCGCAGGAGGCCACCTGTGCCTGCCCCTGCTCCCAGCACCCTCACTCCACCTTCCTGGATGGTGGCATCAGGGTCCCACAGTCCCCAGACCATGCCTTCAGTTTCACCCCCACATCTCCACGCCCCAAGAATGCTACGTGCTACTCCCCAAATCCTCCTGAAATGCTCATGGCTCCCACAGGCTTTGCACAGGCTATTCCCTTCATCAGGAATGCCTTTCCACGTGTTCTGCATCTGGAGAAATCCTCCTCATCTCCCAAGGCCAAGGCACAGATGGAAGGAGGGAGAGAGCAAACCTCGGCCAGGTGCCGAGGGCCATGACGAGGGGCGGCAGCTCTCAGTGAGTCCCACCCAGCCCACCACCAACCACAGAGTGGGCTTCATTAGCCCATTTCACAGATGGGGAACATTGAGTTACTTATTCAGAGTCACCCAGTGGTCAGCAGCAGGGCTGGGAAAACTTGGACCAAGTTGGCCAACCCACAGACCAGCCCTGTCCACCCGCCCCTGGCTCTGGGCACCATCCCCCGCCCTGAGCAGGGACATGCCTCCTCCTCCCTCAACACGGGGCATTACTAAGTACCCTTTCCTTGAGGTCATTTCCTGTCTGTCCGCCTGTATCGCTGACTGGCCCCTCCTTGAGGAGAGGAGCAGATTGAATTTTCTCTTGCTTACTTTAGTGAACTGAAGTGGGTTGAGGTGAGTCAAATGGCCCCAACCCATTTCCATGGCCTGGTGCCCCACTCTGCCCCAGAGAGAGACAGACCCCCGAAAGAGCAAGCTGTGTGTGGCCAGCTTAACCCTCTGTGTTGGTGTCCCATTCATCTTTTCACGTGTTCAGTTCCTGGGGTACTGGGGGTAAGGAGAGAGGGAGGGGTCACATGGGAATAGTTTTAGTCATCAGCAGCCAGATGTGCCCAACAGCTGGGCAGTTTCACCTCTCAGGTGGGGAGCTCCCCGTCCCTAAGAGAGTTCAAGTTCAGCATGAGGCAAGAGCTCCCTGGATAAGGAAGTGGATAAGGAATCTCTGTGCTGAGATTCTGATCCCAGGATGTCGTTCTGCTCCACGTTCCCTGGACCGATTCTGTGATTCCAAGGCCCCATCAGCGGTGGGTGGGTTCCAGGTGTCCTCCAGAGAATCCTTAGTTCTCAGGTTGTCAAGCCTGTGAGTCCACAAATGCTTCCGTGATTCTAGAACTCTAGGATTCTGTGAAAGGGACCAGATGCTCACATTCTGTGATTCAAAGGCTTTTCTGAAAGCATCTTTGAGTCTATGAAAGCCGCTCTAATTCCCAGATCCTGTGCGTCACGGGTGCCATGGAAGGACGGGCAGATCTGAAGATGGAGGAAGCTTCCATGACCCCCGGCGCACATGAGTCAGCGTCTGCAGAGGAAGGACACTGGGCCGCTGACCCACGAGCTCCTCTCAGCACTCGATGTGGGTCCCCGGGAGCCCCTGAGCCCACACACCCCATTTTCTCACTGAACTCTCTATCCCCCCAGGTCCCCGTGTGCCAGGTGAATGAGATGGGTCCCGAAGCCCCTGGGCCAACACCTCAGCAGACGTGTTGCCCAATGGATGTTGCTGTTCTGGTGTCATTCCCTGCTGTGTTAATTATGAGGCGCATGATGAGGACACAGCCTTTGCTAAGTGAAATTTTCTGGTGCGTCTCCCTCAGTACAAGCCAGCTGGGAATAGAAAAGCAGGAGCTCACTTGCACTTCAGTCTGTTTGTTGTTCCTGAGGCACTGACCCTGCTCCACAGTGGAGGTATCTCCCAGATTCACTATTAACTGGGGGCGCTTTCAGTGGGCTCTGAGCGCTAGCTGTCCTGTGGGTTCAGCTGGGTTTCTCTGGAAAGGAACAGGATTCAGGGAGGGGAGAAGTGGAGACTAGGCCAGCAGGACTGGAATTCTGGAGGAGGCTTTTCGCACTCAGTCCTCCAGGATTGCCCAGGGGCCACTCCCCATGACCAGACCTGCACAGGAGGGCTGGGTCCCTGGGCACCTGTGGCAGAGGGAACCCATAGCTCAGGGCCTGGCAGACTTGGTGGTGGGGACAGGGACAAGCCACTCCCCTCCCTGGGCCCCAGGAACCTCCTTGGAAATATCCCGAGCTAATGGGGAACACCTGTAGCCCTGAGACACTGACCTTGTTGGGGCTAATTTCCATCTGGACAATCCCCATCCACCCACCCCCCTTTTACTGTTGGAATCCTCCTGGCCCTGCAGGTCCCTGCTCAGATGCCCCTGCTTCCAATCAGGCTTCCCTACTCTTGCCAGAAACACCCACAGCAGGCTGTGCGCCCCTCCATTGATGTCTTCACACTTCATAGTGATGTGTGCTCAACACCAATTTCTCTGCTCAACCTCACCATGAAGGTAGGACCTTGACTGTTTTGCTCAGCACTGTCTACACCATGGCACCTGACATATAATAGGTCCTCAACTGCCAATTACCAGATGGAAAGATGAATAGATGGATGGATGATGGATGAATAAATGGATGGATGGTTGGATGGAAGGATGATAGATGGATAAATGAATAAATGAATGGATGGATGGGTGGATGATGGATTATGGATGGATGGATGGTGGATGAATAGATGATGGATGGAAGAATGGATGAATGAATGATGGATGGATGGATGGATGGATGGATGGATTGTGGGTGAATGGATGACAGGTTGATAGATGGATGATAGATGAATGAATGGTGGATGGATGGATGAATGGGTGTTGGATGGATGGATGGATGGATGATGGATAGATGGATGGATGGATGGATGATGGATAGATGGATGATGGCTGGCTGGCGGGCTGGATGGATGGATGATGGATGAATGGATAACGGGTGGATGGATGGATGGATGGATGATGGATGAATGGATAACGTGTGGATGGATGGATGGATGGATGGATGGATGATGGATGAATGGATGATGGATGGATGGATGGATGGATGGATGGATGGATGATGGATGAGCATGTCAGGTACAACACATCTAACACTTAGAACTGATTCAGATGCTTCCCCAGATTATACCAAACTGCCCCTGCCTGGCCAGCAGAACTTCAACCCATGGGAAGACAAATTCTCTCATAGGATGAAGCCTTACTGTTCTGGGGACTTCACCTGCCTTTTCTTGTTGCTTCTCACAGTCACACCCCTGTAAGGTGAGTCTCTCACAAGGAGCCTACAATCAGGGACATGGCAGCTCCAGGAAGCTGTATCGCCCCCTAGTGGGTGGCCCAGCTGGACACACACCCAGGCCTGCTTGACCCAGGGCTGGGAAGCATGAGGAGGGTGCCACCAGTGGGGCTGCTGGCGTGGGGCTGGGCAGAGGGCTGGGTGACAAGGTCTCTTCCCCCATGAAGGCTATGCCGGGCTGGGGCCAAACCTCCACTTTTCTCACCTACTTAACCCTCTCCCCAGCCCCCCACGAGCCACTGCTGCTCGACCCCTGACAGAGGAGGTAAGGGAGGCTCCCAGAGGCGCAGTGGCCTGACCAAAGTCCCTCAGCCACAGGCAGAGCCAGGCCAGACCCCCAGGATCCTACACGGGGCTCACAGGCCTCTTCGAGGTTCCCAGCTCAGGTGGTTTCTCTGGGTTTTTCCTAACTCTGTCTCCTCCTGCACTGTGTGGACTCAACATTCCCATCAGATCTCGAAATAGGACCCCTTTTCAATAAGCCTTACCCTGAGCAATAAAATCCATGAAATCAAGGGTTTCAGGCATTCATTGCTGGTGGAGTTTTTTCCTGATACTCATTAAAATAAAGACATGACTGGTAGAATATAAAATACAGTTTCTCGGTGCACCACCCACAGTCACCTCTCTGACTCAGCAGGGGCTGGTCCCCCTCCCGGGGAGGCGCCGGGCCCACTGCCGGAGCGGCGGAGGGGAACAGGGAAGAAGCAGCATCTGGGCCTGTGGACATGGCACGGCCTCTCCCAGCCCAGCCCAGGACAGGGGCGGTTTCTTTTTCCCCTGGAGAGGCCCCAGCCCTGCCTGCCGCCCCAGCCTGGAACTTGGCAAAGGAAACACCATGGCAGCTGGAGGGGGCCCAGCTGACCACCAGCCCCCTGAGGGAAGGCCCCGTGTGGAAGGCTGTGATGGCCCCAAGTGTCCCCTGGGAATGGGGTACATATGGGGGTGCTCTCCCCCTGCCTCTCCTCTCTTCCAAAGGAAGCCCCAGGCACCCAAAAGCAGAATTCCCAGCTCTGCACCACCCCAGGGAGAGAAGCCAGGAGGGGCCTTCTGTTCATGTGCAAAGGGTTCTGCCAAAAACGGAGACAGGAAACTGCAAAGGAAAATCTGGCAACAGCAACCAAAAAAAGGGAACAGAACCTTCCAGAAAGGCAGTCACATCCCCAGCCAGACAAGGCAACTGGGACGGGTTGAGGAACAGACAGAAAAGCCTCCAGGCTGGAGTGGGGGCTGTGTGGAAGGGGGAAGAGCACTGAGGTGGGCCGTCTGCTCTGGGCCCACACAAGAGGAAGTCCAAATGCAGCACCAGCGGACAGAGAAGCACGGGGGCCTTCATGGGGCTCATGGGCCTGGGTTCATGTCCCAGTTCCTCCTCTTACCCCCGCACAATTCCCCCTCTCCTCCCTGAGCCTCATTTTTCCCCATCTGTGAAATGGGAGAGACTAGAACCTATGTCCCCAAGGGGTCGTGAAGAATAACAATGCTTAGCACACGGGAAGCACTCAGTATGGGTCAGCAATCACAGTTTGGGGGGGTGTCGAATACTATTTACTATCGGTTCAGCAGGGGAACCTATTTGTTCTGTGGGGAACAAAGGGGCAGGTATGTTATGTGTGGCCCCAGATAGTATTAATTTATTTATTCATTCACCAAACGTGCTCACTGAGCACCAGTTTTAGGCCAGACACCGCTAGGTGCTGGGTCTTGGTACAGAGCAGAGCTTGGAAGCAGAGCTGTGTTCAAACAGGGAAATAATTCAGCAGCAGTCTGAGCACAGCTGGCCAAGGTGCATCCCACTGGAGCCTGTCACTGAAACTTCCCTTGGAACCTGGGAACAGGAGGTTGCCCCCCAACCCCCGGACAGTCGGTGAGACTTGGAGAAGGGAAGGGACTCACCCAGGGTCTCCTGTGCTGGGTGCTGGAGCAGAGCTCACACCCAGACCTGGGCTAGAGGCAGGGTGGCCCCTCGGAAACCCTGGGTCTCCTTGAAATGCAGCTTCCAAACCCTACCCATTTGAAGACTTAGGATCCCTGTACCAGGGTCTGGGAATCCCAGGGGGCTGGGGCACCACAGAGCCCACACTGGGGAGCCCCCAGAAAGGGAGCAGCTAGAGGACGGCCAGGGTCTTCTCCAAACTTGACCTTTGCAGAGTCTGAAATCCCCCACCTGCTTGGAGCCAGGGGCCAGGTCCAGCACCATGGACAGGCCACACGGGGTCTCCAGGAAAACTGACCCCTCCCAAGGGCCACCCACCCCCTACTGTCCTCCCACCCCGGTCTGGGTGCTGGTATCTCCTCCCAGCCACCAGCCCAGGCTCTGCCCCCACCCCAAACGCTCTCTACACCATCCCCCTGCAGACCCCATGCTCCCAGTCTCTGCCAGCGAGTAAGACAGCCACTCGCACTTTACAGGAGGGGACAGACAGAAAGGAGCCACTTTGGGCCTGCAAACCTGAGGGGACAATTGGAGGGACACGTTCTGACCTGTCATGGTGTTTTCCACGAGGGAGGAGAGAACAGTCCTTGATCAGGAGTGGGGGGCTGCTGTCTCCTCCCTGAAGCCCTGGTGGGAGACCTGCAACCGAGGGGGTGCCCGGGCCCTCACCCCAGCACAGATGGGGTTTCCACCAAGAGCCCCGACAACACCTCACCACACACTGGATGTCTCATTCCAGTCTGCGCAGCCCAGTTCTCTCCGTGTCCTCAGTGAGCAAACTGAGACAAGAGGGGCAGTCACAGGCCCCAAGTCACACAGCACATCGGGGATACCCCAGGCTCTTTGCATTGTGGGCTCCTTGTTCTCTTCATGGAGTATTGTGGGGCCCTGAGACTCCTCTGCTTGGGTGTTTCCTATCTCCCTTCTTCCACCATGCCGTAATTTTTTTTTTTTTTTTTTTTTTTTTTGCCCCAAATGTACTTATATCCGGATTTGGGGACACAGGACTCAGCCATTTGTAAATAGGAACAAGAGAGGAAGGGGACAGGATGCTGCCCCTCGGGTGCTCCTGCTCTGCCCCAGCCCACTCCCAAAAGTCAGCCCAGGCTATGCTCTTGACCGGCAAAGCCTCTGAACATAGTGAGGCTGGGACAAGCAGGTAGGGCCCCACGCAGACAGGCCAGGGTCAGGGAAGCAGAGGGTGACCCAGCTGGAGAAGGGAGGATGGCCTTTCCTGGGGACACCACAGACCCATGGGTTGCCTCCCTGAGAAGTCACTGCCTCCCTGAGAGGCTTGGGGAGGAGGAGCTAAAGGGGTCAAGTGACAGGGGCAAAACCAGCTCTCTGACCAGGTCTGAACCTTACGCCTGGTTCAGAACTGGACACCCCTGGTCCCTGGACCACAGAGTCCCCTGGTTCCAGACCTCTCCCCACCAGTCCCACACCTGCCATTCCAAGCCCCCCACCCTTTTAAAAACACCACCCCTAAAGCCTAAGGCAGCTTTCACACTTATCCTGTCCTGTCTCTTGGGACCCATTTCACAGGTAGAGAAACTGAGGCCCAGAATTTGCTCTGACATGGCAGGGAAGAAGGAGTGAAAACAGCAGGAAATTTGGAAATAACAAGCCTGCCTTCCAATGCCAGCTCCAACTCAGATGCCGTAGCAAACCCTGCGGGTCTCTGGGTCACCATTTAACACACCTGCAAATCTTCCCTGCTCCCCATGTGTAGCCTAGTGCCCTGCACACATCTGTCAGACTTAATTCCCCTCTGTCTGTACAATGGGCCTGTAATACGATCACTGTGAAGTTTAAGTTAGAAAATTCACATAGAGCCCCCAGGACATAGTAGGTGCCCAAGATACAGTAGCTCAACAGAGGATCAAGCCTGCTGCCCTGACCCAAATCCCCAGAGAGTGGGTCCAGTGAGCAGAGGGGCTGAGCTCTGGTAATGGAGCCTCCCGGCCTCCCTGCCTCCAAAGAGAAGGGAGGCGTGTCCTCCTGGCCTAGCCCCTCCCTCCCCAAGCCTGTCTTTCCCCACATCAATGGCATTTGCATCCAGAACAGATAGAACTGCCCTACCGCTCCCCAGGTTTCACAGCTTTAGGCCAGGACATAGCCATGCAATTAAAAGAGGAGACATGCGAAAGCCGCCTCTAGCAGAACTTCATCACCTTCCCTCCCTCGTAAATCCATCAATGAACTATAGTTGCAAAGACAGACCCCTTACTGAAATGTGGTCACCAACGTGCTGTGTGGCAAAGAGCTTCCTGAGACCTAAAGTAAAAAAGAAGTGTGTATTTATTAGCTTCATGCTTTGTCCAGATAAAAATCAAGAAAATAAAAATATTGGTGAGAAAGCAACTTGCCTCTGGGCAGACCTCCCAACAACATGGTATGAGCACTGTGGAACCACCAAGAGGAGAGGTCCTGGGGCGCCTGGGTGGCTCAGTGGGTTAGGCCACTGCCTTCGGCTCAGGTCATGATCTCGGGGTCCTGGGATCGAGTCCCGCATCGGGCTCTCTGCTCAGCAGGGAGCCTGCTTCCCTCTCTCTCTCTCTCTACCTGCCTCTCTACTTGTGATCTCTCTCTGTCAAATAAATAAATAAAATCTTAAAAAAAAAAAAAAAAAAAAGAGGAGAGGTCCTGCCTGAATGTGAGGCCATTCTGGCAGAAACCGGGGCCAAGGATGCAGACAGATCTGATGACTTCATTTATTTAACTAGTAGGTGTTCATTTCGCCCCCATCGTCCCAAGGACTATATTTATATATTGCATCAAAGGCATAACTGTAAGCTGTTTCAGATCAATTTTGGAACATAAATTTTAAAACTACAAAAAAATAGATTGATTCAGACTATGGTCGAGGGTGACCTTGAATTAGAAAGACAGACCGTGTTATTAAACAAAAATTATAGTGATCACTTATCAAAGGCAAATTATATACTTCGTGTGCCAGGCTTAATGCCTTTTTTTTCCCACCATTACCTGAAGCCTCAGAGCCATCGCGAGGAGGTGGGCTCTCCTGTTCCTCCATGCTATTCAGTTGAAGACACTCGTGTTACTTTCAACCAGCCGCTTCTCTACCCTGAACCAAAAACCAGACAGCACACAAAAAGAAAACTCTAGACTAATATCCCTTATTTCTTTCTCCTCCCTTTCTGTCTATTACTGAATATTTTTAGACTTCCGTTTTTATTGTTCTGTATTGTTTGGGAGTAGATCTCTGAATAACTCCTTCCGGTGTCTGCTCTGGGTGTGCGTTGTATCTACACAACTTGACCCCTCTACTGACCTCATCACTTTACCCCTTTGAGTGGAATGCAGAAACCTAACCTCCCGTTACTCTCGCCCATGTATAATATAAATGTTTTAATTATCTCTTCTGCACACATTTAGAACCACACCAGATTTACAGTGTTTGTTTCAACCATAAAACAATTCAGAAAATTTAAGGGGGGAAGAAAAGTCTAGTGTATTTACTTATTTTACTCATATTTTTGTTTAAGTTCTTTCTTCTTCCTGATTTTTTGAGAATCCTCCTTTTTTTTCTTTTCCAGAGAAAGAGAGTGGGCGATGAGGGGTGCCACAAGAGCAGAGGGAGAGAGATACTCTCAAGCAGACTCCCTGATGAGTACAGAGCCCCACTCAAGTGGGGCTCCGTTTCATGACCATAAGATCATGACCTGATCCTCCTTTTATGTTTCCTTTCCATTTAGAGATTTTTTTTTTTAAGCCATTCTTTTAGGGAAGATCTTCTGACAACAAATTATCATAGTTTTCCTTCATTTGAAAATGTCTTGGTTGCCTCTTCATTCATGAAGGATATTTAATATCCTTCATTATTATATATAATAAAAGAATAAGGGATTCTTTTCTTTCAGCATGTATAGGCTGTGTGCCACTTTCTTGTAGCCTCCGTGGTTTCTGATGAGAAATAACGTGTCTTTCTAATATTTGACCCTATAGATAAGATGTTGGTTCTCTCTCACTGCTTTTAAGATATTTTCTTTTTTTTTTTTTAATTTTTAGAAGTTTGATGACGATGTGTCTTAGTGCTTATTTCATTTCTTTGGATTTTCCTGTTTCAGATTCACTCAGCTTCTTGAATCCATAGGTTTCTGTCTTTTGCCAGATTTGGGGAGTTTTCAGCCATTATTTCTTTGAGTTTTTCAGATCCTCCCTTCCCTCTCCTTCTGGGGTCCTGATGACACAAATGTTAGATCTTTAGTTAGAGTCCCATAAGTCCCTGAGACTTTGTTCTATTTTTCTTCTCCAAATTTTGTCTTTGCTCTTTCAGATTAGGTAATTTCTGCTGTTATGTCTTCAAATTGACTGGCTTGTTTCTCTGTCTCCTCTATTCAGCTATTATACCCATACACTGATTTTTTAAATTTTGATTATTTTTATTTATGACACAGGATATAGTCTGTCTTGGAGAATGTTCCATGGGCACTTAAAAAGAAATGTGTGTTTTGGATGTAGTGTTCTGTAACTATCAACTAGATCTTCTTGGTTGTGTTGTTCTGTTTTTCTATGTCTTTGCTCATTTGCAATTCTGAGAGTGAGGTCTTGCTGTTTTCCAGCTATCATCTTGGATTTGTCTATTTGTCCTTTCAACTTTGTCAGTTTTGCTTCATGTATTTTGAGGTTCTATTATTTGGTACATACATATTTAAAATCATCATGTCTTCTTGGTGGGTTGACCCTTTAATTATTATGTAATATCCCTCTCTCTAGAAATGTCCTCTTCTCTGAAGACTACTGTATCTGACATTACCATGGTCCCTCCTGCTTCTTAATTATCTCTTCCATTCTTTTAATTTCAGCCTATCTATGCTGTTGTATTTCAACTGAGTTACTTGTGCACAACATGTTGTTGGATCATGTTTTCTTTTGGTTTTTTGCTTGTTCTGTTCTGTTTTGTTTTGTTTTTGGTCTACTCTGACAATCTCTGTCTTTTCATCGATGTATTTAAACCATTTACATGTATTGTTGATATGTTAGGGCTTAAGTCTGCCATTTTTATTTTGTTTGTTTTTCTACTAATACCTCTGTATCTCTCTTCTTACATTCCTGTGGGTTACCTAAACATATTTCCTGGATTCCATATTGATTTGCTTATAGTGTCTCTGAATATATCATTATAAAGTTTTCTTAGTTTTGCTTTAAGTATTATCATATACATGCATAATTTATTATACTCTACTGGTTTTGACATTTACCACTGCAAGTTAAATATAGACACCCTACTTCAGTGTAGATCCCTCCACACTTTAAGCTACTCTTAAATATTTCCTTTGCATGTACTGAATGCCACATTCGATGGTTTTCAATTTTTCCTTCCACCCCCAAATATGAGTTTTTAAACTCATAAGAAAAAGGATTATCCATTCTATGTGCCCTTACGCATTCTGATAGTGTTCATTCCTTTCTGAAGCTCCAAGCCTTCCGTTATCATTTCCTTTCTGTTTAGACTACTTCCTTTAGCCATTCTCTAAGGATACATTTGCGGGCAAAAAAAAAAAAAAATGTAAAAACTATTTTCCCCTTAATTCCCAAAGACTATTTTCATCAGACATAGAATTTGTGGTTGACAATTCTTTTTCCTCTGTACTTGGAAACTCTTGTGCCACCTAATTGGAGCCTCCATGATTTCAAGAGAGTCATCCATTGGCATTCAGACTGATGTACCTTATAAGTAACATGGAGTTTCTTTCTGTCTACTTTCAAGATTTTTCATTGTCTTTAGTTTTTGAGCCTTTAATTATGATATGACTTGGCATCAGCTTCACATCAGTTTCTTTGGGTTTATCCTATTTAGGGTTTGCTCAGCTTCTTGACTCTGTAGGTGTATGCCTATCACTAAGTTTAAGAGTTTCTAACCATTATTTCTTCAAATTTTCAAATACATTTTCAAATACACTTTTAAAATACATTTTCAGTCCCACTCTGTCTCCTCACCTTCCAAGACACCAGTGATATCACTACTAATCCTTTCGCTATTGTTCCACAGGTCTCTGAAAGTTTGTTCATTTTTTTTTCTTGCTCAGACTGGGTAAATTCTATTGACCTACACTCAAATTCATGGATTCTGTTATTTACCATGTTCTTCTCTACTGCTGAGCCATCCTCTGAGTTTTCTTTTCTTTCTTTCTTTTTTTTTTGGGGGGGGGGGGGACTATATTATATTCGTGTACCGTAATTTCCATTTGGTTATTTTTTATAACTTCTACTTTTTGCTGATATGTTTTTTATTTGTTTCCAGAGAATTTATAATTGCTTATGGGATCATTTTTATGATGGCTGCTTTAAAGTCCTTGTCAGATCATTTCAACACTTGATTCATCTCAGTGTTGCCCTTATTGATTATCTCTCTCATGCAGATTGTGCCTGGTTCTTGGTATGATGAGTGATTCTTCCTTTATTGTATCCCGAACATTTTATAAGACTCTGAATTCTATTTAATCTTTTTTTCTCCTTTTTCTTTTTTTCTAACCGTTGTAGCAAGAGGTTGGATGGGTGTGTGTGCTTAGCTTCCCCCAGCATGCCTGCAAAAATAGGGTGCCCACTCTACTGCTTTGTTTCTTCTGAATGGGGATATTAGGCTCAGCTTCCCACTGTGCTCTACTGACACCAGGGATGGCAGAAGCTGAGGGATGACTCACACCATGTTGTTGCTACAGGGTAGAAGCAGAACTGAGTTTCCCCCACAGGGCCCAGTTGACACCGAGGGAGAGATGGAGGAAAGCAGAGTGCCAGCTTGCCCTGCTCCTCACCACTTCATTCTGCCTCACCAATGGCAAGTTGGGGTAAAGACTCAGCTTCTCTCTAGGGCCTGCAAATATCAGCTGGATTTTGGATGGTAACATCAAATGTGAATAACCCCACTTTTTATCACCAAGTATGTCTCATTGATGCCAGGTGGGAGTGGAGGCTTAGCTCACAGCTACAGCCATCTGACTCTTGCTATAGCTATCCTGGAACCAGACATCCATGTTTGCTTACACATGGTGAGGGTGGAGTGTAATGGGACATTAGCTCCCTGAAAATATTGGGCAGGGGGAGTAGGAGGAGAAAAGGCTTTCTGTTGCTTTTTGGCTGGAGTAAGGCAGATTTTGACAAAAAGTATTTCTGTTATTAGGCCACCCTTTTCCTTGTCCTTCAGCTACAGTGACAGATTTTTCCTGGAGCTGTTTTAGTCTGTAATCTGTTAGTGGTTCTGGGTTGGAGGCTTTAGCAGCACTCTGCCAAGATACAAGGCAGGCAGTAAGAAAACCCAGGAACTCACTGCACATCATTTCCTCAGCTTCTGAGGTCCCTACAAAGTCTGTCTTCTTTCCATCTTTTAGGGTCTTCCTGTGCTTGGTGTTGCATTATGTCCAGGGCTTTTAGTTGTAAGTGGAAAGACCTAGGAGGACTGAAGATACTCCCACTTAGAGGAAACAGAAGTCCCATCCTTTAGATTTTTTTTAATGTTACTCTTAGATAGAAAGAGAGAAGCCCTCCCTAACCCACAGTAGGTCAGCTACCCCCATTCATTACACATTTCCATGGCAACCTGTGTGCTTCCTGTGTGGAACCATCAGTTGCATTTGTACATTTGTGTGTATGTGTATGTGGGTGTGTGTGAGTGAGAGAGAGAAAGAGTCCTCAACTAGTATCAGTTCCAATTCTTTTACCTTATCAGTAGAGTCACAGTGTCCAAGGACAGGGACAGGTCCTGTTCACTGCTGTGTCCTCCATAAACAGCACAGAATCCAAAAAGGAAGGGATGAGAGCACAGGGATTGGGGCATGGGGACTCCTGTAGATAGAAGTTCAGGAAAAGCCACTCTGAGGTGGTGACATTTAGGCTGAGACCAGAAAGACAAAACAGCAGAACCAGGCAGGTGAAGCCATGAGGCTCCCTGGCACAGGAAGCATCAAGTAACATACCCCTGTTGTTGGTACAGATCTGGTGAATTTCCAGAGCAGCAATGAGGCCAGTGACTGTGGAGAGAAGCAAGGAAATAGATCACTTAGGTCTTTGTAGGCCAGTGGAGGAGGGTGAGGAGAAGCAATTAAAGAATTCAGTGGACAGATAAGGGTACAATCTGAATTGGGTCTTAGGGAGGTCTCCTCTATCTGCTATGATCTGCAAGGACTACAATAGGTGCCCAGGGCAGAGACTATTGAAACACTGGTTGGGAGATGGCATTGGGTGAAGGGTGGGGGGCTAAGTTAAGTTAAGGGAGGAAGTTAAGGGGTGGCTAGATTTGGAATGAATGAGTATCTGCAGGAGAGTGTAGGGGGTTCAAATGTGATGGTGTGTATAAAGCATCAGAAAATAATTTCTACCAAGCTCTGCTCAGAGCTTTCACCCCTCCCAAGGCTTCCATGGAGAGCAAGGTCTGTACAGGCAGCTCCAGCTCTAAAGGGAATGCTGTCACCTGGCTCCTACAGAAGCAGATGATGTTCCTGAACCTTCTACCTGTGACTTGTAGTGGCAGGTTCCATTTGGAGTCCGTGTGCACTGGGATACTGGGGATATCTGTGGAAGTATCTCCCCCAAAGTCTCACCTGCTTAATCCAGCTCACCTCACCTCAGGCCAACCTGCCAGCCCCTGCCAGCCCAATACGCGGTGTGTCCTCCAGGGCTTGTAATGAGATCCGGCTCATTGCCGGCTTGCTCCAACTCTGGAATCTCCACTGAGAATCACAGGGGCAAAGTGTTTTACACTGGAATCCTAGGCATCATCCACCCCAGCCCCTCTAGCTTACAAATGGGGAAATCGAGGCTTACTAGGGCAAAGATCCTGAGGCTTAGTTAAGGAGGGTACTTTGGGGCCAGGAACTCTTACATTCACATTCTAACTGTACCACTTCCTTGCTGAGATCTTGGGCAAAGGACTTTCCTCTGCTCTTGGTTTCATCATCTATAAAATGTGGACAGTACTAACAGCCAGCACTTAACCTGCCAGGCACTGTTTTAAGCCTTTTAAATATATTCAGTCTCTAAGTCTCCAGAGGCAGCTGCTGTCATGAGTCACTCCGTCTTACCTGAGGAAACCAGGGGACAGAGCTGATGTAACTCCATTAATGTTTATTCAATAACAAATGCAGAGTTGGGTGCAAATCCAACAGGCCGGGGCTTCAAGTCTCTGTTCCTAGCCCCAGGGCTGTCTTGACTCCAGTATGTCCCTGTCAACGACCTTGAAGGTTAACTGATATATACCTGTAAAGAGCGGAGTGGAGTCCCTGGCACATAGTTAGCGCTCAGTAAATGCTGGCTAAGGTGTCAGGCAGCACCCTGCATTCTGGGCAGTCAGTGTTGACTGAGCCAGAGGCAGATCCCTCAGGGGCTCCCAGTTCCGTGCAGGGGAGGGAGGAGAGAGCTGTCGCTTCCAGCTTAGACCAGAGCGTGACCAGAGCAGCTCAGGGGACAGCAGGAGCCCAAGGAGGGAAGTGAAGACAGAGGGACAGCACGTGCAAAGGCCCAATGGCGAGGAGGATGTGGCTCACCCTGGTATCTGGAGAGGAGCAACAGCAGAACTATAGGCCCCAGAGGATCCAAGAAAAGACACAAGGACACCTGAGGGGGTTTTCAGGGTCAGTCTAGGGCAAGACAGGGATACACTGGGGAGAGGTCAACCTGAAAGTTGGGGAGAGCAGGGAGCAGCTTCTGGGATGGAGCCTGGACTCATCCTCAGGTCCTTGCTTCCTTGCATTTCAGGAACATGGGGACTTTCACAATAAGAGTTGGGGGTACCCCTCACTCCCCTTTCCTGATTGCTCTAGACTGAGGAGACAGATTCTATGGCTGACTCTGGAGCGGCCAGGCCGAGGGGAAGCCACGCCCCCCCATCTCCTTCCTCCTCCCCCACCTGTCCCCTCTCCCTCTGAGGCTGTTCCAGCACATTCTGTGATGAAACGGCCTACTTGCCAAAGCCTGCGGCTCATTAGCAGGCAGCTGGAGGGGCTAGGGGACCCCTGAAAGACACTGGACAGGGTGGGGTAGGAGGGAAAGCCACGAGCCTGACCAGTAATAAACACGTGCTCAGTGCTTCATGCTGGCCTCGGGGTGCGGTGACCCGCAGCGGACACCCTGGGCTGTTTTTAATCACTCGCCATCCCATGTGATCTTCACAGTGACCTTTGGTGCTGCTGTTAGAATGGTCCTCGGTTTAGGCCATGGCCAGGGGCTCAAGGGAGGGGCAATGACCTCTTCAAGTCTATTTATTTTTCTCACTCTTCAAGGTCAGACAGCTGGAGGCCACAAACCTGGCCCAAATCCCTGCAGCTCACATTTACTGAGCTCCTCCCGCATGCTGGGACCCACTATGACTTGCAGTATCGGCGCTTGCAACAGCCCTATGAGGTGGGGGAACTGTTATTATCCTGTTTTATAGACAAAATAACTGAGGCACAGAGAGGTCAAGGTACTTGTCCAAAGTCACCCAGCTCCATTTTCTTGCCCTCAGACTCCATTCCTTCCCAGGGAAATGGGGTCTTTTGGGGAAAGGCCTAAGCCTTACCGCAGATGATGGCAACCTCCCCCTCTTTCATCACCCCTACCCCCAGGAGTTCTGGGGTCAACAAAGGGCCAGAGTGTGGAGTTGATGATGCTGTTGAGGCCTGCATGGGGCCCTAGTGATCCCTTCAGAGACAGGAAGGAAGAGGGCTTCTCTCTGACCCAGAGCCCAGACCCAGGCTAGCAGGCCTTGCCCTCCCTCAGCCCCCCACCCAGGACTCACAGTGTCTCAGGGAGGACTTCTGTGATCCTGGGCAGAGAGGAAGCCCTGCCACTCCCTCCTCTGAAGCCACAGGTATCTGATGGTGATGATAGTCATGCTATTAGTAGAGAATGTCCAGCCAGGAGAGGTGACTAGCCAGGCCCATCCAGAGAATCCCCACTCAGACAACCTATAGAGATGAACGGATCCCTTATTCCCAGAAAGTCTTGCTCAGAGACACTGGAATGGGCTTTCTTGAAGGCTAGGACAGGTGGCCGGAGAAGACCATCTTTCTAGCATGACCGAGAACATGGCTCCTCCTCCCCTCCTTTACCTCCTAATGGAGCGGATGGCTGCCTTTGCCAGGTAGAAGGTGCTGGAGGCAGGAGGGGTGTGGGAGAGTGCAGGTGTGTGGGGGGAGGGTATATGCAGACCCATGTGGTCTCCGTGTGCATGTAGAGTGTGTGTGTGGGTGGGGGGGTGAGGTGACCACGTAAGACTGGGAGACTTCCAGGAAAGGGAGGAGTCAGGAAAACCAACGACACCTTCTCCTTTTTCTGATCACTCTGGGAGCTCTGAGCAGGAGCCCAGGACACAATGAGGGCCAAAGAGGGGCCTTGGCAGAGGGAAGCGCATGACATCAACAGAAGAGCTGGGAGATCCAGTCTCCAAAGGACCCTGCCCTGTGACCTTGGACCTGTCGCTTCACCTCTCTGAGCCTCCCTTTCCTTAAGCATAATGGGGATCATACTAGATCCAGATGCTTTGTTCATAGCTAATGTTGACTGTTATCACCTCCTGGCGGGACATGGGGCCAAGAGAGTCCTGACCTTGGCCTGGGAAATGGAGGCTGGGGGAGGGGGGGCCTGGGCTGGTGTTTGCAGTGCATTAGTGACAGGGGATGAAGCTGTGTGGCCCCAATCCCAGGGCACTGGGGTGATTCCCCCACAGCTCCGAAGCTCGGAAGAAACAGCTGGAGAGCCAGGGAGAGGCATTGCTACTTCCCAGAGTGCAGCTGTCAGAATGGGTGTCACACGCCAAGACGTGACCGAGCCTGTGACTAGAAATATTTAAATTTGTCAGCACTTGCTTATTTACTCTCGGCTTTGTTCCACCGAGGATTTGGAGGAGCTCACAGCAAAAGCTATTCAGTAAAGTGAGAAAAATAAATAGAAACACACAAGTCGGGACCGGGAGACACACATCAGAGGGAATGCGGACGAGAAAACTCAAAGTGGCTGTCCGGACCTGGAGATGACAGGCCCCAAGTTGCAGTCTTGAATCTCCGATCATCCTGGTCACCTAGGGGAAAAGGGCACGAAGTCAATCCCTTCCATCCCATTTCTAAGCTTTTCCGTTGTTCTTAGGCTCAAAAGCAACAGCTTCTGAAGAAGCCCTGGCCATGTTTGCTCCAGAACTAAGAGCCGGGTCTCAAGAGTGACATTGGGAGTCCTCAGCAATTCACCCTGGGGTAGTTCCTAGGGATGGAAGGAAGGCCTGCCAAGTCCTTCCAGAAGGATTCCCAGAGACCCTGCACTTCCCTGCAGAATCCCCACACCAGGCAGTCCCAGAATTGGGGCCTCGTGAGCTAAATTAAGCACTATGGACTTTATTGTAAGATCTCCTGGAATCCAGTGAATTGTTTTAGGCAAGAGAGGAGAGACAGGATCTAGGTTTATCTTTTATAAAAATAACTTGTATATAGTGGGAGACAGATCACTATTGACCCAGGTCTGCCTATCTCCAAGCTCATGCCCAGCTCACCTCGACATGCTGCCTTCCTCGACCCACCTGCCCCCTGCCCCACCCCCTGTGACCAGCCACTCCACTCTCTCCTGGGATGGAGGAGAGGAGACATGCTGTGTGGCCTCCAGCCACTCTCCTGTCCTCACTGGGCCTCAGCCTTCCACTGTTGTCTCCTTCCCTTCGCCCAGTCTGCAGGAGTCCCCATGAAAGGCCATTCCTGGGGGTCCCTGCTGGTGGGGAGGTGTGAGGACAGATGAGTGGAGGACCCCGGGATGCACACGGAGGGCTTCAGGAGGGAGCTGGCTCTGGGGTTCCGGGTCTTAGGACAGGTGTCTACATGCTGCCCCTGACCCCCAGAGAAGCCTGGGAGGACCACGACTCTCTGGGACTCAGCTTCCCCACCTGTGAAGTGGGATCAGAGCCAAGTCATGCTTTGCGTGCCCAGAGCGGGCAGCACAGCTCCTTCGATGGACCTCACACACAGGGGCAGTCTGGGTCAGGGATGGTGGGCCTCACCTTTGCCCCAGAGTCCAGTAGGAGCCCTCTCCCCACCTCCACCCCCCTTAGCCAGAGTTAGCTCCCAGGCACAGATGTGTGCAGAGGGCTGAGCCCACAGAGGCAGAGGGGCCTGCAGGTGTGAGGAGTGTTGGCCCTGAGGGGTGGGGCTGCAGGGGAGAGTGAGGGCACGTGGGAGCACACAAGGGAGGATGTCTGTGTGTGATCGTGTAGCCACGTGAGTGTGTCTGTTTATGTGTGAGTGTGCAAGTGTGTGTATTTCTCTCTGTGTCTGTGTGTGTGACTGTGCGAAAGCTCTGCTTCCCCAGGCCCTTTCCCCACCTCCTCCTCCCTCCAGCAGCGGTTCTGGTTCTGGAAGGGGCTTTGGGTCTTGGTTTTCAACAACTGAGCCCTGCCAGCCCTTGGGACAGGGAAGGTCCTCCTGACCCATCCGGTCCCTGGCCAGCGCCCTCCCCAGCACAGAGAGCAACAGCCCCCTCTCCACAGGCTGGGCACTGCCCTCGGCCCACTGTGTGGCAGGACCATGGGCCCAGCTGTGCTTTTCTCTTTGCACGCTGCCAGGAGGAACCACTATGCCTACTCCTACTACCCGTAAGTAGCCCTTCCCCGCCCCCACGGGCCCTAGGTCATCATCCTCATGTGCAGGGCCTTGAAGAGGTCCTTCTCTGGAATCCACAGCCAGGCACGTGTGTGTGCCTGTCTGGGGCAGGCCCGCCCCCTCCCTAGCAGCTGTCCCCACGGTGCACACAGCTCTCAGGTCAGCATGAGCCCCTTCTCCAGCCAGGCGGCCCCAGGCTCTTCAGACCCATCATTTCTGGGCTCTTCCTCTGGGCCCAGACTCTGAGAATCACGCACCATGATCCCTCCCATGTTACGGATGAGGAGACCAAGGCCCAGAGAGGTGAAGGGACTGGTTAGAGGTCACAGGAAGTGCCAGAGCTGGGATTACCACCAGGCCCCCTCAGACTGCCTGGTCTCCTGATGGTACTCTGTGTTCTGCCTCTGTCTTCTCTGATTCTGCAAGCCTTCCAGAACATTCCCTGCACCCGTGCCTGTCCTCCCTCCTTGTAGAGCAGGCTCAGGTGGGCCCAGGACAGCCCAGAGGACCAGGGGCTCTCCCCTCCTCCTCCTCCTGGACTCCCTACTTGCATCCATATCATCCAGGGTCACACCAGCTTTCCCAGCAACCACACCCCCCATGGCTTTTGTTTGACCCTAAATGCAGAACTTTTCCAAGTGTCAGGATTGCCCTCTACCTGCTGACTCTCACCCTGAGATCTCCTGGCAGCTGGCCATGTCCCGTGTCCCTCGGTTTCTGTCTTCTGTGGAACTGGGTGCTTGGTAT
This sequence comes from Meles meles, assembly GCF_922984935.1. Lineage (NCBI taxonomy): Eukaryota > Metazoa > Chordata > Mammalia > Carnivora > Mustelidae > Meles > Meles meles. Next base: position 195,013,075 of record NC_060066.1, read on the forward strand.
TTGTAGTTCTTCTCCCAAGTAAACCGAGAGGCCTGGGCAGGGAGCAGAGCCCTGGGGCACACCACTGGAGACTGCCTTCTAGTCACAGTTTGACTGCTGTCCTCTGCCCACAGTCCTCTGCCTGTCCTCCCTGTGGTTTGCTGGTGTCTGCCTTTCCCTCCCTCTCTCTGCCCCCTTCCCCATCTCTCTCCTTGTCATGGTCCCTTTACAGACTCTCCCCCTCCCACTCCTCCTTCTCTTATCCTCCTGATTCCCTTGTCCACTCTTCATCACTCTTCACCTCCCACTCCCTCCCTCCTCCCCCCTCCACCTTCTCTCTTATTTCGATGGTCAGGGTCATAGCTGCACATATTTCTTTTTGTCTGCCTCCAAATGGGTTCTCAGCCCTGCACTGGGCCACAGTGAGGGTGATGCCCGGTGGTTGGGGCATCCAGGGGTCACCCTGTCCTTCCCCTGCTCCAGACAGTTCTTAAATCCAGAACAGGCTGGTTAGTTTGCCTGTCTGGGAAAATCAAGTCATTAGCTTCTGTGTCCCTATGGATGATCAGTGTTACTGAGCCGACATAACCTGGAAGTCCTCTCTCAGGTCTAGTCCACACCCTGCATGATGGAGGGCTGAGCAGGGGAACTGCTCTCTCACCTTGAGCCTTCTAGTGCTCCCAGCCCTACTGCTGTCCATCTGGGGTCCCAAGTCACTTCCTCTCTGCCTGTTCCTCAGCCTCTGATCATGGAGCTGTCTCCCTGCCTCCCCACTCCAGCCCTCTAGCCCCTTCCTCCTGGCCCTTCGTTCCCTTCCTGAGTGAATGGGGTCAAGCCCTTCCACAGCCCTCTCCATATCAGATGAGTTCTGAAATACCCCTAACCAGTGTTGAAACAGCTGGCATGCTCCTGCTGGGTCCTAGTATTGGCATTTGAAATACAGAGAAGGCACAGGTATTACCTCTGTACTGAAGGAGCTTTAGAAAAATTGAGGACTTAAACATAGGCTCATACAGAGTCATGAAAGAAGAGAGGAATAATTAACCCTCTCCTGGGCATTGCTCTGGTCCCTCTGAACAAATATGAAAAGTAAGACCCAGCAGGATTAGACTATTTCCAAGTAACTTAACTATGTCCCAGAACAATGCTCAAGAATAGTTATAGGAATACAAAAATATCTGGCCACCAACCAGGTAAAACATACAGTGTTTGTCATCCAATCAAAAATTACCAGATTTTCAAGGAAGCAGAAAAATATGACCAGTAATGAGGAGAAAAAGTATTCGTTGAGAACTAATACAGGACGCAGAGCATGGTCAAAGATGGTGACTGGGAATTCAAGCTGTGTTCAGCACCATCTATGGTCCCTTCATCTCTGAGGAACGACATCCAACCCTATGGTTTAGATCTGAAGGCAACATTAATTTTGATACTTCCTCAGTGTGCAGATGATTAAAAATGGGCTTACCAAGCATACTTAGCACCCAGATTTGGATTCTAATACCATTTTCAACAAAAAGAACCCAGGATCCTTGGAGGAATGGCTGATTCTAGGACTAGGTCAGGGAATATACAAGAAGAGCGTGGAGCACCTTATTAAGCCAGAAACTAAGCAGGCGGTGCTAAACACACAAACACACAAAATGATGGGAAAATAAAAAAAGAACACAAGAACCAATGACCAAAGATGGAAACAGCTGAGCAACAAAGTAAACAAAGTAGGATCAGATTATAACCCCAATTATAAAATAAATACCTATGAGTCCAGGCTGATTTAAATAAAACATTGAATTCAATCAATAAATGGGGGAGAAGAGGCAAATCTCCCAGGCAGCAGAATTCAAAATAATTTAGGGTTAGATGCTTAGCACTCAAGGAGGTGAAGCTTTACTCCTCCTGAAGTGTGGGCTACACATGACTTCCTTCCAAAGAGTACAGTATGAAAAGGAGCGAAGAATGACTTCATAGTGGAGAAATCTGGCAAACACGACCTTAGTGAGGTGATCAAGGTTAATATTATCAGTGATAAGTCATGTTGATGGCATGTGTCCTTGATACGATAAGACGAGAATGGCACTTGATCTCTGTGATCTTCTGCCCCAAAAAAAAACCAGTATAATCCTAAGAAAAAAATCAGAAAAAAACCCACTGATGTTCAACAAATCCACAGTCAAAAGAATGAATTTGGACCCTGCAACACTGTGAGTTATAAGAAATATGTATTTGGTGGTTCAGATGACCAAAATATGTTTCTCATATACATTTGGTCTTCATCCATAGTTCCCGGCACACAGCTCCTGAAACCCTGGGAATTTCCCAAGTGCTGAGAGTGATAAAAAGTGCCTTTTGATATGTTAATGAGGTAATTTTTGGAGCCACCTAGGGATGGGAGCTGTTTGCCAGGAGAACCAACCATGTGACCAGAAGGTTAGAACTTTCAGTCCACTCTCTGATTTGCAGGGAGGGGAGAGGGGCTTGAGGTTGAATCAATCACCAAAGTCAATTTATAACCAGTCATGACTCTGTAATGAAGCCTTCATAAAAACCCAAAAAGGACAGGGTTCAGAGAGCTTCCAAGTTGACAAACACATAGAAATGTGGGAGAGTGGTGCTCCTGGAGAGGGCATGGACCTTCTGTGTCCTTTTCCCATACCTTGCCCTATGCAGATCTTCCTGAGTTCCAACCTTTCAAAATAAACTGGTAAAATCTCATGAGTAAAATATTTCTCTGAGTTCTGTGAGCCACTCCAGCAAGTTAATTAATTAACTCACAGAGGAGGTCAGGGAACCTCTGATTTATAGCTACTAGGTAAGAAGTATAGGTAATAACCTGAGCTTACAACTGGAGTCTGAAAGGGGCAGGAAGTCTTGTGGGATTGAGCCCTTAACCTGTGGGATCTAATGCTCTCTTCATGTAGACAGTGGCAGAATGAGTTCAATTGTAGAACACCCAGCTGGTATCCCAAGAACTGTTTCTTGGAACAGTTGAGGGAACTCCCCCACCCAGTGTTGGAATTAGGTCCAGGAACCCCAAAGAGACCCCTACCTCACACCATATAGATAACTAACACAAAATGGACCCACATAAGAGCCAAAACTACAAAAGTCTTAGAGGAAAACACAGGTGTAAGTCTTTGTGACCTTGGCTTAGGCAAAGGTTTCTTAGATAAGACACCTAGAGTACAATCAGCCAAAGGGGGGGGATAGATAAATTTGACTTCATCAGAATTAAAAACTTTTATGACTCAAAGGATGTTCTCAAGAAAATGAAAAGGCAACCCACAGAATGGGAGGAAATATTTGTAAATCAGACATATGGTAAGGGCCTAGTATCTGGAATATACAAAGAACTCTCACAACTCAACAATAAAAAGACAATCTAATTTCCAAATGAACAAAGGATTTGAATAGCTATTTCTCCAAAGAAGATACACAAATGGCCAATAAGCACATGAAAAGGTGATCAATGTCATTAGCCACAGGAAAAATACAAAACAAAAGCACAATGAAACACCACCTCACCCTCCAGGGTAGTTATAATTAAAAAAAAAAAAATGAACAACAGCAAGCATTGGTAAGGATGTGGAGAAATTAGAATTTTTGCACATTTCTGTGGAAATGTAAAATGATATAGCCGCTTTCGAAAATGGTTTGAAGATTCCTCAAAAAAGTAAACAAGAAATTTGAAAACATATATTCAAGCAAAACTTATACAGAAATGATTATATTAGCATTATTCATAATAGCCAAAAAGAGAAACAACCCAAATGTCCATCAAGTGGTGAGTAAAGAAAATATGATATATTTATTCAATGGCATATTATTCAACCATAAAAGGAATGAAGTCTTCACATCCATTAGGATGGCCACTAATGAAACAAAACAAAGAAAGAAAAAACAACAAGTATTGATGACGATGAGGAGGAATTGGACCCTTTTCCTCTGTTGGTGGGGATTTAAAATGGTGCAGCTGTTAAGAAAACAATATGGCACTTCCTCAAAAAATTAAAGATAGAATCTCCATATGATTCAGCAATTCAGCTTCTAGATACTCACCGAAAAGAATTGAAGGCAGAATCTCAAAGAAATATCTGTAGACCCATGTTCCGAGCAGCATTATTCATAATAGCCAAGAGGTGTAAGCCATCCATGTGTTCCCTGATAAACGAGTGGATAAACAAACAGTGGGCTAGACACAGAATGGAATATTTATTATTCAGCCTTAAAAAGGAAGGAAATTCTAAAAGATGATACAACACGGATCAACCTTGAGGACATAATACTAAATAAAATAGGCCAATCACCAAAAAAGACAGATTCTATATGATTCCATTTCTGCGAGGTATCTAGAGTGACCAAACTCACAGACATAGAAAGCATAAAGGTGTTTGCCAGGATCTGGGGGAGGAGAATGGGGGGTTGTTGTTTAAGGGGTTCAGAGTTACAGTTTTGTGGGGTGAAAAAGTTCTGGATATTAGTTGCACAACAATATGAATACACTTAACACTACTGAACCACACACGTAAAAATGGCTAAGATAAAATTTATTTTATATATATTTTACCACAATTAACTTTTTTTAACAAAGAAGTACTTGTATACAACTTTTTTTTTAAACAAAGAAGTACTTGTATACAAGGAAGTACAACATGGATGAACTTTGGCCACTATGATGCTGAATGAAAGAAGTCAGTCACAAAAGCCAACATGTCATATGATCAATTTCATATGAAATGTCCAGAATGGGTAAATCCTTAGAAATAGAAAGTAGCTTAGTGGTTGTCAGGGGCTGGGGGAGGAGGGAATGGAGGGTGATGGTTGATGGGTACCAGGTTTCTTTGTGGGATGATGAAAATGTTCTGGAATTAATGGGGATGGTTTCACAATCTGTGAATATACTGAAAACCCCTGAATCATAAGTTTAAAGGGTGGATCTTATGGTACGTGAATTATGTCTCAATTTTTCACAATCCCACTTGAGAGACATCCTACAAATTATCTGACCAGTAATCTTCAAAACCATTAGGTTCATCAAAATGAGAAATGTCATGGGTGCCTGGGTGTCTCAGCCAGTTAAGCAGTTGCCTTCAGCTCAGGTCACTATCCTAAGGTCCTGGGATGGAGCTGAGAGTCCTTGGGTTCCCTGCCCAGCGGGGAGTCTCTTCCTCTCTCTCCTTCTGCCCCTCCCCGGCTTATGCTCTCTCTCTCTCACTCTCGCTTTCTCAATGAATAAATAAAATCTTTTTTAAAAAATGAGGAATGTCACAACCAAGAGAACACAAGTAGCCATGGTGACAAAATGTAATATGGTATCATCTATGGGATCCTGGAAGAGTACAAAGGACACTAGGTTTAAAAAAAAAAAAGGAAATCCCAACAAAGTGTAGACTTTAGTTAATGATAATGTATCAATATTCATAATTTGTAGCAAATATACCATTTGGAAGATGTTAATAATGGAGAAATTGTGTCGGAAGTAATGGGAATTCTTTGCACTATCTGTAACATTTCTGTAAATCTCAATCTATTGTAAAGTAAAAAAGTTTATTTATAAAATCAGTGTATCCTATCAGGCAAGTCATGGCAGTCTGGTGGGAGGGAGCTTGCTAGGAACTTCCCACACTACTGGAATTTGAGCCCAACTGACTCCAAAGCACTGCCTGGAAAAGCCCCTCTGGGGTTCTCCTGGGTCCCATCCATCCCGAGCTCTTAACTCTGGCAGGTACCAGTGGATTCCACCCAGATGGTTTATCAAGTAAGTGTCCATTTCTTTCATTCCTGCAAGTGCTCCTCTGTCAGGGAGTAGGACAACGAGGGAAACCTGATGGGCCCCAGGACCCCAGAGTCCCCCCGGAGCTGAGGTGTGAATCCTGATGCTGCTGCCTCTTCTCTATGTGTTGCTCCAGGAGAGCCCGTCGTCCTTGGCTCAAGGCACGCAGGACCAAAGACAGCAGCAGCATCCAGCATCCTGGCCAGACCCCTGGCTGTATTTGCACTTGTACTTGTCTCTGCTGGCTTGTGTTGCCTTTGAACTCAGCCCGGAGGCTGTCCAGATTTGCTCCAGCCTCCTGACATTGCCCTGACCTGGTGGTGCTGTTTTCTCTTGCTCAGCAGCCCTGAGCTGATGCTGGTCCCCTTGCTGAGCCACCAAGAGCTGCCAGAACCTTCCTGGACACTCCACCTCTTCCTCCACCTGGAAAGCTCTCCCTTGAGCTGTCAGCTCGCTTCCAGAAAGAGCACGTGCAATACTTTGTCTCCCCAGCCCTGCTTTTGGAGCTCCTGAGAGTTCCCTGAGCAGGAGACAATTCTGTCTTGAAATCTGAGTGCATGTTTTACATGTTGGCTAAACGGTCTCTTTCAGATCCTTCCTTCACCCATGCTACCTTTCACGTCCTCATCCAAACTCTCCCACTAAGGCAGATGAAAGTCAGGGTAAGCTCCACTCTTGTTGGCTTCTTCTTTCCTCAAGAAGCTGCCCCCAGGTTTTGGGGACTCAGGAGATCTCTGACCACAGTGAATTCTGATGGCTGTCTGTGGGCATTTAAGCTGTGCCAACAGTGAGCTGGGTATTTCTCATGTCTCCTCTCATTTAATGATCCCAGTACCTTTATTGGATAGTAATGATTTTCTCCTCATCTGGCATTTGTGAAAATTGTGGTTTGGAAAGGTCTAGTAACCTTCCCAAGGACCCACAGTCAAGAAGGGGAAAACTGAGATTCAAACTCAAACAGGTTCTTTTTTTTTTTTAAGATTTTATTTATTTATTTGACAGACAAAGATTACAAGTAGGCAGAGAGGCAGGCAGAGAGAGAGGAGGAAGCAGGCTCCCTGCTGAGCAGAGAGCCCGATGCGGGGCTCGATCCCAGGACCCCAGGATCATGACCTGAGCCAAAGGCAGAGGCTTTAACCCACTGAGCCACCCAGGCGCCCCTCAAACAGGGTCTTAATCCAGAGTCTCCCTTCTTCATCACCACATCACATGATTTCTCTAGAGATGTTTTGTGAAACCAAAAAAATCTCTCCCTGCTAAAAGAAACTTGGGGAGCATGGCTACTTCCATTCTCCTTGTGAAGATTCACAATGGGCATTAGTGTGTTCAAGTTCCTGAAATGTCCTGCAGGAAACAGACCTATTTGATTTTGTTTAAACCAGAACTTTTCCAAATTCTTTTTTTTTTTTTTTTAGATTTTATTTATTTGACAGAGAGAGATCGCAAGTAGGCAGAGAGGCAGGCAGAGAGAGAGAAGGAAGCAGGCTCCCTGCTGAGCAGAGAGCCTGATGCGGGACTCGATCCCAGCACCCTGGGATCATGACCTGAGCTGAAGGCAGAGGCTTTAACCCACTGAGCCACCCAGGCGCCCCCCAAATTCATTTTTTGTAAGCAGAATGCCTATTCATTTTGTTTCTTTTGTATGTGGACGACCACATCATCATCTTGTATAACTGATGTTCTCTGGAAGAAACCCTGGGACATTGTGTTGGGCAAGTCACTTCTTTCCAAGCCTTGGTGGGGCTTCTGGTCATGATAGGGTAAACAGGTGGCTTCCTTCCTTTCCACTGTAAGCAACTAAAAACAGCTCAAAATATATGAAAAACTGTTTTCAGGTCTTGGACAACAGGCAGCTCAGGACTGTGATTCCTGAGAAGAAAAACAACATAAGTTGAGTCCTACGATTGCTTGAGCGAGTGTCCAGAGGCAGGTGTGACTGAGCGGGGCACTTTGCTCAGTCCCAAGGCCTGAGCTGGAGAACCAGAGCGGGATGTCCTTGGGGATGCTGACCAGAAGAGCGGGGAGCAGGTGGGCCTGGAGGGAGGGGATAGTTTTCCCAGGGTGTTGTGTGTATGTGTGTGTGTGTGAGTGTGTCTGTGAGTGTGTGTGAGTGTCACTGTGAACCTCTCGACCTGTTCCCCAGTTGGCTGAGGCCGCCGCCCAGGCTGACAATGGAAATGCTGGCGCAGGAGAAAAGCTGCTATTCAGGTGTCTCCCGTTAATCTGTGGAGGGGGTGGCAGCAGCAGCTAATTTCGGGATTTGCTTGTCTCTGAATGGGGGTAATTACTGAGAGTTGCCAATTGTTCCAGATTGTTCTCTGGAAGAGAGGGAGAAGAGGGGGGGCTCTCCCGGGCTCTGCTGAGCGCTGCCCCCTGCAGGCAGTTCAGGGAAGTCACAGAGGGGTGGTCCAGGCTGGGGAGCAACAGGGGGGAGTCAGGGGACCCCAGGATCACAGCAGGGCCAGAAGGGCCCTCAGAGGCCATGTGACCCAGCCTGCTCATGTTACAGATGGAAAAACAAATGCAGATGGGAAGGGACTTGCCCCGGGGCGCACAGGGTGGGCCCAGCCAGGCTGCTTGGCTCCAGGAACCACATCTGCATTAGCCATGTACACCTCCCCCACCCCGAGTCCAAATGGGGCACCCCAGGCAAGATGGTAGTGTGTGTCAGGAACCCCCTTTCCTCTCTCTGTAGGAGACCAGCGCAGCAGTGGGGTCACCAAGGCCAGCAGCCTGCTGGGGGGCTCCCCGCAGTGTCCCTGTGGCCGGAAGGGCTCCCCATACCACACAGGGCCGCTGCAGTCCGTGTGGCCGACCTCCTGCAGCACATCAACCAGATGGAGACATCCGAGGGCTATGGCTTCAAGCAGGAGTATGAGGGGCGGGGTCCCCGGCCAGCCAGGATGCCTTGCCGGGGCCCCGCCTGACTCCTGCTTGCTGTGGACCCAGACCCTGATCTGACCTCACTCCTACTCTGATCAGCTAATTCCTTTGGCCTTCACCCTGAACCTTCAACCCCAACCCCAACTGACCTGGACTCTGACTCTCATGCTCAGGCTGTTTTGAACTCTGACCTTGGATCTCAATCTAGTCTCCATGAGAATGTCGACCATGACCCCTAATTATACCAGTCGTAGTGTGACCCTCACTGTACCTTCTGGGTTTTGACCTGAAACCTCATCCTAATACTCACCTGATTTTGACTCTAATCCTAAACCTGCCCCTTATCTGATAATTACTCTGAACTTGATCTTCTTCCCAAGCCCATCATTTCCCTCTCTGATCCTCTACCTTGGTTTTGAACCCCACTTCCTTTCTGATCAAAGGCAAATGAAAGCCCCAGTGTTGGCCCTGACCCAGCCTTCAGCCTGACTCAGCCCTCCAGCCTAGCCCACTTGATCCCAGAGGAGGGGTTGACCACCACCTTTCTTCTTTGCCGGGCTTCTGTGAAGGCTGGAATGTCAAGAGGAGGAAACCAGCTCAGAGGCGCATGCCTGAGATTCCTGATGGAGGGCTGGAGTCTGGGGGAGCAGGTGGGAGACAGCCAGAGGGGGCTTGGCAGGGGGACCCAGGGTTCAAGATCTGCTGAACTTGGCCACGCCAGTGCTGGATGTGGAAGGACGATGGTGTTCTTCTCCGGAACCTCAACAAGGACACAGCATCGATGTCCTGCCACCTGAGCACTGTTGGCCCTTCCTTAGCTCTACCAGTGGGGATCCCAACATCTACATCAATGGGCCCCTGGCTGGTGGGAGGGCTGCAGGCAAAGCACACCAGTCAGTAAAATCCCCAGGGACTGAGTGTGGAGGGCTGAAGACTCTGGGAGGGTCCCCTCTGTGCCCCTGCCCATCTTCCTAGGAACAAACCTATGGGATGATCCCCTCCCCTCCAGGACTCACTCTATTTGGGGCATCAAAGCCAGAGCTCCTGCTCTGTGTGTCCATCTGCACACCTGCAGGCCTAAAGAGGCAGCTCTCTGGTTCTTCCAGCCCTGTGGGTCTCTGAGCTGGGAAGGGTCATGTTGGGTCTCCCTGGTGCTGGATGAGAAGCTGCTGGGACAGCCCCGCCCCCTCCTGGGGTCCTTGACACCTGAACCAAGCCACTTGTGATCAGCCTAGGAACCAGAAGACCCTGAATCTCAGATCACACTGAACTTACCAGGAAGGGGCTAGGTGGGGTCTGTTGGGAGTGGTTTAATCTGCAAAGAGCCTCATTAGGTACCTGCACCTGAGTTTTAGAGTCTGGCTGGGACTGGCCGGAAGAGATGCTAGAGCTGCTAGTCAGGCCATGTCTGAGCCTTCAGGAGGTCCCAGGGTGGGGAGCTTGTAGACTAAGGAGGGATCCCCCCCCTCTGACCTTCCCCTTGCAAGATTACAGAGTGCAAGTTCCAGTTTGGTCAGGGTATAAATCAGGGTCAAGGCCAGAAGAAAGAAGACAAATGCCAAGGCTCCAAGAGCCTCTGCCAGCCTCTGGGGTCAGGTCAGGGAAGTGGGTTTTAGGAGAAGAGGATCAGGAGTGGGGACAGGGCACAGGTGGAGCAAGGCAGGACATGAGGAGGAGACTCGGGGCTGGAGCACAGATGCGGAGAAGGCTAGATACCAGCCCACCTGGCAGGTCAAGATCAGGAACAGGGAGCAGAGTCAGTGCCCATCACTGTCTGGGGAGCCAGGGTTGGGGCCCCTGATCCTCTTGGTCACAGAGCTGAAAGGAATTCAAAATATTCCCTCATTTATGTACTATTGTGCCTCTGCCATGCACTGGGCACTGGGGATACAGAAGTAGACAACACAGGCAGAAGGGCTGCTTTCCTAGATCTTACATCGGGGGCAGGCCATAATCAGGCAGGCCTGTGTTGGGAGATCAGCAACTGGCCAGTGCTATGAAAAGCCAACAGGCAGGAGAAGTGGGTAATGGGGCTCTCACTCCCCAGCTGCAAAACTCTGGGCAAGTGAGCTCTCTCTCTAGGTCTCAGTTCCCATCTGTAAAATGGGGATGACCCTGGTAGGATCAGATGAGATCGTGGTAAGTGCCTTGCATGGCGCCAGGCCTGCTGAAAAGGCTCCGTTTACAAACACCAGCAGAGATAGACACAGCCCAGCTAGGATATTCCCAGAGAACCAAGCCCAGCCGGGTCCCAGTCTTGGGCTTCCACAAGGGGAGAAGTGGGAGGAGGAGTGGGCTGGCTAGTAGGGACCCCAGTCATTCCTGGCTCTTTCACAAACTTGCTGTGTGTGTCCCTGGGGCAGACACTTCCTGCTTCTGGGTCTCAGTTTCTCCACATGAAAACTGACTGTGATTGGTATTTACTCTATCCGCCATCCCCACTGACTCTCTGTGACTCCTTCTCTCCACTGGCCAGAAGATACAACCTATTCCAGTAACTTCCCAGCCCAACATCCCTTAATCCGAATTACAAAGTCAGGAGACAGCACTCCCCGACCCTGCCCTCCCACCCCTCTCATGCTATTGACGCATCACTTGGATCCTGGCCCCTCCTGCAGCTCTAGTCCCTGCCTGCCAGGAGCAAGAGGCCTACACCATCATTCACAGTCACTCCACTGGGGAGGGGGTGGGCTCTTCAGTTTGGTAGGTGACAGGCTCTCTGAAGGAAAGCAAGTGTGTTGGACCAAGGTGGGAAATAACATCCCCACAGGCCAGAGCTGTAGATGGAGACTCACACGATGGGATTTAACATGCACTAGTGAGTTAAACATGCAGTGTAAAATAAATCGGCAGCCCGGGGACAGGGGAGGGAGACAAGCCTTGAGATGAAACTGACAAAGAAAGGGTTCAGTATGAGCCTGTGAAGGGCCCATCTCTTGTGTCACCTGCCCCTTCACTGCTCTCCCCACACACACTGCCCCCATCCAGTCCGGTCCCAACCAAGGTCTTTCCTGCAAGATGGAGGGAGGGTAGTAATAACAACAGCGTAGTAATCACTTGTAGCTTACTCTGTACTAGGCATTCACATTATCTCTCTCTCCTTGCACATTCACATGGTTGGTATTATTAGTACCATTTTACACCAAAGAAAGCATACCCTCAGAAAAGCTAAGTAATGAAGAGCCAGTAAGTGGCCAAGCTGAGATTTGAACATCATTCTATTGACTCTCAAGGCAACACACTTCTCTGAGTATCCTGCTCTTTTTTTAGTCCATGTAAATAGAAATAGGGAATCTAGACAAAGGGAGGAGAGAATCTGGTTCAACCAGGAGGCTCAGGCCCTTGTACCATCAGAGTCACACAAGAGGCTCAGGGATAAGTTGAATACAGCCTAAAGGCAGGATCTCCAAGCTGAGAAATATCTGGAATAAGGTCATATTGATTGATCAATTAATTAATTTAACAAGTATTTGTTAGAATCCTACCAAGTACTAAGCCCTCTTCTAAGTGCTTGAAGATGCAGAAGTAAAAAAGATGGACAAAATCCCTGCATACCTGGAGCTTGCATTCCAGTAGGAAAGACAGATAATAATCAAACAAGTACATATTAGAAAGTGATAAGCATGGAAAGAGACTAGAGATGAGATGGCTTCCTTAGAGGGGGTGGTCAAGGAAGGCCTCTCTGAGGAGGTGATATTTGAGAAGACATCTGAATAAAGTGAGGAAATACTGTTGTGATAATTGTCAGGAGTATGAACCAGTCACGGAGCAGCAGATGCAGAGGCCCTGAAATAGAAATGACTATGATGAGTGTGAAGCCAATGGAGAGGACCATGTGCTGGAGCAGAGCATGTGGGGAAAGACAGGAGAAGACAGATATGAGGAGTCAGTGGAAGGAAGATCATTTAGGTTCTGCAGGCCATGGAGAAGCTGGGTTTTATTTTCAGCATTGAGGGAATTCATTGCAGCTTTGAGCAGGAGAGCACTGAGATCTGATTTGTGCTTTCAGATTGCTGTAGCTGCTGGAGGCACAGAAGCTTTTGGGGAGGAGGGAATCACAGAAGTTTAGGAGGACCAGGGTTAGATCAAGCAGAGCATGAGAAGTAAGTGGTCATTCACACACAGAGTTATTGAAGGAATGGAATTGTCATCCTAAAAACGAGGAGGCTTGGGTGGATACAAGAGCCCACCTCCAACTTCAGAAAGGCTGTCACATGGACTTGAAGTTGGGCACACCCAGCAGCCCCCAGAAGGTCAGAACCAGGGCCAATGACTGAGGCCATGGGATAGCTGTTGGCATGGACTGAAGACAGAGTGGCCTCCTGGCAGCTCTCCATACTGGAGTACACAGCAGGGTCAGCTCTCGGAGCTGCAAAGAGGAGCATATAGAAGTCAGATTTTGGAATCAGACAAATCTGAATTCAGACCATCTTCCCTTTTTTGCTTATTATCTGTGCTGCCTTGGGCCACTTTACCTTTCTGTAAATTAGAACCAACACCTATCTCCTTAGATGCTTCAATAGATATGTGCAATACCCAGCACTATGCCTAGCACATATAGGGTATTAATAAGTGGCAGTGGTGATGATGTCGATGGTGATAATAATGGTGGTGATGATGATGGTAGTGATGGAAATGATGGTGATGATGATGGTGATGGTGATGATGATGGTAGTGATGGAAATGATGGTGATGATGATGGTGGTGATGGAGATGATGGTGATGATGAGAAGGAAAATGGTGATGATGATGATTTACCAACATTAATCACAGTAAAATTATGTTTCTGGTTGACAATGGTTGTGTAGAAGAAATCCAAGCACCAAGTAAGGGATAGAACTAGAAAGCCACTAAGTTATCTTCAAATCCAAAAATTTGATGAGAAAATGAAGTACAAGGTAGCACACTCCTTCCATTGACATCACCACCCCCTCTGTTGATTCTCCTGCCATGGGAGGGTTAGACAGAGACAGTGCTAGAGACAATGGTCAGAAACTTTCATGTCACCAGGTGCAGCCTCTGCACAGGGAAGCCCTGACCCAGATGGGGGTTGACACTGTGATGCCCATGTTCTGGGTAGCTACAGGAGTCAGGGAAGCAATGGATGGTCAGCTTAGAGAAGGTTCTTACTTCTGTCAATATTTCCAGGCCTCCCACATACCATAATAGCCCACACAGTCATTGTCAGTGGTCCTTAGATCATAAAAACAGACACTTTCTCACCCAACTCCTCTCATTTAGCACATGGGTAACTGAGGCAAAGGAGAAAAAGGGACTAGCTTAAGGTCACAGGGAAATCCAGGCATCCTGACTTCCAGTCTCACTCAAGTGGAACTATTGTACCAGTTATCACATGATTGCCTCTCAGCTCCAAGTTCACTCTTCAGCACTTGATCTATAAGAGTACGTTAAATTTTTTAGGTGTTTCTCCTTTACAGTGAGCATAATATTAAGCTTTCTCAGTAAAAAGTGTTCGAAGAACACGGCAGGAGGAAGGGGCTTCTCCCACTAGTTTCACAGCCTCACAGTCAGTCAACAGGATGGGTCCGAGGACATCTGGCCATACCTGGCCCCAGCCATGGCCCCAAACATGCATTCTCTCGTGATCTTGCAGCCAGCCCCACCCTAACCTGGTGATCACCCTCTGGTGATCCTGCCCCACCAACACCAGCACCCAGATTCCCTCTGCTTGCCTTCATGCCCAACCACCAACTGCTGCTTGCTACAGTCGATGGTTGTCCCCTGTTTGCCTGGGGCCTGCAGACCAGCTCTGACCTGGCAAACCATGGAAAGTCTCTGCCATCCAGGGATCTACAACTGCCTTTTCTCTGAGGTCCAAACCATCCTTGAAGAGCTAGAACTCTTCCAAGGTTGTCCTTCCTTGAATACTCTTCTTCAGTCCTTGGGGACCACATAAAGTTTCCTTTATCTTACAGTTACTCTTTATTATAGTTTAATCACGTTTGATATTACACTTGCCCTGCCTAAATCACCATGTGGTTTCTGTCTCCTCATCAGACCCAAGTGAATACACTGTCAACACTTGTGTTCTAGAAGGTGATTGAGAATAACCCTCTTGACCCCCTCCCCAAGGTCAAGTGACCCCATTGCCCTGACAAACCCCTCATGCCATATGCCACATTTATACATACACAGCCTGGCTACAAAGGCAACTCCCATCTAGCTAACTCTTACTTTATAGAAATCTTTTATTTAAAGGTCTTGGTTCAGTTCCTCTTAGGCCTATCCTACTCTCCCTTGCACTAAGAGAAGTTGCTACTTACTTAACAATTCTATTAAAGTTCCTGTGGATTATCTGGGGTTTTACCTTATCTCAGCAAACCTTGACACTGCCCCAGTTTTAGAAAATGTATTCAGCTGCTAGAAACAAGGATACAGAAAATAAGGTCTTAAACCAATTAAAAATTTATTTTTCACTTAAATAAGAGAAGTCTGAGAGCAGGAAGTCCAGGGCTACTATGGTAATGTCAACCTTAAAAGTAAAACAGCCAGTTATTTTACCAAAAAATTTATTTTTATTCAGTTTGTTCAGAAATAGCAAAGGAATTGCAATGCAGGACATGCAAGCTATGGCGAACAGGAGCTCAAAGGAGAGGAACAGTGTCTTACAGACTAAAGGAGGAAGTTGGGAGGGGTTACTTTGAATGATAGCCCATTGGAGGAAAGCAAGAGTTCAGGGTGGTGACAATTTCTCATTGGCTAAGATATTAGCGGTGTTTTCTTATTGGCTGAGTTTGTTGCTGGGCAAAGAGAAATTCCCCCTTCCTCCTGATGGTGTAGTAAGGTAGGCTTCCTCTTGCTGGAAATGCAAAATATTTCTCTTACCCTTGAAGTCTGCAATTAAGGACTAGTGATACGGTGTTAGAGCTTTCCCTTCAGGGCTTCCTAGGTCCATTTTTAAAAAGACATTTTTATTCAGTTTTACAGTATATGCACAAAGTTGTGAAATCCCCAGTTTCCCTCTGTTTTCACTCCACCATCCACAGCGGCACATGACTTTATCTTAAAGGTTACCTCAGGTTACATGTTGGCTGCTGGAGTCACAGCTCTTGAGAGCTGCATTTTGGGGGGTCCCATCGAAGAACTTTCTGGGATGCTGCATCCATCCCCTCCACTCATATTTCATTGGTCACCCCCATCTGCAAGGGAAAGCCACCCACAACAGCGCTAGCCTCTTGTTACTAATAAAGAAGGGAAGACTGGATTCTGGGCAGATGACTAACACCTTTTCCCATAACCAGCAACCAGGGAATTTAAATACAGACAGAGAAAGCCTGAGGCTAGAGTTCCAATGAAGAATTTCCTCCAGAAATCCCCTAAGTGGGAGGAGGAAAGAATCCCTCTTCACTCAAGTCTGCTTTTTAAAATAGTTAAAAATAATAAAATAGCAGTAGGTGTTCATTGCAGAACAATTTCTTTAAATAGAAAAAAAGTCCCTCTTAATCCCATCATCCAGTGTGATGTTTGTTTATCATAAAAAATACGTATTTGTTCTTCATCTGCTGTTCCAGACGCAGTCTCTAAAACCCTTGTCATTTCCTATATAAGAGCCAAAGGGGCATCTTTTGTTACAATATTTAGTTTCATTCCCAGTTCCTGAAATAGCTCCAGAGCATAAAGGTGAAATGGGTGTCTTTTGTTTTTCCTAACAAGCCCCTGTCAACCACACCAGAGTTTATGTTAATGAGTGACTTTTGGAAAGCCCCTCAGATGGGGGCTTATTGCCAAGGGAACTAACCACAAGATTAGAGGGTTGGAACTTTCAGTCCCACTTCCAACCTCCTGGGAGGGGAGAGGTGCTAGAGATTGATTTGATCACTAATAGCAAATAATTTAATAAACCCTGCCTACATAATGGACCCGGGATAAAAATCCCAGAATTAACAGGGTTCTGAGAGCTTCTGGGTTGGTAAACAGAAATGAAGCCAAGTGCTGGGAGGGTGGTACACGCTGACTTCCTAGGAGACAGAAGGCCCTGTGCTTGAGACCCTAACACACTTGGCCCTATGTAGCTCTTCATCTGGCTCTTCATATCCTTTAATATCCTTTGTAATAAACCAGTAATCTAAAAAGTAAACTGTGTTTCTTGAGTTCTGTAAGATGCTCTAGCAAATTAATCAAACCCATGGAAGGGGTTGTCGAAACCCCTAATTTATAGCCAATCATCAGGAACACAGGGGACCCCCTGGATTTACAACTAGCATCTGAAGTGAAGGGAGTGGTTGGGAAGTAGAGAGCAGGCTTCTGAGATTGAGCCTTTAACCTGTAAAATCTGATGATGTCTGCAGGTAGATAGTGTCAGAATTGAGTTAAATTGTAAGACATCCAGCTGGTTGATGGTGAAGAATCACTTGGTGTGGGAAAAACCCACACACCCGGTGTCAGAAGTGAAGCGTTGCTATAGCAGAGGATTGAGAGCAGAGGAGCCTATGGAGGGTGCATTCCCTTTACATTAAAAATGGATTCAAAACTGTTGGTATTCCTGCACACTTCCTCCCGGGATTTCTTTTTCTCTGTGTATCTTTAGAAAGTACTTTATATCAAGATCATCTATATGTTGTTTTTTTCTCTCACCCCCTATTCTATCAGTATCTTCCCAGCGTGAATTACTTTCCAACTGTCGTGTTTTTAATGCCTACAATTACATTCCATCATGGGGTTGTTCTAACAGCTGTAGCTAATCCCCCATTGTTAGGTGTCTAGGTGGGTTCCATCTGAACGTGTCTGTTGGAAATGATGCTGGATGACTGACTCTTCACATAGATCTTTGCCTCCATCAGATTATTTCCTTATAATGGATTCATGGACTTATCAGGGCAATAGCTATGGGTATTTTCCTCCTTTTTTATTGAAGTAAAATTGAAATACGGTATCATATTAGCTTTAGGTGTACAACATGGTGATTCAGCATTTGTATGTACTGGGAAATGATCACCATGGTAAGTCTAGGTACCATCTGTCCCCATACAATTTTAATACGATATTATTGGCTATATTCTATTCCCCAAGCTATGCAATATACACCCATGACTTACTTATTTTATAACTAGGTATTTGTAGGTGAGTCTTTTTAAGGCTTTGGATTTGTTTGGTCAAATTGCACTCCCAGAGGCTGACCTGGGTTCCACTCCCCATGTGGGTCTAAGAACGTCCTCAAATGGGTTTCAGAGGCCCTCCTCCCCTCCTTGGACATCAGCTCTCCAACTCCAGCTTTAGGTCCCTCTCCCCTCTTTCCCTAAGGAAACACAATGGGAAAGTTTATATTCTGAAATATCTAATCAGGTATTTATCTCTAAGTACTTTAAAAAGTCAACATAATTACTCTAGTCCCATTAAGTTTAATTTGCAGCAAATTATGTATTTAGCATGAAGTTGGGGTTGCTTTCCTGGCTGCTGGAAGTAGGGTCTGGCTGTTCACAATGGGAGCCCGCAATGTCAGTGCAGGCTGGGGGTGGAGGAGGGAGGTGGTGCAGTCTGGGGGCCTCTCTTAGGAGGGTGTTATTCCCATGGTGGCAGTGGGTGAAGCCTCAGTGCCTCTGATACCCTGCCCCCATCTCCAGAACCTGCTCTGCATTCACCTGCAGCAGATAAACCTAGTAGTGGGTGGTTCTGCTTCTCCACCTGGGGGGTTCCCCAGTGCTTGGGGGTTTTTCTAGTTTCGGGGTCTTGTGTAGGGCCTCTGCAGAGCAGCCTGGAAACTCCAGGGACTTCACACCCCAGGGGCAACACTCAACCAGTGAGGGATGGAAGTGAGTAGATAGACACCCAGCTTGACATCCAGCATCCATCTGAGAAATAAGTTTGAGGCACATCCCATACACGCCTTCCGAGGGTCCCCAGCAGGACTGGACCCACGGTGTGGCCTGCTCTGATTCAGTCTTTGGGGCTCTTCTCCCTCCTGGCCGCTGGCCCCTCCTCACTGTGCCTCCTGGGATCACCTCCTACATCAGCCACCTGCATTTTCAGAGGAAGCCAAACCCAGAGAGTGCTGGATCATTCCAGAGCAGCAGCAGCAGGGGGCCGGTAGAGTGGAGGGTTGCAGAGGACAGGACAGAGGCCATGAGGGTGATGGGTAGGATGGGGAAGAGTGAAACCAGATTTTTCTCCCTTCAAGCCTTTTGAGACCCTATGCAGAGGGTACAGCTAATCAGCTGTACCCTGAGCTGTGGAAACAACACTCATTTAGTACCTCACCATTGTGGCTATGGGTCTGTCTTCCCACAGCCTCACTCCTGGTCCAGCCACTGGACACCTGCCTTCTCCTAAGGGTACGTTATCCCTCCTAACTAGTGTCTGAGGCCCTTCTCACTCCCATGCTCACAGTTCTTTTACTTCCCAGGCCTCCATCTGGGGCCCAAAGCTTACTGGGAGGTCTGCCTGATGTCACCTTTCAGCCAGGTGGCCTGGCCTGACAGTGGCCCCATCTCACCCATTCCTTGGCCAGGCACCAGGTCCTCTTGGACAATTCTCTACCCCCTGTCCTGGGCTGACCTTCATTCTCCTGCTTTTAAGGCTCCTGCCCTGCTTATCCTCCTGTGATGGTTCATTTTATGTGTCGACTTGGAGGGTGATTTGGGTGAGATTAATGTTTAAAGCAGTACACTTTGAGCAAGGAGATTGCCCTCCAAAGTAAGGGTGGGCCTCATCCAATCAGTTAAAGGCCTGAATGGAATAAAAAGACTGGCCTCCCGCAGCAAGAAGAAATTGTCCCTCAGACTGCCTGTCTAGGTTTGCTGGTATGCACGAAAGATTTTGAACTTACCAGCTTCCATAATTTCATGAGCCAATTCTTTATAATAAATCTCTTTCTACATGCATATACACAGCCTATTGATTCTGTTTCTCTGGAAAGCCTGACTAATACACCTGCCCAGACCAAGAGCCCAAGGTCCCCAGGGCTGTTCTGATATTGAGCAGGCAGCCTCCCAAAGCCAACTGTCCTGGCTCCAAAGGCCACATGTTTGCTTAGCTCCTTCCCTTGTCCCAGAATTCTGCCCTCACTGCCCTCCTCTCAGTAAGCCACTTTTTCAAGAATTCTCATCTCAGGCTCTGCTTCTGAGGAACCCAATGCAAGCTAATTGGTAGTAGGAATGGTCCTAGGAAGCTGGCTCTAAGATGAAACTGTGGAGACGTCACTGATAACCCCCTCATTGGTGACAGGTAGATAGCAATAGCCCCTGACCTGTGGAAGCAGTGCCATCGTGAAGACATGCCCCTTTCGGGAACAGGGGAACATGTGGAGGGGGTGCACTGGTCTGGGGCAAGGTCTCTGGCACCAAGACGTGTGGGAGGGAAAATAATGAGAAAGAAATTGTAATTGTCAGCTCTTGTTAAGCACCACTGATACATGAAGACTGAGAACTATAGACTCATATTTATTAGTCTGCAATTTAAAGCAAAGTGTTCATCAGAAAACCTACTTGGCGATATACAAAAGACTCCAACTTTGTAGCCAGAGACCAGGCAAAGGATATCATTGTAGGAGTGGCCAAGCTTCCAAGAAGGATAAACTCTCTGCCCAGAAAAGTCTCCTGTGCCAAAGTCAGGGCCCTGAGAGGCCAGGAGTAAGTCCCTGAGACTTGGGGTGAGGATATCTGGATGGATGGACTGGAGAACCCAGACTGCCCTGCACCTTCTGGGCCTTGTTGAAAGACGAAAACCCCCCTTGCTGGAAGACCATACAAGGCCTCATGTGAGGAGGTGCCTGACTCCTCTTCTTCTTCAGGATCGGCCCCCTACCTCCCCTTTGGCCACCACACCCATAACCAGGCTCAAATCTGAGCATAATCTATCTCCTAAAGCAGCAGGCATGCCAGGGAGGGGAAGAGATTATATACCCAAGCAGCAGCAAGACTTGGCAACAAGGACCAGGAGGAATCAGGCAAGTGGCCTGGAAATGGACTGTGGAGGTGCTGAATCAAGAAGGTCAGAATCCAAAGCTGGACAGGGCAACGTGTTGCTATAGGGGGACTGCCCTGGGACACTGGATTGATCATTCTGGGAAAGGCCTGTTCTGGAAGAGGCCACTCTTGGGATGCCAGGACCCCACAATGGCAGATGCCATAATTATCATGGTGGACAACAAACTTGGATGGCAGCGTCATGAAATTTTAAAACTTGAGCACGAAAAGACACTGGTAAAGGGCACCTGGCGCACAGTAGGTGCTCAATAAATAATTGTCAAAGGGGGCGCCTGGGTGGCTCAGTTGATTAATGTCTACCTTCAGCTCAGGTCATGATCCCAGAGTCCTGGGATCAAGTCCCACATTGGGCTCCCTGCCCAAGGGGAAGCCTGCCTCTCCCTCTCCCACTTCCCCTGCTTGTGTTCCCTCCCTCAGTGTGTTGCTCTCAGTCAAATAAAGTCTTTTTTTAAAAAAAGAAAGAAAGAAAGACACTGGTAAGAGATTGAAAAGACAAGCCACGGACTAGGAGAAAAAGATGTGCAAATTACGTATCAGATAAAGGACTTGTTTCCAGAATATATAAAGAGCTCTCTAAACTCAATAACAAGAAAATAAACAATCTGATTTTTTTAAGTGTGCAGAAGACTTGAACACCTATGGATGGCAAATCTCTACATGGAAACATGGACGGAAGCCACAGCAAGATGCCACAGCACACGTAGAGTTGTGACCATCACAGACAATGGATGTGGAGAACCACAGGTCCATACACTGCAGGTGGAGATAGGAAATGATGCAAGTGCTCTGGAAACCAATTAGGCAGTTTCTTAAAAAGCTAAATCTGCCTCCTACTGTGTGACCCGCCATTCCACTTCTATGTATTTTACCCAAGAAAAATTAAAACATGAGTTCACACGAAGACTTGTACACAAATGTTCATAACAACTCTATTTGTTAACATCAAAAAGCTGGAAACAACCCCAAAGCCCAACACCTAGTGAAGAGAGTAATAAATTGTGGTCTATTTGTATAACGGATTACTACTCAGCAATAAAAAGAAACAAAATATTTATTCACATACCAGCAATGAATGGATGAAGCAAAAAATAATTTGGCTGAGTGAAAGAAACCAGAGTACATGCTTTATAACTAGAATATAGTTTTTATATATAACTAGAATAGTTATATAAATTCTGGAAGATGTAAACTACAGTGACAGAAAGCAGGGAAGGGGAACAAAAAGGGAAAAGGTAGATGAAGGTAGATGGCTGTCAACTTGTGGTCCACTGGGACTGGGACCTCTTTCTCTTGTTGAGCTGAGTCTCTGCCTGTCTCATTGTCTTTCCAAACTATCCTCTCCTGAAGTGCATGTCAGAGGGACCAGGATTTTCTGATGGCAGGGATGAGGGGATGCCTCCACCACTCAGGCAGATCTCCAGGAAAGTTATACCAGCTGCCAGCCCAGGGCCATCCTGGGTAATTGACAGCCTCTCCTCTATGTCAGCTGGGAGATGGGCCCCTCCTTAATCTACTGCAGTGTCATTAAGACAGAAAATGTTTGCTCCATGGGGCTCCTGATGGCCTTTAGCAACTGCAAGTTAAATACCAACCAGGAAGGGCTGCTAGGGGCTTAACCCTCTCCTTCCTGCGCAGGCCTAGGCCTCCGTGAATGGGGCTACAGATGACTGGCTTGGACTCTCAGGAGCCCCAAGGTCTCATTTCCTGGCTCTTCTCAGCCTGGAAGTGAGTGGGTGGCCATGAGGGGAGAGGGAGGACAAAGGGAGAAGAGGAATCTTTGAGGCTCTCCACTTGGGTGTTTGTAGTTAGAGGACCCTCCCCCAGGCTGACCAGAAAGCAGAGCACTGGGGGACCCACCCTGGGAGCTGGGTGACTATGGGCCACTCCCTGAACCTCTCTGTGACTGGGTTCCTACAGGATGGAGGGCCTGGATGGGCCTCCCGGCTCTGATGTTCAAGGGTCTGTGTTTCATGGCAAGTAGAGCCTGATGATCTTCCCTGAGAGGACTGATGTGATCGTGTCCCCTGGTCCCTGCCTGAAGGGGTGCATGTGGCAGGTGGGGAGGCCAGCCCTGGGGACAGAGGAGAGCAGGTGACCTGGGTGGGCTGACAGAGGGCAGAGATCCCCTGTTACCCCCCTGGGAGCCCATCATTGTGCTGGGATCCCCACCACCACACACACATATCCACACGTGCACACCCACGCATGCGCGCACAAACACACACACACACACACACACACACACACTGTCCAGGGTCAGCCTCACAACACAAAAGAGAGAGGTCTCACCTTGACACCTCACCTCTTTCCTCCCTGCTTTTGCACAAGCAGACTCCCTCCTTGCATGCTTTCCCCTCCCCTAGCCAAATTCTATACAGCCCAAGGCCTGCCTCCTCCAGGAAATCTTCCCTGATGTCTTGTAGCCAAACCTCTCATAGCTCCACCCAGCTGGCCCTCTGGTTGTTTCATTGTCCAACCCAGTTTTAGATTTTGTGCTGTGAGGCCCAGACCCAAACATCAGCTCGTCTCATTATCTCTCCAGGTTAATTGATATTTCCAGGGCACTAGCTTGGAGCCAGGCACTGTGGGGGCCACAGAGAGGATGAGAATAAACACCCACTGAGCACCTGCAGATGCTCCCGGGCCCAGTCAGCCCACGTGGAGTCCGAGCGGGCTCCTCACCCTATTGGGAGAATGAGGACCCGAGGCCCAGAGACAGGAGAGGCGGCGCCGGTCCCACAGTGAGTCAGAGGCTAGGATGCGAACCCAGACCAGACTCCACCCCACCCCCATTACCTGCCCCTGAAACTCTCTTTTAGAATTATTAATTAATTGTTTTTTATTCATTGTTATCCATTAATTCGTCCTTTCATTTGGTCAACTAATACTTATAGAACCCTGATATTGTATTCCAGGCAACATGAAAGACTACATGAATCAAGTTGGGTTGGTTTTGTTTTGGTTTGGTTTGGTTTGGTTTGCATTTTTATTTGGGTAAATGACATGTAGCATTGTATACACTTAAGGTATACATCTTGCTACTTTGACACATTTATATCTTATAATATGGTTGCCACTGTAATGGTATTTATCACACTTCATACTTTTAGTACACTATTGTTGCCTGTGTTCCAAACGCTGTACATGAAATCTCTGACTATTTCAGTAACTCATTACAATTCTGTAACCGTCTACACCATCAACACTGTACCCCCACCCCGAGCCCCCAGGAACCACCATTTCACTCCCTGTTTTTGTTCTTCTTTTCACATGTTTGATTTTTTTTTTAAGATTTCAAATATAAGTGATATCATTCCGTCCTTGTCTTTCTCTATCTGGCTTATCTCCCTTAGCATAATGCGCTGGAGGTCCATCCACGTGGCCACAAGTGGCAGAAAAGCCTCCTTTCTCACAGTTGATGAATATTCCATTATGCAGATGGACATTCATCCACCGATGGGCCTTTGGGCTGCTTCCCCATCTTGGCTATTGTGAATAAGGCCGCAGTAAGCATGGGGGTGCATACATCTCGTCGAATTCCTGTTTTCCTTCCCTTTGGGTACATTCCCAGAAGCGGAATTGCTGGCTCATATGTATGGTAGATCTATTTTTAATTTTTTTGAGAAAATTCCATATTGTTTTCCATAGTGGTTGGGCTGATTTGCATTCCCACAACAGTACTCAAGGGCTCCCTTTTCTCCACTTTCTTGCCAACATTTGTTATTTCTTCTCTTTTTGCTACTAGCCATCCTGAGAAGGGTGAGGGGCTACTCACGGTGGTTTTGGTTTTCCTCTCCTTTACCGATGGTAGGGGATGCGGAGCATGTTGACCATGTTGATGTCCTTTTTGGAAGAATGTCTGGAATTCCCTAAACCCCCTCAGCTGGGGCAGGATTGGTCCTGGAGCCTGGAGGTGTCTGGTCATACAGGTGTGGCTCAGGTGGCCACAGCTGTGCAGACAAGGTTGGGGGGGGGGGGGTGGCACAGAGCAGCAAGGCAAGGTCCCTTGGAAAGACCAGGGCAGGGTGAATGAAGCATCTCGGGGGACTGCAAACTTTTAAGGGGGTGCTCCCTCTCAGAGTCTGCTTCTCACTGTCACCCTTCTGTGGGCTCTCCAGTGATCCACCAGGGACTCCAGGGCCCCTGGCTCTCTACTTGCCTGTCCCCTTTCTCTAACTGCCTCAGGGCCTGTCTGTAGTCACAGGACAGGATTAATCTGTCTTCTTTTCTCTTGCCTTCCTGGGCTGGTCCCCATACCACTGAATTTTTCAGAAAAATATTGAAGGAACAGATGGTGGTCACAGATCCCAGGTGGTGGGAGAGCCAGGCCTGGCCCCAGGACTGGCTCTGGATGATAAATCCCATCACTTGGAGGTGGTAATGGCTTTTGCCACAGATGTGTTGCAGCATGAGAGCAGAGCCTGCTTGTGTGGTAGTGTGTGCGCATGTGGGGGCCCTAAAGCTTTGTGTTTGCAGGCCCAGACTCCATCTCAGGCTCTGTTCTGGGGTTCCTAGGGTGAGTTGCCAGTTTGTTGATAAAAGGTAATCATGGCTGACAGCTTGTGACCCCACTCTCTTCTGCCCCTGGGTCAATGAGAGAGAGAGAGGGAGAGATGAAAGAGAAAATTAAGCCCCAAGATCACAGCCAGAAGGGTTCCAAAGAAATGGAATCTAACTCTCTTGTTCAGTTGGGAAAAGATCAGTGACAGTGTGTGTGAGGTGCCTGGCACAGAGGCTGAAGCCCCAAGTCCAGGACCTGGTGCTGAGCCCCAGGGGTGCTGCTGACCCCCACCCTCTCCTGCTACTTACTGATCAGGGTCTCTCCAGGGCTTCGACATTGAGCCTGCAAGTGGAGCCAAGTGACCTCAGGTATAGTCGGGGGGTGGGGGGAGCAGACTGCCAAGCTCTGTGGGCAGCAGTTCGCATGGCTCAGGTGGTGACCAACATGCCTAGAGGCTGGTCACAAGTGCCCAGGGTGAGTCGGGACAAGGGCCAGGTGCCTCCCAGCATCTCTCTCAGTTCCTTGGCCAGCAACCCCACAGCACTCTCGCAATTGTCCTAGCATTTTGCCTTCTCTGGTTTCCTAGGATCATTCCCCATCCTGGTGCATGGTAAAAAGGACTCAGTGATTTAGGACATAGATGGTACTCACCATCAGAAAGGGACAAGAGGAAAGGTTTGTCCAGGAAGCCAAAACAGGGAGCCATAACCTGACCCCAGCTCCTGAGGCTTTCTTGGGTCCCATGATGCTGGAAAGGGTACAGCCCTCTGATCTCACACCCAGGAGGGAAGAAAAGTCCAGGTAAGACCAATAGTTGATGGTTAAGAGCTAGGTTCCAGAATCAGACAGACTGGGGTTCAACTTGCTTATGGTGTGACCTTGGGCAAGTCCCTCCACCACTCAGAGGACAGACATCTTATCTGCGTAGGCCCCACTCTGAGCTCTGGGACATTGGGGCTCCATTCATATTCGCAGAGAAAAGAAATTATTCTCCATCTAATTAATCTAATTAGAAGTAATCAAGTTCTGGAGATGTGTGCAGCAGGGTGAGTGATTAGGAAAAATTACCTCCCTGCAAACAGTTTAAATGTAATTTTTTTGGTTCCACAATCTAAAAACCAAATAAAGAAGAGTGAGTGAGCTCTCTGTCCCAAACCCCTCTGGCAGAGAGCTCCCTGAGGTGGGAACACAAGCCCAGAGAGGCGGAGACTACCACCAGATCGGCAGGGGGCATGGCAGGCCTGCTGAGACAGTCCTCCATATGTTCTAGAAGAGCTGTACCATCTTAAGACTATGACCCACACCTTTGGGGACAACCCCAGTCACACCCCAGGCCAGGCATCTCCCACACACCCAATCATGTTCATACACACTCATATTCTGAGACAAATGACACAACTGTCCTTGAACTTCAAAGTATTCTTATATTCTACTTCAATAGACCTCAAGAGAACCCAGAATTCTTAGGAGCCAGAGAGAGAGAGTAACATCATGTGTGTGTACTCCTGTCTCTGTTGGGTTTGTCTCAGTTGGAACAAGTGGGTAGGCAGCAGTACCAGTGGCCTTCATTCGAAGAAGCTGGGGAAGCAGCCTGAGGGATGACCCCAGGGTAGGGCAATGCTTAATCCAAAGGGGTAACTCCCTGACTGCACTTCCACTGTGTAGACCTTAAGGGACCTTAAACCGTCCCTTAAATCACATTCCTTCCTTCTCCTTCTTCACTAAGGAGTAAGTCCTCAGGTTACTTCAGGATTCAGGACCACTTTACTGAGAACAGTGCCCTGTCCATGCCATCCCTCGTTTAAGGAAGGGCAGAGCCTGGAGATTAATTATTTTTAGCCCTGCTGAGTCAGGTAGACTGGTGCTTCCAACCACACCTTTCTCAACCTGCCCCAGTCTACATGGGGAACCTCATTAGGAGCAGAAGAACTGGGAGGAGGACTGTAGAATGGCGGGGGATGGGGGCTTTGCTTGGCCAGTTGTCTGTTGGTGGGGAGAGGGAAAAAAACATTCTTCAGAGGAGCTGGAAGGATGTCAGGACCTCCTCTTCCCCAGTATGTGCCTTTGGGTTTAAAGAAAAATAATCATGACACTACTCAGAACCATAAAGCCCAGAACCCAGAATCTAGAATTATATACCCCAGAACCAATACTCTAGGATCCTAGATCCCAGAACTACAGATTGTAATACTGAGAATCACAGAACCTAGAGGTAGAGATCTCAGATTCACAGAATTGTAAACCCAGAAACTTAGAACCTGGAGTCAGAGAATCCAGAGCCATGGAATCCAGAATTACAGAACCCAAGGCACAGAATTGCATACCCTAGAGCACTAAAACAAGGACTTTTATTTTCTCTAAAATGCTCTCTGCATTCAAAACCATCTTAAATTCTTCAGTGTCCACTCAAATTCTCCTTCCCACAGAAAACCTCCCTAGTGCCTTCAGCTTTGGCAGGGCCTTCCTTCCTCTGAGCTGTCCCAGGCTTCTTTGGATCCTGTGATGCCATCCATGCCTATCCTCTCCTCAGGTCTGATTCCCCTCTGCATCCTCTCCATCCCTACACTGGATCTGACCCAGTTACTGCCTCATGGTAGACACTCTAGGCATGTATATGGAAAGAGTAAATTCTTGAACTATTTAGCCTGAACTCCCTCATGTTCCAGAGGAAATTCCTGAAGCCCGGAGAGAATATATTTTTCCCATGGTCACAAAGTATATTTGGGAAATCCCAGGGAAAATCCTAGTTCTTTTTATTCTAAGCCTAGGGCTCCTTCTCTTCCCCAGATTGGATCTAAAGGACTGGAGTGTTGGCATGGAATTCCACCATAACTTATTGCTTTTTAATGTCCCTATTGTTGTTAGTTTCACCCTCAAAAGCCTCAAAAGTTTAGGATAAACTACTTAGTCTGGTGGAGATGATGACGTTGGTAGGAATGACAGTAGGCTTCCTAGAGGAGGTGGCACCTGAGCTCAGAAAACATGTGGGAAGCTATGCCAGTCAAAGAGCAGTATGTGAAATGGCCCAGTGGCAGAAGAAGATGTACCCTGCGCTCAGAGACTATAGGTACAAAGTAGTCATAGAGACAAAGAATCTTGTTAAAGGAGACCTTGTAGGGTTATGTCTGCCAACCTAGGATATTAGGCCTTACTTAATGTATATCTTACATACATTATATCCCTAGATTTCCTATGGCTCCTTGAGGGCCAAAACTATGTTTTCCTCCCTAAGGCCCAAAGATAAACACAGATTTGACCAAGAGAAAAAAGCAAAAATATTGTGGCTTAGAAATACCACTTGCCTAAAGTTCAGCTGGGGCAGCTTATAAGAAAAGGAATGAATACCAAGTTAAACCAAGTGTGTGTAATCAAGAATAGCCTGAACATGTTGGACGGTGGGGGATGAGTCAGAGGGCAAGAGAAGGTAGGTGGAGGTCAGGAGAGTGGTCAGAAGGTGAAGAAGATGTCTGTATCAGTTATTTTCCATGTGTAGTTCAGGACCACGGACAGCTCCAAAGGCAGCTGTATGGCTTTTCTCTTCAGGCTCCCGGGATTACTTCTTTCACTCTGTCCTTTACTTGGAATCATCTGGACTGTAACCAGGAATGAGGGGATGGGCTCTAGAGCCAGACTGGCAGAATTCATACCTTGCTAGTTACATAATCTTGGACAATTTTCTTAACTTCTCTGGGTCACGGCTGCCTGATTTGTCAAATGAAGATAATATTGGTACCTACTTCATAGGGTTGTAGTGAAGAATAAATAAAAAAATAATGAAAGTAATAGCTTTGCATTGTGGCTGGACGTAGGTGATGCTAAAAGAAATGTGTCACTATTATCCTAAGATCTTTCTGTTCAAGATGGGGATTCTTGGACTCAGTTCCCATTCTTTTTTTTAAGATTTCATTTATTTATTTGACAGACAGATATCACAAGTAGGCAGTGAGGCAGGCAGAGAGAGGGTGTGGGAAGCAGGCTCCCCACGGAGCAGAGAGCCCAATGCAGGGCTCGATCCCAGGACCCTGAGATCATGACCTGAGCCGAAGGCAGAAGCTTTAACCCACTGAGCCACCCAGGCGCTCATCAGTTCCCATTCTTTAAAATGAGGCCATTTGTGGGGTGCCTGGGTGGCTCAGTCATTAAGCATCTACCTTTAGATCAGGTCATGATCCCAGGTTCCGAGATCAAGCCCCACATCTGGCTCCCTGCTCAGCAGACAGCTTGCTTCTCCCTCTCACACTCCCCCTGCTTGCATTCCCTCTCTCACTGTCTCTCTCTCTCTCAAATAAATAAATAAAATCTTTTAAAAAATAAAAAAATAAAATGAGGCTGTTTGCTTCATCCATGTTATTAGACTTTTTTATCATAACAATGTATTTTTACATTATTTGGTCAATTATTTAAAATAAAACAAAATAAGGATACTGGACAAGAAGTATTATGTTCCATAACTGCCCAGTTGTAATGGTCCCTGAATCTTTGATTCAGGACTTCCTGAGTGGATACAGAGTTGAGCATGAGGAATGATGAGAAGTGAAGCCTTGGGAACAGGTCCAGGGGTACACCAGTTGTAAAGAATTAGAAGTTCTTACTAAGGTTTTTAGCCTCCACTTTGTTCCTTTCCACTTTCCTCAGTGTATGCTCAGGTTTCTTGGCACCCGGATATGATATGTTCATACTTATCACTCTCCCCTCACATACCACACTTCAGTCCCACTGACATTCTTTGGATTTCTTGAATAGACCATGATCCTTCTCTCCTTTGAGGCTTCTGACATGTTTTTTCCTTTGTCAGGAAGCTGTACAGTATATACAGGATTCTTTGTAAGTCACAAAACCTTAATTCAAAACTCAACTTAGCTTGTCTTCCACAAACTAATAAAAAATGGAAATTAATTTGGGCATTTCCCTGGAAACTCC
Source organism: Meles meles (assembly GCF_922984935.1). Lineage (NCBI taxonomy): Eukaryota > Metazoa > Chordata > Mammalia > Carnivora > Mustelidae > Meles > Meles meles. Next base: position 195,043,070 of record NC_060066.1, read on the forward strand.
AGGAGTTAATGGCTTCAAGCATGGCTGGATGCAGGAACTTAAATGATGTCATCAGGACATTGTCTTTCTACCTTCTGCATTAGTGTCATTGGACACTGGTGTCTGAAAAGCACAGTCATGTTTTCCATGGTAAGTGAAGAATGAGAACTATTAGCAGTAGGATTACATGACCCTAGTTTAGCATCTCTCCTGATTAGCTAAATTTCCTATATGATTTTCACTGGTCTGGTTTAGGTCATCTTCCCATGACTAAATGATGATTACAACCAGGAGGTAAAATTAACTTAATGGTCAGACCTCAGTAGCAGGAGCCAGGAGATGGGTCAGCCCCACCTGGATGGACTGAGAGTGGGTGGAAGTTGTTTTCAAAGCAAAACTGGGGAGTGATCCTACCAGAAGAGGAATGAGCTCTAGACAGGCAAGAAAAGGCAGGGAGGCATAACAACTTTTCTCCCTTCTTCTTGACATGCAGATCACCTTTCAGATCTCAGCTTATGACACACCCCTTCAGAAAAGACTGTCCTGACCCCGGAGCTGAAGCACAGCCATCTAATCCTTTGCTTTACTTTTTAGCTCTTTTATAGTCAAAGTTGGAATTTTTTAAGTACTGTCAAAGAGAACCAAAGCCAGACACTAAAGTGGTACAGACAGATTTTATTCAGAAACTACTGCAATAGGAAAAAAGACTTTGGTATAGAACTGAGCACAATTCCAAAGACAACAAGGACAGGTGGGGATTTACATAGCCACGGAGCTGGGTGAGGGTGTCAGCAGAGACACCAACCTGAAGGGTTTTTTGTTAAACTGACCAAATGAGATTCTTACTGATCAGAAATCAAGGCTGAGAGATTCTCTCGAAACTGACTTAGCAGGATTCTTGCTAAAATTGAAATATGCAAGCTCAAGGTCAACATCTGGTGAGACCAGGTCTTAGAGGAACCTGCCCAAAGTTCAGTCAGAGAGAATCTGTCATTACGTAACTAGGCACCAAGCACTCTCTAAGTGATTTGGACAGATTACCTCATTTAATCTTCTCAACTTCCCTATGTAATACATACCATAATCTCCATTTTTAGAAATGAGGAAACTGAGGCCCAGAGAGGTTAAGTAACCTGCTCAAGCTACCACAGTGAGACTGTTACAGGCCTGAGATACAAATCTACCCATTCGTTCTCCAGAGCCCACTTCCTTAACTACTCTGCCACACTCCTTCTTCTAAACATAATCGTGTAAATCATCACAAGCTCAATGGTCCTTACATGTATTCTTGATGTGATTGTTTACTGTTTAGTCCACTAGACTGTGAACCCCACAGAAGCAGAGACATTATCTGCCTTACCCATTCTGGGATCCTCTCTGAATTGTCCATCACCTAACACAATGTGTAGCACATAGGAGAACCCTCATGTCCTCACCTTTCCAGTGGGAATCACGAGCCCACCCAATGTTCTCCTCCCTACAAGCAGGATTTGGAGAGTCAAATCCAAACTCAGATCCCATCTTGCCTCTTCCCCATTCTTGGCTTACTCCTTTCCTTCTTTCACCCTCTTTCGTCTTTTCTGCCTTCTCTCATCCTCTCTGCCTCTCCCCTACACATGTCTCCCACACCCTCGAGTTCTCCTTTTTCTTTTTTCTTTGTCCCATACTTTCTCCTCTCTCTCCCCATTACCACCCCCAGCTAATTAAATAATACTGCAGAATGTGTTTCATTTGCATTTGGCTCTGGGGCCTCTGAGGAGGGTGGGCAGCCACGTGTTCATTAAGCAACTGTGTGGAGGAATGTAATGTAACAGTTTTACTGCAACCATTGTCTTATCTTGGCTCATCCTAGAAGACAATTACATATTCACTGGGGAGGGGAAAAGCCCACAAACCTCAGCCACTAGTGTTTAAGAATTGGGAATGGGTTGAGGAGAGGAGGGCCCAGCTCTGAATCCAGGAAAGAGTCACCTGCTTGCAGGGCAGGGTGGGGGAGAGATGCAGGGGAGGAGACTAAGCTGGACCCAGGAGACTCCCAAACTCCTGTTATTGCAACACTGCCATAGCTAAGCAGGTCAGAGATCCCCCTTGGTTTTTACTTCATCCAGGTCAGAGTGTAGTTATTAAACTCCTGGGGGTGGTTATTGCAAGGTGTCCTCAAATCCATCTGTTATGTACCTAGCACCTAACAGAACCAAGCACTGTGTGTACATGGATTACTTAGCTTAGCACCCAATGAACCACTATTTTATTGTACTGTGTGCTACTGCCGTTATAGTGATGGAGAAATTCATGGAAAGCATTTCTGAAGTCCTGGTAGCTTTTCCCCATTCTGCACTCCTTCAGTCACTGGTATTGAACAGTGGCATTTGTAGCGGTGATAATAGAAGCCACCATCCATTGAGCACCTAGTGTATACAGGCATTGGGCTTAGTGATTTAGTAGGTTATCTCATTTAATCCTCACAGCCTGGTCGGGGGGTAATTATTGTTATTATTCCCCTTTTGTGGTTAAGTAAACTGAGGCTCAACAGTAAAGTACCAAGACCAAAACAGTGAACATTAGACAGTGGAGGACAATGATCCCTGAGAGATGAGGCACAAAACAGTGAGACCAGGGAGTCCCCAGCTTCCCACCTAGAGAGAATTCTAGGCCATGGTGGAGGAAGAGGAAGCAGGTAGAGCTAAGTTGAAGAGACAGAGCTAAGAAAATGGGAAGAACAAACAAGACAGAGTTCACTGGACAGAGTGGCAAGAGGAAAGAGAGGAAAACAGAAAGAACTCTGAAGATCTGCAGAGGGTCCCTCTCAAGTATTCAGCTGAATGCCCCCATTTCAGGAAACTGTCCAATACTGGGGAAAGAACAACCTAAAAGGATGAGTGTACGAATGCCAACACTCACACAGTGCTGGAAATAGAGCCTGCTCCCACTAGCCAGACTGGAAAACCTCATGGCTCACAGGGCACTTGAGAAAAGTACACAGAAAGCTCTTTACCTCGACAGTGGGCAGTAAATAGTCCTAGATTAAGGACTATTTCAGTTCCTTCTTGCTTTTAGGAATTAACATTTAATTCCTAAAAGCAAAACCTGAAAAGATCAAACTGTTAACGAGTAATGACACCCCAAAATATTGCTTGAGAAATTTTATAGAAATACAAAACTGTCCAGTATCCAACAAGGTAGATTCATGATGCCTTGGATTCAAATAAAAATTAGCAGGCGTTCAAAAAAGTGGGGAAATAAACCCACAATGAGGAGATAAATGAATCAATCAAAACCAACTCAGAAGTGACACCAATAATAGAATTCGCAGACAAGGACTTTAGAAGTTATTATAATTGTATTCCATATGTTTGCAAAATGAAGTAGAGACATGGAAGATATTAAAAAGATCAAGTGGAACATTGAGAGGTGAAAACTACAATGTGTGAAATGAAATATACACTACATGGAATTGATAGCAGATTAGAAATTGCAGAAGAAAAGATTAATGAACTTGACACCATAGTGGAAGAAAGTGTTCACACTGAAGCAGAGAAAAAAAGAATTTTTCTAAAATGAACAGAGCAGCAGAGAGTTGTAGAAATAATTCAATCTATCTAATGTACGCATAGAATTGGATCCCCAAAGGAAGGCGGGGGAGGTAAAATATTTGAAACAATAATAGCAGAAAATTTTCCAAATTTAATGAGAACTATGATCCCACAGATCAAAGGAGCTCCACAAAGCCAAGCATGGGAATTATGAAGAAAGTTATAGGCTTTTGTAGAAATTGACAAATTGATTCTAAAATTCATAGGGAAACAAAAAGGAATTGCAGTAACTAAAACAACCTTGGGAAAAAAAAAAGAACAAAATTAGAGGATTAACACTCCGTGATGTCAAGACTTATCATAAAACTACAATAATTAGGACAATGTGGTGTTGGCATAAAAGGAAATAAAAAATACATCAGTGGAACAAAATTTAAACTCCAGAAACAGACCCACAAACAGATAAAGACAATTGATTTTTGGCAAAAGAGCAAAGGCAATTCAATGGAGAATGCATAGTCTTTTCATCAGACAGTGCTAAAACAACTCAATGTCCACACACACACAAGAATGAACTTCAATCCATATCTTATACCATACATAAAAATTAACTTTAAGTGAATCATAGACCTAAACATAAAACCCAAAACTATAAAACTTCCATAAGAAAACATAGGAGAAAACGTCCATGATCTTGGCTTGGGCAAAATATTTCTTAGTGTAACATGAAAAGCAAGAGCTATCAAAGAACTAATTGACAGGTTGACCATCAACATTACATACTTCTGCTTTTCAAAAGACACTGGTAAGAGAATAAAAGAACAAGCCACTTCTGGAAGAGAATATTTTTTAAATCGTAATCTGATAAAGATTATATAGAACTCTTATAACTCAATAATAATCTTCAAATTGTTCACTATTAACAACTGGTTCAAAAATTTTAAAAGGCCACACTGGATGCCCTTAAGGGTGAGTCCAAATTCAGTGAAAAGATGAGGCAGCTCAAGGAGGGATGGGCTGGGGTGTGGAGAACCAGCCCCACCATACCCCTGTGGACACCCACACTGCTTTGAGAATGGGTGCCCTGGCCTGGTTGGGGGGGCCTCCTTGTACTTTGTTAGTGGGATGAACCTGGAAAAGTCCTGGTCCCAGTGAGTCACACAGTTGAGTGAGAGGTGTGTGTGCGTAAATGGTCAAGAGAAAAGCCTGGAAGATGACCATTGTCAACACAGCAACCAGACACCTGACCTGGTGCTGATTTGTGCCCAGCTCTGTCCTAAGCCCTTTACCAACACTATCTCACTTATTCCTCACAATGACATTATGAGAAAGGTATATTATTATCCTATTTTACAGATAAGGAAACTGAGGCAGGGAAATATGAGGCCCCTTCCTGAAATCTCAGCACGGGTACAGCCCAGACAGGGGTTGAGGCCAGCGGATGGACTTCCAGGTCCACACCAGCCCCTCTTCCGTGGAGTGGATATGGTTACACCCTCATCATGGCTGTCCTCCATGGAGGACGTCAGATAACGTCTGTAGTCACGTTACTTACTCTGCACACCCAAGTGAGGAGGGATCCCTACTCTCATTTTACAGCACCCCCACTTCCTGACACTGTACCCCGAAGGCTGCAATAGCAACTTTGAGAATGGAAGTGTTGTTTGGAGGTCCCTGGAGATCCCTTCAGAGCGAGTGGACCTGCCTTCCCACCCACCCCCTCCAGGGGTCCAACCCCAGCCCCATCAGACCCTGGGGCCTCGGCCTTAATAAGGTCAATGCCACTGCTCTCTCCCTCCTGCTTAGAATTCAGACCGGCTGAAGAATTCTGCTGACCCCTTAGATCAGCAGAACTTTGGGCCCCAGAGACCCCTTATTCTGCCAAGGGCCCTCTCCAGACAAGAGTTATTAACTCATTAGCAAGGAAACAGCCGCACTGCTAATAATCCCAGGACATTCGAACCATCTGTGCCTGGCACCCTGGCATGGGGCCACTCAGTCCTGCCAACAGGACCATGCCCTTCTCTTTTCTGAGCCACAAGGAGGCAGAAGCTGCCAAACCATCAGGGCTTGCTCTCTCTGAGGGCCCAGTCCGGTGTCATGGGGAATTGGAAGAAATCTGGATGGAAGACCCTGAGAAAGTGATCTAGTCAGGGATAAGGGAAACCTCAAATGGACCAGAGGGGAGAATTCAACTTTTCTGAATTCCTACTATGTGTCAGGCCCTGATCTATACCATCTTACCCAAACCTCATCACCTTGGGGGCAGATGTTGTCACTAACCCTACTATGTGATTATACCCATTTTTCAGGTAAGAAAATTGAGGCCCAGAGAGCTTAAGTGACCTGCCCAAGACACACAGCTTGACCATAGAGAGACAGCCTCCCCGTAACCCCTAAGTCCATCTTCTCCCTCCCAACCACACTGTCTGCTCCTCACTGCACAGGTGTCCCCTCTGCTCCTCCACCTCTGTCGCCTCACCAGAGCCACCCGGCCACCTCCTGGGAAGGAGAAGCCTCAGCAAATCCCAGCCTTCAATGGGGAGGGGCCCAGAGGATCCCTCCTGAGAAGCAAACATTTCCCAGCAGAGTAAATCACCAGGAGCCGCAGCCACCCTCCCCCCTCCTCCCGCCCCAGCAAGTTTGTAAATCAAACTTTAGACCAGGGTTTGCAGCATCTGCTTCTGGGAAGTGAGGCAGGAAGCAGGGAGAAATGCAGGGAAAATAACAGGGCCCCTGGTCAGGCGCTGGGGGGCTTCTGGTCTGGAGGGGAGAGGCGCAGTGTGGCCACTGAGGGACAATAATAGCCCCCATCTGTGCCCCTATGGGGGATGGACCAGACACTTCCTAGGGCCCCTGACAGCCGGACATTCTGTGGGTCTCTGACCCCTGGTCAGGGGAGCTGGAGCAAAGGGTCTGGGCTCAGGGATGAAGCTGAGCAGAAGATATGGGGTCAACAACATCACTGAGCTAAGCCCTGGGTGGGGGCTATTAGGAAGAAAGGGCTGGTGGCTGCTGAGGACAGGCCCAGGGTCGGTGTGCCCAGCTGGGGGCCTGGGCCAGGGCAGCAAGAAGGAAGCCAGACTGGTTCTGAGGCTGACCGGCTGTGTGAACTTGGGCAAGTCACATGGCCTTTCTGGGCCTCACTGCCTCATCTGCACAGTGGAGATGACTGTTCCTACCCAGCATGTGGGGCTGCTGGGAGGACTGACGGAGGTGCAGGAGGAAGAGCCAGTCAGGAGGGTCCCTCAGGAGCACTGGGAGCCATGCCTGGCCCTACTCCACCTGCCTCTGCTCCCTGCCTTCCGGTGATTGGCCAGGCCCTGGCATCCCCGCCCCTGGAAGCCCCCCTGATTGGAAGAGGCAGAGCCTTATGCAAAAGCAGCTGCTCCCTCCCTGCTCCCCCTTCGTTCCCAAGGCCACCACCACTGGGGCCTCACCTGTGCTGACTTGTCTCCCTAGGAATGGCTGGACCCTGGTAAAACATTGGCTTTATTGTCTAAATGCAGGACCTCTCTGGCTGTGTCTCCTCAGGAAACATGCTGCCCGCCCCCCCTACTGCCACCCAAGCCTTACCCTCCCCTCCTCTCCCTACTTCCTCATCAGTCCTGTGACTTTGGGCAAGTCCTTCAAGTCTCTGAGTCTCAGCCTCCTCCTCTGTTGAATGGGAATACGCATGCTCACCTCATGGATTTGTCCTGTTCATGGACACAGCCCCGTGGACCTTAAACACATGTTTCTTGGGGGGCCTCCTGTGTGCCAGACCCTGTTCTGGGTGCTGAGGACATGGTGCTGGGAGATGGGCAGTGGAGACGAGGCTCTGCTCTCTCTGAGCTTCCATCGGTGGGTTGGCAGGTGGCCATGGGGAGGAGCTGGCCAGGAAAGTATAGGTGGCCCAGAGCCAGGGCCATGCGGAGTAGGAGGGGGACGCACCCAAAGTCACAGGGTGGGTCATGGGCAGAGCCCAGGCCAGGCTGGCAGCAGAGCAGACAGGTGACTCACCCCCGCCAGGGGACCCATGGGTGGATTTCCTGACCCCCAACCCCGTGAGGACACCCCCTCATGCAGGAACAGCTGGGTCCCATGGCATCAGCTCAGGGTGGAGGCTGAGAGGCCTGGGTGCCCTTATTTCCTGGGCCCAGACACAGGCTCTCAGGCTGTACCTGGGAGGTTTGTCGGGTCATATGGGTCCCTCTGGAAGAATGACCCACAGCTTCCCCTTCCTGAACCCTCTGTCACTCTGGCCAGTAGCACCAGAATGTCCAGCAGTCTCATCGTGGAATTTGAGGAGGTTTGGAACTGGATCTTATCATCAGAACATTCTGCCAGATGATCAAGCTGCAGCTGGCTGTGCGGGCAACCCTTTCCCCCCACCAACGACAACAGATGTTTTAATTATTATAATTATCACTTGAAATATTGCTTTGTTGGCACTGGTAAGTGAAATGGAATTTGGCTCCTCTGCCTCTCTCTTCCTCTTTAAATCTGATGGCGAGTTTCATAACAAACCCAGAAACGGGGGTTGGTAAGAGGAGGCTCCTGAGGGGACTTCATGCAGGAAGAAGTCTGGGGTTAGTGGGTGTGAATGTGGACATGGAGACGCCTCGGGTGGGGTAGGGGGGCTCATGCATGCGTGAGCCTGCACGAGTGTATGTGCAAGCACGTGCTTGTGGGTACGGCCACTGAGGGGGTTGCTCACAGAGGGCAGGGGGCCCCTCCTGGAGGACAGGGCGTGGGGGCAGGGTCATCTGAAGGTACCTGGGGAGCAGATAGTGGGACAGGTGCAGGTCTGTGCCTGGGGGTGACAGCTGGAGCCCTGGAAGCAGGTGGGCCTCCTCTCTTGTTGCTCCCCACTTTTCCTCATCTCCAGCCAGGCACAGAGCTGGTTCCTCCCGCATGGGACCATTAGCTGTGGAATTAAGTGTGAGTTGAGCCTGGGTGGCTCAGCTGGTTAAGCTCTTGATCTCAGCTCAAGTCTTGATCTCAGGGTCATGAGTTCAAGCTCCACATTGGGCTCCATGCTGGGAGTCGAGCCTACTTAAACAAAGAATGAAGTGTGATGGGCCATGAACTCAGCGGGCACAGGGTGAGCTCACAGGGAGGGTTAGTTGTGTTTCAGGCAGGGTGCGGGGATAGTGTGGTGACCGCATGGGTGACAGAGCACAGCTGTGGGTGATAAGGAGTCTGGTCCTAGGGTCCAGGCAGCAGGCTTGCCTTGGCTGGAGGCCCAGCTGCCCTCTCAAGAGAGACCTGTCCATCCTCCCAAGAGGAGGCTGGTGGACTATGGCAGTTTGCAGCCCAGCTTCTTCTCCTGTCCCAGCATCACCCCTGAGAGCTTAACACCCCATAGAGGGGAATAAGAGGCCCCAGTTTTGGGCTCTGCCAGAGCCTCAGTCTCAAGGGGGGGATGGGAAGGCACAGCCATCCCTGAGCACCTACTATGCGCTAAACACCTGTGCCTGCCTCGGCCTCCATCTTCCTAACAAGCTGCCACTGCCCCCATTTTACAGAGGAAGAAACTGAGGCTCAGAGCACCTGAGAGACCCAGGGCCACAAGCCACTGTGTGGCCAAGGAGGAACATGAGCCTAGGTCTGTCAGAGAACAGGAAGCCCCTACTCTCCCAGGGCTCCTCCATGGACTACTCACTTGGGATGAAAGCTTGAGCATCCTCTCTCTCTAGGGTTGGAGTGGTAGAGAGCACGTGAAGAGGGCAGGTGCCCCCTCCCCATCTGGGGGACTTCCCAGCGTGACCTGGGGCAGGTCCCTCCTCTCCTCCCTTCCTCCCTTCCTCTTAGCCTCAGTCTCCTCACCTGTCCCACGCGGAAGAGGATCCCCACTTCGGGAGACAGACAGGGCTCCTCAGAGACCGTGCTGTACTCAGTGCTTACACCCAATAGCCTGGGTCCAGAGCTGGCTCTCAGCACCCGGGGGCTGCCTGGCCTTGAGTAAGTTGCTTGACCACACACTTCTCTTATCCATAAAGTAGGAGGGTCATAATAAAATCATAGTTGTCTTGCAGAGGTGTCACGAGGATCCGAGAATGTGGGGACAAGGCGGAAACAGCGACGCCGGGTGCAAGGTGGAAATGCAATGAATGGGAGCCACTCTGATTGGACGCTGGGTGATAACATCCTGCAAACCCGTAAAGAGCGTCTGGAAAAAAAGATAGGATGTTGGTGAGCTTTTTATTCAGGATGAATTCAGTGAATGTCACTGTCCCCATCACTCCCCACCCACCTCTGCCCACCTCTCCGGGCCTCAGCACAGCAACCCTCCCCACCCCGACCAAGCTCCTGTCACGAGATCCCACTCACATGCCCAGGGTCAAGCTCCATGCGCCTCCTCCAGAGCCCCACACTCTGAACTCCAGAAACAAGAAGGACCTTTCAGTCTAATGTGCTCTCCAGCCCCACGTGCGTCCCAGAGGTCGAACGACTCAGACCTGCAGGGTCCCTGCCGCCCCTGAGCAACGTCTCTGCAGCATCTCTGAGCCCCATGGCCCAGAGGCTAAGGGCTGAGCTTCCTCTCCTGGGCTGACTCCTCTCCCACCGCACAGCTCCCATCAAGAGAGGGAGGGGGCGAGGACAGGCCCTGGCTCCCAGAGGTGGGATGTTTGCTTTAGAATGAAGCATTTAGATGACTGAATTCAGAGTCCCCCCACTCTCCTTTCCATTTCCAGATGGGGAAACTGAGGCCCAGAGAAGGCCAGAAACTCCCCACTGTAAATCAGCTGAAAGCAGAAACCAGAACTCGGGTTCTCTCTCCAGCTGGGCTCTTCAGATCACTGTAAGGGGGATTAAAAAAAAACTTAAAGTTTTGTTTAAGGGAGAACAAACAGATCAGTCTGCTGCTATGTGGGAAAAAACAACTAGGAAGGGGGGCTCTAATCTAACATTTGTCAAGATGAGGACGTTGGACTGGATTATGTAGGCAACAGGGAGCCCTGCGTGGTTCTTGAGCAGGATATTGACACAGTCAGACCTGGCTTTAGGGAGCCATCTCTGGAAGCCCCGTGGGGGCACCATCAGAGATGATGAGAGCAGAAGCATGGAGGCTGGCAAAGAGCCTGGAATGATGTCAGGAGGGTAGTGACATGGTGTGACCACAGAATAGTGATGTCACACGAGTGACCGTGTATTGAACACTCATGGGTCCCAGAAAATGTACATGCTCCATCTTATTGGATCTTCAAAACTGTCCCATTAAAGATTCCACTTTTCAGAACCTGAAGCTCAGAGAGGTTAGACTAGTCCCCAAGAGTCACACATTGACAAAGGGATGGAGTACAGGCTTGAGTCCAGCACCACTGGCTCCGCACAGGGCTGACTTGTCTTGGACTGTGGCGGTGGGTATGGGGAGGAGGGACACTCACACAGAGATTGGAGATAACAAACGGACAGGGGAGGGAGGTAGCCAGGTTGGATGAGGGTTGGAGAATCAGCCTGGGAGTTTGAGCTCTTGAGGGGATATTGGAGAGGAGCCTGAGTTTGGGGAGAAGGTAGAGAACCTGTTGGATTATGTGTAGCATGAGGCAGAGACCTTGAGGGCCATGGCTCCCCCTACTCTCTCTCTCTCGGTGTCTTCTAATCTAAAGGGGTTTTAAATCAATGGCTGATGACCCCCAGAATCACTCTTCTCTGAGTTCCAGACTCTGAGCTTTGTATCCATCAGGTTAGGTGAGGCTCTGCTGTATAACAGACATCGCCCCAAATCTCAGGCTCTTCTTCCTCACTCGTGCTACCTGTCCTTTTTGTAGGCTGGGCTCTCTGATCTACATTATTCTCTCTCCAAGCTTCAGGCTGATGGGTCTGAATGGGTCTGGTGGGTCTGGTCATTCGGGCAGAGAGAAAAAGGAACATGGGGAATCGTGCCCAGATTCTTAAGTTTTAGTCTGCACGGGCTGCTTCAGTTCACACTTCACTGAGCAAAGCAAGTTCCTTGCTTGATCCAAATTCAGGTGGGCAGAGAAGTGCAATCCACTACAGGTCTGGGAAGAAAAAAGGAAATTTTGGTGCACAGTACAAGTGTCACTGGCATGTTCAATATCCCCAGTTGTGCACCCAAGAGGCAGCTCAAACTTAGCATATCCAGAGAACTTCCTCTCCTTCAAACCTACCTGCCCCAAGCCTCTCCTGTGCCTACAAATGGCTCTTCCATCTACCTGGTCAATCAGTCTGAGCATCTGAGAGAGCCTTTCTTGACTCTCCCCTTTTCCCACCACCCACATCAAAGCCATCACCAAGTTCTGTTGATTCAGTCACCACAGTGTGTCTGCCTTTCATCTGCTTCTTTCCACCTGCCCTGCCCGCACCCTGGTCCTGGCCACCAGCTCTCCCCTGGACACTGAAGTGGCTCCTGCCAGTTCCCCCTGCTCCTTCTTGCCCCTCCACACTCCATTGTCCACAGCAGCAAACATGACCTTTAAAAGCATACACAATGGCTGTTTACCTGCTCAAAACCCTCTGGGGGCTCCCGCTACTCCCAGAATAAACTGCAGAGCCTTCGCCATGGCCATGGGCTTGTGTGTGACCCAACAGCTGTTTTCAGCCACTTCTATAGCCTCCTTTTATCCCACAGTCCCTTGGGTCCTCCAGCTCAGCCCTCCAGCACTTTCAGACACCTCTAGAGGGTGCCAAGGAGTTTGTATTCACTGTCCCGATGCCTGGGAAGACCATCTCATCCACAGACCTCAGCCTGGAGTCAAAGCCTTCCCAGAACCCCTAGTAGAAGGACCCCAGCCCAGGGACCCTTCACCCTATGATCTTGCTTTATCTCCATCACAGCATCAGCCACTTATGGAAATTATCCCTTCACTGGTGTGTTCTGATTCAGCTCTCTTACAAGGCTGCAAGTTACATGGGGCAGGGACCTTGTCTGTGTTGTTCCCTGCATCCCCAGTTCCCTGCGTGGGGACAGGCACTTAGTTGATGCTCACCAGACACTTGTTGGATGAATGAATGCATGGATGGATGGAGGGATGGATGCATGGATGAGTGGATGGATGGATGGATGGATGGATGGATGGATGGATGAGTGGATGGATGAGTGGATGGATAGATGCATGGATGGATGGATGGATGGATGGATGGATGGATGGATGGATGGATGGATATATGGAGGGATGAGCTGGACTGAAGAACAGACTCCTGCCTCCAGGGCTGGGCTCTCCCTGATCCACAGTTATCAGGAAGAAGGGGTTTAAGCATCATCAGGGGCCATCTGGCCCTGCCTGGTTTCTCCTAGGCTGGATGACACAGTGGGGACCTGTCCATGTGATCCCTGAACCTTAGTCCTCCTGACAAAGATCTTCTCCTGTATCCAAAGGGTTTGAGAGGCAGCATGCAGCTTCCCTTCCATTTCCAGCTTCCTGCATACGCTCTGTCTGCAGAGCCAGCCTGCCCACTGGGACTTCCACAGACTCTGCCCACCCTAGCCCTGTTAAGAGGGCTGAGGAGAGGATGTCTAATGGGGGAGGCCTCAGGATGGTAAGGAGAAGAGACGGCTCTTCTCCATCCTAATTTTAGGAGATCCTAGTCTAGGGAGGAGACACACAATTCTTAGAAGCCACCACCTTGGAAGAAGATTCAGAGTCCCCAGTCTAGTGAGGGAGAGCCCTGCCTTCAGTCCTACCCCAACATTCTGTCAAATGGGGGAGTCCTAGTTCTGATTAGGATCAAGAGCTCTCCCGCAAGTGAGACCCCAGTCCCTGCATACTCACAGAGGCATGAGCTCACATTGTATTGACAGACAGCATTGGTAAGGTGGCCCCCTCATAGGTAGACACCCCACCCCGTCCTGAGGCAAAGGAATAGCCTGGGGGCAGAGAGGAGCGGACACTGGGGCAGAGCTGACAAGAGCATCCCCCTCCCTGGAAACAAAACTCTCCATGTCCCCTAGCCTGGGGGAGGGAGGTGGGAGCCCAGACCGCAGCCCTACTGTGCCCCAAGCATCCTGTGTCATCATGGACTGATCCCTGCCCCTCTCCTGGCCCACCTTCTCCCCTGGGCCTGGGCTGGGTGATACGGGACGCTGCCCCCACCTCCACGCCAGAATCGCTCTCCTCTCCTCATTTCGCGTCTCTCATCCCCTTGCCCCCAGCCCTCTCACCCATCTCCCCTGGTTCCTGATCCTTCAATTGTGGGGGATCACAACCTGGTAAATTTCTGGGGCCCATAAATCGTCCAATGGGGAGGCCAGGTGGGCGGCCCCGCTTCCGGTCCATTACCCACCCTAATGCATCATCTGACACTTTCAATTTATTTTTCAATTCCTTTACCATCAGAAATGACGATTGAATTTCCAGCGTAAATACCGCTTTACAAAACTGAATTAATCACGGGTGAGGAGGGGCAGACTGGCCCCAGCAGCCAGCAGAGCATCGCAGACATTAAGCCTTCTGGTCCTCACCGAGGTCCCCCTGGGAGGGCGGAGGCTGCCACGTAGACCCTAACTGGGGTCACCTGACCTGGACCCCTCCACCCTTCTGCCTCCAGTCTCCTGCAGGCAGTCCAGGAAGAGAGTCTTGTCCAAGGTCACCTTCCCCATCAGGGCAGAGTCAGGGTCGCCTGCCCCTCATCCCCCAGACCAGCTCCTTCCTGACCAGCCTCCAGCCAGACCTGGATGGGGGCTGCCCAACTGAGAGAGGGAATGATGTGGGGAGGGTCCGGGGCTTGGGATTATCCAGGCCACCTGTGAGGCCGGGGCTTCTGAGGCCATGAGGGTGGGGGCAATCCAGAGGATTGTAGGACCTGGACTGACAGGGGTCAAGGAGGGGTGGGGATGGGGGCTTCTTCCCCATCATTGGGGATGATGCTAATAAAGAAGCTGCTAGTCCTGATCCCCAGCTCTGTCAGGTATTGTTTTAGGCATGACTTTTTCTCTTGCCCCCTCCATCGTTGCCACAGATTTCAGTCCAACCAAGAGCTGCATTGACATCTGTCTCCCCCTGCCCTTCATCTCCCTGACCCCCACCACAGTCTCCTCACCGATCTCTCCACTTCCACGCCTTCCCCCCAGTCATTCCCCATCCAAGGGCAGAGTCATGGTCTCCCAATGCAAATATTGCCCCATCATTTCCTGACTCAGAGCCCTTCCTCACTTCCCTCTGCTTTCAGACCAGGTCCCCACCCTCCGTGGCCACTGGGACCACAGGGACCAGGCTCTGACCCCATTAGTGGTCCTCCCACCTGAAGGGTCCCCTCTCTTCCAGACACCAAATTAGATGTCATTACCTCAGATAACCCTCTCTGACCATCACCCCCCAATCCAAATTAGTTTCTACCTCCTAAGATTTTTTTCTTGAGGTGTCCTTTACTTCAGAGCACTTAACACAAATGATAATTATGTACTTATTTGTGGTTTATTTGTTTAATAGGCTCTTTGGTGAAAGGATTCTGTCTGACTCACTCAGTGCTGCAGCTGAAGCCCCAAGAACAGGACCTGGAATGTTGCAGATGCTTGGTGCAGACTTCTGCATGAATGAATGAATGAATGAATGTTAAATCCCTTCTGTTATCAGGCTGGGCTCTGATGCTGAAATGGGCATAGCGTCAGCGCTCACACTCCTCACCATCTTACAGGATATCAAGCATGTAATAACAGCTCAGCCCTGGGGCTACTGATGAGGGTTTCAAAGAGAATCTAAAACCTAGGTGGGCTCTGAGGGATGAGTAGGAGTTCGCTTATCACTGAGGTCATGGAAGGGTATTTTTAGTAGAGGGAACAGAAGATGCAAAGGGCAGGATTTTTTGGAGAATAACAGGTTGGGTGAAGCTGAAACTTAGGTTGGGGGGGCAGGGTCGGGGGACAAAGGATGGTCCCTTCCATGATGCTAGAAGGGCTGCAAGGGCTGGACCTAGAGGAACCTTGAATACCAGGCTGAGGTATGCGGATTTTATCCTGAGGGTGAGGGAAGGAGAGAGGTTCTTGGGAGAATTTTCAACTGGGAAAGGTGCAATGAATCATCGTGATATTCAAGATTTTAGAGGCAAATGTCTAACATAGTGCCTGATGGAGCAGGGGATGGAGGAATAGTGGCTTCTTCATTAGTATCATCACTAAATGATGGGGAAGAGGCCATACTGGCAACTCTCCGACCCTTGGACACCCTCTGCCCCACCTGAGGGCCTTTGCACATACAGTTCCCTCTGCCTGGAATGCTCCTCCCTCCTTGTAGCCTTGTTAATGTCTTCACATCTTTCAGGTCCCAGCTCAGCCATCATCTCCCCCAGAGAAATCTCTCCTCGTTCCCTCCTCCCTGTGACCCCTCTCACTGCATCCTTTCTATTCGCTGGTGGGCAATGATCTTCTTGGGTGAGTATTTCTTTCACATCCATTCCCTGCTGGATTCTGACCTTCAGGAAAACAGCAATGGAGTCAGCTTTGCTGTCCATGGTAATCCAGCACCCAGCACAGTGCCAGGAACATAGAGGAAGGGTCCCATGAATGGAGCAAAGAGCAAAGAGATCAAGAAGCTCTTTAGAGAAAGTGGGTTTTCCAAACGGCATTGACATACATCCTCCCCCAGCCCAGGCAGTGAGCAGACCCCAACTCCTGGTCTTGTTGGCATTGGCCTCCTGCTCCCCACTGCTCAGTGACCAGCTGGCACATAAGGAGTTAATGGCCCAAGTTGCCAGATGCATTCCATGGGGTCTGCCTGGTGGGCTGAGTCTTGTAATTCAGCCCCACACTCTGCACACTCTGCAGAGAGCAAAAGCGAGCCCCCTCCTGGAGCCCCAGAACTGGCTCCAAGTGCCCCCTTCTTCCCTGCCTCCTTGGAGGGGGCTGTCCTGTGTTTACACACGAGCAGGCCCAGGGAGGGGAGGTCACAGGCTGGAGGTCCTGCAGCTGCTTGGTAGAGGAGCTGGGACCAGGACCCTTCTCTGAGCCATGCTGCAGCCTTCATCTTCCACCTGCCCCCAGCACCGCCCGTGGTTGAACACGGTGATTTCAAGCACTTCCCCCGCCCTCCCACCTCCCTCCGGGACACTCTGCCTGCCTGTCCCCCAGTCTGCCTCCCAGACTGAACTGCTCAGCCCCAGGCCCCAGCTCCCCACTCTGAAGATTCCCCTAAGAGCTATCACCTCAACAAAACCCCTAGAGAGGAGTCGTAACTCCTAGCCCAGTTCCTCTGTTCTGTAATTTTCATTAATTCATTCGCATCATGCCGGTCCACCATCCCATTTGATGAGCAGCTACTCCAGACGCTGCTCAAAGCACAGGAGGGGGCAGGCAGGGGACAGAAGACACCCAGCCCCTCCTCACAGCCCATGCAGTCATGGGAAGAGGTGACAGACACATCAACAACTGACCAGCTCCACGATGGGTCTGCTGGTGAGGAGCATGGAGGGAGGACTCTGACGGAGACAAGAAGGGCCCCATGGACAGGATGGGGACATGAACAATGTGAGGGTCACTGTGTGACCAGAGGGGCCATGACCTCAGGGAGAGGTCAGGAGGGACCCAGGGAGGGCCGCTGAGCTGAGATGGGAAGTGGAGGAGGCAACGTGCCCAGGGGCCTGGGGGCAGGAGGGGGTGTTGTGATTGACCAAGCCCCTGGCTCTCCGAAGTGTTCCAGGTGTGACATAAGTTGGGAGGTCGCCTCTGCCATAGGGTTAGCCGAGCTTATGTGCACAAAGCTGACCCCAGGGTGGTCCGTGGTCCATTGGCACCAGGACACGAGAGCTGTGACGTCCTCACCGCTTTCACAACACACTTTGTTTCCTTCCATCTGAACTCTCAGGCTTCCCAGCCACCTGCAGTTTGGGAGTCTCAGAAACCGGCAAGGAGGGGTGTTTGGGGTGTGGAGCTGCCCACCCCCACAGGGCGGTGGGGGGAGCCTGAGTGCCCTGAATTCCCACCCACAGGGGCGTTCCCAGGTGCACGGTGTCAAACCGTCCCAGTCCCTGTCCCCGCAGATTAGGGTGGTGGCTTGTGCTGACAGACCATCCTGTCAGAAATGTGGGGAAGGGCTAATTAATTATGATCATTGACACCTTCGCCAGATGCTGCCATGGGACGTGTGCTCTGACGGTAAAGGTTCAGGTAATTAATTCTGTTGGAACAGCACTTTCCAAGCAATGTGCTTTTACCTGGCTCACCAGGAAGCTAGGTTTATTTTGGAGGACACTCCCTGGAGTGGGCCAGCTGGTGCTTGCTCACCTCCTAGCAGGGTCAGAGGGTGCCTGGGCATCAGTCTGTCTCGCTCTGGCACAGGGATGTCCGTTGGGGGAAGTACATTCTTCCCAGACCTCAGCACAACTCAGCTCAAGAGCTCTCCCATCTCTCCTCTGCCTTGTTTTCCTATGGTCTGCAAAGTCACCTAACTGTGGGGGGGGACTTCACCAGCTTTCAATCCCTTCCTCCCACCCTTGCCCGTCATCACACGGATCTGGGTCTGTTTTGTTCCTGATGTGCCCCGAGCTCCTGGAACAGTGTGCGGCACACAGTAGGTGCTCAATCAGTGAGCACATCTTTAATAATGACAGAACAGGTGCCAAAGTCTTGCTAGGTAATTAATCAGCGTTATGTGTTGGCACCATTCTAAGCACTTCCAATGGACTGACCCCCTAATCCTCACAAAGCCCCCTGGGAAGGGGACTATGATCCACTTCCATTTTAAAGTGACTTAAGTCCCTTGACAAAAGCCACATGGCTGCAGTGTTGCAGAGCTGAACCTTGAACCTGGGTGTCCTCCAGGTGCCAGAGTCTGCCTCTGACCTGCGTGGAGCCCAAGACTCAGACAGTGCTCTGATTCTCTACCACGGAGAAATGAACCACTCTAAAACCTAGTGGCCATAAAAAGCCCCCATTATATTTTGCTCATAATTTTCGGAGTGAGGATTTGGGCACCTGGAGAACAGTTTGTGTCTGCTCCACAGGGACAGGCCTTTGCAGGGTGGCCCACGAGACTCTCACCGCGATGGCATGATGGGGCCACTTATTTGGGTCTTAGTTCTGGCTGTTGGCTGGCTCCTCAGTCCTTCCCCCATCACACCGGCCAGGCTGTGACGTCTGTCACATGCATGCCACCTGGGCTGGCTCGGTAGCCACCGTGGGGTCACTGGGTATCTCTGTCCCCGTAACATCTTGGCTTCCTCAAGGTCAGTCGCACCTATTCTACCGGCCTCCCCCCAACGACTGGAGCTGCCAGTTGTTTAAGTCCCACTCCCAGAAACCAGCACAGCATCCCTGCTGCCATTGTCTACTGGTCACAACCAAAGACCACCCCCTGTTTGCAGGGGGACAAACCACACAGGACTATAGCCATGGAAACACGCACCCTGAAGTCCATGTGAATTCTGAAGGACAGACACTACCCAGAGGCAGGTCCCATGTGTCCCCAGAGTCTTGAACACCCATGCTGTCCCATCTGTCTTTCCAGTAAAGCACTCTTCTCCCCACTCCGTGAGACTTCCACACCTTCACCGGTTACCTGCCTTGGTCCTTGGCTGCTCCGTGTCCTCCAATTCTAGCCCTAGGCCTGAGACAACCCCTAGGGGCTCCCAAAGTGTGGCTGACCACCTTCTGAATGGGGGAGGGTCTTGTTAACATGCTGACCCCCAGGACCCTCCCCAGACTCCAGAACTAGGACACTGGGGTGGGGGGCAGGGGATCTGTATTCAACATCCCCCCTGGGTGAGTCTGACGCTCTCCAGCATCTAGGAACCACTGTCAGAGTTTATGCCTCCTTGCCCACCTCCCCCAGATCCCCCGCATCTGTGCCAGGCCCAGGATGACCTCTGAACCACACCAACCCCCCAGCAGCACTGGGCCCAAACCGTCACCGCCCTTCCATGAGGTGTCAGATGGGGTTCAGGACAGAAGGACCTGTCCAGTCTCTGCCCTTGGCTCCAGCCATATCACTCTGCCCGTCCCCTTAGGACCCCAACCAGGCCCGAGGGCACAGATGGGTGCAGCCTCTGGGGGGCCCTGGGTGGGGAGGTCCTGCCAGCTCTCACACTGGCTCCTCAGGATGGACTGAGGGGCTGGGCTTCCAGTCCCCAGGCCAAGACCTTCAGTCCTGCAGTAGCAGGAAGGAATCCAGAAGCCCCCCGTGTGTCTATAACTCCAATGACCCTGCAGTGAGTCACCTGCCCATCCACAGCCCCTCTCCGTCCACACCAGGCCGCAGTCCAGCCATAGGACTGCACCCCCAGCAGACCTGTGGGAGCTCCCACAATCAGAGCTCACCCAGTGCCTCTCCCTCCCATTGTCGCTCCTAGATCTCACTTCAGGCTCCAGGTGGGCAGCTCAGTGAGAGACAAAGTCAACTGTCCTATTTGTCTCCAGACTGTCCACTCTCAGAAGCCTGGGGTGTGATGGAAAGTTCTGGAACCCCTGAGTTTGAGACCCCTGAGAGCTGGCTTTGTGCCAGCACACAGACTTCCTCTGCCTCCCCTCACTCAAGCATCACAACAGCCCCCCCCCCGCCAGTTGCTACCAGCCCATACCATGGATGAGGAAGCTGAAGCAGGAGAGATCGGGATCCTGGGGCCCCACCAGCAAGCTGAAGCTCCGACCTCCCACCCCCTAGTGCCGCCCAGTGCCACCAGCTCTGCGGGCCTAGAGCCATCACCAACCCTGGGGCAATGACTTTGGGGCTCCACCACCAGCACACCTGGGAACCAGAGGTCACGTCCAGTGGCCCCACAGACGCATCTACACCTGGGGTCCTGGCGCCGGGCGAACTCGGGTGAAAGTCATTTCCAACGGAGCCACTAACTGGGACCTACAGGTGCCAGTCTGAACCCATAACTTACTCTAAGTTTGTGTCCAGCCCATGCTGTGCTCTGTGAATGCTGAGTGGCCTTTGGCCAAAAGCAATAAAATTCTGACCTAGAAACGTGAAAAGGACTTCGAAGTTATGAGCCCCAAGCCCTGGCCTGCAGGCTGGCTGAGGATGGAAGGAGAAAAGCAGAGCAGCCATTTCCCCTGTGTTCCTCCCTCCAGGCCTCCAGGAACCTCTGGGATGGAGAGGGAGGTGCCCAGCACAGGGAGGGGCCCTGGCAGGGTCACCTTGCCCTTGAGGACTTCCAACCATCTCCAGCGAGGCAGCCCAGGGAGGAGGAGCAAATGGGAGGCTGAAACCCTGCCAAGGTCACTGTGTCTCCCTCTATACTTATGGATAGAATTTTCCAGCTTAGGCTCAAAGCTTAGACGGGGCCTCTTACTCCAGTCCGATATGAGTTTTGAGATCAGTTCACCTCTGGCTGACCATAGGAGGAAAGAATTTCAAGAAGGGAAGCCGAGAGCCATAGGGCTAAGCTTGCAATCTCTGGCCTAACTTACCCACCCAGTGGTTTCTGGGACAAAGTGGAAAAGTAGAGGTAGGTCCTGTCTGCATGCGCTCACGACGCTGAAGATGCTGGGGTTCGGATCCCGTGGTCAAGAAGAATTCTTGAGATGTCTTCTTTGCAAAAACATGGTTTTATTAAAGCATGGGAACAGGACCCTTGGGCAGAAAGGGCTTCTCTTCTGCTGTGCGGGTGACTGATTCTATACTTTCAAGTTGGGAGGGGATTAGGGACAGCAGAAGCCTCCTAGGTATTTTGGAAACAAGGTTTCCAGGCCCCTGAGGGGGCTAGCTGTTGTTAGAGAAAGGTCATTCATTACTGTCTAGTCCAACCCTAGTCATGAGACCTTTCAGATGCGTATGGGTGGGCCCTATGCGTGGAGGATGATTGCCAGTATGTATCTTGGGGGGTAGATAAAGGACATTTCCGAAGCAATTTTTATACATTAAAGATGACTTCCGGGATCCTGGAGGTCAAGATAATGTTAAGCTAAGGTTGCCTTCAGCCTTTAGTCAAGTATTAACACGGAAGCAGTTGAGTTCCTACAAGAATGTCACTCCGCCTGTTTCAAGAACTTGTCAGTGGCTGTAAGTAGTAAGGAAATTCAATTTTTCCTTTTACCTTTGTTTCCCACGTCACTGACCCCATGTCAGTGGAAAGAAGCACAGGAAAGAACCTGTATGGGCTTCGGCCTTACAGCACAGTGACCTTGGCCCCAGTAACCATGGCTGTGATAAATTAGATCAGAGCTCCTCCTCCTTTGTGGGTGGGGAGTGGCCAGAGAGGCAGAGGTGGGCAAGGCAGGAATGAAGGAGAAGGCCCTCTCCCCCTCTGTCAATCGTACACTGTGGCCGATGCTGTCCATATCCCAGGCAGAGCCCTCCTTAACACTCCCCATCCCAGACCTTACCACTAGAACGTTCCAGCAAGTGCCCATGAGTTTCCATTTGAGACCTCCTCTCGGGCTGCCTGCCAGGCAGACAGCCTTCCACCAGTGACAGGGAAGGACCCGGTAAGGACCTGGAGGACACCCCCCACGGCTCCCTGGCCCATTGGTGGGATAGCTGGGAGGGGTGTTCTACAAAGTCTCCTAGCCTTCCCCACTGGGAGTGAGCCCCAGTTGCCCTCAGTGGTGAGTGTTCAAAAAATGCACTTTGGTGTGCTGACGTTGAGCCCTACCAAGCAGTGTGGTCTTAGGTACATTATCGCAAGTCCCGAATCCAATATCCTCCTCAGTGAGGATGCTCACCGACCCGACACATTGCTGGGGAGATTTGTGATCACTGGTGCCAAATGCTTGGACCAGCTTCTGTGTGCAGCTGGTGCTTCATCCAGTGTGTGTTCCCTGGGTGGCAGGGGTGGGGGGGACATCCATTCTTTGCCTCCCCAGTACCCATGTCCTCTTATTTCAACAACAGCCCTTGATTTGGGAAAGGATCAAAGAAAGATACTCCCAGTTCTTCCACCCTTTGTCTGTGGTTCTGGGTGAGGCTTCCCCCCAGGCCTCAGCTGGCCAGGCCATGACATTAACCTGGCCGTGGTTATGGGCTCAGGGATGTTCACATGGCCTAGAAAGAGCCAACAAGGGGCGCCTGGGTGGCTCAGTTGTTTAGGCCGCTGCCTTCGGCTCAGGTCGTGATCTCAGGGTCCTGGGATCAAGTTCCGCATCGGGCTCTCTGCTCGGCGTGGAGCCTGCTTCCCTCTCACTCTCTCTGCCTGCCTCTCTGCCTACTTGTGATCTCTCTCTGTCAGATAAATAAATAAAATCTTTAAAAAAAAAAAAAAAAGAAAGAGCCAACAAGGTACAACAAAACACTGGCCAGGAAAGCTGGGACAGAGGTGTGTGGTGTTTGCTTCCAGAATTGAACTTGAGGGGACAGAAAGCCTGCTGGTAACCTCCTCCCAGCACACGGGATCTGAGAATGGAGCCAATGGGACAGAACCCCGGCAAAGAGCGAGAGAGACTCGGAATCAGGGACATTGTTTTAGCTCCTTCCTGATTAAGACATTCCTGAAGCCCCACTCTTCAACTTTTCACTCATCTATGTTAATACCTCCCCTTTGTGCTGAAGCCAGTTGGATGTGAATTTTCTTCTTATCATCTGCAACTGGAAGTATTGACACAGACACTTATTATTACTAATATTATGGTTGTTGCTATTATTTACCATCAGTCTTGTTTCCCAATTTGTGTGAACGGGCTGACCCTGATGGCATCCTAGAGTCCAGCTCCAGCATGCTGGGATTCTAAGGAACCTGAGGGCCTGACGAGGCTTGGAGCTCCCAGAGGCATGAATGGATTTTCCTTGCTCAGTCCACAGGGAGGACGGCAAGCAGTGGGAGGGATATTGATAAAGACAAGTCAATCACAGCTTTCACTTACTCTCCTGCTGGGGGATTTGGTTCAAGAAAAGTGGTGTCAGGGGAGGGAAGAAGAACACCTTGCTGGGTCCCAGGATTGCTAGAAAATAGGAGGAGGTCCTGGTGACAATGAAACCCACAGGCTCATAAGAGTCTTCCCTACCTCTCGGGTTTGTAAAATGTATTCTTAACCATTTGAACCTTCTCATTGCATCAGAGCCCAGGAGAAAAAGGCAGCTCAGAGACGTTAAGTGGTTTGCCCAAGGTTGCACATCCCTCGGAGAGCTAAGCCAGCACTTGCCACCTGCCCAGTCCTCAGTCTCCCCAGATGGCTCCTGTCTCAGGTGTCCAAGGGCAGCTGAGCTGATGATGGACACTTCTGGCTGACCACACATGGCTGCTGGGTGGAAACTTCCTGCTATCAATTTGACCTCCCAGGGGCTTGTTAAGTGGGAAGAGGGCAGGAAGAGAGTAAGGGGGGGGGGGGGGAGCGATGTCTGTTGCATGCAGCAGCACTGTGACATCCTGAAGCTAAGAACTGAGGCACTGGAGCCCCAGAGATCCTGGCTCCACCGCTCAGATCAGTGGGACCTGGGACCCGTGACTTAACTCCTCTGTACCTTATTCCCTCCCCTGTAAAATAGGCACTAATAAAGAGTCCCTACCTAACTGGTCGGTCACCTAGTATTTACGAGTTGCTCAGGGGTGCCAGGCCCACAGTGGATGCTATGTAAGGGTCCATGAGTAACCTATTTGTAGAGAGAACATGCCCCAGGACAGATAAGTCCCCTTGGATCTCAGACGTCCTCTAAAACCTTGGCCCTGACTCTGAAGCCTTCACCCCCTCACCCCTCGCTCTTGACTATTCTGCACAATCCAAATGGCAAACAGCCCTCTTTTCTCTTGGGCTTTGTGCCTGAGCTCATCTCAGGCCTCAGGTCTGGCCTCCTTTCTCACCAAACCTCATCCTTTTGGTCCTCTTAACCCAGCTGCTGAGGCTGCCTCTTTCAGGAAACCCTCCTTGAGCCCACATTCCTTCCTTCAGCTTCTCTCCAGTGTGCCTGAGCTCTGAGGCCAGGTCTTCAGTCCTGCCTCCACCCCAGACACACACACACACACACACACACACTGACTGGCTCCAGTCAAATCACTGCCTCTCCCTGGGCCTCAGTTTCCTCATCTGACCAGTGAAGATGATCATGCCTGCCTGACGCATTTTACAAGATTTGGATGAAGAACAAATGGACGAGCGGCTGGGTCAGAAAGTGCTCTGAAATGCCAGGAACCATGCGGGGGCTGTGGTTGCGGTAAGCTCTTATGGCGCTGAGGGTCCTGGCCACAGGTCCTGGGAGCCAACGCCCCATGGTCAAGCCTGGGTGAGCTGCAGGCTGGTCCGGCGTGCACCTGGGCTCTGGCGCTGGGAGACTGGTGAGTCACATCCATTGCCTCTGGTTGGTTATTTCTCATCTCTGCAAGGGGGAGACCTTCTGCCCACCTCCCAGGGGAGGCATGGTGGTTAGGGGAGGGTGGGCCGATGAGGGAAAATCACAGAGCGGGACAGGGAAGGGCCTGGGCAGAGCGGCATGGGAAGTGTCTGAGGTCTCTGCAGCCAGTCTGGTTGCACTATGGGAAGAGAAGCGGGGCCAGGCAGGAAGGTTTAAGTCTGGTTAATCAAGGCGCTGGGGCCTGTGGCAGGAAACAGAGAGCCTGGGAAGGCAGCTTTCTGACACTTTCACCCTGTATTCCACCCTGTCTTCCCTCTCTTCTAGGGTGGGGGAGGCAAAACTGAGGTCAGGGGCTAGTGCAATGCAAAGATTTTCATCCAACTAGCCATCTTGCACCCTTGTCTCTGTGTAAAAATGATGTGGCTGTTAAGGAGGTGATCCCACGAGTGCTAAGGGGAAATGTGTTTCTCCCCAGGGCTCCCCACATTCCTGCTTCTCAGTGCAAGGCAGCCCTGACTTTCCTCTGCCATGGCCTGGGAGGGAAGAGAGACCAGGAGCCGGGCTGCCTGGACTGAATGTACCAGGGAACACACGGAAAGGCATGGGGATGCGTTAGAACCTGCCTGGTCCCCCACAGCCCCCAACCGGGGCTTCAGCTTCCTTTCCAGCCTCCCACCTCCCTCTTCCACCAGGTGGCCAGGGCAATGTTTTAAAAAGTAGATTAGATCGCATCCCTCCAGGCTCAAAATCCTCCGGTGGCTTCTAGCAGCACTTGGGGAAAACTCGCCACAACCTCCTGTCCACCCGCAGTCTAGAATGCCCTTCCCCAGCTCTCCCTGCCCCCTGGCATTCCCCCCATCTTTGATGTCTCCCCTGAACTAGAGTCAGCCCCCACTATGTACCTATCATTTTCCATACGGACCCCTGGGATCTGGCTCCTAAGCTCTCTGACACCCTGGGGGGACAGGGACTCTGTCTGTCTACCACTGAAACTCCAGTGCTCACCGCAGGGCCTAGTGGGTGTTTGATAAAGATTCATTTATTATGCAAGTGAAGGAATGAATCAAGAGATTCATGTAATAGGGCATTCCTGTTTTACAGAGCAGGTCTTACTGGAGGTCACGGGACTGGGACTCAAATTCTTATCTTCCAGGCCAGCCTCTGACTTACAGTTGCTCCTAATTTCACTAGGAACCCTGGGGACAAGGTGGTGAGAAAGTGAGGGGCCAGAGGAGAGACACCAAATCCATTTCTCTCTTCCTAGGTGAAGCTCCCCCAGCCCAGCTCTCCCCAGCATAAGAAGAGGTGGAAGGCATCAGACAGACGGAAATGGGAGACAGGCTGAGGTAAGTCCACAGCCTCTGGAGCCAGACTGACCATGTTCAAATTCCTCATCTTCCAATTACAGGCTGTTTGACCTGGGGCAACTCAACCAACGTCTCTGATGGACAGAGAGCAAAAGGAGCCCAGGGAAGGCTTTCAGTAGCTAGGGGCTGGATGATACAGCTGGCCACAAAGGGATGAACTGGAAGGAGACAAGTTGGACATAAGGAGCCCAATGGCCATGTGTAATAATAGTCCAGACCCAATGCACCTGTAGTGAATGAAAGCTAAGTTGGAGTCTGTGAGTCCCATCCTTGTCCCACACCTGGGTGACAAAGAGGTGTTCAAGCAGCATGGCACCCTGCCCCATTCCTCCCCTCGAAACAACATTTGCTACTCACACCAGAGGTCCCATCACAGCTCTTCCTCCCTGCAACCCTCTGATACCATCCTGTATTTTTTGCAAAGATAGCCCCCAAAACCCCACATTTGTCAAAATCCAGATTTGAGTCCATTGAGCAAGACAATCTGAGATCTGACTGATACCACTGAAATAATTGAAAAGTAATGAATTTTAATTTTGTAAAAATGAATTTTAGTTTTGTAAAAAATGGCAAATGTGTAGTGTAAAATATTCAAGCAATGCTGAATATTACCAAGAAAAAGCTCAATATTTGCTGAATCTCATTCTAGGCACCTCTCCATGCACATATGCAGCATAGAAGGAAAGATAGATGAGGAAAAATGAAATTGTACATGCTATTTTTAATTAAAAAGTACTGGAAGTAACTTTACTTAAATTTAACAGAAGGATTAAAAATTACAGTGAAATAAAATATTAACTTCAGATAAATGGTATTTCACAAGAGATTTTTTTCCTTCAAAAATATAGTTAAGAAGAAAACATAAAATATTAAGATGTTGTGGTCATGCTTTAAAAAAACTGTTTTTATTATTACACTTTAATTTTAGATTGAATGTATTGACTCCTTGGTAATGTTAGGAAATTAGCATACTTACACTGTTCCTTAAAACATTATTACCTTGTCAGGGTTCATAACATTCCACGCTGTTCTGGAAGCACAATTATCATGGCAACTTAGAGTGAGCTCTGCATTTAAGGAGAATCCGTTCTCACCCCTAGTCCTTCCTTTCTTCTTTTTTATCTTAACTTTTAACCCTACCTTTACCTTTCCTTTGTTCTATTTTCATTTCAAATTTTTGTTAATAGAATTTTTTTTCCCCAAAGACTCATGAATGTTGTTTCCTGAGTTCTGCACATTTGTGAATGTCTCTGTTGCCTTTTCACTTGAAAGACAACTTGGCTGGGTATAAAATTCAGGTTTGTACTTTCTTTCCCTTGGAACTTTGAAGACATTGTTCCACTGTCTTCGAGCATTACCATGAAAATGAAGATATTTGTACCAGCCTGATTTTCTCCTATGTTCTGATTTCAACTTTTTTACCTGGACAACCAGATGAATCTTTTCTTTTTGAAGCCCAGTGATTTCATTCAGACTTGTCTCGGAGCTGATATTTCTTTGGCAATTTTTCCTTCAAGACTATGTGCACTTTAGATATGGAAATTCATATTTTTATATCAAGGCTATTGTTTTAGTATGTCTTTGAATATTTTTATACCATTTGTCCCAGGCAAGGCTGCTTTGTTGGATAACCTTTGTCTTTTATGCTTCTCATCATTCTAATCTTTGATCAAAAAAAGTTCTTCTGAAGATGGCGGAGAAGTAGCAGGCTGAAACTACATCAGGTAGCAGGAGATCAGCTCGATAGCTTATCTAAACATTGCAAACACCTACAAATCCAACAGGAGATCGAAGAGAAGAAGAACAGCAACTCTAGAAACAGAAAATCAACCACTTTCTGAAAGGTAGGACTGGCGAAGAAGTGAATCTAAAACGACGGGAAGATAGACCGCGGGGGGAGGGGCCAGCTCCCGGCAAGTGGCGGAGGAACGGAGCACAAAATCAGGACTTTTAAAAGTCTGTTCCACTGAGGGACATTGCTCCAGAGGCTAACCCAGGGTGAAGCCCACGCGGGGTCAGCGTGGCCGCAGGTCCCGCAGGGTCACAGAAGGATCGGGGGTGTCGGAGTGTCACAGAGCTCGCAGGTATTAGAACGGAGAAGCCGGCTACAGAGACAGAGCCGAGGACTGAACTCTCAGCTCGGGGTTACCTTGAACTGGTCACAGGCTGGGTGAGCTCGGAGCGCGGCTAGAGGCTGGGGATATGGGAGTGATTGGGTGCTGTCCTCTGGGGGCGCACTGAGGAGTGGGGCCCCAGGCTCACGGCTCCTCTGGGCCAGAGACTAGGAGGCCGCCATTTTCATTCCCGTCCTCCGGAACTCTATGGAAAACGTTCAGGGAACAGAAGCTCCCAAAAGCGAACCTGAGCCGATTACTTAGTCCGGCACCCGGTAAGGGCGGTGCAATCCCGCCTCGGGCAAAACACTTGAGAGTCACTACAACAGGCCCCTCCCCCAGAAGATCAACAAAATATCCAGCCAGGACGAAGTTCATCTATCAAGGAAAGTAGGTTCAACTCCTAAGAAAACAGCACAATTCCAGAGGAGGAGAAAGCAAAGCACGGAACTCATGGCTTTCTCCCCATGATTCTTTAGTCTTGCGGCTACTTCAATTTTTTTTTCTTTTTTCATTTTTCAATTTTTTTCTTTTTTCTTCTTCTGCTAAATTTTTTAAAACATTTACCCTTTTCTTTTTTAACGTTTTTTGACTAGTTCATCTAAATATATATATTTTTCTTTCTTTTTTATATTTTTTTATTTGTTTTATTTTTTAAATTTGTTTCTTTTTTTTTTTTTTTCAGAACCTGTTTTTATCCCCTTTCTCCCCCCCACAATTAGGGGGTCTCTTCTGATTTGGTTACAGCGCATTTTTCTGGGGTCTTTGCCACCCTTTTAGTAGTTTATTTGCTCCTTCATATCCTCTTATCTGGACAAAATGACAAGGCAGAAAAAATCACCACAAACAAAAGAACAAGAGACAATACCGAAGGCTAGGGACCTAATCAACACAGACATTGGTAATATGTCAGATCAAGAGTTCAGAATGACGATTCTGAACATTCTAGCCGGGCTCGAAAAAGGCATGGAAGATATTAGAGAAACCCTCTCTGGAGATATTAAAGCCCTTTCTGGAGAAATTAAAGAACTAAAATCTAACCAAGTTGAAATCAAAAAAGCTATTAATGAGGTGCAATCAAAAATGGAGGCTCTCACTGCTAGGATAAATGAGGCAGAAGAAAGAATTAGTGATATAGAAGACCAAATGACAGAGAATAAGGAAGCCGAGCAAAAGAGGGACAAACAGCTACTGGACCATGAGGGGAGAATTCGAGAGATAAGTGACACCATAAGAAGAAA
Organism: Meles meles; assembly: GCF_922984935.1. Classification (NCBI taxonomy): domain Eukaryota; kingdom Metazoa; phylum Chordata; class Mammalia; order Carnivora; family Mustelidae; genus Meles; species Meles meles. The sequence goes on from NC_060066.1 coordinate 195,072,405, forward strand.
CAACATTAGAATCATTGGGATTCCAGAAGAAGAAACAGAGAGGGGAGCAGAAGGTCTATTGGAGAGAATCATTGGAGAGAATTTCCCTAATATGGCAAAGGGAACAAGCATCAAAATCCAGGAGATGCAGAGAACCCCCCTCAAAGTCAACAAGAATAGGCCCACACCCCATCACCTAATAGTAAAATTTACAAGTCTTAGTGACAAAGAGAAACATACAATGGTAAAAATATTAGATTGGCGGCAGACTTATCCACAGAGACCTGGCAGGCCAGGAAGAGCTGGCATGATATATTCAGAGCACTAAATGAGAAAAACATGCAGCCAAGAATACTCTATCCAGCTAGGCTATCATTGAAAATAGAAGGAGAGATAAAAAGCTTCCAGGACAAACAGAAACTGAAAGAATTTGCAAACACCAAACTAGCTCTACAGGAAATATTGAAAGGGGTCCTCTAAGCAAAGAGAGAGCCTAAAAGTAGTAGATCAGAAAGGTACAGAGACAATATACAGTAACAGTCACCTTACAGGCTAATAATGGCACTAAATTCATATCTCTCAATAGTTACCCTGAATGTTAATGGGCTAAATGCCCCAATCAAAAGACACAGGGTATCAGAATGGATAAAAAAAACAAAACCCATCAGTATTTTGCCTACAAGAAACTCATTTTAGACGCGGAGACACCTCCAGATTTAAAGTGAGGGGGTGGAAAACAATTTACCATGCTAATGGGCATCAGAAGAAAGCTGGGGTGGCAATCCTTATATCAGATCAATTAGATTTTAAGCCAAAGACTATAATAAGAGATGAGGAAGGACACTATATCCTACTCAAAGGGTCTGTCCAACAAGAAGATCTAACAATTTTAAATATCTATGCCCCTAACGTGGGAGCAGCCAACTATATCAACCAATTAATAACAAAATCAAAGAAACACATCAATAATAATACAATAATAGTAGGGGACTTTAACACTCCCCTCACTGAAATGGACAGATCATCCAAGCAAAAGATCAACAAGGAAATAAAGGCCTTAAATGACACACTGGACCAGATGGACATCACAGATCTATTCAGAACATTTCATCCCAAAGCAACAGAATACACATTCTTCTCTAGTGCACATGGAACCTTCTCCAGAATAGATCACATCCTGGGTCACAAATCAGGTCTCAACCGGTATCAAAAGATTAGGATCATTCCCTGCATATTTTCAGACCACAATGCTCTGAAGCTAGAACTCAATCACAAGAGGAAAGCTGGAAAGAACCCAAATACATGGAGACTAAACAGCATCCTTCTAAAGAATGAATGGGTTAACCAGGAAATTAAAGAAGAATTGAAAAAATTCATGGAAACAAATGATAATGAAAACACAACAGTTCAAAATCTGTGGGACACAGCAAAGGCAGTCCTGAGAGGAAAATATATAGCGGTACAAGCCTTTGTCAAGAAACAAGAAAGGTCTCAAGTACACAACCTAACCCTACACGTAAAGGAGCTGGAGAAAGAACAAGAAAGAAACCCTAAACCCAGCAGGAGAAGAGAAATCATAAAGATCAGAGCAGAAATCAATGAAATAGAAACCAAAAAAACAATAGAAAAAATCAATGAAACTCGGAGCTGGTTCTTTGAAAGAATCAATAAGATTGATAAACCCCTGGCCAGACTCATCAAAAAGAAAAGAGAAAGGACCCAAATAAATAAAATCATGAATGAAAGAGGAGAGATCACAACTAACACCAAAGAAATACAATTATAAGAACATACTATGAGCAACTTTATGCCAACAAATTTGACAATCTGGAAGAAATGGATGCATTCCTAGAGACATATAAACTACCACAACTGAACCAGGAAGAAATAGAAAACCTGAACAGGCCCATAACCAGTAAGGAGATTGAAACAGTCATCAAAAATCTCCAAACAAGGGGCGCCTGGGTGGCTCAGTGGGTTAAGCCGCTGCCTTCGGCTCAGGTCATGATCTCAGGGTCCTGGGATCGAGTCCCGCATCGGGCTCTCTGCTTGTCAGGGAGCCTGCTTCCCTCTCTCTCTCTCTGCCTGCCTCTCTGTCTGCTTGTGGTCTCTCTCTGTCAAATAAATAAATAAAATCTTAAAAAAAAAAAATCTCCAAACAAACAAAAGCCCAGGGCCAGACGGCTTCCCAGGGGAATTCTACCAAACATTTAAAGAAGAACTCATTCCTATTCTCCTGAAACTGTTCCAAAAAATAGAAACGGAAGGAAAACTTCCAAACTCATTCTATGAGGCCAGCATCACCTTGATCCCAAAACCAGACAAGGATCCCACCAAAAAAGAGAACTACAGACCAATATCCTTGATGAACACAGACGCAAAAATTCTTGCCAAAATACTAGCCAATAGGATTCAACAGTACATTAAAAGGATTATTCACCACGATCAAGTGGGATTTATTCCAGGGCTGCAGGGTTGGTTCAACATCCGCAAATCAATCAATGTGATACAACACATTAATAAAAGAAAGAACAAGAACCATATGATACTCTCAATAGATGCTGAAAAAGCATTTGACAAAGTACAGCATCCCTTCCTGATCAAAACTCTTCAAAGTGTAGGGATAGAGGGCACATACCTCAATATTATTAAAGCCATCTATGAAAAACCCACCGCAAATATCATTCTCAATGGAGAAAAACTGAAAGCTTTTACGCTAAGGTCAGGAACACGGCAGGGATGTCCATTATCACCACTGCTATTCAACATAGTACTAGAAGTCCTAGCCTCAGCAATCAGACAACAAAAAGAAATTAAAGGCATCCAAATTGGTAAAGAAGAAGTCAAACTATCACTCTTCACAGATGATATCATACTATATGTGGAAAACCCAAAAGACTCCACTCCAAAACTGCTAGAACTTGTACAGGAATTCAGTAAAGTGTCAGGATATAAAATCAATGCACAGAAATCAGTTGCATTTCTGTACACCAACAACAAGACAGAAGAAAGAGAAATTAAGGAGTCAATCCCATTTACAATTGCACCCAAAACTATAAGATACCTAGGAATAAACCTAACCAAAGAGGCTAAGAATCTATACACAGAAAATTATAAAGTACTCATGAAAGAAATTGAGGAAGACACAAAGAAATGGAAAAATGTTCCATGCTCCTGGATTGGAAGAATAAATATTGTGAAAATGTCCATGCTACCTAAAGCAATCTACACATTTAATGCAATCCCTATCAAAATACCACCCATTTTTTTCAAAGAAATGGAACAAATAATCCTCAAATTTATATGGAACCAGAAAAGACCTCGAATAGCCAAAGGAATATTGAAAAAGAAAGCCAAAGTTGGTGGCATCCCAATTCCGGACTTCAAGCTCTATTACAAAGCTGTCATCATCAAGACAGCATGGTACTGGCACAAAAACAGACACATAGATCAGTGGAACAGAATAGAGAGCCCAGAAGTAGACCCTCAACTCTATGGTCAACTAATCTTCGACAAAGCAGGAAAGAATGTCCAATGGAAAAAAGACAGCCTCTTCAATAAATGGTGCTGGGAAAATTGGACAGCCACATGCAGAAAAATGAAATTGGACCACTTCCTTACACCACACACGAAAATAGACTCCAAATGGATGAAGGACCTCAGTGTGAGAAAGGAATCCATCAAAATCCTTGAGGAGAATGCAGGCAGCAACCTCTTCGACCTCAGCCGTAGCAACATCTTCCTAGGAACAACAGCAAAGGCAAGGGAAGCAAGGGCAAAAATGAACTATTGGGATTTCATCAAGATCAAAAGCTTTTGCACAGCAAAGGAAACAGTTAACAAAACCAAAAGACAACTGACAGAATGGGAGAAGATATTTGCAAACGACATATCTGATAAAGGACTAGTATCCAAAATCTATAAGGAACTTAGCAAACTCAACACCCAAAGAACAAACAATCCAATTAAGAAATGGGCAGAGGACATGAACAGACATTTCTGCAAAGAAGACATCCAGATGGCCAACAGACACATGAAAAAGTGCTCCACGTCACTCGGCATCAGGGAAATACAGATCAAAACCACAATGAGATATCACCTCACACCAGTCAGAATGGCTAAAATTAACAAGTCAGGAAATGACAGATGCTGGTGAGGATGCGGAGAAAGGGGAACCCTCCTCCACTGTTGGTGGGAATGCAAGCTGGTGCAACCACTCTGGAAAACAGCATGGAGGTTCCTCAAAATGTTGAAAATAGAACTACCCTATGACCCAGCAATTGCACTACTGGGTATTTACCCTAAAGATACAAACATAGTGATCCGAAGGGGCACGTGTACCCGAATGTTTATAGCAGCAATGTCTACAATAGCCAAACTATGGAAAGAACCTAGATGTCCATCAACAGATGAATGGATAAAGAAGATGTGGTATATATACACAATGGAATACTATGCAGCCATCAAAAGAAATGAAATCTTGTCATTTGCGACGACGTGGATGGAACTAGAGCGTATCATGCTTAGTGAAATAAGTCAATCGGAGAAAGACAACTATCATATGATCTCCCTGATATGAGGACATGGAGAAGCAACATGGGGGGTTAGGGGGATAGGAGAAGAATAAATGAAACAAGATGGGACTGGGAGGGACACAAACCATAAATGACTCTTAATCTCACAAAACAAACTGGGGGTTGCTGGGGGGAGGTGGGATTGGGAGAGGGGGAGGGGGCTATGGACATTGGGGAGGGGAGGCGAACCATAAGAGACTATGGACTCTGAAAAACAACCTGAGGGTTTTGAAGGGTCAGGGGTGGGAGGTTGGGGGAACAGGTGGTGGGTAATGGGGAGGGCACGTTTTGCATGGAGCACTGGGTGTTGTGCAAAAACAATGAATACTGTTATGCTGAAAAAAATAAATAAAATAGAAAAAAAAAAGTTCTTCTTTTCTACGTAATGTTGAACCACTTTCTCTAGCTTATCCACAAGGTTCCTTATTGTAGCTTTAACTATACTCATTTTGTTTCTAATGTGGTTTTAATCTCTTCTGTTTCTTTCCTCTCTCTATCTCTATTTCATTCTTAAGAATAGCCAGCTTGATTTTCATCTCATGATGGCATTTTATAATCACTCCTTTCATTCCTCTTATTTCTTATTTGAGTCTTTCTAAAGAGACACCGTGTCCTTTGAAATTAAAGAAAAAAGTATTTTTTCCCATTTCTTTGGGAAATTCCTCTTGTGATATATTTTGTCATCTGCCTTTGCTTATGTTCCCTTTCTCCTTTCTGGCAGCATCCATACACGTTCCTGTGTTGGTTTCTTATTAGCTTATTTTGGATGGGACCAACATTCTGTAGAAGGGTATCATGGAAAGGAGTGGGAGGACGGCCTCAGGAAGACTACCGCTTCCCTTTGGGTTTGTCATCTTAGACTCTCCCTTGCAGAAGCCTGTGTCGTGGGAACACAGCTTGGTGTTTGACACCCAGCAGTCAGTGTGACCCCAGCAAAGTCCCTGGGGAGTCTCAGTACTCTAAGCTAAGAATTTCTAGATAAAGTTCTCGGGTCTGAAATACTTTATCTGGAATGTGTCCCATAAAACCTCAACTTTTCCAGTCCACAAAACATACAGGGGATATGTGTATGGATTCTCAGTTTCTTCTGTGTGCTGGTCTAGATTTCACAGTATTGGGGCAGAAAGGCTTCAGGATTTGTGATTCACGGCTGTGGCAATTTCTGATTTCAATAAAAATTCATGAAAAAAAAACCCAACTTCCCCTATCTACCATTTGTTGTCGATGACTCATCAATTTCAAGAGAGAAACAGGATTCAAATGTCCTTAGGCCATCATTTCTACCTGGAAATTAAATATTTTTTCATCTCAATTTCTCTCTCAATTCTGACACCATCCCTAAGAGGTGAGCAATGCTGTGTCACTCTGGGCTGGATAGTGATGGCAGCAGGACTGATAGCTAGAGGACTGAGGGCTTGACTATAAAGCCAGCACACTTGGTCATTTTAGGTAAGAACAGGCAGTGCTCACAATCACCCTGCTCTGCCACACTGACAAATCCTGATATGTTTGCCAAAATTCTCTCATACTTTAGGTTTTGATAGACTCAAGACCTACATGGCAAATGCATAGTACTCACTATGCTGCTCCCACACTCACCACTGGTGGCAGACGTCACTAATCAACCACAGTACTCTTTATTGTTCCTCTGCATCTTTCAACACTACCTTACAAGCAGACATTATCAAGGAAATAAAACCTATTTGCCACTCCCATATTAGAGATTATTCAGTCACATTAAACATTGACAGAAAATTCATAAAGACCTGAGTTGAATATTAGCTCTGTGACCTAAGCAATGTGACCTCAAGCAAGTCTTTACTTCTCTGAGTCACAGCTTTTTCATCTGCAATATGGGGATCCTTGTTATCACATATTATTATTGAAGTGGGGGCACCTGGGTGGCTCAGTCAATTGAGCATCCAACTCTTGGTTTCTGCTCAAGTCATGATTTCATGGGTTAAGGGATCGAGTCCCACATCAAGTTCCATGCTCAGTGGGGAGTCTGCTTGATATTCTCTCTCTCTGCTCCTCCCCAATAAAATAAATAAATAAATCTTTTTAAAAAATAATTTAAAGGAATACATTAGCTATATTAGTCATGGCTACATTTAAAAAAAAAAACTCCAAAACCTAGAAACTTAAAATAATACTCACTTATTTAGTTCATGAATCTGCAGCATGGCTAGAGGATTATTCTGGTCTGCACAGACTTGGCTCATCTTACCTGGATTAACTCACCTGTCTGTGGTCAGCTGGCAAGTCAGCTGGAGTTGGCTAATCTTTGATGGCTTTACTCAATGAATGACAGTTATCTGGCTGTCACCTGAGGTGATGAGGGTGATTACACTATAGGGTCTCTCATCCTCCATCAGGCTAGCCCAGGCTTATTCCCATAGCAGTGGTAGTATTCCAAGGGATCCCAATAGAATAATGCAGGGTCTCTTGGGGCCCAGGCTCTGCACTGTCATACTATTATTTCCATCCTGTTCTACTGGACAAGGGAAGTCACAAAGCCAGGCCAGGTAAGGGAGGTAAGGGGCAGGAAACAAATTTCACCACTTAATGAAAAGAGCTGCAAAGTCATATTGCAAAGGACTTTATTGCCAGAGGTGGGGAGGATTGTGGCCATTATTGCCATGAGTCTATTGTGGTATTTTTACATACTAACAGCCACAGCTGATACCCCATAAGGGGTTTTAGGAAAAAATTAAAAGTCACAAATTGCCTACTTTTTCTCTTAGGGAATGGAGCTTATATAGTCTAGGTATGGCAAACAGATTTCATCTTATGAATTAACTCCAGTATTGAATGAGATTGCAAAGCCCACCTTTGGTGGGAACAGTGTTGAAACCAATCCAGTCTTCCATCAGTCTGTGACAGGGTGTGGTGTGAAGTGTGCCACCATGTGTGTGCTGGACAGTGAGACATGAACTTAGAGGAGCCAGGCCCTACTTCATCATGCCCTCCCCACAGTTTCTCATGGATCACACAGCAATGAAAAGAAGGATCTTCTTTTGACAACAGAGCATTTTTTGGTGACCCTATGACAGTATGGTTGTCCACATTTTTTTTCACCAAAGCTGATAAGGACCAGGATTAATTCATGCAAGAGGAGGTCACTGGACATAGCACCAGAAAGCCTGGATTCTGATCCTAGGTTCCCGTGGAGTAGCTATGTGATGTCAGGAAAGTTTCTTCCTTCCTAGGGGTAGATGGTAGTAGGGAAGGGATGGTGGAGGAGAAGGAATGTTTTCTGGCCTGGAAAATGGGGTTCACCCAGATGAACTCTGAAATGTATAGAATCAGTTTGTCAAAGAGAAGCTGCCACTGAATCACCACACACAGCCTTCACTCCTACCTCCACCTTCTTCCTGGTGTCCTAAACAAACACCAGAAGGTCACTGTCTGTCCCCATGAAATTAATGGGCAATGGACCTGCCTCCTAATTTCATGCAAATCCTAATATACCTTATCATGAGGGGGGTTTTGTTCATCTGTACTTTTGGTGACACAATCCATCCCTGTCTCCAGCCGAGTCTCTAATCCCTGCAATTTCCATAGTGCTAGTAATTAGGGAAAAAAGTTTGAAACACAGAAATTTTTCACCATCTATGAGATTACACACTTTAAGGGAGTTTATTAAATTTATTTTGCAGTTACTGAGGAGATTAGATTAAGCTCACTGTGCAGCTCCAGAGGGCAAAACAAGGGCCATTGGGAGAATCTTCTAGGAGGTAGACTGGAATTCAAAGAGAAGAAGCACTTTCTGATGTCAGAGCCAGTTGGCAGCAAGTGAGTCACCCCTGGAAGGCAAAGGACCAAACCAGCAGGGTAGAGAACTTGGTATGTTCACTGAGGGAGATGGTGAAGAATAAGAGCAGTGGGTCATATCTGGGTCTATTTCCCAACTTGCACCTCTCAAGAGCTTGGACCAGAGTTAACTTTTCTAAGCTCCTGGCTCCCCAGATTCCCCCTATGAGCTGGTGACAGCGGTGCCTAGCACAGAGCAATGCTTGGCATGTGGGCATTCTATGATTTCGTTATTTAGAGTTGGAAGGGATCTTCTTTCCACTCCAGGTTTCCCCATTAGCAGTTGTGGAAATGGAAGCAGAGAGAGGTTAGGTAAATTATCAAATATCATACAGCCAATAAGTGGTGGAACAGGGATTTGAACCAGGGCACTCAGGTTCTGGAACCTTAAGTGTCCTTAGCCACTAGACTGTTCTTCAGCAACAGAGGGGTGAGTCACTTGACTCTTGAAAGAGTCCTCTACTGACTAGTCTGGAGGTTAATTTGGAGACACAAAATATGAGCCCTGTGATAGATTTAGAAACACATGACCATCATCTTGTGAAGAATGACCCAATGACACTGGTCACATTTACTGGATTGGGGCTAGCTGTGGAGCATTTGCTTGGCACCATCTCTGGACTCACATCAATGTATCAAATTTCCATACTGGTCTTAGATCAAACTACTGGGGAAATTGGCATGGGAAGTCCCCAAGCCAGTGGTTAGTGACAGATATGTCACCAGGGACAAATGTGCTCCTCGGGATCACTGTTGACAAAGACTCGGATTTAGGGCAAATGCTAGAAGGGCCTATGTTATAGGGAAGTGACATCAGGAGACAGAGTAGTATGACCAGAAACAGTAGGGACTCTCAGAAGTGAGGACACATAAAACCTGAGCCAGGCAAGAAGAAAGATAACAGAGACCTTCCTTGGAGGAAAACCTCAATAAAGTCTTTTCACTGGTTGCCTAGGGAGGAAACATCAGAAATTCAGAGACTTTGTTCAGTCATTCATCAGTGAATTCTTTAGCAGCATCTACATCTGCCTTATGTGCTGGTACCACTGGGATGAACACAAGACCTTGCCCATGGGGCTTACATTGTCCAGAGCTTCCATCCATCACAATAATGAATGCTGGCCACTGCCATAGACACACCCCCAAAATCTCAATGGCTTAACACAGTAAAAACTTCGTTCTTACTCACATCACAGTCTGACATGGGTCTTTGGCTCTTCTCCATCTTGTAGATACACTGTCTGAAACAGGTGGACCCTGAGGTTCCCTGAGTGTGAGGAGAGAGATGGAGGAGTCACATCAGCTCTTTGTCCCTCAGTGACACCTTTACTTCTGCTTGCAGACCATTGGTCAGCATGAGTCATGTGGTGTGGCCTCAACCACATGGGAGGCTGGGAAATGTAAGGCACATGGGCTATTAAGTGAATAAAGTCTTGGCCATGGGTTCCACTGAGATCATTCAAGTTACACTTAGTCTTAAATTACCTGTACAATTATTGTCAACAGCTCTCTTCTCAGAGGTTGATAAGAAGGAATGTTCTTAAGAAAATATCCAGTCAACATCCTAAAGCCATGAGTGTAGGAGCTCCTAAAGGCAATGTCACACACAGTCCAGTGGATGGGGACAGGCCCACAGGACCAATCAAGGGCCAAACCAGAAAGACAGCCCCTTAGAGAATTTCCCCTTGGCAAGGTTTATCATGTCCTCCAGCTGACAAGAAACTTGAATGCCACCTTTCTTTGGGATGTTACAGGAAGGGGAAGAGAAACAAGATTGAGGTGAAGGCTAAAGTCCCCAAGAAGAGCCTCACTAGTGAGAAGGATCCAGGGGCCAGCTCTGAGTGGGGTGTTCAATGACAGTGACCAAAGCACTAGACTCGGAGCCTGATTCAAACATGACAGCAAACAAACCAGAAGACATGGTCCATTCATCATGTCCCCTGATGTGAGGAGTGTTCATATTTCTGAGTGACCAGGGCCACTTTCCCAGAAGCCTTCTGGAGCCAGGAAAGCAAAAGGCACAGAGTCATGGGTGGCCTGTCTGGGCTGCTCATCTCAATGACGGCCTCCAATTGTGCAGTGTTCTCACATTCATTACGTCAAAAACCTATGTTGGCGGTAGGGGGGGAGGTGAGAGGTGAGGTTAGTCCTCGTTATCCACACATATCAGAAGCAAAAACTGAGCCACAGAAAGAGCAGTGCCGAGTCTGAAGCCACGCAACTGGTGTGTGAAGGAATGGGTTGAGGAAACATGTTCTGTGGCTCTCCACATTGCCATATTCCTCTCCATGAACCAGAGAAGTGGGCCTGAATTCAAACAGCAACAGCTATTTTGAGGTTGATACAGAGAAGAAGGCCTGAGCCCTCAAGTTATCAAACACAAACCCAGCATAGACACTTCTCCAGAGTACAAGGAAAGGCCAGGCCCACTGTTCATAGCCCACTAGTGCCCATCTCCCAGGCTGGTGGCCTGTGGGGCCAAGCCTTTCTGAACAAACTCATTAACAAAGATCTAAAGAGAAAGTGTGCACAGACAAGCCTTGGACACTGCTAAAGTCAAGTGCAGACAATGACCCAAGAAAACAAAGGGAGTGGTCTAGGTAGGGCAGCAGGCTCGGGGAATGTTCACCAGGACTCATCGGAATAGCCAGAGCAATTGATAAAATCCAGAAACTTGTCCTTATTTGTTAGTGTTGTTTGCCAACCTGAGCTCCGAGTGTTCCCATACTGTGCCAGTCCCTCTCCTGGTATCCTCCCACTTCCCTACTGACCGGCCCAGCAGGGGCCTCTGGGGCTCTGGCCATCTCTAACCTGAATGGTCAGTACCCTTGGTGTACTGGTTGGTAAATATTTTCAGTCCTACCCCTGCTCAAAAGACTATTTTTACCTGCTTAAAACCCACTAGAAACTCACTAGAATACCATCTCCTCCATTTTTCTGTGAGAACCCACCACCACCTCTTCCTAGGTCCTCAGTGCTTTGGGTTCCAGAAGATGGACTCATAACGTTGGCCTGGCTGATTAGTAATTGGAAATATTGAACATAATGTCCAGTCATAGTAACTGGCTAAAGGATTGGCACATGACTCAGAACTGACCAATGAAACTCTATCCTGAGACTTTTTCTGGAATTGCTGGACTAGTGAAGCTGTTCCATCTGTTGGAACTTCTAGGGGCCTCCAAGAAGAAAGAACTGTGAGGTAGAGAAGTGAGGAGAAAAACAAAAGCATGATACAGGGAGAGATGAATTCCTGAAGACCTCATCTGATCACCTGGATCCAGCCATACCTGAAATTCTCCCAGACTTTTCATAAAAAACCTAAATTCCCTCTTTTGCATTCCTTTCCCTTATAATGAAAAGTGTCCTGGCTAACATAATTATTATCCCCATGAAATATTATTCCCATAAATTAACTTATCTAGTCACACACCTGGTCAAGCACAGGGATTCAAGCCTAAATCCAGTTGTCTCTAATAGTAAAGATCTTTCCTCAAAGCATTAAAACTGGAAGCCAAGGGAAGCAAAGAAACAAGCACTGCTCAGGATGCAATTTGCAGAGTCTGAAACCACTCAGCAAGGCAATCTAATTTGAGGTGGTCCAAATTGCAGGCAATCTCCACAGTTTCCTGGAATTCTCGCCATTTACCTCCTAGGGCCAGGCTATCCACAGACCATGACAGTTCTGTTATCAGGCTTGGCAGGACACAAGCTGTTGCTGTGACTGCCAGTCCAAAAAGGTAGTGAGGTGCAGTAGAAGGTAATTTTCCTCCCTCTCACTTGCTGGGGAGCAGCTCCCCAGCAGCCATTAAGATAGTCTGGTGGGGGGTGGGAGAGTCTCCAGGAGGCCAAGAGCTCAAATGAACCTTGACAGGTAATCATTCCCGAGAGTAGCAAGTGAATTGTGATTAGCACTCCTGACAAGAGAAAAAAGTGGCCTTGTCTCCACTGACTCCCTAGGACTCCAGCCCAGAAGTTGTTCAAACCAGTGCAGCTTGAAGCCTCCAGGTGCTGTGGGATCCTCTTTCTGTTACAGTTCAATATCCACCACGAAAAAAGCCCTTCTAGTTTGTCCTCTCCTTGTGTATTGAGTCCTAAAAGTCAAATGAAGCACAGACCATGATCCCTGAATGGTCCCATCATCTGCCTCTCCTTCTATACAGTGATGCCCTTGAAGATGGGAAAGGTCCCATGCCACTGTTGGCTCATCAAGCCCTGGCAGAGTGCCAGCACCCTAGATGGCTTCGTTATCTATTTGTTGAATGGTTGAAGAAATGAAAACCTAACTGAACCAAACCGAGCTTCACAGGTGGGGGAACAGAAAATTCATATTTCATTTGTGGTCTGGACTTTGGAGCAACCACCACTAGCTAGGAAACAAGTGGGTAGGGTCACCCTATGACCCACTTTGCCCAGGACAGTACAGCACAGCTTATGCCCATTTCCCTGGTATCATCACTAATAGCACTTCCTCTCACTCTCAGAAGTGTTCCCATTTGGATGATTTTTTAGGGTTACCAGGGAGTTGGTCTCTAGAGAAAAGTTGGAACCACTATCAACTAGTGACCAACAAACATCGATGGGGCTCACCTTCATTCAGTTAGTCCTCACAGCCAGTCTCCATTCTCTGTGGCTCTCCCCACAGTGTGAGCTTTCAGGTGTTAATAGAGGCTCCATGATGAAGATGTCCTATGACCACATAAGTTTTGGAAAGCCAGAGTTAAATGACAATAAACTGGTTTCCTCACCACAGCATTTGTCATGCCCTTGCTACGCTAATAAGAGCAGCAGCAAGAAAGAAAAGTCTTTCCCAACACCAGGACTGCGGTGGGATAATTTTTTTTACTTTTCCCCTCTAGTTTATTCCTTTACCCAGACACGTTACTGTGCTTCAGAGTGTTATTAAGTTAACAGGAAGGAAAAACACACACACAAGTATTTTATGATGCTAAAGAGAATCTCAGAATGATGCATTTTGTTCAGTCAAGCAAGGCAAGGGGTTTTGATTATGCAAACATGAGCTTTAAGCTTAGTGTGCAGTGGAAGTGGAGAGGAGAATGGACATAGGAAGGAGATGGATAAAATTTAGAAGGAGAAGAAAACAAAGAAAAGCAGCAATCAGGAGACCCTAAGCCCTGGGGAATTTGTGGGCCTCTTAGGGATTCCTCTGGGCTTTGCACAAGGCATGGGATGGAGCTCCAGCCAGTTTACAAAGCACTAAATGAGAGGGTGACACCGGTAATCTGGAGGACTTGGGCCAATCCAGTGGTACTGTATGAGGTGTGGGTGTTGTGTGATTCTGGGTCTGCCATGTTAAAATGGTAGGTTGGATTTTGGTTCCCAATTCTTCACTCCCTTCTGCCTCTGCCATGTGGCCTTGCAGTGCAGTGGAACAGACAGAATGTGTTTGCCAGCTTCACTGGTCTTGGGCTTGCTCATATGACTTGCTTTGGCCAATGGAACAAGGGTGGCAATGAGAGTGGCAGCTCCAAACTGAGACCTTAAGAAGTAAGGGGTCTCCTTCAGAGTCAGAGAGTATGGGAGAAAAGCAGAGGGAAAGGGGAGCTTGAGCCATTCAACAAAGCTATGTATGAAGTCCTGGGCATATCCCCAAGCTGTGTATATAGGACACTGACCCAAAACAACATACTAAAGGCTTTGAGAACTGAATAACAGTGGTGTGTATCCTCTGGGATACACACACATGGGGAATATTCTAATAGGACTGCAAAGTCTTTGAAAATTTAACTGAAACTGAAACCACACTCCACAGAAGATGGATGAATGTTTGTGGCCCAGACCTTACAAAGCTGACTGTTTACTTGAAGGGAAAAAAAAATTCTCCACAAAATTTCAAAAGAACCCAAAGTTTCAAAACATCTGGGATATAATCCAAAATTACTCAATATACAAAGAGTCAGGAAAATCTCAACAACTTGCAAGAAAAGAGATTATCAATAGATGACAATTCCAAGATGACAGATATGTTGAAATTATCAAAGATTTTTAAAGCAGCTATGATAACAATTCCCATGATATAAGGGAAAATAATCTTAAAACAAATGGAAAGACAGTGGGGCACCTGGGTGGCTCAGTCAGTTAAGGGTCTGCTTTCTATTCGTGTCATAATTCTGAGGTCCTGGGATTGAGCCCCACATTGGGCGCCCTACTCTGTGGGGAGTCTGCCTCTCCCTCTCCTTCTGCCTGCTGCTCCCCCTGCTTGTGCTCTCTGTCTGTGTCAATAAATAAAATATTTTTTTAAAATGGAAAGACCAAAATTCTCAGCAGAGAAATAGAAGCTATAAAAAAGAACCAAATTATATTGGCCTTAAAAGGGAAGAAAATTCTGACATATCTATAGCATGGATGGACCTTGAGGACTTAGGCTAAATGAGATAAAGCAACCACAAAGAGACAAATACTGGCAATCCACTTACATAAGGTACTTAGAGTAGTCGATATCATAGAGACAGAAAGTAAAATGCTGGTTGCCAGGGCCAGGAAGAGGTAGAAATGAGCATTATTATGTAATGTACAGAGTTTTACAAGATGAAAACAGTTATAGAGATGAATGGTGGGGACGGTTCCACAACATTATAAATATATTTAATTCCACTATTGCACATTTTAAAATTGTTAAGAGGGTAAATACTATGTTATGTATATACAATAAGAAAAATGGGGAGAAACATAACCAAAGGACAATTTTAGGAAAAAGGGGACAGGACACAAATTACTGACAATAAATGAAAACAGGGTCTTCACTATTGGAATAAACAAATGCTACAAACAACTCTATGCCCATAGATGAAATGGACCAATTTCTGAACAGATACAAACTATGAAAGCTCACTCAAGAGGAAATCTACAACCTGAGTAGCCCTATATCAATTAAGAAATGAAATTTGTAGTCAGAAAACCTTCCAAAAAGGAAAATTCCAGGCACAGATCATTTCACTAGCAAAATCTACCAACGTTTAAGGGACATAATAATACCGCTTCTATATAATCTTTTCTACAACATAGAATAAGACGGAAAGTTTCCCAACATACTTTATGAGGTTGGCATTGATGCAATAACAGAACCAGATAAAGACCACATAAGAAAACAGAAGATTAATATTCCTTGTGAATATAGATGCAAAAATCCTCCACAACTCAAACCCAAACATATATAATAAAAATAATACATCGTGTCCCTTTTTTTTTTAATTCCAGACATATAAGACTGACTGAAATTTGAGGACCAATGAATATAATGTACTATATCAACAGGCTGAAGAAAGAAAAAAAATATGATCATCTCAATCAATGCAGAAAAGACATTTCATAAAATTCAGTATCTGCTCATGTTTAAAAAGAAAAACTGTTGACAAACTAGGAATAAAAAGGAACTTCCCTAACCTGGTAAAAGGACATCTACAGAAAATGTACAAACTAACATCATACTTGATGGTCAAACACTGATGGCACTTCTCCTGAGCTAGAGAATGAGGCAGTGGTGTCCCTCACTGTGGACTGAATAAGACTTTGATCCTATTCAGCAGCATACCAAAAGCCCTAGCCAGAGCAATAAGAAAAATGAAAGACATATAAATTGCATAATTTCACTAGGTATTCATATATCAAAATTTCACACAGTACATTTAACTTTACATAATTTCTATTTGCCAATTATACCTCAATAGCATTAAAAAAGAAATAAAATTATGCTATCACAGGTGACATTACCTATGTAGAAAAATCTCAAAGAACCTATAAAACCTGGCTCCCAGAACTAACAAGTTCTGTGAAAACCATAGGATTAAAGTCAACATATACAAGTCTCTACAAATTACCATTAACAGCTAGAAATCAAAATTTTAAGAACAGTAAATGATAAAATTTGCAAAAGCTCAAAAAAATTTAAAATACTTAAGTATAAATGTAACAGAGTATATACAGGATCTACATGCTGAAAAATACCCTCCCCCCCCCAAAAAGAACAGTGAAAGAAATCAAAGAAGATTTAACTAAATGGAGAGACATGTTATACTCATGAATGGGAAGACACTCTACTGTTAACATGTTGATTCTCCCCAGTTTAATCTATAGATTTAACACAACTACAATCAGAATTGTAACAAAATATTTTGTTGTATATAGACAAGTCAATTCTCAAATTTACATGAAGAGACAAAGGCACTGGAATAGTCAAAACAATTTTGTAAAATAAGAACAAAATTCTTAAGGACCCAATCTTCCTGATTTTAAGACTTACTATAAAAATACAATTATCAACCCTGTGCTCTTGGTGAGAGGATAAGCATCAGATCAATGGAACAGAATAGAGTCCAAAAATACACCCACACAAATATGGTCAATTGATTTTTTTGACAAAAGTGCAAAACTGCAAAACTGCAAAAGCAATTCAATGCATAAAGGATCTTTTTTTAATAAATGACGCTGGAACAATTGGTCATCGTGTGCAGGAAAAAAAGAACCTTTAAAAGATATCTCACACTTCACATAAAAATTAACTCAAAATGCATCATAGACTTACATGTAAAATGTAAACCTATAAACTTTAGAAAACATAAGAGAAAATCTTTGTGAACTTGAATTAGGCAGAGTTCTTAGATATAACATCAAAAGCACAGTCCATCAAAGAAAAAGTTGATGAATTGGACATCATCGGATGAAAAACTTTTGCTCCACGAAAGACATGGGTAAGAGAACTCGTCATCAGAACAGATGAAGAACTCTCCAAACACAACAATGTGAAAACAAACAACCCAAAGAAAAAACAGGCAAAAAATTTGAATTGAAGCTTCTCCAAGGCAAGTGTAGGAATGGAAAAGGAGCACATGGGAAGATACAAAACATCCTTAGTCCCTTATTGTAGTGTCATTAGGGAAATGCATACAAAAATCACAATAGACAGCACCATCCATCTATCAGAATGGCTGTTGGTTTCTTAAGTCATGGTACTATTGAGCGCTGACAAGCACGGAGAGCAACCGGATCTCCCCTACAATTCGAGTTGGAACACAAAGCAGATGAAATGCAAAGTGGTTGGAATGCAAGGAGGGAAACAGCTATGCAGTTTCTTCTGAAGTTGAACATACACTTAGCATGTGACCCAGCAATGCTAATTTATGCTGGTTAAGTTAAAAACTTGGCTTCAATGGTCAACTAATCTTTGACAAAGCAGGAAAGAATGTCCAATGGAAAAAAGACAGCCTCTTCAATAAATGGTGCTGGGAAAAATTGGACAGCCACATGCAGAAAAATGAAATTGGACCACTTCCTTACACCACACACGAAAATAAACTCCAAATGGATGAAGGACCTCAATGTGAGAAAGGAATCCATCAAAATCCTTGAGGAGAATGCAGGCAGCAACCTCTTCGACCTCAACCACAGCAACATCTTCCTAGAAACATCGGCAAAGGCAAGGGAAGCAAGGGCAAAAATGAACTATTGGGATTTCATCAAGATCAAAAGCTTTTGCACAGCAAAGGAAACAGTTAACAAAACCAAAAGACAACTGACAGAATGGGAGAAGATATTTGCAAACGACATATCAGATAAAGGGCTAGTATCCAAAATCTATAAGGAACTTAGCAAACTCAACACCCAAAGAACAAACAATCCAATCAAGAAATGGGCAGAGGACATGAACAGACATTTCTGCAAAGAAGACATCCAGATGGCCAACAGACACATGAAAAAGTGCTCCACGTCACTCGGCATCAGGGAAATACAGATCAAAACCACAATGAGATATCACCTCACACCAGTCAGAATGGCTAAAATTAACAAGTCAGGAAATGACAGATGCTGGTGAGGATGCGGAGAAAGGGGAACCCTCCTCCACTGTTGGTGGGAATGCAAGCTGGTGCAACCACTCTGGAAAACAGCATGGAGGTTCCTCAAAATGTTGAAAATAGAACTACCCTATGACCCAGCAATTGCACTACTGGGTATTTACCCTAAAGATACAAACATAGTGATTCAAAGGGGCACGTGCACCCAAATGTTTATAGCAGCAACGTCTACAATAGCCAAACTATGGAAAGAACCTAGGTGTCTATCAACAGACTAATGGATTAAGAAGATGTGGTATATATATACACAATGGAATACTATGCAGCCATCAAAAGAAATGAAATCTTGCCATTTGTGATGATGTGGATGGAACTAGATGGTATCATGCTTAGTGAAATAAGTCAATTGTAGAAAGACAACTATCATATGCTCTCCCTGATATGAGGACGTGGAGATGCAATATGGGGGGTTAAGGGGATAGGAGAAGAAGAAATGAAACAAGATGGGATTGGGAGGGAGACAAATCATAAGTGACTCTTAATCTCACAAAACAAACTGAGGGTTGCTGGGGGGAGGTGGGGTTGGGAGAGGGGGAGGGGGATTATGGACATTGGGGAGGGTATGTGCTATGGAGAGTGCTGTGAAGTGTGTAAACCTGGCGATTCGCAGACCTGTACCCCTGGGGATAAAAATACATTATATGTTTATTAAAAAATAAGAAATAAATAAAAAATTTAAAAATAAATAAATAAATAAATACAAAAATCAAGATATGTTACATATAAAATAAAAAAAAAACTTGGCTTCACATAATAAACTTTCTATGACTATTTACAGCAGCGTGATTTACAATCACCCTAAACTGGAAACAGATCAAATGTCCTCCAACAGGGGAGGAGTCAAGATGGCGGAGAAGTAGCAGCCTGAGACTACATCAGGTAGCAGGAGATCAGCTCGATAGCTTATCTAAACATTGCAAACACCTACAAATCCAACGGGAGAGCGAAGAGAAGAAGAACAGCAACTCTAGAAACAGAAAATCAACCACTTTCTGAAAGAACCTGTTTTTATCCCCTTTCTCCCCCCCACAATTAGGGGTCTCTTCTGATTTGGTTACAGCGCATTTTTCTGGGGTCTTTGCCACCCTTTTAGTAGTTTATTTCCTCCTTCATATCTCTTATCTGGACAAAATGACAAGGCAGAAAAAATCACCACAAACAAAAGAACAGGAGACAGTACCAAAGGCTAGGGACCTAATCAACACAGACGTTGGTAATATGTCAGATCAAGAGTTCAGAATGACGATTCTGAACATTCTAGCTGGGCTCGAAAAAGGCATGGAAGATATTAGAGAAACCCTCTCTGGAGATATTAAAGCCCTTTCTGGAGAAATTAAAGAACTAAAATCTAACCAAGTTGAAATCAAAAAAGCTATTAATGAGGTGCAATCAAAAATGGAGGCTCTCACTGCTAGGATAAATGAGGCAGAAGAAAGAATTAGTGATATAGAAGACCAAATGACAGAGAATAAGGAAGCCGAGCAAAAGAGGGACAAACAGCTACTGGACCATGAGGGGAGAATTCGAGAGATAAGTGACACCATAAGAAGAAACAACATTAGAATCATTGGGATTCCAGAAGAAGAAGAAACAGAGAGGGGAGCAGAAGGTCTATTGGAGAGAATCATTGGAGAGAATTTCCCTAATATGGCAAAGGGAACAAGCATCAAAATCCAGGAGATGCAGAGAACCCCCCTCAAAGTCAACAAGAATAGGTCCACACCCCGTCACCTAATAGTAAAATTTACAAGTCTTAGTGACAAAGAGAAAATCCTGAAAGCAGCCCGAGAAAAGAAGTCTGTAACATACAATGGTAAAAATATTAGATTGGCGGCAGACTTATCCACAGAGACCTGGCAGGCCAGGAAGAGCTGGCATGATATATTCAGAGCACTCAACGAGAAAAACATGCAGCCAAGAATACTCTATCCAGCTAGGCTATCATTGAAAATAGAAGGAGAGATAAAAAGCTTCCAGGACAAACAGAAACTGAAAGAATTTGCAAACACCAAACCAGCTCTACAGGAAATATTGAAAGGGGTCCTCTAAGCAAAGAGAGAGCCTAAAAGTAGTAGATCAGAAAGGTACAGAGACAATATACAGTAACAGTCACCTTACAGGCTAATAATGGCACTAAATTCATATCTCTCAATAGTTACCCTGAATGTTAATGGGCTAAATGCCCCAATCAAAAGACACAGGGTATCAGAATGGATAAAAAAAACAAAACCCATCAGTATTTTGCCTACAAGAAACTCATTTTAGACGCGGAGACACCTCCAGATTTAAAGTGAGGGGGTGGAAAACAATTTACCATGCTAATGGGCATCAGAAGAAAGCTGGGGTGGCAATCCTTATATCAGATCAATTAGATTTTAAGCCAAAGACTATAATAAGAGATGAGGAAGGACACTATATCCTACTCAAAGGGTCTGTCCAACAAGAAGATCTAACAATTTTAAATATCTATGCCCCTAACGTGGGAGCAGCCAACTATATCAACCAATTAATAACAAAATCAAAGAAACACATCAATAATAATACAATAATAGTAGGGGACTTTAACACTCCCCTCACTGAAATGGACAGATCATCCAAGCAAAAGATCAACAAGGAAATAAAGGCCTTAAATGACACACTGGACCAGATGGACATCACAGATCTATTCAGAACATTTCATCCCAAAGCAACAGAATACACATTCTTCTCTAGTGCACATGGAACCTTCTCCAGAATAGATCACATCCTGGGTCACAAATCAGGTCTCAACCGGTATCAAAAGATTAGGATCATTCCCTGCATATTTTCAGACCACAATGCTCTGAAGCTAGAACTCAATCACAAGAGGAAAGCTGGAAAGAACCCAAATACATGGAGACTAAACAGCATCCTTCTAAAGAATGAATGGGTTAACCAGGAAATTAAAGAAGAATTGAAAAAATTCATGGAAACAAATGATAATGAAAACACAACAGTTCAAAATCTGTGGGACACAGCAAAGGCAGTCCTGAGAGGAAAATATATAGCGGTACAAGCCTTTCTCAAGAAACAAGAAAGGTCTCAAGTACACAACCTAACCCTACATGTAAAGGAGCTAGAGAAAGAACAAGAAAGAAACCCTAAACCCAGCAGGAGAAGAGAAATCATAAAGATCAGAGCAGAAATCAATGAAATAGAAACCAAAAAAACAATAGAAAAAAATCAATGAAACTCGGAGCTGGTTCTTTGAAAGAATCAATAAGATTGATAAACCCCTGGCCAGACTCATCAAAAAGAAAAGAGAAAGGACCCAAATAAATAAAATCATGAATGAAAGAGGAGAGATCACAACTAACACCAAAGAAATACAATTATAAGAACATACTATGAGCAACTTTATGCCAACAAATTTGACAATCTGGAAGAAATGGATGCATTCCTAGAGACATATAAACTACCACAACTGAACCAGGAAGAAATAGAAAACCTGAACAGGCCCATAACCAGTAAGGAGATTGAAACAATCATCAAAAATCTCCAAACAAACAAAAGCCCAGGGCCAGACGGCTTCCCAGGGGAATTCTACCAAACATTTAAAGAAGAACTCATTCCTATTCTCCTGAAACTGTTCCAAAAAATAGAAACGGAAGGAAAACTTCCAAACTCATTCTATGAGGCCAGCATCACCTTGATCCCAAAACCAGACAAGGATCCCACCAAAAAAGAGAACTACAGACCAATATCCTTGATGAACACAGACGCAAAAATTCTCGCCAAAATACTAGCCAATAGGATTCAACAGTACATTAAAAGGTTTATTCACCACGATCAAGTGGGATTTATTCCAGGGCTGCAGGGTTGGTTCAACATCCGCAAATCAATCAATGTGATACAACACATTAATAAAAGAAAGAACAAGAACCATATGATACTCTCAATAGATGCTGAAAAAGCATTTGACAAAGTACAGCATCCCTTCCTGATCAAAACTCTTCAAAGTGTAGGGATAGAGGGCACATACCTCAATATTATTAAAGCCATCTATGAAAAACCCACCGCAAATATCATTCTCAATGGAGAAAAACTGAAAGCTTTTACGCTAAGGTCAGGAACACGGCAGGGATGTCCATTATCACCACTGCTATTCAACATAGTACTAGAAGTCCTAGCCTCAGCAATCAGACAACAAAAAGAAATTAAAGGCATCCAAATTGGTAAAGAAGAAGTCAAACTATCACTCTTCACAGATGATATCATACTATATGTGGAAAACCCAAAAGACTCCACTCCAAAACTGCTAGAACTTGTACAGGAATTCAGTAAAGTGTCAGGATATAAAATCAATGCACAGAAATCAGTTGCATTTCTGTACACCAACAACAAGACAGAAGAAAGAGAAATTAAGGAGTCAATCCCATTTACAATTGCACCCAAAACTATAAGATACCTAGGAATAAACCTAACCAAAGAGGCTAAGAATCTATACACAGAAAATTATAAAGTACTCATGAAAGAAATTGAGGAAGACACAAAGAAATGGAAAAATGTTCCATGCTCCTGGATTGGAAGAATAAATATTGTGAAAATGTCTATGCACCTAAAGCAATCTACACATTTAATGCAATCCCTATCAAAATACCATCCATTTTTTTCAAAGAAATGGAACAAATAATCCTCAAATTTATATGGAACCAGAAAAGACCTCGAATAGCCAAAGGAATATTGAAAAAGAAAGCCAAAGTTGGTGGCATCCCAATTCCGGACTTCAAGCTCTATTACAAAGCTGTCATCAAAGACAGCATGGTACTGGCACAAAAACAGACACATAGATCAGTGGAACAGAATAGAGAGCCCAGAAATCGACCCTCAACTCTATGGTCAACTAATCTTCGACAAAGCAGGAAAGAATGTCCAATGGAAAAAAGACAGCCTCTTCAATAAATGGTGCTGGGAAAATTGGACAGCCACATGCAGAAAAATGAAATTGGACCACTTCCTTACACCACACACGAAAATAGACTCCAAATGGATGAAGGACCTCAGTGTGAGAAAGGAATCCATCAAAATCCTTGAGGAGAATGCAGGCAGCAACCTCTTCGACCTCAGCCGTAGCAACATCTTCCTAGGAACAACGGCAAAGGCAAGGGAAGCAAGGGCAAAAATGAACTATTGGGATTTCATCAAGATCAAAAGCTTTTGCACAGCAAAGGAAACAGTTAACAAAACCAAAAGACAACTGACAGAATGGGAGAAGATATTTGCAAACGACATATCAGATAAAGGGCTAGTATCCAAAATCTATAAGGAACTTAGCAAACTCAACACCCAAAGAACAAACAATCCAATCAAGAAATGGGCAGAGGACATGAACAGACATTTCTGCAAAGAAGACATCCAGATGGCCAACAGACACATGAAAAAGTGCTCCACGTCACTCGGCATCAGGGAAATACAGATCAAAACCACAATGAGATATCACCTCACACCAGTCAGAATGGCTACAATTAACAAGTCAGGAAATGACAGATGCTGGCGAGGATGTGGAGAAAGGGGAACCCTCCTCCACTGTTGGTGGGAATGCAAGCTGGTGCAACCACTCTGGAAAACAGCATGGAGGTTCCTCAAAATGTTGAAAATAGAACTACCCTATGACCCAGCAATTGCACTACTGGGTATTTACCCTAAAGATACAAACATAGTGATCCGAAGGGGCACGTGTACCCGAATGTTTATAGCAGCAATGTCTACAATAGCCAGACTATGGAAAGAACCTAGATGTCCATCAACAGATGAATGGATCAAGAAGATGTGGTATATATACACAATGGAATACTATGCAGCCGTCCAAAGAAATGAAATCTTGTCATTTGCGACGACGTGGATGGAACTAGAGCGTATCATGCTTAGTGAAATAAGTCAATCGGAGAAAGACAACTATCATATGATCTCCCTGATATGAGGACATGGAGAAGCAACATGGGGGGTTAGGGGGATAGGAGAAGAATAAATGAAACAAGATGGGATTGGGAGGGAGACAAACCATAAATGACTCTTAATCTCACAAAACAAACTGGGGGTTGCTGGGGGGAGGTGGGATTGGGAGGGGGGAGGGGGCTATGGACATTAGGGAGGGTATGTGTTATCATGAGTGCTGTGAAGTGTGTAAACCTGGCGATTCGCAGACCTGTACCCCTGGGGATAAAAATACATTATATGTTTATTAAAAAAAAAAAAATTTGGAAGGGGAGGTGAACCGTAAGAGACTATGGACTCTGAAAAACAACCTGAGGGTTTTGAAGGGTCAGGGGTGGGAGGTTGGGGGAACAGGTGGTGGGTAATGGGGAGGGCACGTTTTGCATGGAGCACTGGGTGTTGTGCAAAAACAATGAATACTGTTACGCTGAAAAAAAATAAATAAAATGGAAAAAAAATGTCCTCCAACAGGTGAGTGGATAGAAATCCTGGTAAAACTCATCAGTGGAACAGCGCTCAGGGGGACCAGTCCCCTGACACATGCTCACCATGGATACCTGTCGGACTATGCCAAGGGGATGAAGCCAGAAGCAAGGGGCTTCCTGCTATATGTCTCCATGTGAATGACATTCTGGAAAAGGCACAGTTTTTTCACACAGCAGGCCAGTGGTTGGCAGGCTTAGAACTGGGGCAAGGGTGTGACCACAAATGGGTGAGCAGGGAATTTGGGGATGATGGAAGTGTTCCATCCAAACCTGGCAGGAATCACAACTCAGAAACCTGTACACCACAAAAAGGTGGATTTTGCTGTATGAAAATTTTAAGTGTTTAAGACAAAGTGATATTTAAAGCAGAGTCTCTGAGAGTTCCTCTTATGGTCTTGTTCTTGGTCATGGAAGAACATGCCTAGGGGAGCTGCTGACTCAAGGAGAGACCTGAGGACAGACCCAGCGCACACCCCACCCTGAAGAAGAGCTCCCTCCCCTGCCATGAGCAAGAAAAATATGTTTCTTATTATAATGAGTTTGAGTTTGAGTTTGAGATGACTAATTATGTAGCAAAAAAAAAAAGAAAAAAAACCTGACTAATACAGTCATGCTATTTGATTTGATTACGGAAAACACCTGTTAACATCTCCCGGCGCCCCGCATCCCTCAGAGCCAGCTGCTCAGCGAAGGGGACATTATTGTCCTGGAATCAGAACGTCTCACAGCAAGACATGAAGGGGCCAGTTTAACGTCAGACGACATCCCTTCACCTACCTGATGAGCCCTGACCCTCACTCCCTGCTCGGGTCCCTCCCATTATCTGTGAGTGTCCAGGGGTGGGGGACACACACTCAGGCCTCCATCCACCCTCAGCCACCCACACTGCCCTCTCTGTGGGCCAGACCCTTCCAGGCCTTTGGTGGGGCCTGCCACCCCCACCGCCTGTGCCCGGGGCTCTCCCTGTCAGAGGGCCAGTGAGCCCAGAAGGCCCTGTCCCCACCCTGGATGTGACAGGGTCCCCTCACAGCAGTGTAGGGGTGCTGGGCCTCATACAGCATCTCCTGACACAGCCAGACTCCAGGGGGGATGGGAACCCTGTCGGGGGACCGGAAAGGAAAGAACGCTAGGCACACATCCCCGCCCCCATCAGTTCCCTCTTTCTGCCCAGGCATCTGCCTCCTGAAATAAACCCCTCCCTCCGTTCATCCCAAGCATTTAACTCAGACCAACAAATACTCGGGATGATATCTAACTGCACACCAGAAGAACCAGGGCCCTGTTCCTGTCCACCCAGAGCACCTCTGCCCATTTAACAGATGGAGAAACTGATGCCCAGGGAGGAACCACGAGTTGCCCAAGGCTGCAGAGCTGCTGAGGGGTAGGGATGGGGTGAGCCCCAGCCCCTGTGCTTCCGAAGATCTTTTCCATGTGGGAAAGCCCAGAGGGGTGAGGTGGAGAGGTGGAGGCAGAGCCCAGTGAATCAGGAACAAGTGGAAAGTCCTTTGAATGCTGGTGTTTATCCTATAAATGCTTGTGACTCCACGATATCTCTATCTTGGTTTTAATAAAAAGTATTTTGTATTTGCCATAGGGATAAGGTAGTTTGTATCTGCTTATTCGTGTTCCTCTCTTGTGGAGCAGGTCCTCAGGGGGGAGTCTCTCCAAAGTGCATACCCAATACCCTACCGTTCCCTTCTGGGGATGGGGGAGAATGTGTCAGGGGCAGGGAGTTGGGGGGGTAGCGACCCACCTGCTGTTAGAGACTTCAGAGGATTAGGCTTAGGGGGAAGAGGGAGGGTCGGGGTATCACCTGCCATCACCAGGGACAGAGACCCAGACAGTCAACCTAGAAAACCAAGGAATGTGACCTGAATTCTGACGCCTCCATTTTCTAGCTGGGGAAAAGGAGGCTGAAGTGGGGGGTGGTGACCTGCTTAGTCACCCAGAGAAATGGCAGCTGAATGTGGGCCAGAATTGGGTCTCCCCGTGCCCTGTCCAGGAATCCTGAGTCCATAGAGTCCAGAGCATGGAGGCCTCCCTCCCTTGACCCCCAGTCCCTGCCCTGTGACTCAGTAGCCTTGCTGGTTCTGGTATTGACCAGAGGTGGATGGGTACGGGCTCTGTTCTCCAGTAGGGGAGGAAGGGGACCCAGCCACCTCCCCAGGCCCTGCTTAGCCACCTCCAGGTTGTGTGACCGTGGGCAGCCGTGACCTCTCTGAGCCTGGGTCGCATCAGCTCTGAAACAGGGACAATAATAGATGTGTATGTGTAGGACTGAGTGAGATGAGCCAGATGGACACTGACCATGGTGCCCAGGGGAGTGACCACTGTGCCTACATCACCCCTTATTTTCCTTCTGATCATGACTGTTGGCATCATGGCTATTCCTGGAGCAGCTCCCCGTGCCCTGTCCAGGAATCCTGAGTCCATAGAGTCCAGAGCATGGAGGCCTCCCTCCCTTGACCCCCAGTCCCTGCCCTGTGACTCAGTAGCCTTGCTGGTTCTGGTATTGACCAGAGGTGGATGGGTACGGCTCTGTTCTCCAGTAGGGGAGGAAGGGGACCCAGCCACCTCCCCAGGCCCTGCTTAGCCACCTCCAGGTTGGGACTTCGTCAAGATCAAAAGCTTCTGCACAGCAAAGGAAACAGTCAACAAAACAAAAGGCAACCCACGGAATGGGAGAAGATATTTGCAAATGACAGTACAGACAAAAGGTTGATATCCAGGATCTCTAAAGAACTCCTCAAACTCAACACACACAAAACAGATAATCATATCAAAAAATGGGCAGAAGATATGAACAGACACTTCTCCAATGAGGACATACAAATGGATATCAGACACATGAAAAAATGCTCATCATCACTAGCCATCAGGGAGATTCAAATTAAAACCTCATTGAGATATCACCTGACACCAGTTAGAATGGCCAAAATTAGCAAGACAGGAAACAACGTGTTTTGGAGAGGTTGTGGAGAAAGGGGAACCCTCTTACATTGTTGGTGGGAATGTAAGTTGGTGCAGCCACTTTGGAGAACAGTGTGGAGATTCCTCAAGAAATTAAAAATAGAGCTTCCCTATGACCCTGCAATTACACTGCTGGGTATTTACCCCAAAGATACAGATGTAGTGAAAAGAAGAGCCATCTGTACCCCAATGTTTATTGCAGCAATGGCCATGGTCGTCAAACTGTGGAAAGAACCAAGATGCCCTTCAACGGACGAATGGATAAGGAAGATGTGGTCCATATACACAATGGAGTATTATGCCTCCATCAGAAAGGATGAATACCCAACTTTTGTAGCAACATGGATGGGACTGGAAGAGATTATGCTGAGCGAAATAAGTCAAGCAGAGAGAGTCAAGTATCATATGGTTTCACTTATTTGTGGAGCATAACAAAGAACACGGAGGACATGGGGAGATGGAGAAGAGAAGGGAGTTGTGGGAAATTGGAAGGGGAGATGAACCATGAGAGACTATGGAGTCTGAAAAACAACCTGAGGGTTTTGAAGGGGCAGGGGATGGGAGGTTGAGGAACAAGATGGAGGGTAATAGAGAGGGCACGTATTGCATGGAGTACTGGGTGTGGTGCAAAAACAATGAGTACTGTTAGGCTGAAAATAAATAAATAATTTTTTTAAAAAAATTGAAAAAAATCTGGAAATTTCATAGAAAAAAGAAACCTCTGATTTTTCTTGAAAAATCAGGAAATTGGGACACTGCATCCCAAAGTCCCAGATGGCAACAATTACCAGGAGCCACGCTCATCTTCAAGAATAGCTCAGGCTTTGGAGCCAGAGTCCTGAGTGTGGCCTTGGGCAAGTGACATACAGCCCAAGGCCCCAGCTGTGTCATCTGTGCGATGGATGTTTCCCTAGCGCCTACCTCGAGGGTCGCAGCAAACAATAGATGAGTTTGACAGATGTCAAGATCAGACAGCCACCAGCAAGGGTTACCACTGTGTTTGCTCAGTTCTCCTCAGGTGGCATGGAGGCTCCCAGGGAACAGTCCCTGGAGGACCTACCAGTACCCTGGGGTGACATCAACATGACCACAAGGACAAAGTCACATCACTGTCCATGTGCTCCCAACTGAGTGCCCCTGGGGCTTCTGACTGCTCTCGCCAAGCAATAGCCAGGCCTTCCCTGAGCTCCCAGCAGGAGCTCCAGGCCAGTGGAGGAAGAAGACCCCTGGCTCCACTGTCCTGAAAAACACCTGTCAGCCCCCAACAGGATGGCGTGAACCGTCCATCGGCTCCCACGGACACTGTCAGTGGAGCCAAGCAGGTTGCCTGGGTGAACTTGGAAGAGAGAGAAAGATTGATTTTCAGATTATCTCCCAATCCATAGTTGTCAAGGAAGAAAAAAGACCTAAACAATCGTGAAATTAAATCAAACGAGTTTCTGGAATCTCTCGCCCGCCCACAGACGCCTTCTACGTGTCCCCAGGGAGGGGATGATGAACGGGTTCCCTCTGTGTTCAATCTCCCACCAGTCCCTCTGATATTCCAGGTGTCTCTGCAGTCAGCAGGGGCTTATTGTGCTCCTGCTGTGTGTTCAGCCCTGCACTTGGTGCCAAGAATCTGGGGACGAATGGGCCAACAGAACTCCTTCCTCATGAATCTGCTGACCAGGGAACAGTCAGACCCTCAAGGAGCAGTTATCATCCAGGACTAAGTGCTGCGCTCAGGGGAGCACAGGGCTCCGTGGGAACACTCGAAACTGGCAGGGTTGTTGGGGGGGGCGGCGGGGAGAGCATGGAAAGGCAAGGAGGACTTCCTGGAGGAGGCTGAGCTCCACCCTTTGAATGCCAGCAAGCAGGGTCAAGGCAGGGCTAGATAATAGGTGGCTCCAAGTGGCAATTTATCAAGACTTTGGACTTTGTTCTAAGGGCAGTGGAGGATCGTGGGAGGTTTTAATCAGCAAAGTGACACCTGAGCAGATTCGTGTCAAATCTTCACTCCGGCTGCTGTGAAGAGAATGGATTGGAGGGGAGACGTGCTGGGGGGTGGGAAGGATGGAAAGGAGAGTGTGCATACTTCAGCTGAGAGGAGATGGAGGCCTGGATTCATGTTGCAGCAAACCAACACCTCGGAGCCAAAAGCACTCCCTCTCTTCCTACAAGTCTGCCCCCCAGCCTCCTCGGTGAGCCCGCCTTCACCACCCCACTTCAAACTGCCCCCTCCCCCCAGCTCTTCCAACCCTCCCCCTTATCCCACTCTTACCATCTTTGAACATATAGTATCATTTACTGATTTGTTAACTGTTTGTTTTCTGTAACACACACACACACACACACACACACACACACACACACACACCCGAATGTAAATTCCAGGGCAACAAAGTATTTGCTGTGACTTCTTGGATGCATCACCTGCACTTACAATGATGCCTGGCACATAGTAGGTCTTTGATAAATGCTTGTTGAATGAATAAATGATCACAACCTAGTCCCCATTATTGTCACCCACCAGCAGCATGGCAGCTCTGAGACCAGGGGCCTGCGCTCAGTCCAGAAGTGGGTGTCACCTTTCTCAGATGCCACCAGGGAACAGTGGTGGATAGAGTTTGCAGCTGCAGAGGGTAGCAGAGGGCTGGGGGCAGGGAGGGTTAGAGTGGTGATACCATTGGGAGGGGACTCTTGGATTGGAGGTGGTGGGAGTTTCGGGGTGCACGCAGGGGAGAGGGCGTGAGAATGTGGGGCTGACAGGTGACAGTGGGTTCAGGGAGGTGCTAGGTCTCAGCAGTTCTGGGCTAGGAGGTGAGGAGTGGGGGTGGGTCCAGGCCAGAGCAGAGATGGGGCCAGGAGAAACACACTGCTCCCCTGTGAGGTCCTCTCTCACCCTGTACCACAATATGGGGTGAAGGACTGCTCCCCACTCTGTCATCCCCCTTACTTGGCACTGGTCTGCACCTGACAGCCAGCCAAGGGCAGCAAGCCCATCACCTAGCTTCAGATCCCCAGACGGTTGGGGTGAGCCAGGCACCAGGGAAACACACTGCTGCACCCATGGAAACCTGGAGCCCCGGAAATGATGGGAAATACCCTGGGTTTTTTGCTTCCCTTTCTTTTTTTCCTGCCTTGGAAGAGTGGTAGGGCCTGGGATGGGAGGACAGGAGGCCTAGACACTCTTCTTGTCCTACTTATCCCCTGTACCTGCACCATTAGGCAAATCATTACACTGGCCTCAATTTCCCCCTCTGCAAACTGAAAACAAAAGGCAATGTCCGACTCCTTGGAACAGTCACAAAGCTGCACCCTCCAACTTCTACTCACACCAGGCAATAATATGTCTTTTAAACTGAACAGAATAAACCTTCTGTTTTCCCCCCTGCTGGAGGGGATGGAAACTCAGATCGGCTGAGGAGCTCCTACCTGCCAGACTCATTCACATAAATTCTCTTACCTACTACAACAGTCCTGGGAAGGTTCCCATTTTATGGATGGGGAAACTGAGGCTCAGAGGTACGAAGCCACTTACCCAGCAACACAGAGCCAAGAGGATGGGCCCACCTCCTTACTGTCCCCCACCCCATCCCCAGAGTGAGAGTTTAACTCCCTGTATGGCTCCCCCTGGTCCCACTTGGCCAGCTAGGGGGGCCCCTCGCCCTGGGAAGCATTTCCTCCCTGTGACTGAGTCCTCGAGGCTTGCAGGGTCCTTACAAACAGCTCAGAAATCTGCAATGTGGGATCCCCTGCTCCAAACTCTGGCCTCTGTCTGAACAACATGGATAGGGAGCACCCTATTATGGCCACACTGGGACTCAGTAGGGACTCTTCGGCCATCAAGCCCCAACTTCTGCTCTGGCCTGGCTCTGGGAGGGCAGGCCTGGGGGGTGCAGGGGTGCTCCCTGCCCATCAAGGATGCTTCATTCTGCCCTCCTGCCTGTTAGGGTCCATGATCAAAGGAATGAGACTGACACAAAGCGAAAATCAAGCGAAGCTTTATTTCACGCCAAGCATCGAAAATCAAACCGACCCGTCAGGGCCATCTCTTTCGAAGAGGCGACGATGACGACGACGATGACGACACTCCCGATGACAATGAGGACGACAATGCCGCTCCAGTGAGGCCACTCCCCGGACGAGGCCGCTACCCGGACGAGGCCACTCCTGATGATGAAGAGGCAAGGACGACAAGGACTATCACTCCAACGACTACTCGAATGGCTACTCAACAGCTACTCTAACGGCTACTCTAACAGCTATTCTAACTCCTCCTACTACTCCCCCCACCAAGCTTCACAGACTAACCTTTATAGAGGTGGTTGAGCCTGGCCCACACACAGGTGGCCAATGAGATTTCAACTCACCACAGTTAATATATGCACGCCCCACTGATTGGATATGGCTATCTGGCCTGGCCCGCCCCTATATCTGGGGTTTACAGTTCCTCTGGCTAATCAGGCCCCTACACTGCCCATGGCATCCCCTCATGTAGGGGGTAGCCCTGATTTAGAACTGGAAGAGAAGGAGCTCTGATTTGAGAGTTTTG
Source organism: Meles meles (assembly GCF_922984935.1). Lineage (NCBI taxonomy): Eukaryota > Metazoa > Chordata > Mammalia > Carnivora > Mustelidae > Meles > Meles meles. The sequence goes on from NC_060066.1 coordinate 195,104,578, forward strand.
AATCCTGCCTCCAGCACACAGTGTAAAGGTGAGCTTGGGCAAGGTTAATTCCCTGGCCTCACTTTTCTTACCTGTGAAATGGGGGTTCATGATAGTAATCATGTGGCAGCACTGGGGAGGCGGGTTGTACAAGACACTGCAGAGAATGTTTCTGGTTTCCTTGTTTCTTCATTCAAATAGCGTTGAGCATCTACTCTGAGCCAGGTCCCGTTCTGGCCCTGGAGACAGGGTCCTGAGCAAAACAGACCTCATGGGTCTCGGCAGAGAGACAGATGATGTCTGTGTGATTCATAGGATGCCAGGGGCTGTGACACAGTGATGTGCGCTCCGAAGGCACAGGAAGGAGGGAGTGATAACAGGGGCATAAGAACTAAGATGAGGTAATCAGGACGGCTTCCCTTAGGATGTGAGAGCTAAGCAAAGAGCTGGGGGCTACCCAAACAGAATGAGACCCCCACTTTCCCCTCTGCCCTGGTCCCCCCTGCCCTGGAGCGTCCACGCCAGGGCCCCCGCAATCCAGCTGGCCTGAGTTCTAGTCTCAGCTCCAACTAGGCCATCTCCTGGCTCTCCTCTCTGTTTCTCTTCTGTGAATTGTCCTCACCTGAGAAAATTCCCAGAAGTGTCTGTAAGAGTGTGTGGACAATGGTAAGGAGCACAGAAAGCCTGCTATCCAGGAGACTTTCCCTGGAAAGCCAGCAGACAGGAAGCGGGTTTTGGGAGAAAACTGGCTGTCAGAACCATGTGTCCTCTGCCTGTTCTGTTCTCACCAGGGAACACATCTGTGGAGAACTACCTTTGCCACTCACAAGCCTGGGCAAACCACCCTCTGAACTTGACACTCAGTCTCCCCATCTGAGGACGGGAGCACCCAACACAGTGCTGGTCCCCAGGGCTCCCTGGGCAGCCCACCACTGACCTCACAATGGCCCCTTTGCTGCAGACCCAGGCCAGAGCCTGTCCTTCCCAGGGCCCAGAGGCATCACACCAGATGTGGGCCACAGGGATTTGGAGGGCAGCAGCTGGTGGAGGGACCTGGTGACAGGAGGTTTTGAAGGAGCCAAGGGACCAGAGAACAGGTGCCCTAAACCAGCTACAGGCAGCAGTCTCAGAGGCCCCATGAGGGCCGCCATCTTCTGGGCTGGGGTAAAAAGCCAGATCCCTACTCAGTCATCCAGAAGGCACCCCAGCATGGAGCTGCAGCCCTGCACCAGGCATCTGTTTCCTGGCTTCTTCCAAAGCAGAAATCCCTCACTGTTATAGATCTGACGACCCTGCTCGCTCAGGCCAGCTCCAGGCAAAACCAAACTCCGGAGGGGGAGACTGACACACAGGGGCCCGCCTCCCAGACTCCTGCCCCTGAAATGGGGCAGCATAGAGACTACTCCCTGGGTTCCAGCACCGGTTGCCACAAACATCCTTGGGCCTCCATTTCCTAATCCATAAAATGGTATAACAATGGTACCCACCTTAAAAGGCCATTGAGAAGGTTAAATGACTTCACATGCCTAGAATAATATATGGGAAAGCTCAACAAATATTAACTAGAAACAAAAGTACTCAGTCTCTACAGAATGGAATAAAGAAAAGACAGTAGCATTCTCTTGTGACCCTACTGTTAGGGTCCGTGATCAAAGGAATGAGACTGACACAAAGCAAAAATTAAGCAAAGCTTTACGTCACGCCAAGCATCGAAAATCAAATCAACCGGTCAGGGCCATCTCTTACGAAGAGGAGACGACGACGACGACGACGCCGCCGCTCCCGACGACAAAGAGGCGATGACGACGAGGACAACAACGCCACTCCAGTGAGCCCACTCCCCTGCGAGGCCGCTCCCCAGACAAGGCCGCTCCCGATGATGAAGAGGCAACAACGACGAGGATGACAACCCCGAAGACACAGAATGTTCTCCATGACTCCACTCTGACAAGGCTGCTCCCCAGACGAGGCCACTCAGGACAAGGCCGCTCACCAACGAGGCCGCTCCCTGGAATGATGCCACTCCGGCGAGGCCACTCTGGCGAGGCTGCAGCTCCGGGCGGCAAGGCTGCTCTGGGCGGCGCTGCTCCCCATGAGGACTATCACTCTAACGACTACCCTAACAACTATTCTAACTCCTCCTACTACTCCCCACCCCCCAGCCTCACAGACTAACCTTTATAGAGGTGGTTGAGCCGGGCCCACACACAGGTGGCCAATGAGATTTCAACTCACCACAGTTAATATATGCGCACCCCACTGATTGGATATGGCTATCTGGCCTGGCCCGCCCCTATATCCGGGGTTTACAAGTAAGTTCCTCTGGCTAACCAGGCCCCTACATTCCCTCCTTTTCTTTGGAAATTAGTCAAATCCTTGACTTTTCAGCCATTCTATGTTCTCCTGTTGTAAGGGGGTTATATTGAGCATGTAATACTGGGGCCAAAAAGTAACAGTAGTGCACAGTCGGCTGATGAGTTAGCCATTCAATGTTTTGTATAACCTTTTCCATTTTTCCTAATTCCGTTCATCTAATTTCCCACCTATACTTTACATAAACAGGTAACAATAGGGGCAACAATAAACTCACAGTTTTTTTTAGTCTTAGCTTTAGTCCATGGTCAGCGGGGTCCACCGGCTGCAGCTTCCATCTCTGGGGGGAGTCCTCGTCCTCAGCTCATTTGACGTGACCCATGTGAATCCAGGCCCTGATGCCTTCTACTTTTACTGCCATGGGGGTGGTCACGATAACAGTAAATGGTCCCTTCTAGCGAGGGTCCAAGTTTCCCACTTGATAGCGACGTATCCAAACCAAGTCCCGGGGTTGGTAAGGATGTGGTTCCACCTCTGTCTCCATCCCAGTGTGGGCAGTCCAGATCCTTGTGTGGGCTTTTTTTAAGACAGACTGTAATGCCTGCAGTGACTGGAGTACAGACTGATCAGTCATTTCTTCTAGGGAAACCTCTTGTAGCCAAGGACAGAGCGGGGGGTGGGGGGTGGTCTCCCAAACATTATTTTAAATGGTGTCACCTTGTTTAAATAGGGTGTACATCATGCTCTAAGGAGGGCGAAAGGAAGGAGATCCACCCATCCACTGCCAGTCTCCAGAATTAGTTTTGTCAAGGTCTCTTTAAGAGTCTGGTTCATTTTCTCTACTTGCCTGGAACTCTGGGGCCGGTAGGCACAATGTAGTTTCCAATTAGTGCCCACGGCCTTGGCCAATGCCTGTGACTGAACTCACAAATGCAGGGCCATTGTCTGACCCAATCGCAGCCTAAGAGGCAGCCCAAACCTAGGAATTATTTTTTCTCGTAGCTTTTTGGCTACCACTCCTGCTGTCTCATGTTTGGCGGAAAAAGCCTCTACCCAACCTGAAAATGTATCTACAAAAACTAACATAAACTTGTGCCCATATTTTCCAGGTTTCATTTCTGTAAAATCTATTTCCCAATAAATTCCTGGTTCCTTACCCCTGTAAAATCTATTTCCCAATAAATTCCTGGTTCCTTACCTCTTTTAGGTAAGGAACCTTACCCATTTTAGTTCTTCCCACATTAACAGCCTGGCATTGAGCACATCTATCAACTACATCCTGAACCATATGCCCTAATTTAGAAACCTGGAACTGCTTGCCTATAAGCTCCTTGAGTTTGCATATCCCCAAATGAGTACCCTAATGTATCTGGTCACTAACTTCTTGCTACTAAATAATTCTTCCGTCTTCAAGGAAGAATTATTTTTCCTGCTTTAGTCTTAGCCCAGTCCCCTTCATAGTCCAATTTAACCCATTTCTGTAAATACTTTAAATCTTCTTCTGAATAGTTCAGTTTTTCTGGTAGGGCTGGAGCCGGGAGTGTAACCAGTTCTTGCACTGTTTCTTGGGCTGCTTGCTTTGCAGCTTGATCTGCTAATTGGTTTCCTTTTGAAATCAGATCAGTCCCCTTTTGGTGTCCCGGGCAATGCATAACGGCCACCTCTTTGGGGTCCCAAATAACCTGGAGGAAAGCCAATATTTCTCCTCTGTTTTTAATTCCTTTTCCTTCTGCTATTAATAGGTCCCTTTCTTTATAAATAGCCCCATGTATATGGAGAGTAACAAAGGCATACTTGCTGTCAGTACAGATGTGGGCGGTTTTACCTTTGGCCATCTGCAGTGCCTTAGTGAGTGCAATCAGTTCCGCCTTTTGTGCCGAAGTTCCATGTGGCGGGGCTGCTGTCCAGAGTTTCTGCTCAGGAGAAAACACTGCAGCCCCCACATACCTCTTTCCATTGACCATGTAGCTACTCCCATCTGTGAACAGTCATCTCGGCATCTGGGAGGGGAATGTCTCTGAGATCTGGCCTTATTCCTGCGACTTGGGTTAGGACCTCCCTGCAGTCGCGTGGATGGTCAGCCAGCTCCTCTGGCAGCAGTGTGGCTGGATTTAGCACTGCCAGGGGCCGGAAGGTCACTTTTGGTTCGTTGAGTTGAGGGCCTGATACCCCGTCACTCGGGCGTTTGTCATCCATCGGTCTGATGGAGTATGGAGAAGGCCCTCTATAGTGTGGGTGGTGGTCAAGATAAGATTTTGACCCAAATTCAATTTACTTGCATCCTTGACCAGGAGGGCCATGGCAGCAATTATGCAGAGGCAAGAGGGGAACCCACCCGCTACTGGATCTAGTTTCTTGCTAAGATAGGCTACTGGCCTTTGCCAAGGCCCCAGATTCTGAGGCAAAACTCCTTTGGCCACCCCTGCTTTTTCATCCACATACAAGTGGAAGGGCTTGGTAACATCTGGGATGGCCAATGCTGGGGCACTCAGTAAGGTTGTTTGTAATTCCCAAAATGCTCCTTCTGCCTCAGCTGTCCACTCTATCATAGTGAGCCCCCCTTTTGCCAGTTTGTAGGGAGGTTGGGCAATCTCCGCAAACTGCAGTATCCACAGCCTACAGTAGCCAACCATCCAAGAAACTCCCTCACTTGTCAGGACGTGGTGGAGCGGGGGTATCGGGTGATCACCTGTTTCCTGGACTCAGACAGTGAACGCACTCCTCGTGGAGATCAAAGCCTAGGTATGTGGCATGGCTCTGACAGAGCTGTGCTTTCTTTGCTGATACCCGATACCCTTTTTCCTACAGAGTCTGTAAGAGAGCTCTCGTCCCCTGCAAACTTGACTCATAGTCCTCAGAGGCTACTAGCAAGTCATCAACATACTGTAGCAGAGTGACTCCTGGGTTGGAGGTTCTGTACTCACGCAAATCCTCGTGTAGGGTCTCGTCAAAAAATGGTGGGTGAATTCTTGAATCCTTGGGGAAGTCTTGTCCAGGTGATCTGGACTCGGAACCCTTCCTGTGGGTCAGACCACTCAAAAGCAAAAAGGGGTTGAGATTCCCTTGCTAAAGATATGCAGAAAAATGCATCCTTGAGATCTAAGATGGTATACCCAGTTCTTTTGGGGCCCAGGAGGGAGGGTAGGGTATAGGGGTTAGGCACCGTGGGGTGGATATCTTCAATCCGTTTATTAACTTCCCGCAAGTCCTGAACGGGTCAGTACTCCCCAGTCTTGGCCTTTTTGATGGGCAGCAAATGTGTGTTCCATGGAGATTTGCAAGGAGCTCCTCGGAGGTGGTTAATGTGTTTTCTGATCCCTTCCTTTGCTTCCCACGGAAGGGGGTACTGCCAAACATGAACAGCCGTAGCTGTCGCCTTTAATTGTACCACCACTGAAGGTTGTACCCTGGCCAAGCCAGAGGGCTTCCCTTCTGCCCAGACCTTGGGAAACTCAACCTGTAGGATTTGGAGAAGGCTCCCCACCCTTGTCTCCTCTGGTTTTGAGACTGGCTAGTAAAGGAGGTATTCATCTACTGCTACCATAAGCACCTGTATAGTGGGTTGTCTCAAGGTTACAATCATGTCTCCTTCCAAGAACTGAATGCCAGCTCATAACTTGTGGAAGAGATCTCTTCCCATCAAGTTATAGGGGGCATTAGGGAGTACCAAAAATCAATGTTTAACTACTCCCAAGGCCAAATTCAAAGTCCTTTCTGTTGTCCACTTATGTCTCTCTGTGACATTTGCTCCTTGTACCCAAACTTCCTCTCCAGATAGTTTTCCCATAGGTTTAAGTAATGATGAAAACTGGGCTCTCATGTCCACCAAAAAATTCAAATGATTTCCCCTCCACTTCAATTTTTACTCTGGTGGCCAGCATTGCCATCTTCCTTTTGGGGCACTCCCTGGCCCAGTGTCCTTCTTCCTTACAGTAAGCACACTGATCTGAATCTAAGTCTTCCCACCCCCCTTCTCTGTGCTTAGGCTTTTCCTTCCATTTACTATCCCCTACCTAGCTCATGTAATGCCAAAACTTTAACCAGCTTTTTGTCTGTTTTTCATCCTCCTGTGCATCTCTATTGTTAAACACCTTTTCTGCTATTTCCACTAACTCAATCAGATTCTTCCCTTCAAATCCTTCAATTTCCTGGAATTTCCTCCTTATATCCAGGGCTGACTGACTGGCAAAGCAAGATTCACTGTCCCCTGATTTTCAGGTACCTCATGGTCGATCGGGCTATACATTTTATAGGCTTCAATAAGCCTTTCTAGGAAAGCTCCTGGAGACTCATTCTTACCTTGAGTCACCATACTAATTCTGGTTTAGTCCGAGTGCAACTTTTACTTCTGGAAATTCAGTTCCAGGATTTCAACGTATCAAAGACCTGTATTTGTTCTGGAAGTCTCCCATATGAATTTCCTTTAAGGAGGAATTCATCTTACAAGAGAATTAAAACAATTACAAACGACAAAAAAACTCAGAATAGATATGGTTAAATATCAAATGATGACCCTTATCAAAACATTAAAACTTTAGGAAATGTATAGAACCTCTGGAGTAGTTACAGCATTTACCCAAATGTAACCCAAGGTTTATCATTGATTTAGCAGTACTTCCTGAGTAACTTAGCATATCAGGGAAAAGCCTTATGAGTCAAAGAGATCTCATTTACAATTCTGGGTGGGCAAAGAAAACCATTTACATTTTCTTAGAAACATCTCAATCTCTAGTGAAGACTAAATATTAACCAATTGTGAACTGTTGCAATAGCAGTTAAGCACAAAACGTGTTTACCAACAGATTTCAAAAGCACAAACCTAGTTCCAGCAACCAGCACCCTAGCACTTCATCCCATTTGTCATCCAAGCAAAACTTCAAAGCTTCAGGTTACCAAAGACTCTGAAAGCTACTTTAACAATTACCCATTAAAACCCTGAGACAGACAATTAACCATCAGTTCAGTCACCTCTTTGCTAACAGATTTCATGTTGCACCTGGGCCCATTCCACTTCAGACGCCATGCTTTCCCGCCAGCAAGAGGGAGGGGCTAGGCAGTCCACGTTGAGCTAGAGAAGGCAAGGAATTCCCCAAAACAAAGTGAGTTTCGGCGGCTCCTTGGAAATATTCCTTAAAGTCTCTGTTCCGAGTTAGACTAACCCCAGTTGGCTCCAGTTATAGCCCTTAACACATGAAATGAGTGAGAGAGAAGCCCCACATCTATTATGAGGAACAGAGAGATGAAAGTCAGAGTCCGGGGAGTCAAGATGGTGGGGAAGTAGGAGGAGGCACCATTTCAACCTGTAACCTAAAGTGAGCTGATTACCTACCAAAGAACTCCGACCACCCATGAAATCAGCCTGAGATCAGAATTATGCACGTCTGGATCTCCACAGGAGCAGAAGACGCCAGTGGCAGGTAAAGCAGACTGGGAGCGTCGGACTGATATCGGAAGATAAACAAAAGGGGGAGGGAGCCACCAGAGGTGACTGATTGGAAAGTAATACCCCAACGCGAGATTGCTCTGCGTCTGGGGACCAGCATTAACTTGGAGTCTGGTTGAAAGCACTCAAAAAACAAAGAGCAAAGGATCGCAGGGGGGTAATAGTGGGAACCTGGGCGGTTAGGGTCAGGGACCTAAGTCCCCCGACCCAGGACAGCCTCCCCTGGTGCTGAGCCAGAGAGAGTACGGCAGAGAAATCAGGTCTCCGTCCCTGAGCCGCCAGTGCGCCTGAACGCCAGCGCGCCTGAGAACGTGTGGGGTCTGGCTCCTGGGAGGGACTGGGAGCCTGGCCAGACGGCAATCCTGAAATGCGCACGTCCCACACCCTCCCTTGGGATACGTGCTCATAGGCGCTAGCCTGGAGCTCTGGCATCTGGAAAAACCAGACATTCCCAGCCTGGGACAGCAGGAAAATCTGTGTGTGATCTCTGCTCGGAACCTCTCTGGCGGTCTGGAGCTGCCTAGACAGCCACCGCTGCCCTGGTTTTGGGTACAACGAGGAGCTCCTGCATCCCCAGGGACAGTGACTCAGAACCGACTCAGCCAGCAGCTTTTCCAAAACATTCTGGGGCTTCTCTCTGAGAGGGAGGTCGGGGTGCAGTTTGCTCTCCTCTAAACCTCCAAAAACCATCAAAAGCTGTCAAGGCGAGAGAAAGCAGATGAAAGAACATAAAAACCCCCAGAGAACAAAAGGCTGAAAAAAAAAAAAAACAGTTTCCTCAGAGCTCACCCCCTTGAGGGGAGCGGGAGGACCTAACTCAGGGAACATCATTGTCTGAAAACCCATGTGGCAGGCCCCTCCCCCAGAAAACCAACCAGGAAGGAAGAAAAAAAAAAAAGAATACAAGAGAACAACCACCACTACTTCATAAATACAACTTTTATTTTGAACTCTTTACCAATATTCTGGTTCTTTTTTTTTTTATACATACAGATAATTTTTTAACCTATTTACCACCACACTGAGATGTCCAGTACATCAAATTCTTTAATAACCTTCTAACCTGAACTTTTTGATACATACACCCGTGTTTTTCTTTTGCTTTTCTATTTTTTTAATTCTTTTTTAATTTTAACTTAGTTTAGTCTAGTTTATTCTTTTTTAATTTTTATTTTCTACTATACATATAGAGTTAAACTTCAAGGTAACCTCCTTTCCCCAATCAATGCTACCCTTATAGGCAAACCAGTTTCTAATCCCCCTGTAACTTAGGAAAGTTGAGTCCCTTAACAAAAACATCAAGATAGCTTCAGGAAGAATCAAAATAACCTTCCTCACCCACACTGAGAATTTATAACCACTCTCCCAATTTTTCCTTCTGTCAGTGTTTCTGTGAATTTGTGTTTGTCCTGATAATATATAAATCTTATACTTGGGGCTCTTTCTGATGAGGTTCTTCCCTTCTTTTGCTTATATATATATTTTTTTTTTCTCTTGTCATATACTTTTATCAGTCTTTTTGTTTGTCTGTTTTTGTTTGTATACTTCACAAATCTTACCTTGTGGCCCATTTGGGCTGAGCCTTCTCTTTTATCTTCTCTTTTTTTCCTATCTCTCTCTCTCTTTTTTTTTCCTTTTTTCTTTTCCCTTTTTTTTCTTTCTTCTTCTCTATTTCTTTTTCTTTTCTTTTTTCTCTCATTTGGGTGGGGAATCCTGATTGCACAGAAGCGTTCCAGGGTGCACATTGACTGCACCACAATCGATAAGTCCAGCTGCATCTGTTCAGTCATCTCTCTCCAAAATGACTAGGAGGAGGAATACCCAACAGAAGAAAAATACAGAGGATGGGCCTTCTGCAACAGAGCTAATGGCTATCGACATAGACAATATGTCAGAAAAGGAATTCAGACTAACAATTATCCAGGCAATAGCTAGGTTGGAGAAAGCCATGGATGACCAAACAGAATTGATTAGGGCAGAACTGAAAGCCACCAGGGATGATGTTCACAATGTTAGGGCAGAACTGAAAGCCACCAGGGATGAGTTTCACCATGCTCTCAATGAGTTCCAATCTAATCTAAATTCTCTAAAAGCTAGGGTAACTGAGACAGAAGATAGAATTAGTGATCTGGAGGACAAACAGATAGAGAGAAAGGATCAGGAGGAAGCCTGGAACAAACAGCTCAGAAGCCACGAAAACAGAATCAGGGAAATAAACAATGCCATGAAACGTTCCAACATCAGAATTATTGGAATCCCTGAAGGGGAGGAAAAAGAAAGAAGTCTAGAAGATATAGTGGAAGAAGTTGTCTATGAAAATTTTCCCAATCTCATGAATGGAAACAACGTTCATGTACTAGAGGCAGAGAGACTTCCTCCCAAGATTTTAAATTCTCGAAAGTCCTCACGACACCTTATAGTTAGAATGAGGAATTATGTTTCAAGAGAGACCCTCTTAAAAGCAGCTAGGACAAAAAAGCTCCTTACGTACAGAGGAAAGCCCATTAGAATAACTTCAGACCTGTCCACAGAGACCTGGCAAGCCAGGAAGGGCTGGAAAAATATATTCAGAGTACTAAATGAGAATAACATGCAACCAAGAATACTCTATCCAGCAAGACTGACATTTAAAATGGATGGAGAGATAAAGAGTTTCCAAGACCGGCAAGGCTTAAAAGACTATGCAACCACCAAGCCGTCACTGCAGGAAATATTAAGGGGGGTCCTATAAAAGAGAAAAAATCCTAAGAATATCATTGAACAGAAATATAGAAACAATCTACAGACAGGAAGACTTCAAAGGCAACACGATGTCAATAAAAACCTATCTCTCAATAATCACTCTCAATGTGAATGGCCTAAATGCGCCCATAAAACGACACAGGGTTGCAGATTGGATAAAACGACAGGACCCATCCATATGTTGTCTACAAGAGACCCATTTTGAACCTAAGGATACACCCAGACTGAAAGTGAAGGGATGGAGAAACATCTTTCATGCCAATGGGCCTCAAAAGAAGGCCGGGGTAGCGATTCTCATATCAGATAAATTAGATTTTAAACTAAAGACTGTAGTCAGAGATACAGAAGGACACTACATAATTCTTAAAGGGACTATCCGCCAAGATGATCTAACAATTGTGAATATCTATGCCCCCAATATGGGAGCACCCAATTACATAAGAAAACTATTAATCAAGATAAAGAGTCATATTGATAGGAATACAATAATAGTAGGAGATCTTAATATGCCTCTCTCAGAAATAGACAGATCATCGAAGCAGAAAATTAATAAAGAAATAAGAGCATTGAATAAAACATTGGACCAGATGGACCTCATCGAAGTATACAGAACATTCCACTCTAAAACAAAAGAATACTCATTCTTCTCAAGTGCACATGGAACGTTCTCCAGAATAGACCACATACTGGGTCACAAAGCAGGACTCAACCGATACCAAAAGACTGACATTATTCCCTGCATATTCTCAGATCACAATGCTTTGAAACTGGAACTCAATCACAAAGGAAAGTTCAGAAGGAACTCAATCACCTGGAAGCTAAAGACCACCTTGCTTAAGAATGCTTGGATCAACCAGGAGATCAAAGATGAACTTAAACAATTCATGGAAACCAATGAGAATGAAGACACTTCAGTCCAAAACCTATGGGATACAGCAAAGGCGGTTCTAAGGGGGAAATACATAGCCATCAAAGCCTCCCTCAAAAACATTGAAAAATCCAGAATACACCAGCTGTCTCTACACCTTAAAGAACTGGAGAATCAACAACAAATCAAACCAACTCCACATGCAAGAAGGGAAATAATCAAGATTAGAGCAGAGATCAATGAGGTAGAAACGAGAGATACAGTAGAACGTATCAATGAAACTAGAAGCTGGTTTTTTGAAAGAATCAATAAGATCGATAAACCATTGGCCACACTAATCCAAAAGAAAATAGAGAAAGCCCAAATTAATAAAATTATGAATGAAAAGGGAGAGATCACAACTAACACCAAGGAAATAGAAATAATCATCAGAAATTATTACCAACAGTTATATGCCAATAAGCTAAGCAACCTAGATGAAATGGATGCATTCCTGGAAAACTACAAACTCCCAAAATTGAACCAGGAAGAAATTGACAACCTGAATAGACCGATATCTAGTAACGAGATTGAAGCAGTGATCAAAAACGTCCCAAAAAACAAGAGCCCAGGACCTGACAGATTCCCTGGGGAATTCTACCAAACTTTCAAAGAAGAAATAACACCAATTCTCCTGAAGCTGTTCCAAAAAATTGAAGCAGAAGGAAAACTTCCAGACTCCTTTTATGAAGCCAGCATTACCCTGATCCCCAAACCAGGCAAAGACCCTACCAAAAAGGAGAATTTCAGACCAATATCACTAATGAATATGGATGCAAAGATTCTCAACAAGATCCTAGCAAACAGGATCCAGCAGCACATTAAAAAGATTATCCACCATGACCAGGTGGGATTCATCCCTGGGTTGCAAGGTTGGTTCAACATTCGCAAATCAATCAATGTGATAGAACAAATAAAGAAGAGAAGAGAGAAGAACCACATGGTCCTCTCAATTGATGCAGAAAAAGCATTTGACAAAATCCAGCATCCGTTCCTGATGAAAACGCTTCAAAGTATAGGGATAGAGGGAACATTCCTGAACTTCATAAAATCTATCTATGAAAGACCCACAGCAAATATCATCCTCAATGGGAAAAAGCTTGCAGCCTTCCCGTTGAGATCAGGAACACGACAAGGATGCTCACTCTCACCACTCTTGTTCAACATAGTATTAGAAGTTCTAGCAACGGCAATCAGACAACAAAGAGAAATAAAAGGTATCCAAATTGGCAAGGAAGAAGTCAAACTCTCTCTCTCTCTGCAGATGACACGATTCTTTATATGGAAAACCCCAAAGACTCCACCCCCAAACTACTAGAACTCATACAGCAATTCAGTAACGTGGCAGGATACAAAGTCAATGTACAGAAATCAGTGGCTTTCTTATACACTAACAAAGAAAATACAGAAAAGGAAATTAGAGAATCGATTCCATTTACTATAGCACCAAGAACCATAAGATACCTGGGAATAAACCTAACCAAAGAGGTAAAGGACCTGTACTCGATGAACTACAGAACACTCATGAAAGAAATTGAAGAAGACACAAAAAGATGGAAGACTGTTCCATGCTCTTGGATTGGAAGAATAAACATTGTTAAAATGTCTATACTGCCTAGAGCAATCTATACTTTTAATGCCATTCCGATCAAAATTCCACCAGTATTTTTCAAAGAGCTGGAGCAAATAATCCTAAAATTTGTATGGAATCAGAAGAGACCCCGAATTGCTAAGGAAATGTTGAAAAACAAAAACAAAACTGGCGGCATCACGTTACCCGATTTCAAGCTTTACTACAAAGCTGTGATCACCAAGACAGCGTGGTACTGGCATAAAAACAGACACATAGACCAGTGGAACAGAGTGGAGAGCCCAGATATGGACCCTCAACTCTATGGTGAAATAATCTTCGACAAAACAGGAAAAAATATTCAATGGAAAAAAGACAGTCTCTTCAATAAATGGTGCTGGGAGAACTGGACAGCGATATGTAGAAGAATGAAACTTGACCATTCTCTTACACCGTACACAAAGATAAACTCAAAATGGATAAAAGACCTCAACGTGAGACAGGAATCCATCAGAATCCTAGAGGAGAACATAGGCAGTAACCTCTTCGATATCAGCCACAGCAACTTCTTTCAAGATATGTCTCCAAAAGCCAAGGAAACAAAAGCGAAAATGAACTTTTGGGACTTCACCAAGATCAAAAGTTTCTGCACAGCAAAGGAAACAGTCAACAAAACAAAAAGGCAACCCACGGAATGGGAGAAGATATTTCCAAATGACAGTACAGACAAAAGGTTGATATCCAGGATCTATAAAGAACTTCTCAAACTCAACACACACAAAACAGATAATCATATCAAAAAATGGGCAGAAGATATGAACAGACACTTCTCCAATGAAGACATACAAATGGATATCAGACACATGAAAAAATGTTCATCATCACTAGCCATCAGGGAGATTCAAATTAAAACAACATTGAGATACCACCTGACACCAGTTAGAATGGCCAAAATTAGCAAGACAGGAAACAATGTGTGTTGGAGAGGATGTGGAGAAAGGGGAACCCTCTTACACTGTTGGTGGGAATGCAAGTTGGTGCAGCCACTTTGGAGAACAGTGTGGAGACTCCTGATGAAATTAAGAATAGAGCTTCCCTATGACCCTGCAATTGCACTGCTGGGTATTTACCCCAAAGATAAAGATGTAGTGAAAAGAAGGGCCATCTGTACCCCAATGTTTATTGCAGCAATGGCTACAGTCGCCAAACTGTGGAAAGAACCAAGATGCCCTTCAACGGATGAATGGATAAGGAAGATGTGGTACATATACACAATGGAGTATTATGCCTCCATCAGAAAGGATAAATACCCAACTTTTGTAGCAACATGGACGGGACTGGAAGAAATTATGCTGAGCGAAATAAGTCAAGCAGAGAGAGTCAAGTATCATATGGTCTCACTTATTTGTGGAGCATAACAAATAACATGGAGGACATGGGGATATGGAGAGGAGAGGGAGTTGAGGGAAACTGGAAGGGGAGATGAACCATGAGAGTCTATGGACTCTGAAAAACAACCAAAGGGTTTTGAAGGGGCGGGGGGGGTGGGATGTTGAGGAACCAGGTGGTGGGTAATAGGGAGGGTACATACTGCATGGAGCACTGGGTGTGATGCCAAAACAATGAACACTGTTATGCTGTAAATAAGCAAATAAAAATAAATAAATAAATAAACAAATAAACGAATTAAAAAAAAAAAAGAAAGTCAGAGTCCCCTTACTCTCTGCTTGCCCCATTCCTTCAAGCACAACAAACAACACAACAGACAACAAAAAGACAACACAAAGACAACCACAGACCCAACGGTCCTTACCCAGAACCCGCTGCTGGTGGGGATTTTCTCGGCCCCCAGTGATGCCTAGGGGGACTCGAACCCCCAGGGACCACCTAGGGGGACTCGAATCCCCAGAGACCACCCAGGGGGACTCAAACCCCCTGGCAGGCCCCTGACCGCCCATGGGGACTTGAACCCCCCAGCAGGCCCCTGACCGCCCATGGGGACTCGAACCCCCTGGCGATCCCCTGACCACCCAGGGGGACTCAAACCCCCTGACCGTCTAGGGGGACTCAAACCCTCCCGACCGCCCAGGAGGACTCGAACCCCTCATCGATCTACCAGCAGAGAGATGGGGCATCACTGCATCCACTCCAGCCCTGGGGAGCATGGCTGCGTCCAGTTTCTCCCCGGTGGGCCATAGCCTGGAGCTCCAACCAGACAGTCAGACAGGATCCCAGCACCTCCGGAGGTTTTTCCCATAAATTCTGATGCTGGCTCAGTTCTCATCATTTGATCCCGGACGAGCCCCCAATTTTAGGGTCCGTGATCAAAGGATCAAAACTGACACAAAGCAAAAATCAAGCAAAGCTTTATTTCATGCCAAGCATCGAAAATCAAACCAACTGGTCGGGGCCATCTCTTACAAAGAGGCGATGACAACGAGGACGACAACGCTGCTCCAGCGAGGCCACTCCCCTGCAAGGCCGCTCCCCAGACGAGGCCGATCCCTGGACAAGGCCGCTCCCAACAATGAAGAAGCAACCACGACGAGGACGACAACCCCAACAACACAGACTCTGCTCCCCATGACTCCATTCTGACAAGGCTGCTCCCCAGACGAGGCCACTTCCCAGACAAGGCTGCTCTAGATGAGGCCGGATGAAGGCCACTCCCAATGTTGAAGAGGCCACTCCAGATGAGGTCGCTTCCGACAATAAGAGGCCGCTCTGGACCAGGCTGCTCGCTGATGAGGCCGCTCCCCAGACGAGGCCGCACGCTGATGAGGCAGGCATTTGCGAGGCCGCTCTGGTGAGATCGCGGGGCTGCAGCTTAGGGCGGCGAGGCCGGTCGCGGCAGGGCCGCGGCTCGGGGTGGCGAGGTTGCTCTGGGCAGTGCTGCTCCCATGAGGACTATCACTCTGACGACTACGCTAAAGACTATTCTAACTCCTCCTACTACTCTAACGGCTATTCTAACTCCTCCTACTACTCCCCCTGCCAGCCTCACAGACTAACCTTTATAGAGGTGATTGAGCCCAGCCCACACACAGGTGGCCAAAGAGATTTCAACTCACCACAGTTAATATATGCGCGCCCCACTGATTGGATACGGCTATCTGGCCTGACCCACCCCTATATCCAGGGTTTACAAGTAAGTTCCTCTGGATAACCAGGCCCCTACACCTACTACCTGGGAATGGCTCCTGTGACATCCACATTTGGGGACGTAGCCTGTCTTTCTCCTGTGTATGGAAATATGCCTATTACCTATTTCTTGAACATAAAAGGAGATCATACAGTAAGTATTGTTTTGAAACCTGTCCTCTCCCTCTGAAAGACAACCTGAGGGTTTTGAAGGGGCGGGGGTGGGAGGTTGGGGGAACCAGGTGGTGGGTAATAGGGAGGGCACTATTGCATGGAGCACTGGGTGTTGTGCAAAAACAATGAATACTGTTACGCTGAAAAAATAAATAAATAAATAAAATTGAAACCTATCCTCTCCATTTCACAATATACAGCTTTACGCAATCTCCTTAATTGGTTTCTTCTCCTGCAACTTTAGTTAAAGACCTACTGTGTGTCGGGCCCCCCACTAGGTGTGGGCCCTGCCCCGGAAGTGCTGTCAGTGCTGTCTGATGGGCTTCTGTTGTCCATGACTGGAAAATGTTCATATACCATCAGCAAATCCCTGCACCATCTTCCCTGTCTCTGTAGGATAAACCCACCAGATGGAATTCAATTTCTGGGCTAATGGGTAGGCATATTTCTAAAGTTCTTGATACATGGAGTCAAACTGCACTGGGAAGACGTTGCCAATTTATCCTTGCAACCACTGGGTAGAGACTTAAAGGACTACCTGAACTTCAGGCTCGCAGGGGCTATGGGCATGCTGGGCCAGCTTCAGGACACCCGGGAGCCATTCACAGGCTCCCAAGACTTCCCTCGAATGTCGTCACCTCTGTTGACATCCCCTGAGAGGACTCAAACTCTGTGCTAAAGGGAGGACCCCAAACACTAGGAAAAGAAGGCAGACTTGTCAAGACTTGACCTTCACTCCACCTACTGTCACTGCCCTAGCTTTTGTGCTAGCTACAGCTGCCACCCCAGGACTGGACAGTTCCAGAACTGGACAAGACAGGGGCTGGGGCCCAAGGGGTCATGTGGTGCAGTGGTTCCCTGCTTGGACTTGGAGTTCACTGATCCAGCATTCGAGTCACTATCTCAGTACTCTGAGATGAGTATTTATTTTATACAGTGTTTAGTTTATATTATACAGTAAGCTTGACTTTTTTGGCACCCAGTTCTATGAATTCTAGCACATGTATAAATTTGTGTGACCACACCCACAATCCGGATACAAAACAATCCCATAACCCCAGGAAAGTCTTTCCATGGTCCCAAACCTCAGCAAATAATGATCTGTTCCCTATCACGGAATAGACTGGAGCCGAAACCAGGAGTCAGACACCTAACTGACTTTTTAAAAATGTCATGGGGGCACTTGGGTGGCACAGTTAGGTGTCTGACTCTTGGTTTCAGCTCCGGTCATGAGCTCAGTGGTCTTGAGATCGAAATCCAGCATGGAGTCTGTTTGAGCTTCTCTCACCTTCTCCCTCTGCTCCTGCACCCCCCTCCCAAATAGACAAATAAAATCTTTTAGAAAAAAAAATATATCAAGGAAATCGTGCTGTAAGTAATGTTTTGAAGTTGGCTCCTTCCCACAACATAATGTCTTTGGGATTCGTCCTGACTGTTGCATGAATAAATAGTGCATTCCCATTGCTGAGCAGTATTCCATGGTGTGGATATACCTGCCTTTGTTTATCCAAACAAACCTTTGACTTAAAGGTTTAATTTAAATTTATTTAAACAGTTTTAATTTAATAAACAAAATGTATTTTGTTTAATAATTATTAAAATTTATTAAACAATTTTAATGTAAATTGTTCCAGTGATTGATGATTATGAACAGGGCTGCAACAAACATTCATGTACAAGCGTGGGGTTGCTGGTTCCAATGAAAAGTACATGTTTAATGTTTTAGGAAACTACCAAGGTGTTTTCCAGAGTGGTTACACCATTTTGCATTCCCACCAACAAGCGTAGGAGAGTCGTTCCTACATCTTGCCAGTTGTTCCGCATCCTTGTCAGCACTTGTTACTGTCGGTATTTTTATTTTAGCCATTCTAATGTTACATAGTGGTATCTCACTGTGGCTTAATTTGCATTTCCCTGGTGGCTGAGGGTGTGGAGCATCTCTTCATGTGCTTATATTCCCCCTGTATCTCCTCTCTGGTTTCTAGTCAAGTCTTTTACTCATTTTCTTTTTTTTTTTTAAGATTTTATTTATTTATTTGACAGACAGGGATCACAAGTAGACAGAGAGGGAGGCAGAAAGAGAGGAGGAAGCAGGCTCTCCGAGGAGCAGAGGAGCCTGATGCAGGGCTTGATCCCAGGACACTGGGATCATGACCTGAGGTGAAGACAGAGGCTTTAACCCACTGAGCCACCCAGGTGCCCCTTTTATTATTTTCTAATTATGTTTTCTTCCTATTAGATTTTGAGAGCTCTTTATATATTCTAGTTACAAGTTTTCTGTTGAATATGTGATTTCAGATATTTTCTTCCCATCAGTGGCCTTGTCTTTTCATACTTTCACCAGTGATTTTGCAGGGCAAAAATTTTTCATTTTGATGACATTGATTCATCAACCTTTTGTTTTGTGGATCCCGCTTTTGGTGTCATGTGTAAGCCCTTGCCTAAACCCAATCATGAACATTTTCTCCCATGTTTTCTTTTAGAAGTTTCATTGTACATTTTACATTGAAATCTACGATTCCCCTTGAGTTAATTTTGTATAAAGCGTGACGTTTACTTCTTGCATGTGGACATCTGCTCATTCCAGCATCATTTGTTGAAATGAGTCAGGCAAGGTGTTCAGCCTCTCTGAGCCTCAGTCTCCCCCTCTGTATGATAGGGTTGGCAACAATAGCACCTGCTTCAAGGGTTCTTATGTCATAATCTTCCCCTGTCCCCTCCTGATCTATAAAGTAACCAGGTGCTGGGTGTGTTAGGATTTTTATGTTTTTCACACACTCCTTTATCATAGTTAAGTCTGTGATGAATAGAAGGATGTTTATCAAGAAGTTTCTGATATGCAATAGGCATACAGCATCTAAGGAGAGGCCGTGGCCAGGCAGCCTGGATTCAAATCCCAGCTCTGCTACTCCCCTGGTTGTGTGCCTTGAAGAAGCTATTTAACCTCTCTGGGCCTCAATTTCCCCACCTGTAGAACAAGGATAAGGACAGTAGCACATAATGTCTGGGACAGAGCCTGGCATGAAGTGTGTATGAATGTGTTCATTGTCCCTGAGGGCCCTCGACCCTCCTGCTAAGGGCCAGAACCTTGGACACCAACCTCATTTCCTGTGCATGTTGAAGAATGTGGGCAGCTGCTTGTGAAAAAAAAAGCTAAGGGAAAAGGATTTCAAGTTGTGCATGAAGATTGACACCAGTTACACATACACACACACACACACTGGCAGTGGTTATTACATAACCAGCAGCATTCTGGAGAAAAACCAGCTGTGAGAGATGAGTATCTCCCTGCTGCTGCTCCTCCTTGCGGAGCTGTCCAAGTGAGAAGCAGCTGACCACGGATGAGTGCACCTGTCCCTGTGACTCATGGCAGGGGTGGGGTGGGAAGAGGGGCATGTGTGGAGTGCCCCCTGCATGCCAATTCATCCAGAGTCACTTGCACCACTTGGCAACTGTTAACATTCCTGAGGGGTCCCTCTCAGCTCCCACCAGTGAATTTTGAGAAGACCCCATTGCTTTTAAGTCAGACCCTCCAAATGAAGCCACTTTCATCTGCTGGGCTACCAGACAGAAATTTAATGTGATTTATAGTAATATACGTAAAAGGAAACTTGAAATACGCCATAATAGGAACAGTGATTATCTCTGAGGAACAGGGTTATGAGTAACTGCTACTTTCTTCTTTAGAATTTTCCATGTTTTCCACAACAGATGTGAATTACTCCTCGAATAATCTCAAAGCAAACGATACTAGTTAAAAGACTGCCCTGCAGTTTGTGTTTTCCCCTCACTAAGCCAGGTGCTTGTCCCCTGCCAGATAATCACAAACAGGTGGGATGGACATTCATCACTGGGAAGATGTCAGGACTGGTCGGTACTCAGGTCAGGAGTTTTCCAGAAAGGCATGTGTTACCTGCATCTTTGCCACCATGCTGCTGGCCCCGAGGACACTGGGCAGCGCTGGAGGTGGCTGCAGCCAAGGCCACAAGGTCAGAGTGGCTGTGGCCGGCCCGCCTCTGGGGACCACCATTGGCCTGGGCCCTCGACAGACAAGATCTCATTGGGCCCTCTAACAGCCCTGTGAAGGAGATGTAGCTAGACCCATTTGGCAGATAAGCCAGTTAAGGATCAGAGAAGTGAAGTAACAAGGCTGAAGTTGTACATCTGGGACAAGACAGAGTGGAGATCCCAACCAGTGGCCCCCAAGGCCTGATGTAAGCCTCAGAATGCCCCAGTAATTTCCATCATCATCCCCAAGACTTCTTAAAAGGTAATGTAGCTTGGAGACAATAGCTCTAGCTTCCCCAGGCCCAAGGTGCCCCCGAGCCCCACCCCTCATCTGAAACCTGGAGCAGCCCAGGGCTCCATCTCAGAGTGCCCTGTTCCAAAGCGCAGGATCCTCCCTCCTCTCCGGATGACCTCTCAGATTTAGCCCTCACCGGCGGGCAGAGAGCCCAGAGTCTGGTTGTGCAAGGCCTGTTCCTGCTCAGGTGAGGGTGGGGAGCAGGGAGGTGTGTGTGCGGCCCTTCATTCCTGAATGCATTGATGATGTGGAGCCTGAAGGGGACAGCGGTGTGATGGGTGGTCTCCAGCACAGCTGGTCGGTCAGAAAGCCTGCAATGTGTGTCTAACTATGCCCTTTCTGAGCCCTCTTTGCCCTTCTAAAGACCATCTTGGGGAAACTGAGGCAGCCCACCTCTGTCATCTCTCTTGTTACCAGCCCAGAGAGCAGAGCAGGGTTTCTGGCAGTCTTATTTGAACTCTGTCCCCATCCCATCTCCAGGGCCAGTGAGCAGAAAAAGTGGGAACACAGACAGACCCCCAGCCTCCTGGTCCTCAGGGTGGGGGCCCAGCTGCAGCAGGATGGGACAGTAGGGAGGGAAAGGGATGGGGTTCAAGCTTGCATTTCACTGAGGGACACAGGATGAAGATGAAGCTAAGTGCCACTCACTCAGCAGCTGGGCGACCCTAATGACATCAGAGGTCATGGTTTCTTTTCAGATGAGTCTCCCTTGGCTGCACCTAGATGGTTAACTTGGGCTCCCCATCCTGCTTTCCTTGAATTGGGGAGAGAACGATCCCATCCTGATTAATCCTAGCACTAGGAGTGAGAGTCACCTGTGGGTTTCAGGTGTCCCCGGGGAGTTTAGAAACTTGAGTGGAGGAAGGGCATGGCAATTTCTATTTATGGAGGGATGGGGGATTTGTGTTACCTGTGTCCTCGAACCAGCTGCCTCATGAAACCTCCCCCCCCACCATCATATAGACAGCAAAACTGAGGCAAGACAGCAGGGGTGACCTGTCTACGGTTCTGCAACGGACTTGCAACATTACTTATTCTAGAACCCCGAACACCAGCTTTTTAGCCAAAAATGCATAATCAATTACACTGCACCCTTAGACTCTAGCTCATTCTTTAGGTTGCCAAAGAATAACCTGGGCTGGGTGCGTCAGTTTAAAATATACATTCCCAGGGATGCTTGGGTGGCTCAGTCCGTTAAGTGTCTGCCTTAAGCTCAGGTCGTGATCTCAGGGTCCTGGGATGGAGCCCCGCATAGGGCTCCCTGCTCAGTGGGGAGTCTGCTTCTCCTTCTCCTGCTGCCCCTCCTCCCCACTCAAGCACACCATCTCTCTCTCAAATAAATAAATAAAATCCTTAAAATAAATAGATAATAAAGTAAAGGGCATATTCTCAGTCCCCACCCAAAGACTTGGCTTTAGCACTTCCGACACTTCCAGCAGATCAGGTATGTGCAGCCCACCCTCAGAGAAACATTGGCTCAGGGCCCCATACGCAGTTCTGTGTGGGCGTTTTATATCCAATGCTTAAGATCAAAGACTCTGGATCCATCCAGTCCAGACTCAAGGACCAGCTCTTCCACTCCCCAGCTTGAACCCAAGGGACATTATCTAATCATTTATGTCCAGTGTCCCCAGCTGAAAAGGGGGACAATAATAGTACCTCCTCATAAGGTCTCTGCAAAGAACACTGAATGAATACAAACAGAGCATTTAGAATAGTGTCTGCACAGAGCGAAGCTGAATATTGACAACCCTCAGGGGCACCTCGGTGGCTTAGTCGGTGAAGCATCCGACTTCTGCTTAGGTCATGATCTCAAGGTCCTGAGATCGAGACCCACATGGGGCTCTCTGCATGGTGGCAAACCTGCTTCTCCTTCTCCCTTCATCAGCTGCTCTGCCTGCTTGTGCTCTCTCTTTCTCTGTGTCAAAAAAATAAATAAAATCTAAAAAAAAAAAAATAATGACAATCCTCAAGGGCGCCTGGGTGGCTCATTCGCTTAAGCATCTGACTCTTGATCTCAGCTCAGGTCTTGATCTCAGGGTTGTGAAGTCAAGCCCCACACTGGGCCCCACATTGGGAGTGGAGCCTACTTAGAAAATAATAATAATGATGATGATAATCTTCAAAACAGCCTTACCACGTAAAGATCTGAGGCCCACTCCAGAAGAGGAAATGTGGGCACAAAGATGAAGTAACTCATGTAAGGACACACACACAGTAGTGAGTGACAGAGCTGGGGCTCCATCTCTGCTCCATCCATCTGGAAAACAGCGCCCGTACAGACTAGGCTTCAGGGCCCCAACAGCACAAGCTCCCTGACCCTGCCCTTCGCACCTGCACCCACAGGGTAGGGCCACACTGGAGGGGACCGAGACAGACCACCTCAAGCACTCAACGTAGCTCTCCTGCAGTGTGCCAGAGACCTGCTCTGTGGTTCTGTCACCGGCACGAGAGGCTGCATTGTGTGAACAGAGGTCTCAGTTCTTGGATTCCCCACGAAAGATTGACACCAGCATAAAGACAGCTAGAAGAAAAGTGGCAAGCACAAAGCAGTTTATTAAGGACAGTATGCTCTCAAGGAGGGAGAACAGGGAGGTTCAGCGGTGGCCCCCCGCCCTGAGGCACAAATGGGTCCTTTCTTTTTATGTGCATGGCATAGAAGCCATGTCTTGGTCACAGACAGGAGGGTCTCTAAAGGAAGCTGCTTCCAATCATTTGGGGCCTCCTCCTACTGGTTGGGAGTGGGAGTTTCTGACCCTACAAGGTTTGTACCAGAACCATCATGGCTGCTTTTCCCCCATGGAGGGGGGGAGGGGAGAACCACAATGCTAGTGCATCAGAATGAGTGGAGGGGGGACCCTGGGGCCAAGGAGGAAGGGTAGAGCCTGCGTTCTGCACCTGGAGCTCTTGGTCTATTAGCCTCGGGGTCTTGGAAGCCACAAAGCCAGGCTGTTGGGCCCCCAGGCTTCTAATGTGTAACATATTCATCATGGCCCTTGCCTCCAGCTCTCATCTAACTAACTGCTCCCCCAACAGTCTCTAACTGGGGCTGGCCATGGGCTCCAAACAGCATCCTCAGGCCGCAGATACTATACCATCGGCTTTGCTGTCTCCTAAAGCCAAAGGGAGAGCACAGTTTGCACTCAGCCTGGAATCATGGCAGACCTCTCTTCCTAGGTTCCCACGCAAAACTGCCAGCTTCAGGATGACCTAGTTGTTGGGTGGAATTGGACCAGGGGAACATTCTGTAGTTTGTCAAGGCGGCCGAAATGACATTATGAGTTATTACGAGCAGGAGACTTGCCACGCCTCACACACCCCCCCCCCCCAGTAAGATTCTAACACTATACAGTCAGCCCTGCCAGGTCACAGAAAACTGCTTCTGGCCATCCCTACAGAATCGGCTTAGAGAAAAAGGCACCAGCAAGGTCCAGTTGCCAGGGGCCACACTGATTGGCTCCCGCGGAAAGACCTCCGGAAAAACAGCTGAGGTGGAGTAACCACCGGACTCTTCACAAGAAGGCAGTCGTTCTCTGAGATCCATCTAACTTCTGGACAAGTTCATCAGATCGGTCAGCACGTCCATTTAGATGCTCTCTCTAGTTTTGATGGTGGCATTAACCCTTACAATCCCTCCCACTGCCACACATACATGAATATACACTTACAAGGAGTCATTAGCATATTGGGTTCATCACTTTTCTAGGGACAGGAACTTCCAGGGATTTGTCTTTCGTCCTTTGCATGCCAGAGAGCCCAAGTGGGGAATCTCCCAGCTGCCGTTTACGCCTACTCAATCATCCTTTCCAAACTAGGGAAATAACAGATGTGGCTCACTGCCAGATGACCCTGAAATAAGATCTCCTCTATCACCTGGCCATGGTAGACCTCCACATCAGTGGCACTTTGGTGGGCCATGGTGGCATGTTGGATCCCCAGGATTTTGCACCCATTCATAGCTGGTATCCAATAATCTCTAAAAGGTCCAGGTCTGGCCTCTTCTCCAGCAGACAGTCACTCTAGCATAGGGACTTGGCAAGCCCGGACCTGCGGACCGGGTCTGGCCCGTGGCCTATCTTTGCATAGCCCACAAGCTAAAAATGGTTTTTAGATTTTGAAAGGCTGTTAAAAAGAAAATACCATCTTCGCTGGCCTCTATCCTGGGACCAGTTCTGGGACCAATTCTCTATCAGCCAGAATCTAGACAGAAACTAAGATCACAGAGGAGTTTTAGCAGGAAAGGTTAACATAAAGAATGACTGGCTAGTCATGGGATGAATTGCCAAAAAGTAAAGAGGCATCTAAATTCAACAGAAATTGCTCATAAATGGAGTTGAGGGATGCAGACGTCCTTGGAGAGGGTGTGGCTAGGCGGTGTGGTGGAGAAGTCTGCCGGGGTCCCACAGGCTGGGGAAGCAGGAAACAGCCTGCAGTAGGGCCAAACCAACTTGCCAGGCATCTGCTCTCTGAGACGCTGCCCAGCCTCGCTGGGAAATCTACCTCCTGTGCGAGACGGAGATGAGCGTCAACAAGCCAGTACACGCGGAAGTCCCAAAGCAAGTGGTGTTTTTCTACATGCACTGAAGTTTTGGTCAGCCCCCAGGAAATGTCAGTCCTCACGCCATCACCAACGTCCAACATCATCACCATCATCGTCATTACCTTTGTTACCATTATCCCCGTGGGGAGAAAGCTGACCTTGGAGAAGTGACCTGCCTGAGGCCACCCCAGGACACAGGCCCCAACTCTGCAACGGATACATGGAGAGACAGGTGCAGAGAGCAGAAGGGACATGGCTGGAGTCCCACAGCGAGAAAGGCCAGGATCTGGCCCAAGCGCCCCTCAGCCTTCTCTGGGCGGAAGCCAGGCCACAACAGTAAGGAGGCTCACCTGTGCAAACATTCACGCCCTGGGCTAGCATTTCCTGCAGCTCCTGTCCTTCCTCCTCCTCTGCCTCCTCCTCTCCCTCCTCCTCCTGTCTCATGCTGATTTAACCTGTGGTTTTATGCTTAATCATCTCATCGTAAATCTCTGTCTTAATCTCCCATGGGCCACCCAGGCTGTCTTTTTATTAGGAAATAAATAGCACAAGCAGTCCGAGCTACACTGCGGCCAACACGGGGAGCTTGGCGGCGGGAGGAGAGGCTGTGCGAGTCTGGAGGAGTCTTGAGGCCCTGGAGACAAAGAGAATATAATTACAAGACGGTAGGTGCATGGGCACGGTTTGCACAAGATGCAGAGGGTGTCATAAAATCGGCTTTTGCTCCAAAGCTCTAGGTGAGGTTTTAAATCAGAGGATCAGGTCAGGGATGCTGGCTTGGGCTTGGAGACAAGGGTCTTTGCCTTAAGTCCCTGCACTGGCCCTTCCATGCTGTGCCACCTGAGGCCAGCCAGACCCTCTCTGGGCTTCAGCTTCCTTGTCACTGGGGGTGATCCAGCCGTGGTAAGAGTGGCCCAGCTTGGAAGGAGGCTCTGGCCTGGGCTGCTGGCCTCTGAGGAGCCCTGGGGTCAGCCGTGGCCAGCCTGGACAACCATTTGCGGTGTGACATTGCACAAGGATCTTCCTCTCTCAAGGCCTGAGATATTGTGATTGATTTTTAAAAAAAAAGAAAGAAAAAAAAAAAGGGACGCCTGGGTGGCTCAGTTGGTTGGGCAGCTGCCTTCGGCTCAGGTCATGATCCCAGCGTCCTGGGATCGAGTCCCACATAGGGCTCCTTGCTCGGCGGGGAGCCTGCTTCTCTCTCTGCCTCTGCCTGCCACTCTGTCTGCCTGTGCTCTCTCTCTCTGACAAATAAATAAATAAAATCTTTTAAAAAAAAAAGAAGAAGAAGGAAAAAAACATATTTTTGGTCTTTATCCACTGTCTCTGGCACAGCGCAGCAAAAAAACTTTGGAATTTTCAATGTTCAAAGCAACCAGGGTGTCTTTTGTTGTGTTAATGAGTTGACTTTCAGAAAGCCCCTAGGTTAACCCAAGAAGGGGGCTGGTTGCCAGGAGAAGCAATCTTGTGATTAGAGGGTTAGAACTTTCAGTCCCTTTCCCTGCCAACCTCCCAGGAGGGGAGAGGGGCCAGAGATGCAGTGCCAGAATTGAGTTAATTTCCTGGTAATGTGGAAAAACCCCACACCATCGAGGGCCTCATCTGTCAAAGAGGGACGTGAGGGGAACACGTGTTCTTTGCAGCATCCCAGGTTCAGAGATCTGCCCTGGGCTGGTCCCCTCCATGGGAGAAATGTGCAGGGGGGGCACCTGGATGGGACCTCTCTGCCCAGCTGCCTGCTGCCTCACCCTTGCTGCCTCAGCTCCTCCTCCATGCCTCTCCTCTTCCTTCTCTTCTCTCTGGGGGCCCCATATGGCACCATTCTCATTCCTGCTCCCCAGATGCCAATGGAAATATTTCAGCTTGACTCAGTCAGATGCAGAGAACGGAGTCTCTCCCTCCAGATGGCGATGTCCTCTCCTGCTCCAAGCCCTAAACTTAGCCATGTTAAAGATGAAAACCAGAGGCTCTAACTATTCCTTCCCCTAGCTGTCATCCTGCAAAGTGTGCTCCAAAAAGCCATGCCACAAAAGAACCAAAGGTGGGGACTAGAAGAAATATCTGCACACCCGTGATCAGAGCAGCCTTGTTTGCAAGAACCAAAACATGGAAGCAAGCCAAATATCCATTGACAGATGAATGGATAAGAAAGATGTGGCGTAAACACATACTGGAGTATTATTCAGCCTTACAAGGAAGGAAATTCTGAGTGCCTGGGTGGCTCAGTTGGTTGAGCGACTGCCTTCAGCTCAGGTCATGATCCTGGGGTCCCAGGATGGAGTCCCACATCGGGCTCCCTGCTCAGCATGGAGTCTGCTTCTCTCTCTGACCCTTCCCCCTCACGGTCTCTCTCTCTTTCAAATAAATGAAATCTTTTTTTAAAAAATGGAAGGAAATTCTTATATACGCTACAACAGGAATGGATTTTGAGGACATGCTAAGTGAAGTAAGCCATCCCTAAAAAGACAAATGCTGAATGCTTCCACTTAGATGAAGTACTTAGAGTAGCCATAGTCATAGAGACAGAAAGTAGGATGGGGGTTGTGGGGAGAGGGTGTTGGAGGGAGGGGGCGTGGGGAGATGCTGTGTAATGGGGATTGAACTTTTTGTTTAACAAATGACTTGCCAGATGGTGGTGGTGATGGTTGCCAAACATTATGAAGGTATTTAACACCACTGAACAGTACACTTAAAAGTGGTCAGGACAGCAAAGGCTGTATGTATGGTAGGGGGAGGAAAACTTTTATCCTCTCCCTTCTATGTTCTTCCTTTGACTGGTCTAATAACCAAATTAACATAAGACAGATTGACAGAAGAAAAACATATTTAATTTCATACTGTAGGAGCCTATAAAAATGTGAGACACAAAGAGGTGACCAAAGCAGGCAGTTTTTTACCTTTTAGACAAAGAAACAATAAATTTGTGAAATGTGAACGAAACAAAGGAGTTTGGGCTTGGGTAGCAGATCAGTACGTGAGGAATAAGTTTTGTTTACACAGCCTCCTCTGCCTTAAATTCTCTATCTCTTGTGATAAGGATGCCCCATCCCCTCCTGGTACAGGGAGGGCATCTTTCACCGTGAGATTTATTTCCTGCTTTCATGGGACAGAGGAGGTTAGAGAGTCCTTCTTAGACCAGCTGTGTCTTAAGCAACTTTAATTCAAAATAATTAATACACCAAAGTGGCACATTTGGGATGGTCCACTCTGCTCCCCTTCAGTATGTCACCACAATTTTAAAAATTGAAAAGAAAAAGTAGCACAAAATAACAGCAACTACTACTCTATTGATTCGTGAACACTTACCACCTAAGTACTAGGCACATCTTTAAGTCATTCATATGCAGGAATCCATCTATGAGCCTCTGAGAAACTATTATCCCCATTGTGCAGATGTGGAAACTGAGGCATAGAGAAGATGAATAACTCGTCCAAGGTCACACAGCTGGTAATGGCTAAGCCAGAACTGGACTAGACCCTGGCCCTTGAATGCTCAATATTGTTACATCAAACAGGATTCATCTTTTGGAAGGTGAATCAAAAGACACACCCAAGCCCAAAAGAATAGGAGAAGGAAGGGTTTTCCTTGCAACAAGCAACGGAGAACACTGGGGATATTTCCCAAAGCAGTGCAGAAGCTAAGGGTGCACACATACTCAGGAAGGGGCTTGCGTGATGGGGAATGCAGTGTGGAATCGGGCCAGGAGTCACCTTCAGGTGACAGAGCCCAGGTCGGTATCACAAGGGCAGCAGGGGTCAGCACCATGAATTCTCTGGCTTTAGCTGGTCCAAGATCTGAGGGCTCAGATGGGGTTTGGATCCTACAAAGATAACTCACCACAAATGTGCGGCAGGTCAGTCTT
Source organism: Meles meles (assembly GCF_922984935.1). Lineage (NCBI taxonomy): Eukaryota > Metazoa > Chordata > Mammalia > Carnivora > Mustelidae > Meles > Meles meles. The sequence goes on from NC_060066.1 coordinate 195,133,553, forward strand.
TACTTTTGAACCAGCACTGGGAGTTATACCACTGATTTGTTGTCTCTGATATGATGAGGCTGCCTCCTGGCCCCAGAGTGGCTGTTTGTTCTTACCTGCTTTCACAAGATGTCCCAGGGCCCAAGATGACTTTGCTTATGTCAAGAAAGCATCTGTCTTTCTTTTTCTGGGGACCCCTAACTCTTTCTGCTTACAATAATGACCCAAATGACAGGTCTCATTAGGCCTGATTTCCTGGACTTTTGATGGACTTGCCCAATGAGACCCCAGAGGAAGGCTCTGGGGAGGCTGAGGTCAGCAGAGAGTTCCACTGGAGGGCAAGGACTGTCCCCCATTGGCCTCTTCCGTGCAGACCCCAAAGTCAGCATGGGGCCATCCTTAAGGAGAATGAGCCACACTCAAGCCCTCAGGGTGCCACCAGGCCTGCTATAGTGGGTCTTAGGCTCATCCACGGGTATAGGAATGGGTTCTGTACTGGGAAGCTGGACCAGGAGAAGCCCAAAGACTTCATAACCCCTTGTAATGGAAGTGGGCCCTCGGGCTCTCAAGCAACAGAAGTTGACAGGTCAAATGGGGGGCTTGGGCAAGGCTTTACTGGGCTTATGCTCTCATACAGGGAGACAGCACAAGAGAAAGAAAAGCTGATCCCCTGCGGAGAGGTCGGTAGAGTTTCTTAAAGACACTTGAGTGGGGAAAGGGTGACTTGTAAGCATGTAGAGGCGGGATGGACTAGCCCATGCTCCCTTAAAGGTCATGTTCCTGCGAGTGTCGCAGGTCTAATCGGCAATTAAATCTCCACCCCCGGCAAATGATTTTTAGTCAGTATAATGAGCGGGGAAGTGAGTGAAAGGTCAGCCCTGGAGTCCGTCTTGGCACAGACTGGTTGGTCTTCACCAGTCTTGCTCCTCCAGTCCCTCTGTGGGGTAAGCATCCTGCTCCCACATTCCTGCCACTCCGAGGCATCGAGTTTTAGCTTTTTTTTTTTTTTCCTTAGGGAGGCAGCCAAAGGACACTGGACTTTGCAGTCAAGATTAAGGGGACTCAAGTCCAGTCTCTGCCCTGTCTCACTCTGGAAGGAAAATCACTGAGAGATTCAGAAATTTCCAGCTCTCAGCAAAGGGAGGGGCCAGGGCTGTCTGGGTTCAAGAAAGTTCAGGAATTTGGTCACCCTCCAGGAGGCTGGAAGCAGCTCTGGCTGAGCCCAGGGAAGTCAGAGGTCAACTCTTTATCTTGCCTGTCATCCTTAGGAGGGTCATGACCCCAGGGCTTGTCACTACCACCTTCTGGAAGCTGACCATGGCTGGGAGTGGCTTCCTTCCCTGTGCCCGTCTGGTCCTCCGGAGACTTCCCCAACTTGCTTCACAAATAACACTGTCCTAAAAAATGGACACATGCAGAGCTGATTTTAGAGCTCTCAAGGGACAGATAGGAAAAAGGAGGGGCTGGGAAACAGGCAAGTGTGGGGCATTTATGGGTGCCATGCTCTTGTGCCCTCACACAATTCACCAGCCACCTCGGAGCCTCTGCGGACTTGGCAATAAATGGGAACGATGACCTGAACTCACAGGCCTCTGGGGAGGATCAAGTGTGAGGACGTTGGTGGGGTTTGACTCTCACAACTGTTCCATCACCTCTTTGCTCTTGATAGAATGAATGTCTTTTCTTTCTGGCCTTGATGCCATGTCTTTTCTCTTTGCTCTTGATGGAATGTCTTTTAAGTGACCTAGGGAGGGAGGGAGGTACCAGCCAGAGAAAGGGAATGAGAAAACATCTAAAAGTAAAACATTCAGTAAGCCTAAGCTTTGAAAATCAAACCTTCCCTCCAGGCTCAGACCCAGCCCCTCCCACTGGGTCCTGCTCTGAACCCATTCTTTCCGCACCCAGGGACTCCTATTTGGCTTCCAGGCCTGGGCCAGAGCGGAACCGTCACCGGAGCCCAGCCATCCACAGAGCCATTGCCCAGAGAAGGGCCTGGAGCCCAGGCAGCGGAAAGGAGCTGGGAGAGAGGCCAGAAGCCAGTGGGGATGAGAAAGAGAGAGGAAAGGAGACTGGGACGAGAGCAGGGAAAGGGAGAGAGAGTCAGAGAGAGGAGGGAGAATGACAGAGAAGAGAGAGAGACAGGGGGAAAAGACAAAGAAGGAAAATTAGCTGTGTGAATCCCTTTGCCTGGGGTCCTTCTTCTACCCCAGCCCCTTTGTGCCCTGTCCCTTCCACCCACACCACCTCTTCTGTGACCGCTGCTCTCCAGTAAATGAAGGCTGAGCACAGCTGGGCCCAGCAGACTCAGTGAGCCCGCACAGCAGGTGTTCAGTGAAAGGCGGCTCCTACATCCCCTGCTCTCAGGGAAAGTTCTATCAGAAAGAACGTGGGCCGTGCCCAGTGGGGCCTGAGGGAAACATCCTGAGGAATCAGGGTCCATCTGACACCTCCATCAGCTCATCCAGAAAACCGGGACTGCTTTCAGTTGTTAACTTCTGATAAACGTGTTGATGTTGCATTTATGAAATAGGGTTTTCCGGAGGCCTCTTGAAATACAGAGACTGGAGTGAAGCATTTAATGAGTACTCAAGCCTGTGATCCCTAAGGGCTCTAAGGACCCTGTGCCCAGAAGCTGTGTCTGCTCTCAGAGCAGGAATCCCACTCCCGCAGAGGGGAGCCGTGGGGTGAGAGCAGAAGTCACAGACTCACAGCACAGGAAAGCAACGTGAAGTTGCCTCAACATATATATAACACACACAGTAGCGGGGATGGGGATGGTAGTTCAGACTTTTCAAAGCACCTAGTCGGTATGCAATGAAGATTTATTGAATGAATGAAGGACAGCACCTTCATGAATATGATTTGGTGGGAGGGACAGTGATGGGGAGGATACTCATGGTGGTGGTAAGAAGGAGGATGAAGATGATGATGAAGGTGATATTGTGATGATGGCGGGGGACAGTTTTGATGATGATGGTGAGGATGCTGATAATGGTGGTGGTGGTAGGGATGAGGATGAAGATGATGAGGAAGATATGATGATGGTGGGGGACAGTGATGATGATGATGGTGAGGATGAGGATGATCATGAAGATGGTGGTGGTGATGGTCAGGACAGTGATGGTGACTACAGTCGTGCAGACAGCAGTGAAGCGAGGCTAACAGTACCAGGCAGTGACACGGCATGTACCAGGCGGTGTTTGAGGCACTCTACAAACATAAATACATTCACTCTTCCCAACAACTCTAAAAAGTTGGTATCAATATTATCCCCATTTTGTAGATGAGAAAACTGAGGCATAAAGAGGTTAAATAACCTGCTCAAGGTCATGCGGTTGGTAAGCGATGGTGCGGGGATTCCAACCAATCTGGCTCCAGGCTCTGTGTTTACCCTCAACACTATGATAATGAGAGTAGAGTAAGGGAGTTAGAAAGAGCACCCAGTCACCAGTAGATGTTGACAATGTGCCGGGAGCTGTTCTCAGCACGTTGTATCGTCTCATTGAATTTTCATTATATTCCTGTGACAAAGGTAAAATTTCATGACATGGAAAACTGAGGCTCGGAGAGGCAGAGTAAGTGGTCCAGTGGCTCAGTGATGGAGCTGGGATTTGAACATAGCTCTGTCGGACTCCAGAGCCTGTGCTTTTAATAATTGGAGATGGCGTAGGTTACAGTCGGGAGTCCTTCCCTGAATTTGGGACTCAGGATCAGGCTCAGCTTTGCTCCTCACTCACTGTGTGACCTTGGGCAAGCTTCTTGCCCTCTCTGATCCTCATTCCATCCCTCCCAATTATTCTCCCACTTCACAGCTGCCTTGTGGATCCCCTCCCCTACCATCCCCCCACATGCTACATGACCTTCCTAACCACTCATCCAAAGCCTACTCCCCTGCTGCTTATCCCCACCCCCATTCCAGGAAACTGCCTACTTGAGGTCACAGCTCCTGGGTCCTCAGGTCTTGTGAAACACCCAGCCTCCCTCCCGGTAATCAAAGCAGAAACCATGGTACTGATACCGGGTCTGTCTTTTCCTCTCTTGTCCTCCCCACCCCACCCCCATATACACAATCATTTAGCCAATTCTCCCAGCATAACAGAGTCTGGAAATACCCGGTGCTGGATAGTAGCAGACCCAGTCTTGAGAATCTCAGCTCTGCTGCTTTCTGTGTGATCCTGGACAGGTTTCTTTACCTCTCTGAGCCTCAGAAATATGCCTGCCCATTGTAGATAGCAATACTACCTAGCTCATGAAGTGGTTGTAGGGATTAAGTATAATAATGTAGGATAAAGTGCCAGAGTGGTAGAAATTCTCAATTAATGGTAGCTATAGTAATATTATTATTATTACTGTCTGCCCCTTCCTGCATTCAGCCCCCTCCACCCTGGCACAGGCTCCCATCTCATCTCTGTCCTTGCCTAATGACACGGCCTAGGTCCCCTGCCTGAGGCCACACCCCCCACCCCGCCCTCTCATCTGTCTTGCTCAGTGCTGACCTTCCTCTGCTTCAAGATTCCAGCGCTCCCACTGCAAAGTCATAACCTGGCATTTGAGGTCCTGCCTCTTTGCCCCCATCAGCCCCCATCAGTCCCCACATCGATCCCCTCTTGGTGACCAGTGCTCCAAGTGACCATGGCCCCATGATCCCTCACAGGGTTTTCCCACTGCCAGCCCTTTCTTCAGCCTGTTTCCTGGGCTGAGAATGCTTATCTGCATATCCCATGTAAATGTCAAGAGCCAGTCTGAGTTTTTTCCAGGAAGTCTGCTCTGATTTCTTAACTCACCCCTGGGCCCTACCACATGCTCTCACTGAGTAAGAGTTCTCCCTGTTCCCCCATCCCAATGTCCAGAACAATTCCCTGGTCTGTGCTCATTTATAGTAACTATCACGGTCTGTCCAAATGTTCCGTGTACACAGGCACACTGCATTATTCTCTGCTTCAGATGTCCTTCATAGGGCTCCCTTCTTGCTGGGAGGACCCTATGTTCCCTCCCCTTAAATGTGAAGTGGCCTGTTGTGCATCGGCCCTAGAACACGGCAGAGATGACACCATGCCAGTTTAGAGCCTAGCCTGTAGGTGGTCTGGCAATTCTGCGCTGGTCTCCTAGAGCCCTGAGCCTCCATGTGAGAACTCCGTCTAGAAGGATGCCGCTATCCTGGGAGGAAGCCCAGGCATATGGAGAAGTTCTGGAGGAGAAGGCACCATGGGAGAGAGAAAGAGAGCCAAGAGCACCAGAACGCCAGCCAGGTGGGGGAAGAGGCCATCTTGGAAGGGATCCTCCCATCCAGCGGACCCCAAGTGGCCCAGCTGAGCCGTCTCAAATTCCTCACCCACAAAGCGGCAAGCAAAATAAAATGGTTGTTTTAAGCCACTAAGTTTTGTAGTAGTTTGTTATGCAGCATAAAATAACTGGGACAGAATTCTCTTCCCCAGCTCAGAAGAGCTCGGCTCCTTCTCATCCTTCATGCTTTCATCTCCAACATCACCTCCTCAGAGAAGCCCACCTTGACTTCCAGGTGAGGTTAGACCCAGGGTTCTGTGTGCTCATCATACCTGCTCCTCCCTCATGGTGCGCCGTCCCCCCATGTGCCCTGTGTGTGTTTGAATCACCTTGGGCCCCCGCTCTAGACTGAGCTACCCTGCCGCATCACCAGCACCAGCATGCATCAGGGCTCAGTAAATGACTGTGAAGTGAATGAGCCTGCCTGTCTGAGAGGTCCTGCTGTCTGTCCCAGCCCCATGCACCAGGTGTGGGCAGGATAATGGGTCCAGCCCTGCCTCCCGGTTCCCTCCTAATGACAGGATTCAAGGGGCTTGGTCCCTCTGCCAGCCCTAAGGCCCCACAGAGGAGGAGGAGGGAGGGCGCTGGCAGGACTGGGCTGCCAGGCCAAGGGAGAGGCTTCAGCCTCCAGCTGCCCTACCCGCCAGCACCCGCCGACTCTGTGCCATCTCCCCCAACTCTGAGCCGACTCGGTACGTGCCCCCCCCCCCCGGACCACCAACAGCTCCTCCATCTAGCAGCCATCTGAGGGCCTTTGGCCACACTCGGTGTCCTTTGAGTCTTGCCTCCTGCCCTGTTTATTGTGCGCCCCACACAGTGCCCTGGGCTTCCAGTTCCACAACAATGAATTTGTTCCATTTTTGCAACAGCCCCATTTTACTAATGAGAAGATGGAGGACCAGAGAGGTTGAGTGGCTTACCCAAGATCACACAGGAAGTGAAAAAGGCAGGACTGTGCCTTGATCCTCTGGCTCTGGGTCCAGTGTTTCTCCTGCTACAATGAGAGACATGACCCCATGTTCCCCTTGGATTTGCAACATGACCCATCCCTGAGGATCAGCTGGCAGCTGCCTGCCTGCCAGAAATCTGATTTCTCCTTCCTCAGAACTTGGGGCCCTCAGACCTGAGTCTCCCAGATCCCCGGGTTGGCATCCGCAGCAAACATGGGATGGGGAGAGGATGCAAGTTTGAGAAATAAAGATTGAGACATCAAGGCAGTCTTTGTGAACACACAGGTACCAGGCATACACACACACACACACTCACAGAAGGAAAGAGAGACGCACACACACATGGTGAGAGGTGAGGCGTGGAGATGAGAAGAGAAAGGAGAGAGAGGAAAGAAAAAGGAGGAAAAGCAAATTCACGCAGAGAAGGGAAAACAAAGAACCAGAAATAGCCAGAGGGAGAAAAAGACAGAAAAATAAGGAAAAACAAAAAGACTGAAAGATACAAAATCACACACATGTACAAAGACCCAGGTAGACAGGCACATGAAGAGAGCCATTGTGAAAGGGGTTGAAATTCAAAAAAAGAGACAAAGGCTCAGAGAGAGTTAGAGACACACACACCCAGGAGACAGGAAAGGCCACCGCCAGAGAGAGGAGGGATGGGGGCAAGGAGAACAGACAGATCAAGGGAGACAGCTTGTGGCTCACAGCCCTCTTCCCCCATCCCTCCGCAACCTGGGAGAGGTGAATGCTCCCAGACCCAGCCCTCCAGCCGCGGTCCACCTTCCGCCCCAGGGCCCCTGATGAAGAGCCCTGGACATCATATGCACTGAGCAAACACTGCTTTCCCTTGAACCCAATACACCAATGGAAGGAGAGAAACCTGCCTACCACTGCTCACCCAGCCCAGGACTCCGAGCTGCTTGGTTCTTCCCACTGTCTGCTGAGCTGCAGGGGCTGGAGGTGGGCAGTCCTCAGCTGGCCTCCACCAGGCGCCTCCCACCCCACAGAGCCCCCACCTGGGAGGCAGCACCCACCCACCGACCCACCCACCGCCGCTCAGATGGCCCTTCCTGGCTGCGTGGCTGTGGTGGGTCACCCGACCTGTCTAAGCCTCAACGTCCACTTCTGTGAGATGGGGATAATCGTGCCTACCTCACAGGTTTTGAGAAAATCAAAAACGGGTGCTGGCAAAACGCTTGACACAAAGTCTGGCATACAATACTTGCTCAATAAACACTGGCTTCTCGCATTGGGAAAGCCTGCAAAACACAGAGACAGAGGCAGAAAGGGAGGCCCAGCCAACAGGGGTCAAGGGGCCTGGAAAGGGAGAGGTCATTTCAGTTGCACCAGGGCAGACTTCGGGGGTACCTGAACCAGGCCTTGGAGCATAGGGTGTATTTAGAAGTGAGAGACAGGGATGGGTGGAGGGGGATGGGCACACTTGGTGGTGGGAATGGCACTCACCACGGCAGAGAGTCAGGGATTATCTCCGGAGCAGAGACCCACTCCATTTGGCCCAAGTGTAGGACATGTGTGGGGCATAGGGGGACCACCTAGTGCAATGCACATGTCACAGAAGGGGAAACTGAGGCCTACCGAGGTTAGGTGACTTCTCTACGCTCACACAGCTGGCAAGTGACAGGCCCAGCATGTGAAACCAGGCCTGGGCAACTCGGGAATTCTCCCTTTACCAAGATGCAGGTCAGCCCCACACAGGTGAAAGCACAGACTCGGCTGAGGGACTCTCAGGGCTCCAGAAGTTCGGCGTTTTTCTAACAGCTAAAGTCCCTGAAACCAAACCTCAGGTAAGAGAGAAAGTTCCTGACTACAAGGGTCAGTGTCTCCCAGAGAAGCAGGTGGAGGACATCGTGAAAAGCCCAAACTTGGGCTGTGGGTGCCACTGGGGTAGGTAAGGGGGTCCCGTCAGGCCTGGGGGCTGGAAGGTGAGGCCCAGTCTGTGCCTGTGAAATCCTCTCCGGGTCTTGCATGCGGCATGTGGGGGGGTCCTGGTGAAATTCCCAGGAGCCCTGGGAATTGTCTGGCCTTGGGTAAAACCTGGTGGTGTTAACCAATGGTTTGAGAATGAGAGAAAATCAGGTTCAGGAGACCAAAACCCCCTGAAATTTGGTCCGATTTACCACTACAAATACATACACAAACAATTCCAAATGCTATAATGCTAATTATGTTCCCCGTGCCACCTATGGAGGGCGGGCGCTGATAAACCAGGTGCCCTGTTCTCCTGACCGGCTGATTTGGTTTGGACCCACACAGGCAGCTCAGCAGCAAGGGCTCCGCGATCACAAGCTACTGTCAATGTAGGATCCTACAACGCGAGTGTGAGGGCCTGTATGAAGGCCTGGTTAGCCAGAGGAACATACTTGCAAACCCCGGATATAGGGGCGGGCCAGGCTGGATGGAGACATCCAATCAGTGGGGCGTGCATATATTTACTATGGTGTGTTGAAATCTCATTGGCCACCTGTGTGTGGGCCGGGCTCAACCACCTCTATAAAGGTTAGTTAGTCTGTGAGGCTAGAGTGGGGTGGAGTAGTAGTAGCCCTTGGGATAGCCCTTGGGATAGCCGTTGGGTAGCCGTTGGGATGGTCGTTGGGAGCAGCGCGCCGGGAGCAGCCTCATCAGGGTTGTAGTCGCCGCCTCTTGGTAAAAGACGGCCCCTACCAGTCGGGTTGATTTTCGATGCTTGGCGCGAAATAAAGCTTTGCATCAGTCTCGTTCCCTTGATCACGGATCCTAACAGCGAGGATCCTACGGCTCCTCGGGTGAATGTAAAAGTTGCGTTTACCCATGAACGCAGGGAGTGAGCTCACATGGCCGGTTCATCATCACAGTGGCATCTGCAGCCACAGGGAAAGATCTTTCCGACACAGCCAAGGCCCCGTCCCACCACCTCCCTTTGTGGTCCCCATGACCAGGACTTGGTGTCTGGCCAGAAGGGAGGGAATAAATGTGGAAAGCTGTTGCTCTAGGGCCAGAGACGCTGACTTTTTGCAAAGCCGGAGACCCACTTTCCTGGAGCTAAAAATGCTTGCAGCAAAAGGAAAGGAGGCCTCAGTGAGAGAGCAGGAGCCCCAGCACTGACCTGTCGGGACTGACGGTGGCAAGTGATTTCAGTGCAGACAAAGCCTGAACACACCTGCCGGGGAGCGGGCTGCCAGTCTCACTAAATGAAGAGTCTGCTGGTTGGGGGGGCAGGCAAATCCCCGCTGTCCTGAGACTTTGTGGCTGGGTTTTAATGTCCTTTTTTGTGGAGACAAAAATGCAGACAGCTTATCTGGGGGTCTGGAAGAGAGAGATCCTGGGCTCTGGGTCAGATAGGGCTGGAATTTTGGGGGGGGGGGTGAGGGAGAGGGTGGAGTCACAAAGATGGAAGGGACTTGGGGCTAGGAAGGCTGGACCAGGTCTGGGTTCAAGAAGAGACCTTGGCCATGAGTCGGGGGTTCAGGGAGCAGGAGCAGGTGGGACTGAGGAGAGTGAGGTGGTGGGGGTGGTGGGGAGCAAAAGGGTCAGGATCAGACTGTGAACAGCGGACAGTGGAAGGTGGTGCCAACTGTGTGAGGGGCTCAACCCCAGGTCACTGTTGGACTCCGTGGCCCCTCGGAAGTCTGGGCAGTTCTAGATTGAGGAGATGGAATGAAACTGCACCGTTCCAGAGTCAGAGAATCACAGAGAGTTGAGAGATGAGAAAGCTCCTGAAAAGAGCCAGCCCCATAAGTAGATAGAAGGATTCCACCTCCCAGTAGGAGATGGGAGGGATTTGTCCAACACCTCTTGAACTGTTGGATTCTTTTCAGCAAATATTCGCAGACCTTGTTCCTGAGGCAGAGTGCAGTTCTCCACCCCACTGATGTAAGGCTTGGCCATGTGGCTTGTTCTAGCCAAGACAATGCAGCAGACATGATGTCAGCCACTCTGAGCCAAGTCCTTAAGAAGGCGCCCTGTGTTTCTGCTTGCTCTCTTGTGTTTGTGCCATTTTGGAATAGAAGAGCACATCCCAGGAGCTACTGATTCACAGGGAATGAGAGACACGTGGAGCAGACCTGAACCCCACCCAAGGCACGCCTGACTCGTGCCCTGGGACAACCTGCTCCAGCGAGTCCCCAGACACACAATTAGGACAGACAACCACCTCACGCTGTAAGCCACTATGCTTCGGGTGGTGTTTTACACATCATCACGGTGGCGATAGCTGTGGTCTTCAGCCCCATTCTTGGCACAGAACTCCCCGAAATCTCGGAATTGCGTAAGTGAAGAGAAAGATAAATGTAACTTTTGTTATGCTACTGATGACTTTGGGAACACATCTAAGGATGGGGGCTGGTAGTCAGGAGAGCCAACCATGTGATGAGAGGGTTGGCATGTCAGTCCCACCCTCCTGACCTCTGAGCAGAAAGAAGGGCTGAAGTTTGAGTCAGTCACCAGTGACTAATCGATTATGCCTAGATCACGAAACCTCCATAAAAACCCAGAAGAACAGGATCTGGAGAGTTTCCAGGTTGGTGAACACCTTGAGATTTGGGGGCAGGGCCTGGAATCTCCATGTCCTTCCCGCACAGCTTGCTCTCTGTGTCTCTTCCAGCCAGCTGTCCCTGAGTTACATCCTCTCATTATAAGCCAGCTCTCTGGTAAGTACAATGATTCTGATGAGTTCTGCGAGCCACTCCAGCAAATTAATTAAACCTGAGGAAGGGGCCACAGGATGCTCTGATGTACAGCCGTTTGGCCAGAAGCTCGGGTGACAACCTGTACTTGGCATCTGAGGTGGGGAGGCAGGGAGCAGGGTCATCGGACGCCATCTCCAGATGAAGTTGTCACAGGACATCTGGCTGGTGTTGGGGAACTGCTTACAGTGGGGACAACACCACACGCATCAGAACTAGGAGCAGAAGCTGACAGTCACACAGCAAGTCAGGAGCTGAGTGGAACCAAATCCTAGGCCTCTTACAGAGAGCAAACAAAGAACATCTTCAGATGCCTTGGTTCCAACAGGACATCAGTCAGCCTCTGAACACATCATAGCTCAGGTCTCACTCCTAAGAGGCAGTGTTGGCCACTCCCACCCGGTGTGCTCAGGGCTCAATGCTCCCTGTCCCCGCCCATCCCCATCAGCCCTGGGAGGCGGGGCATGGGGTCGTGGTTCCCTCTCAGACCCTGCATGACAGTGGCAGGGTCACTAGGCCACTGTGAGGCATCGCAAGCCAAGTTAGGGAGGAGGAGGGCTGGACAGCGCTGGCGGGTCCCATCAGGGAGAAAGGGGCAGGTGCGTGGCAGATACTGCCCCCTGGGGACCAGTCCTCTGCAGGGATGAGCTTGGGTGTGGAGTGAGCAGTGGGGATGGCCCCTGCTCCACACACTTCTCTGTGACCCGGGGTCAGTTGTCTCACTGCTCTGAGCCAGGGAGAGTGACATGGCTCCCAGGGCCACAGAGGCACGTGACACATCCTGAAACACACACCATGCCCAGCCCAGAGCCGGGCTTATGAAGGTCCCAGTAGACGGGGCTCCCTCCTGCCCATCCCCCACCCCTGGGTCCCAGGAACGTGGGCTCCGCAGTCACACTCATGTCCTGCTCCAGTGCCCCCATCTAGGGGACTCTGGGCAAGCCCCGCTCCTTCCCTGGGCCTCAGTTTCCTCATCTGCTAAATGAGGATAACAACATTACCTCCTTCCTAATCAAGTGAAGACAGAAAATCCGCATAAAGTCCCTGGCATGAGGATCAAAGACTGCCTCAGAGAGAGTAGGTGCCACCCCAAGCTGGGGGGACTGCAGGGTCCTTTTAAATCGTGAGGCCCTGCATCCACAGAACGGTTGGTATTTGCACAACTGTCATCCACCCCAGGGGTCTCCTCCAGAATTTCACATGGGCAGTTGGTGGCTGCCCATCTCCTGCCCCTGACAGCTTCTCTCTCCCACCCCATCCAGCTTTGACAGTGCAGGTCTAGCTCTCTGTGGAAAGGGATTCTCCGTTCACAGAAAAATCTCATGGAAAACAGTAATATCTTCAACCTGACTAATAACAAGAGCAAAGAGCTTCAGTATTCTTCCATTAGGCCTCTACGAACAAACGAGCTGTCCCTATATATAAGAGGCTCATTAAAAACCATTTGGCAAGGGGCACCTGGGTGGCTCAGTTGGTTGAGCATCTGATGTTTGATCTCAGCTCAGATCTTGGTCTTGGGGTTGTGAGTTCAAGCCCTGTGCTGGGTGTGGAGCCTACTCAAAAAGAAAAAAAAAAAAAACTATTTGGCAACACATGGCTCCTCCTTTTAAGCCACAGTACTTTAAAAGCAGTTCGCTCTCCACTACCTGTTACCTTTTGCCTTTCTCTTCTTTTAAATGAGAGAAGACAGACACCTGGCTCTCCTCAGAGGTAAAGGCTCTGGTCCTTCCCTCTGCAAACTGGGATGCTAGTAGTGTCTTTCTCCCCATGAGCACACACACGTTCACTCACACACCCACACTGTGCCACATCTGTGGCACAGATTTGGTGCAGCCCTCAGAAGTCCTGCAGGGAGACACAGGAAACAAGATGGCGCCCGGAGCCAAGGACCTGGAAGTAGGGCTTTCGGGGTGAGAGTCTCAGTGATTCTCCTCTAAGCAGAAGCAGGTGCTGACATCCTTGAGACTATTTTCTGGTGGTCAAAGTCTGTGGCATTGGTAGCAGCTGAGAGGCATTGGAGGGGGAGGTGGGGGGGGAGTGGCTTTGGCTCCTCCCACCCCCATGAGATCTGACATCTTAAAATTCACGACATCACAGCATCTCAGGGCTGCAGGGACTCCCCTAGGCACTTACTGATAACCTGCCATGGCAAGAGCAGGATTTATTAGGGTGTGTGTATTTGCAAGCATTCATACACACACACACACACACACACACACACACGAGAACATACATTATCTTTGCCCAGCCAGCTTCTCCCTTTCCCCTGCCCTCCAGACAAGAATGTTATCTGTGCGAGATGGTTTCTAATGTGTGTGTATGCACGTGCACGACGTCCCAGCAGGAGAATCAGCAATGGGGAGAGAAACAAAAGGAGAAACCAAGACCACAGTCCCATAAAGAAATGGGGGAGGTGAAGAGAAGCATAGAAGAGGACAGGGCTTCACAAATCTACCGCCTGGGGAGATTTGTGAGGGACTCTGCGGATCCCTGATGCCAAGGGATGAGGCCCTGAGAAGCTTGTGCAGGATGTCCATGGCATCTCTGTCTGTTCTCTCCAGCCACTGCAAGCAAAATGGGAATTCCTTTTTAAATGACTCTTGGTTTGGTTTTCTCAGAGTTGAGACTGGGCTACACAGAACCTGTTATGAGGTCACAAAGGACACAGAGCTTTCCCTAAGGGCAGAGCGGGGCTGGATGTAGGATGTGCAGCCCTGGGGGGTGCCCAGGACCTGGCCTGTGCCCTTGGGGCTGGAGGAGGGGGTAACACTCAGTCAGTCATTGCCCAACAAGGAGAAAGAGGAACAAAGAAGAGTCTACTGCTAGGAGTTCATTCTCTGGTCAGAGAGTGTGGGGGACAAAAGTAATGAATAAAAGATGGTCCTGAGGGGAGTGAGCAAGTTAGCACTTCCTGGGTGCCTCACCGAGATCCGAGATCCGGAAGAGGACCCGCTCTACCTCCATTTTGACCTCAGACATTCTAACTGATTAAAGTTCTTGCCAGCCTATTTTTTAACTTGGGAGGGAAAAAAAAAAAAAAAACCTGACAGGCAAAGCATCCTGTGATAGGAACTGAAACGAAACGACCTCTTAGAGCAATAGGGACAGCCCTGACCTCACCAAGACCCCACATGACTGACCCCAAGACAGTGACTGACTTGACCTTTACTGTCCCCCTCCTCTGACCCACCGACCTCCGTCCCACATTCTCCTAATACAAGCCTGGAGATATTTTCAGCACTTTGGAGACAGTCTTTGGGACACTAGTCCCCTGTTTTCCCCGTGTCGGCCCCACTGAAATAAATCCCTTTCTTGTCCCACCACCGCTGTCTGTCTCCCTTTGAATTTTTTGCAGTGGCCAGTGGCCAAACCTGGTCCATTTGGAGCCCTGGAGCCACCCTTGGGCCACAGTTATGTGGCTACAGTCTGGTCAGTGGACGTCACCTCCCCCACCCCACAAATGAAAAAGTAGACTGACCCAAAGTCACACAGCCAGGCCGGCTGGTGCTTGGGGCAATCTCCCCCTGCCTAGTTCTATGGGTATACCCTCTCTACCCACACTCGGGGGGCAGAGGAGGAAGAGGCAATGTGCAATTTTGGGGGATTTGGCAGGCTTGAGGGGAAGGTCACATGAGCTGAACTTGGAAGGAAGCTAAGAATTCTGACAGGCAGAGATGACAGGACCCAAGTCATAGGGGAGGGAGGGACATTCCAGGTGGAAGAAGCCACAGAAGGAACAGCCAGGAAGTGAGGAAGCCTAGAACGTCTTGGGGAATAGAGAGAAGTGGGCTTTGGTAGGATCAGCAAGTAACCGGAAAAGCAGGGAGGGGAAAAGTCCCTCCAACGTCAAGGTCCTACACAACTCCCCCAGCCGGCCTTAATCAAATATACTGACTCAGTTTGAATCTGAGTGCTCAGCTCTGTCTTTTCAGCCCCTCAGACACAGTTACTTCCCCTGCTCTGTCAACTAGTAGCCAACTCTTGGCCTCCCCACGGCACCCTGACTTCTCCTCTAGGCCCCCAGTCGGCATGTCCAGCCTCCGTACACCCTGCAGACTCCACCTGGGCCCACCCTAAGTCTATCAGCCAGCCTCCTCTGGCTCTGTGCCCTAGACTGCTCTGAGCCAAGGCAGGGGTGGGGTCCGTGACGAGAATGGCTATTTCAAGATGCTCACCCCTCCTGCTCATTGTTCAGATCAAAGCCACATCTTCGTACACACCATCAGAATGAGCCATTCCCCTGCTCACCATCCACCAACAGCTTGCCATCCCACTGCCCATGGCCATCAAAGCTGCCCATTCTCCCCCAGTTCCCACCACCACTACGTCTCTCCTGACATTCCCACCATGGGAAGAAATACAGTTCTAGCAGTGAGGGCACTGACCTACCACGCCTAAGCTCCCCACCAGTCCCTGCCATGGGGCACAGTCCAAGGCTGCAGACAATGTCTCTGTCTGATCACTACCAGGGCGTTTCTTCATCTCCTCCCCCAGCCACCGCCCGTGCGCCATCATCTGCTTGTGGCCTACGCTCTCTCATGGAAGCTGGGGCTCATGTTTTCTTCTAGAGCACCCAACTGGGCATGGCCATTACTCACTCTCTGAGACCCAGCTCAGGGCACTCCATCTCTGTCTGTGCCTGAGTTAGAGGGAACACCCATGTCAGCTCAGGGGACATGCTCAGCATCTCTGGGAGAAGGAGGAACATTTCTAGCTGGTTGGCAGCCAGCACCAGCCAGATGCCTGGGTTTCCACGGTGAGCCCACTGAGCCGTGGGTTCAGCATTGCCCGGGGCAGAGCAGCCCTTCCAGAATGGAGATCCCCATGAAAGCAAGTGCACCGTGCTTCCAACATTCTCCAGTTTCCCTCCCAATCACCTGGGGGTGCTGAGCCCTGGACTCAGGCCTCGTCACCGGGCTCAGATGTTGACATTACAGATCGCACAGACTCTGGACCCAGAGGGGCCTGAGTTCAAGTCCTGTCTTGGCCACTCATGCCCTGAGTGACCTGGAGCCCATCCTCGATCGCTCTGGACCTCGGCCTCCCACGTGCTCCTGGGGCAAAAGACGTGAGTGAAAAACGGTCCCATAGGAGGGAGAAGAGAATTCAGCTACTGTTTATTGAGAGCCTACTATGGGCCAGGCACTGTGATAAAGGCTTTGGGTGCATCCTCTTACTTCCATCTCACAAGAAAGTGAGCTCAGCACTACAATTAGCCTCAACTTGCAGAATCACAAGAGGGTCCGACAGTGCCAGAGAGGAGAAAAGTCAGGCTCGGCCGTCAAGTTGACTTGCAGCTTGAATCCCTGCTCCAGCCCTTGACTACTGGGGGTCCCGAGCGAGTTACTGAGCCGCTCAGAGGCTTGGTTTCCTCATTTATAAAATGGGCAGCGGCGATCTCACCGAGGACTTTTGAGAATCCTGAGAACAAATGGGTCCTGGTGTGTTGCCATGTCCGGACTTGGGACACTATTTGCTGGCACTGGGAGAAGGGTGCCTGAAGCCTGGGCAGGCCTGGGGTCCTCACTCAGCCTGAGGGGCCTGTCCAGCTGTAGCTACCTCTTCTTGTTCTTCTGGCCTCCACTCCTGCCCTAAGACAACCCGTTCTCACCCTGACAGCTAAGAACCCTCCCAGCATGCAACACAGAGCCTGGCACAAAGGAAACATATGGAAGTACTCTCTGAACACATGTATAGTGTGAATTCTAGGATTCCATGGTTCAGCAATTCGAGGATCTTAAACTGCTATTATTTTTAACCCAGGGTCCCAATCTTGAGTGCCCACAGAGGCCAGACAGGGAATGTGTGTGAGTGACCCAAGCCAGATATAAGTGTGAACACACACCATGTGAATAGGATGGGCTGGGAGGGCCTGGGGGGGCCCAACTCCAATCATATCTAGGGCCCATTCTGAGCCCAATGTCGCCGAATCTCCCGAGTTTTCAGGACATAACAGCTAGATTTTTTTTCTTTTCATTTTTTTCTTTCTTTTTTTAAAATTATTGTTGTTGAATAACTTCATTTTTTAAAACTGGCATATTTTTAAAACTGGTGACTATTTATTTTAGAGAGTGTGTGTGTGGGTGAGCAGGGGGAGGAGTAGAAGGACAGGAAGAGAGAGCATCTCAAGCAGACTCTCGTTGAGCACAGAGCCCAACACGGGGCTCAGTCTCACGACCCTGAGATCTTGACCTGAGCCTAAATCAAGAGTCTGACACTTAACCAACTGAGTCACCCAGGCAACCCCCAAACGGCCATATTTTTAAAACTAGTAATACGGGGGGGAGGAGTCAAGATGGCGGAGAAGTAGCAGCCTGAGACTACATCAGGTAGCAGGAGATCAGCTCGATAGCTTATCTAAACATTGCAAACACCTACAAATCCAACGGGAGAGCGAAGAGAAGAAGAACAGCAACTCTAGAAACAGAAAATCAACCACTTTCTGAAAGGTAGGACTGGCGGAGAAGTGAATCTAAAACGACGGGAAGATAGACCGCAGGGGGAGGGGCCGGCTCCCGGCAAGCGGCGGAGGAACGGAGCACAAAATCAGGACTTTTAAAAGTCTGTTCCACTGAGGGACATTGCTCCAGGGGCTAAACCGGGGTGAAGCCCACGCGGGGCCAGCGTGGCCCCAGGCCCCGCAGGGTCACAGAAGGATCGGGGGTGTTGGAGTGTCGGAGAGCTCGCAGCTATTAGAACGGAGAAGCCGGCTGCAGAGACAGAGCCGAGGACTGAACTCTCAGCTCGGGGATACCTTGAACTGGTCGCGGGCTGGGTGAGCTCGGAGCGCGGCTAGAGGCTGGGGATACGGGAGTGATTGGGTGCTGTCCTCTGGGGGCGCACTGAGGAGTGGGGCCCCAGGCTCTCGGCTCCTCCGGGCCGGAGACTGGGAGGCTGCCATTTTCATTCCCGTCCTCCGGAACTCTACGGAAAGCGTTCAGGGAACAGAAGCTCCCAAAAGCGAACCCGAGCCGATTACTTAGTCCGGCCGCCGGTAAGGGCGGTGCAATCCCGCCTCGGGCAAAGACACTTGAGAGTCACTACAACAGGCCCCTCCCCCAGAAGATCAACAAAATATCCAGCGAGGATGAAGTTCATCTATCAAGGAGAAAGCAGATTCAATTCCTAAGACAGCAGAGCAATTCCAGAGGAGGAGAAAGCAAAGCACGGAACTCATGGCTTTCTCCCCATGATTCTTTAGTCTTGCGGCTACTTCAATTTTTTTTTCTTTTTTCAATTTTTTTTTCTTTTTTCTTTTTCTTCTTCTGCTAAATTTTTTTTAAACTTTTACCCTTTTCTTTTTTAACATTTTTTGACTAGTTCATCTAAATATATATATTCTTTCTTTCTTTTTTATATTTTTTATTTGTTTTATTTTTTAAATTTTTTTCTTTCTTTTTTTTTTTTTTTTTTTTTCAGAAGCTGTTTTTATCCCCTTTCTCCCCCCCACAATTTGGGGTCTCTTCTGATTTGGTTACAGCGCATTTTTCCGGGGTCTTTGCCACCCTTTTAGTAGTTTATTTGCTCCTTCATATTCTCTTATCTGGACAAAATGACAAGGCGGAAAAAATCACCACAAACAAAAGAACAAGAGACAGTACCGAAGGCTAGGGACCTAATCAACACAGACATGGGTAATATGTCAGATCAAGAGTTCAGAATGACGATTCTGAACATTCTAGCTGGGCTCGAAAAAGGCATGGAAGATATTAGAGAAACCCTCTCTGGAGATATTAAAGCCCTTTCTGGAGAAATTAAAGAACTAAAATCTAACCAAGTTGAAATCAAAAAAGCTATTAATGAGGTGCAATCAAAAATGGAGGCTCTCACTGCTAGGATCAATGAGGCAGAAGAAAGAATTAGTGATATAGAAGACCAAATGACAGAGAATAAGGAAGCCGAGCAAAAGAGGGACAAACAGCTACTGGACCATGAGGGGAGAATTCGAGAGATAAGTGACACCATAAGACGAAACAACATTAGAATCATTGGGATTCCAGAAGAAGAAGAAACAGAGAGGGGAGCAGAAGGTCTATTGGAGAGAATCATTGGAGAGAATTTCCCTAATATGGCAAAGGGAACAAGCATCAAAATCCAGGAGATGCAGAGAACCCCCCTCAAAGTCAACAAGAATAGGTCCACACCCCGTCACCTAATAGTAAAATTGACAAGTCTTAGTGACAAAGAGAAAATCCTGAAAGCAGCCCGAGAAAAGAAGTCTGTAACATACAATGGTAAAAATATTAGATTGGCGGCAGACTTATCCACAGAGACCTGGCAGGCCAGAAAGAGCTGGCATGATATATTCAGAGCACTCAACGAGAAAAACATGCAGCCAAGAATACTCTATCCAGCTAGGCTATCATTGAAAATAGAAGGAGAGATAAAAAGCTTCCAGGACAAACAAAAACTGAAAGAATTTGCAAACACCAAACCAGCTCTACAGGAAATATTGAAAGGGGTCCTCTAAGCAAAGAGAGAGCCTAAAAGTAGTAGATCAGAAAGGTACAGAGACAATATACAGTAACAGTCACCTTACAGGCTAATAATGGCACTAAATTCATATCTCTCAATAGTTACCCTGAATGTTAATGGGCTAAATGCCCCAATCAAAAGACACAGGGTATCAGAATGGATAAAAAAACAAAACCCATCAGTATGTTGCCTACAAGAAACTCATTTTAGACGCGAAGACACCTCCAGATTTAAAGTGAGGGGGTGGAAAACAATTTACCATGCTAATGGGCATCAGAAGAAAGCTGGGGTGGCAATCCTTATATCAGATCAATTAGATTTTAAGCCAAAGACTATAATAAGAGATGAGGAAGGACACTATATCCTACTCAAAGGGTCTGTCCAACAAGAAGATCTAACAATTTTAAATATCTATGCCCCTAACATGGGAGCAGCCAACTATATCAACCACTTAATAACAAAATCAAAGAAACACATCAATAATAATACAATAATAGTAGGGGACTTTAACACTCCCCTCACTGAAATGGACAGATCATCCAAGCAAAAGATCAACAAGGAAATAAAGGCCTTAAATGACACACTGGACCAGATGGACATCACAGATCTATTCAGAACATTTCATCCCAAAGCAACAGAATACACATTCTTCTCTAGTGCACATGGAACCTTCTCCAGAATAGATCACATCCTGGGTCACAAATCAGGTCTCAACCGGTATCAAAAGATTAGGATTATTCCCTGCATATTTTCAGATCACAATGCTCTGAAGCTAGAACTCAATCACAAGAGGAAAGCTGGAAAGAACCCAAATACATGGAGACTAAACAGCATCCTTCTAAAGAATGAATGGGTTAACCAGGAAATTAAAGAAGAATTGAAAAAATTCATGGAAACAAATGATAATGAAAACACAACAGTTCAAAATCTGTGGGACACAGCAAAGGCAGTCCTGAGAGGACAATATATAGCGGTACAAGCCTTTCTCAAGAAACAAGAAAGGTCTCAAGTACACAACCTAACCCTACACGTAAAGGAGCTGGAGAAAGAACAAGAAAGAAACCCTAAACCCAGCAGGAGAAGAGAAATCATAAAGATCAGAGCAGAAATCAATGAAATAGAAACCAAAAAAAAACAATAGAAAAAATCAATGAAACTAGGAGCTGGTTCTTTGAAAGAATCAATAAGATTGATAAACCCCTGGCCAGACTCATCAAAAAGAAAAGAGAAAGGACCCAAATAAATAAAATCATGAATGAAAGAGGAGAGATCACAACTAACACCAAAGAAATACAGACAATTATAAGAACATACTATGAGCAACTCTACGCCAATAAATTGGACAATCTGGAAGAAATGGATGCATTCCTAGAGACATATACACTACCACAACTGAACCAGGAAGAAATAGAAAACCTGAACAGGCCCATAACCAGTAAGGAGATTGAAACAGTCATCAAAAATCTCCAAACAAACAAAAGCCCAGGGCCAGACGGCTTCCCAGGGGAATTCTACCAAACATTTAAAGAAGAACTCATTCCTATTCCCTTGAAACTGTTCCAAAAAATAGAAACGGAAGGAAAACTTCCAAACTCATTTTATGAGGCCAGCATCACCTTGATCCCAAAACCAGACAAGGATCCCACCAAAAAAGAGAACTACAGACCAATATCCTTGATGAACACAGACGCAAAAATTCTCGCCAAAATACTAGCCAATAGGATTCAACAGTACATTAAAAGGATTATTCACCACGATCAAGTGGGATTTATTCCAGGGCTGCAGGGTTGGTTCAACATCCGCAAATCAATCAATGTGATAGAACACATTAATAAAAGAAAGAACAAGAACCATATGATACTCTCAGTGGATGCTGAAAAAGCATTTGACAAAGTACAGCATCCCTTCCTGATCAAAACTCTTCAAAGTGTAGGGATAGAGGGCACATACCTCAATATTATTAAAGCCATCTATGAAAAACCCACCGCAAATATCATTCTCAATGGAGAAAAACTGAAAGCTTTTACGCTAAGGTCAGGAACACGGCAGGAATGTCCATTATCACCACTGCTATTCAACATAGTACTAGAAGTCCTAGCCTCAGCAATCAGACAACAAAAAGAAATTAAAGGCATCCAAACTGGTAAAGAAGAAGTCAAACTATCACTCTTCACAGATGATATCATACTATATGTGGAAAACCCAAAAGACTCCACTCCAAAACTGCTAGAACTTGTACAGGAATTCAGTAAAGTGTCAGGATATAAAATCAATGCACAGAAATCAGTTGCATTTCTGTACACCAACAACAAGACTGAAGAAAGAGAAATTAAGGAGTCAATCCCATTTACAATTGCACCCAAAACTATAAGATACCTAGGAATAAACCTAACCAAAGAGACTAAGAATCTATACACAGAAAATTATAAAGTACTCATGAAAGAAATTGAGGAAGACACAAAAAAATGGAAAAATGTTCCATGCTCCTGGATTGGAAGAATAAATATTGTGAAAATGTCTATGCTACCTAAAGCAATCTACACATTTAATGCAATCCCTATCAAAATACCATCCATTTTTTTCAAAGAAATGGAACAAATAATCCTCAAATTTATATGGAACCAGAAAAGACCTCGAATAGCCAAAGGAATATTGAAGAACAAAGCCAAAGTTGGTGGCATCACAATTCCGGACTTCAAGCTCTATTACAAAGCTGTCATCAAAGACAGCATGGTACTGGCACAAAAACAGACACATAGATCAGTGGAACAGAATAGAGAGCCCAGAAATCGACCCTCAACTCTATGGTCAACTAATCTTCGACAAAGCAGGAAAGAATGTCCAATGGAAAAAAGACAGCCTCTTCAATAAATGGTGCTGGGAAAATTGGACAGCCACATGCAGAAAAATGAAATTGGACCACTTCCTTACACCACACACGAAAATAGACTCCAAATGGATGAAGGACCTCAATGTGAGAAAGGAATCCATCAAAATCCTTGAGGAGAATGCAGGCAGCAACCTCTTCGACCTCAGCCGTAGCAATATCTTCCTAGGAACAACGGCAAAGGCAAGGGAAGCAAGGGCAAAAATGAACTATTGGGATTTCATCAAGATCAAAAGCTTTTGCACAGCAAAGGAAACAGTTAACAAAACCAAAAGACAACTGACAGAATGGGAGAAGATATTTGCAAATGACATATCAGATAAAGGGCTAGTATCCAAAATCTATAAGGAATTAGCAAACTCAACACCCAAAGAACAAACAATCCAATCAAGAAATGGGCAGAGGACATGAACAGACATTTCTGCAAAGAAGACATCAAGATGGCCAACAGACACATGAAAAAGTGCTCCACGTCACTCGGCATCAGGGAAATACAAATCAAAACCACAATGAGATATCACCTCACACCAGTCAGAATGGCTAAAATTAACAAGTCAGGAAATGACAGATGCTGGTGAGGATGCGGAGAAAGGGGAACCCTCCTCCACTGTTGGTGGGAATGCAAGCTGGTGCAACCACTCTGGAAAACAGCATGGAGGTTCCTCAAAATGTTGAAAATAGAACTACCCTATGACCCAGCAATTGCACTACTGGGTATTTACCCTAAAGATACAAACATAGTGATCCGAAGGGGCACGTGTACCCGAATGTTTATAGCAGCAATGTCTACAATAGCCAGACTATGGAAAGAACCTAGATGTCCATCAACAGATGAATGGATCAAGAAGATGTGGTATATATACACAATGGAATACTATGCAGCCATCAAAAGAAATGAAATCTTGCCATTTGCGACGACGTGGATGGAACTAGAGCGTATCATGCTTAGTGAAATAAGTCAATCGGAGAAAGACAACTATCATATGATCTCCCTGATATGAGGACATGGAGAAGCAACATGGGGGGGTAGGGGGATAGGAGAAGAATAAATGAAACAAGATGGGATTGGGAGGGAGACAAACCATAAATGACTCTTAATCTCACAAAACAAACTGGGGGTTGCTGGGGGGAGGTGGGATTGGGAGAGGGGGAGCGGGCTATGGACATTGGGGAGGGGAGGCGAACCATAAGAGACTATGGACTCTGAAAAACAACCTGAGGGTTTTGAAGGGTCAGGGGTGGGAGGTTGGGGCAACCTGAGGGTTTTGAAGGGTCAGGGGTGGGAGGTTGGGGGAACAGGTGGTGGGTAATGGGGAGGGCACGTTTTACATGGAGCACTGGGTGTTGTGCAAAAAGAATGAATACTGTTACACTGAAAAAATAAATAAAATGAAAAAAAAAACTAGTAATACAGGAAACTAGATGTGGGGTTTATGGAAACTCTCTGGACCATCTTTGCGATTTTCTGCAGATCTAAATCTCTTTCAAAATAAAATTTTTTTGTTAAAGAAAAATACCCACTAGGGCGAAAAGAAATAGATGGGAGCTCTATCAGCCTGATGGGCAGCTGTTTGCAAACTCTGTTCTCAATCCCACAGACACTAAGGCTGTGCACACAGCTAATGCCGAGGGTCTGCTCACCAGCTCCCTCACACTTCCTGGTCTGGCTGGGAGAGAGGGGCCCACATCCGGGAGCAGAGCTGGAAGGACAGAAGGGGAAAGCGGAGTAGAGCAGAAATGTCGTGGTGTGCAGCAGGGTAGTTCTGGGCAGACACGCTAGGTTGACAGAACCACACACTAGGAGAAACAGGAGCTCTGGTGCACTACAGGTGGGAATATAAATTGAGTCAGCCATCACTGAAACAGGATGGAGGGGCATCTGGGTGGCTCAGCTGGCTAAGCATCCAATTTTAGGTTTTGGTTCAGGTCATGATCTCAGGGTCACGAGATGGAGCCCTGCCTGGGGCTCCAGGCTCAACAGGGAATCTGTTTCTCTCCCTCCCTCTCCGCTGCCCCTCTCCCTACCCATACTCTCTCTGTCTTTCTAAAACAAGTAAATAAATCTTAAAAAAAAAAAAGAAAGAAAGAAAACAGGATGGCGTTTCCTCAACAACTTAAAAATGGAGCTACCCTATGATCCAGGCATCCTACCTCTGGGTGTACATCTGAAGGAAATAAAGTCACTATCTTCAAGAGCTATCTGCACCCCCATGATCACAGTAACATTCTTCACAAGAGCCAAGACACAAAAACCACCTAATTGTCCATGGGTGGATGAATGGATAAAGAAAATGCAGCATACATATGTAACATGATATATAATGAATATTATTCAGCTATAAAATTTTTAAAAAAGGAAATCCTGCCATTTGCAATAATATGGATGGACCTCGAGGACATTGTGCTAAGTGAAATAAGTCAGACAAATACTGTATGATCTCATTCATGTGTAGAATCTAAAAACAAACAAACAAACAAACCAAAACCTGAACTCATTGAAACAGCAGAATTGTGGCTGCCAGGGGTCAGGGGTACAGGATTGAGGAGATGTTGGTCAAAGTGTACAGATTCTACTTAGAAGATGAGTGAGTTCTGGGGACCTAATGTACCACCTGGTGACTATAGTTAATTATATGCCTGAAAGCTGAGAGGAGAATAGATCTTAAATATTCTCACTGCACAGGCGAAAAACAAACAAACAACGTGTAATTGTGTGAGGTGAGAGCTGTGCTAACTAACCCTACTGTGGTAATCATTTTGAAATGTATCTGGTGGATCAAATCATCACATTGTACACCTTAAGCTTACAGGGTGTTATATGTCAATCACATGTCAATAATGCCAGTGGGGGCGGGGGAGGCAGGGCAGAAGGTTGAGGCCTATGGGGCATCCACATAGTGAAATACAGTCGTTAGTTGTTGTATGAGCCATTTTCAGGGGATGAGGCCATTTTGGGGGGTCGTCAGTGTGTAGGTGGTATTTCTATGGGACTGGATGGTCTCCCTTTGGGGAAAACATCGATGGAGAAGAGGAAAGGGTAAAGAAGAGCCCTGGGCACTCCGTTATTGAGAGGACAGGAAGGTGGGAAGGATCCAGCTGAGGAGACTTAGAAGGATTAGCCCAAGGGTAGTAGGAAGCCCAGGGTGTGTGCCCTGGACACATGGGTGATGGTGGGGGTGGGGTAGATTTTGCCATCTTGGGACACTCTTTTATCAGATGAGCACTAATTCTGAGGGGATTCTCCGAGTCTCTGACTCCAGCAGGTGAGACCAACGATTAGGGTCTTCAGCTTTAGATTCAGATACGTCCTGACTCTGCCCCTTTCACCAACTGTGTGACTTCAGGAAAACCACTTTCCCTCTTCAGAGCTGTTTCCGAATCTGTGAGGTAATAATCCCTTTGCCTCACCTCACGGGCCCCCGGAATCTACCTGGTCCCTGTCACATCGGGACAGAGGGCACATGGCATCTCTGACTCCAGCCCTGCTGACAGCCAGCTGCCCTTCCCCAGGACACTACCCACCTTACCGCCGGCTCAGCTCTGAGGCTTTTCTGCTTCTCTGTTCCAGGCCTGCCTTCCCTTCGGGAGTTTGGTTCTGCCCCTTGGTTGCAGGTTGTAGGCAGAACCTTTTACTGCAAGGAGCAGAACGTGAATAGTTAAAGGAATGGTATAATGATTGTTGGCCCACATAACTGGGAAATCAAGTGGGTGGACCTGGCTTCAGGGATGGCGGGGGCGGGGGCAGAGGCTCAAACCATCTTCCCAGAGCTCTGTCTTCTTCCTCCTTTCTCTCAGCTCTGCATCTGTCAACAGCCTTCAGAGACTGGCTTTCTCCTCACTGTGGGGAAGATGGCCACCAGCAACTCCAGATCCTTATAGCTTTCAATCCCAGAGAAAGAAGGTCTATCTCTCTCCCAGGGTCCATATGTCCAGTCAGAAGATTGTGTTAATAAAAGAGAGGGGGAGGGTCTGGAGAAACACCTCAGAAGTCCTCTAGATGACCTAATGCCCCGTTTACCTTATAGGCCCTGGAAGAACAAGGGTCTGTCTCCCTGGTGTGACCATAGCCGCATGCAGAACGTGAGAGTGGGGTCCGTGAGGTCAGCAAGAGCAGAGTGGGGCTTGATCAAAGGCTTAGAAACATACTGAGTGGAAAACTCCAGGAAGCATAAGAGATGGGAAGACTGCGAGGACTGAACCCCTTATCACTGTCTCCACTGTCCCCACCCTCCCCAAGGCCCTGTTAGAGCCGATGCCCCAGATGCTCTCCAAGGCTCTGGGCTGCCTCCTGCAACTGGGGCCAGAGTGAATAAACAACGCGAAAGCAGATGCCTTAGAATACCCCAACTTCCTTCCTCAAGGAAGCAGATCGCAAGAAGAACCAATCAGCAGGACCTCCACTCAGCTGAACCAATCAGCAGGGATCCCCAGTCAGCAGGACCAATCAGATGAATTCATCTGTTCAGCCAATCACGTTGAGTGCTGTTATGGGCTCCTATTAAGAAGCAAGTGGGCTGGCCTTGGTGGTGCCTCCATGTTCCCAAAGAAAGACGTAGGACTTCCAGGGATCCCCCCACCTCTCTCCGTAAGGGGCACATCCTACCCTCCCCAGGAAGGACGAAAAGGTCTCCCACTGGGTGGCAGCCTTTAGAGGCATGGAGGGAGGGGTATTCTAGCCTGACATTCAGTGGCGTGTGGATACCCTGGCAACTCCAGGTTCCTGAAGATGTCAAAATGTTATGATCTTCCTGGGAGGAGTGATGAGTGGAACCAGGTGGAAGTAGATGTAAGCCTGACTAGAGAGATGGGCTGCTAAATATGTTGCCATGGTGACTGCATCCCGGCTGCTTTCCCCACTCGCCAAAGGGGGACACCACCCATTGGAGAAGAAGGTGCCTGTCACGTCCTCCTGGGGGGCCCACTTCCCAGTGTCAATCTCATTCAGGACTGAGGACCTCCAACTTTGTTCATCCATTCCCTCACTCATCCCATATATTTACCCATCATCTGTTCTGCTTTGAACACCAGGGACTGTTCCCTGTCCTCAGAGAGCTTATAGTCGAGGGAAGGAAGGAGATATAAAGAAACAATTAAATATAAAGTCAGGATGCTTACTGTGAAGCGAAAGAATGAGAAAACATGAGGGAGGAGAAAAAAGAGGACACGATTTGGGTGTCCAGGGAGATTCCCCTGAGGAGCTGTTTGAGCTAAGACCAGAAGCATCAGGAGCCAGGTGGGCAAAAAGGAAGGGTAAGAGCTTTCCCAGTGCAGAGGAAACTGATGCAAGAAGGAGACTGGAGCATCCCAGGAGCAGAGGCTAGTAGCGTGGCTGGAGGAAAGCTGGAAACAGACAGGGATCCAGTCAAGAGGGTCCCATCTAGTGGCTTATCCCAGGGCAGTAGGGACCATGGGAGAGATTTAAGTGGGTGTGGTGCCACTGGCAAGTTTTTAAAGCTCTTTTGTCTGCACTGTGGGGAATGCACTGGGGGAGGGGCAGGAAGGGAGAAGAATGTTCTAGGAAGGAGGAGCAGCTCAAAGGTGGGCCAGACATGAACGAGGAGACATGTTTTAGGAACTGCCAGAAACTGGTGGCAGGCAGCATGGAGGGACGGAGATATGCTAGAGATGAGGGTGGGGATTTGGGGCATTATGGCCCCAGCTCTGTCCTTCCCAGCTGTGTGGCCTTGGGTGAGCTCCTGAACCTCTCTGAACCCCAGAGCCCCAGAGAAGGGAAGTGACTGTCCCAAGTGTGACAGATGGTGGCAGCAGACAGCACCTGGGAGACTGAGAGCTAAGGATAGTAGGCATTAAGTTTGGCAATCTGGAGCCCCATGGACATGGGCTCAAATCCCATCTCCCACTCACCAACTGGGTGCCTTGGTCAGGCTGCCTAACCTTGCTGGGCCTCCCATCACCTCATCTGTAATACAGGATTGTCCTCACCCTGACTCCCTCGTGGGGTCGCTGTGAGAGCTGCAGCAGGTGGTGGTTTCTGGCACCTTCATTTCATGCTTGGTAAATGGTGATTGTGGCACTGGAATCTGGGACTTTCCCAGTCAGTCAGGGGGTTCAGAGTGACTGAGGCCATCCCAGTGCAGAGCATGGGACACCTGCCAAAAAGAAGAGCTTTAGGGCAAGACAGTGAGGCACTCCCTGGGAAGAATCAGGACCCCTCTGCCCTTTCTCTGCCCAACTCACAAAGCAACAACCACAGTGACCTCAAACAACCTATGCATATCCCAGCCTCAGGACCTTTGCACGTGCTGTTCCCTCTGCTCCTGCTTCTCTCTGCTTTAACTAGGTTCTTCCCTTCATTTCATTCAGGTCTCAGCTTAGACATCCTCCCAGTATTACTCACCCCAGCCTATCACTCTCTGACCCCTTGAATTTGACCCCCCAAATTCATGTTTTGAAACCCTAACCCCCGGTACCTCAGAATTTGACTATATTTGGAGATAGGGTCTCCAAGAGGTAAGAAAATTAAAATGAGGCTGTTAAATGGCCCTAACCCAATTTGACCAGTGTCCTTTTAAGAAGAGGAGAATAAGACACAGAGAGACACCAGGGTATGTACATACAGAGAAAAGCCCTTTGAGGACACAGCAAGAGGGTGGTCCTCTGCAAGGCAAGGAGAGAGGCTTCAAAGAAACCAAATCTGCCAGCACTTCGATCTTGGATTTTTAGCCTCCAGAATGGTGAGAAAAAGTTAAGCCCCCATGGTGGTATTGCATTATGGCAGCCTGAGCAAAATAATACACCCACTAATCCTGCTTTATTTTTCTCTCTAGCACTTATCAGCCCAGACATGATTTACCTATGTATTGGTTTATTGTCTGTCTCCTCCCCACCCCATACACTACAAAGGAGCTCACAAAGCCATGACTTAGCCTGTACTGTCCCTTCTCGTGTCCCCAGACCACAGGACAGCACCTGGTGCACAGCAGATCGTCACCAAATAAAAAAAAAATTGGAGCCAGATATCCCTGAGCACCAAGGGTCTCATTTGCAAAACGGACCTAATAATCATGCCAGCCTCAGAAGGGGTGTGAGGCTATGGTGAATAAGTGTAGGCAAATTGCCTAGCACCGGGGCACCTGGGTGGCTCAGTGGGTTAAGCCTCTGCCTTCAGCTCAGGTCATGATCTCAGGATCCTGGAATCGAGTCCCACATCCTGCTTGTGCTCTCTCTCCTTCTCTCACTCTCTGTCAAATAAATAAATTCTTTAAAAAAAAATTGCCTAGCACCATGCCTAGCACATAATGTACACTCCAGAAATAGACCCGTAGTTGTTGCTGTTGCTATCTTAACAGTAGTAAGGTCAATCATTCATTCATTCACTCATTCTCTCCACAAACACACACTGGTAACTCTTCAGCTGCCAAGTGCTGAGGAGACAGGAAATAAGACTTGGCTTTTGACCTAGAGATGTTCAAGGTTTAGTGGGGAGACAGACCAGGGATCAGTATATAAGGGTCACGGGTTTCACAGAAAAAGGGATGTTGCCTTGTGTGTATCTAGCTAATACCCACCCATGCTCTGTGTGGCTGGTGCGGAGCTAAGGAATTTGGATCATGACTTAAGGTATCTGTAATGCCTGGGAAGGGTTTCTCAGGTGAAGGGGGTGTGGAGGGACCCAACCAGTTTTGTGCTACTGAGGATCACTCTGGGGCAGAGTGGTGAGTGGGCTGGAAGGGACTGGCTTGAGAATAGAGAGGCTGTTGGTGCATAAAGCTGGGGCACTGCAGGGCTTGGCCAGAGACCAGGGCAGGACCCAGTGGTCAGGACGGGCCCAAGTCAGCTTAGAAGAAGCAGCCAGGTCCGTGGGCTTGACATCGAAATGTCTGAGCTTCGCAGTGGGTTTCCCCTGCCAGGCAGAGCAGGGCTGATGTGTAGGGCTTGGTGACTGTGGGGTCAGAGAGCTGAGGAGGGTCAATCAAGGCATCATTTTCACAATTCACAAAGATGTCAGGAAGGAACGTTCTGTAACCAGAACCAGGACAGAAAACCTGACAGAACTAGAGAAGTTTCCTCCTACCTGAAAGCCAAAGGGAAACACATTTGTTTCCATGACACACTTATGTTTTCAGAAGACCACGTGATTGTTTTTGCACTGGAAATCTATGAATGGAAAATTCCACCTGCTGTTCCTCCTCCAGGTGCTAAACAATAGAGGAAGTTTCTGTCCGCAGCTTACTGGTGCCTAAAATTCTACCATTGGAGCTTCATTCCTATGGCTTGAGGCTTTGTCTTTTATTAAAATGCAAACTGCATGGAAGTTATGTCTTCAACGCAGACTTATTTTCATTAATTCAACAAATATTTATTGACTTATTGGTCTAAACCAGCAGTGCCTAGAGGCTGGAAATAAAGAGATTAATTAAGACTTGTCCAGTTTTTTACCTTTGTTTAAAAATGATTATAAAGAAGACAACTTAGGTGATACAAACTTTATTTAACACTTCATAAAGCAGGCAGTCTCTGTTCCCAAGGGCCAAAGAACTGCAAAATAGGGCAGAAGGCAGGAAGCTTTTATAGGATCAAGAATAAGGAATAAGAAAAAGGAAAAAATGGGAAATGAATAAGGAAAAAGAAAATGAATGTAGAGCCCAGAGATGGTGGCATTTGAGGCTTGGTTGACTGAACATACTGCATTTCCGGTCAAGGAAACACTTACAGGCACATGACATTTTTATGAGTTTCTGTTTGCTGACCTGGCACCCTGGTCTGGAACAGCTCCATCTTGGATTGGAAATTTATTTCAGTACCTTCAAGGAACTGGCAGATTCTGTGTATGAGGGCTGGGGTGGAGGATAATGGGAACCCTGACCTAATGGGGCAGTGAAGGATGGTGGTGGGAGCCGGGGCCTGTGGGAGCCCCCAGCAGAGGTGACCCATTTCATAGTTACAGAATGTGGAGCTTGAGCTGCAATCTAACAGATGAAGGGCGGGTGGGAGCTGGTTGACAATCCCAGCGGGAGGGCCCAGCAAGGGCAAATGAATGGGGTCATGGGCCAGGATGATAGGGTACGGGGACTACATGCCACTCATCCGGCATGGATATAAGGTAGGACATGACAGGTGGGACCAGAGGGGCAGGGAGGGCTTCTCATTGATTGGATGCTACACGTCATCTCAGGCGGTGGCCTCTGTCCCAGCACTTTGCTGCTGCCCCAACTTCCTCCTCACCTCCTCCCACCAAGCCCACCAGACTCTCCTTTGCGGAACTGCCCTGTGCCCCTCTCAGTCACCTGGTCTGAATGACCCACCCCCAGCTCCAGAGGTGGGCCTGATTGGTTTAAGTAGTCAGCCTACTCCCATCCTGCTGGTACCTGACGGGTTCAGGAAAGGGCACGTGGCCCAGATCAGGCCAATGAAAGGCCACATGTTTGCAGGGGTTCTGGGAAAGGGATCCGCCCCTCTCCTTCAAGGGAGCTCCCGGATACACCTGCTCTCTTCTTCTGGCTCCATAGAGGGAGGTGTTGGGGTCAGGGTGAAGGTGACATGGGGAGGAAGGCAGAGAGGAGAGAATGTCAGAGAAATGGGTTCTGGGTAGACCCACCCCTGCTGTCCTCAGCTAAGCCAGCAAATTCCCACTTGCTCAGCCCATTTGTTGTTACTTTCAAGTGAGAAATTCCTCACTGGTGCAGGGCATTTCTGGGGGACCATCCTGCGTGGAACTGGAAAAGGAGGACCTGCAGGTACCTGGACCTGGATGGGGCAGGATTGGCCAGATCCCTCTCCTCTGGATTCCACCTCCACATACAGTTCTTACCACAAAGGAAGATCTTTCCGCAGGAAATGTCTCCTGACCTCTAACACTGGTGTGACACCTGCATGCAAGTCCTGGGTGGAGAGCCCGGCATTAGGATTCCTGGGTTCTCTCCTAACCCAACCCCCAGCTGACCGAAGGGTCCAGTGGAACCACACACTCTTTATGGGCCTCCACTTGTGATCCAACCACCAGTCCTCAGACTGAGCTCTCCAAAGGCAGGGATGATGACCAAGCTAGCCCTGTAGCCCCAAACCCCAGGACAGGCCTGGCACAGAATGGGTGTCAATAAGGCTGCTGACCAATCAATGCAGGAACTGTACCTACTGCACTAATCTCCGATAGTCAGGACCATGTGTGATGCTGAGAGGGACCAGCTGCTGTTCCTCTGTCCACCCCGAGAGAGCTTCCTGAAGACCCCAGGCCCAAGTTAGAACAGCAGGAAGAGATTTAGCACTTGGGGTGCAAAGTGGAGGCCTCAACTCACACAGAATCTCTAGAGCTGTTAAAGGCTCACTGAATCACAGTTATACTGCAGGGTAAGAAAAAAAAAAATCCCCCCAAAGCTCAACTCTTTACTTTCCAACTGCAGCTGATCTGGACAGCGGTGCTCTCCTCAGTCTGTTCATCACAAGCAATGATGAAGAGCCTATGCCTGGAGATAAGACTCAAAGAATAAAATAAATCAATGGGGGCCAGCCCAGGTTTATTCCTTAAAAACAGCAAAGCCACTGCCCTACCATGCTGGCTGGCATGGGCTGCATCTCAGAGTGCAGGACACATATCTGCATTTGCAGGCAGAATCAGGGAAGGCAGTGGCAGAGGGACTCATCTTCTCCCATGGAGGTAAGATATAACCTGAAGGCTCTGAAGGGTGAACCAAGGGTTCAAGAAGATCTTATGTATGTGTGGGATGTGTGTATGTGGTATGTAGTTCTTGTGTGAGATGTAAGAGTGGGTCAGCGGTGAAAATAGAGAAGGAAGAGGAGGAAATGGTAGATGATTATATGAATTCCAAGCTAAAGATGTGAATTTCACCCTGTGGGCAGTGTGCCCCACCACACACACACACACACACACACACACACACACACACACCCCAAAGGAATCTGGCAGTGTGCCCAGCAGTACAAGAAGCCATATGATAGACAGAGTATCCTTCCTCTGTGCCAATTTTACTCCAAAACCAAGGAAAATGTCCATTATTTTGCATTTTATCCTGAAACACTCATGGATATGTGATAGAAGGGAAAATATGCATGGATTTGAACTATTAAATTGGAGAATTCAAAGAACCTATGAACTTGTGGCCAGGGTTTAGATGAAGCACTGTCTGGATGCAGGTCCTAAGGTAACTTGGGTATCCCCATGTCCCGACGCCATTAGCAGGAAGTTCCTTGTTTCTTCTTTTTTTTTAATTTTTTATTTAAATTCTATTAGTTAACATATACTATATTATTAGTTTCAGTGTAGAATTTAGTGATTTATCGGTTGAATATAATACCCAGTGTTCATTACATCAAGTGCCCTCCTTAATGCCCATCACTCAATTACCCCATCCCCCCACCAACCTCCCTGCCAGCAACCCTCAGTTTGTTTCCTAGAGTTAAGAGTCTCTTATGGTTTGCCTCCTTCTCAATTTTAATCTTATTTTATTTTTCCTTCCCTTCCTAAACTTGTCGAAATCAAACTTTGTTGTCCCTCCATGAGTGAAAGCACTCTGTCCGTGGTGCTGAAACCAGATAAAAACCATCTCAACAGGTGAGTTCAGACTTTAATGTTTCTATTCTGTCTCCATCTCTTGGAAGGTTATGAAAGAGGTAGGCTCAGAGAAGAAGCTAAACACCCCCAAAGATCCAGGACAAATATTCGTTATTATTCCCTCTTCAGTTCAGGAGACAGAACCTCAGGGCAAGTTAGGGCTAGAGGGTAGCGAGGGATGCTGGAGGAACAAGATTACAATTACTATGTATGACATTCACAGGTTCCAGAAAAAGCATTTTCTTGAGTTTGGAGACTTTTTCTGTTTCTTAAATACCATTCAGGGTTCTTGGAGAAGGAAAACAGCCTCAAAAGCCTTCTTTCATGGGCACTTGTCTGGCTCAGTCAGTTAAGCGTCTGCTTTCAGCTCAGGTCATGATCCCAGGGTCCTGGGATGAAGTCTCACATCAGGCTCCCTCCTCAGTGGGGAACCTGCTTCTTCCTCTATCCCTCCCCCCACTTGTGTGTGCTCTTTCTCACTCTCTCACTCTCAAAAGTGAATAAATACAATCCTTTTTTTTTTAAAGCCTCCCTTCTTGAGTGTGTGGGGGGGGGCTATGCATGCAGTAGATTCTGTGGATGATAATACGCCTCTCATATTTAAAAAATTAACATCTCATAATTCAATTACTCAAGAGGGAAAATCTAGGACAAATATTTAGCTGACATTTTATCCCAGTTCAAAAATGTGTGCATCCTAAGTTGTTTCATCTCCACCCACAGCTCTGTGGCCATAGCCACTTGGGCAAATCTGCTAGGAAGAGAAAGCTCTGGCGTCCATGTGGAGAGGCTGCACCCCCACTGAGGCTCGCTGGGTGGGGAGGAAGCCTGCAAAGATCTCATAATCCCAGAGAGCTGGAAAGCCAATAGCTTGGCACATCCATCCATCTGGCCCTGCAGACATGGTCCGTGGTTATACTTCCTGTCCAGCCTCTTAGGGCTACAGGGAAAGTATCCTCATCCCGGTCAAAAAACTCTTCAGTTTATGGCTGCTCTGTCTCCTACCCCTGCTGGGCCAGAAAGGTCTGGTAAGGTCCAGTCCAAAGACTTTGTGTTGGCCAACTTTGATGACTGGTCAGAGCCCCAGCTTTAGACAGCTGGGTTAGTCTGGGCTCCACTCAGCCACTGAGGGATTTGGGAGACGTTATTTCACCTGCTGTGCCCCATTTGATATCAGTTGCCAACCCCAGTGAGTGCCCCAGTGTGGCTGCACACTGTCAGTGCCCCATCATTCCCTCTCCCATCTCTCTAATGTCACCCCATTGCTTATACACATGACAGTCATTTGATCGTGGTTCTCCACTGACATTTCTTTGAAATTGATCTAATGACATGAAATTTGCCTTATTATTTTTTTAAGTAGTTCCCACACCAAGCATGCAGCTCAAAGTGAGGGGTTCCTGGGTGGCTCAGTTGATTAAGCAACTGCCTTTGTCTCAGGTCATGATCCCAGAATACCAGGATCGAGTCCTGCATCAGGGTCCCAGCTCCATGGGGAGTCTGCCTCTCCCTCTGACCTTGTCCCCTCTCATGCTCTCTCTCACTGTCCTCCTCTCAAATAAATAAGTAAAATCTTAAAAAAAAAAAAAGACTTTTTTTAAAAGAGTGAGGCTTGAACACATGACCCTGAGATCAAGACCTATACTGAAATCAAGAGTAGGATGCTTAACCAAATGAGCCACCAAGGCACCCCTGAGGTATGCCTTATTATTATAATCAGTTTAGCCACCATTAGCACATAAATTGTCCTCACTAACAAAATTGTTATTAGCCAGATGAGAATAATTTCTACTACCATCAACATAATAAAAGTTTGTTGACTCTGTTCCTTTGTGTGATCTAAGTTTTCATGCCTCTCCAGGCTTCTCTCAACTTGGACAAACCCACCTTCTCCTCTGCATGAACAAGCTCACTTGTCTTCCCACAACCTGTCAGTGGGAGGGATTCTCCAGCCCCTTCCTGAAGAACACACTAACTTACAGATTTACAGGAACTTGCCCTGCTTTGTTGCCACTCTAATTACTTTGTATTGAGAACTTACTCTGGGCCAAGCATGGTACTAAGCACTTGGACAAGATTATTCCTAAGAGACACTATTCTCATCCCTATTTTTAAGATGCAGAAATTGAAGTTTCAAAGAGTTGACGGATTGGCCCAAAGTCCCCTTCCCACCCACTGCACTGAGTGGTGGAGCCAGCCTTTGAGCTCAGGTCTTTCTAGAGCCCACACTTTCTGCTTGCATTTTGTGTCATGGAATGAAGATAGTCATCCTCTTCCAGATGTTTCTTCTCCTCTTGTTTGTCCTATTCTTTGTTTTCTTCCCCCTCACTCTTCCTTTCCTCCTCTCCATCCCCTTGTAAATCCACCTTGTAAATCCCCTCTTTCTCCCCTTCCTCTTACCCACAGCCTAGCTCTGCTGAAGTCCCTTTGGACAAGCAGCCTGAGATCTGACATTTCATATCACTTGCTGGGACTGAAAGGGAGATATGGTTTCAGAGACACTCTCTGAAGAAGTTCAGGGTCTCTAGACTTAAACCTACCCTGAGACACCCCCCGCCCCGGCTCCAAAGTCACTTGGCTAGGAGATGGCACACTGGTTTTCCCTTCACTCAGATGTGCACATAGGGCAACCCTGAGCCTCCCCTCACTGCAGACATGTGAGTGATGACAACACTGTTTGCAGGTGACTTTGACACAGTTGTATCAAGGAGCATCTTCTGGGCTTCATGCTACCCTCAGTGCATCCTGAAAAGGAGAGCATTAGCCCCCTTGAATGGAGAAACAGGCTAAGAGTGATTTTTGAAGCTAAAGGACTCTAGATCCTTCAGCTTCTCCTTGACAGATAAAGAAGCTGAAACCAAGAGAGCAGTGACCAGCAAATGTGGGGCAGGACCAGCCCCCGATGTCAGGGCCCCTTGTTCCCAGGCTGCTGCCAACACAAAATGGCGGGCACGACCCGTGAGTCAGTCTGGGATGTTGGTTATTTTTTGTTTGGTTTTGCCTTTAGCTTCGGCACAGTTCCCAGCCTGCGTGCTCTTCCAAGAGTTTGGAGGGAGGGAGCAGATCTGTCTGGATTCTGATCCAGCTCCGCCATGGCCTCAGCCTGTGTGACCTTGGGCAGACCCTCCTTGCCCCCCACAGGCCTTGGCCTTCTCGTCCCTGAAACCTCTCACAGAACCAGGCAGCCTAGTGTTCGTCGCTGGCGTTCTGGATGTGCCTTGAGCACCCCGTTTCCCCAGGGCTTTCAAAACTGGATGCAGTCGGCACGACTGCTTGGCTTGACAGCAACTGCTTCACTTCCCCGGCCGTGACTTTAATTCCTCCTGCCGGAAACTTGGCTCCGTGAACTTGGGCTGAATAAGTTGATTTGTAGAAATTACCATTTCCTGGGGCTGCTCACATCGGAAGCAGCAGGTGGGTGCTCCATGTGCTTCTGAATGAGCCCTGGAGTCCAGCTGGACCAAATCTATCCCTCCAAAGCGACATCTGCTGGAAGGTGGCATTGAATTATGTCACATGACAACAGTGTTTCACTGGGTTCTGGTAACCTTTATTTAACTGGAGGTGGGATCTCCCCTCCAGAGGCCCACTTCCCTGTCTGCGGACTTTTCCTGGCAGGGGGGTCCCGGGAGCTCACTGTGTTAGAGAGGACAGAATGGGTGAGGACGGCAGAGTGAGGGGCCTCAGAGCCACAGCAGGGGGCAGGGATTGGTCCCCTGATGAGAGAGAAGAGGCTGGCTGAGAAGGCCACACTGATGGGAAGACTGGTTTTGCCGGGCCTGTCACCCAGTGGAGATGCCCTGGAGAGTGCTTGCTGTTCATCCATTCACTTTCTCACACACTCACTCAACAAACACTTGTTGGCCAGGTAGGGGCCCAGGAATGTGCCAGGTGTAAGGGATACAGAGATGAATAAGACCTGGATTTTACCTTCAAGGGATTCAGTCTGACACAAAAGACAGACTCTGCCTCAAGAATTACACGGATAGGGTGCGTGAGTGGCTCAGTGGGTTAAGCCTCTGCCTTCAGCTCAGGTCATGATCTCAGGGTCCTGGGATCGAGTCCCGCATTGGGCTCTCTGCTCGGCGGGGAGCCTGCTTCCTCCTCTCCTCTCTCTGCCTTCCTCTCTGCCTACTTGTGACCCCTCTCTGTCAAATAAATAAATACAATCTTAAAAAAAAAAGAGTTACAATAATAGACACCAGGGTGCAGGAAGAAAGAGCATGAACTCCCTCTGGATAGGTGTGGGGCAGAAGGGGCAGGTGTGGGGATGGTGGAGCAGGTGTGCAGCAGGTGGAGCAGGTATGGGGCAGGTGGGGAAAATGTTGGACAGGTAGGACAGTCATATACCTGAGGGTGGGTGCCCAAAGGCAGACCCTGAGATGAGGGCTGTGATGCCTATAGTTTATCTGGGAGGTGAGCCCAAGTGAGGGCATGGAGAGACTGAGCAGGGAAGAGAGAAAAGCCAACAGCACATGGATCAGTGAGTGAGTCACAACAATGGGCACCGGGACTCAGTCCTGCTGGGGGTGCTCCGAGGACCATGTGGAAGATGGTTCAGAACCATCCTCCTGGGTGAGGGGAAATGGCATTTATCCCAAGTCAGGGCATTAACTCCTCCTGTCTCCTGTACTTCTAGGTGGGACCTACTACACACACCTGTCACACAAAAAAGCAAGTTCTCCAAGTGCTAGAGAAAGAAGAAAAGAAATGCAGGCATTTGAAGTGGGGAGCAGTCAGCATGCCCTGAGTCTTCTGTAGTTATAGGAAAACTCAGAAGGTTGAGGGCAGATGGGGTAGGACATTAAAGCGTCTGCTGTGGCATCTTAGAGAAGTTGACATTTGAGCTGAGCTGAAGAGTGAGTAGAAGTTTTCTAGCTGGAGTGGGCATGGGGAGAGGCTAATCCAGGTAGTTGGAACAGTATATGGATGGGAGGGGAAGACAGGAAAGTGTCTCCATGGGCCCAAGGATTTTGAGAAAAGAATTTATTTTAGAATTAATTAGGGGGGAAGATTTGAGTAGCC
Source organism: Meles meles (assembly GCF_922984935.1). Lineage (NCBI taxonomy): Eukaryota > Metazoa > Chordata > Mammalia > Carnivora > Mustelidae > Meles > Meles meles. The sequence goes on from NC_060066.1 coordinate 195,172,367, forward strand.
TTTATGCAAGGAAACCTTAGGTGGTGGAGTTGGAGGAGCTAACAAGGGGAAGAGAGACTGAGAGAGAGAGAGAGAGAGAGAGAGTACTCATTAGGGACAACCCCCTGCACAGGCAGAAAGGAATGGATCCAGAGGACAGGAAGAAATTGGTCTTCCACAGGAGAGAAGTATTCTGCTGTTCCTAAGCTGGTTGACAATGGTTTTAACTGTGGGAGAAAAGAGAGTACTCAGGGAATTCAGCTACTTACTGAGAATGAAGGAGTTGATGGCTGGTGGCAGAGGATTTGGGGAGGATGGAGGACTTGACTAGCCTTGAAGGTGAGGGGAGAGGGAGCAGACTGCAGGAAGGTCAGAGGAAGGATGGATGATGGTGGAGCCAGCTTATGTTGGCGCTTACTACTTGGCAATGTTGCTAGGACTCACTGAGCGCAGTGTTCCCAGCAGCTTCCCAACAGCTCAGAGCAGGAGTTGGGAAAGCAGATGGTTGCATTGGGAAATGGCGGAGTTTGGCAAGGCAGGGGTGGCAAGAGGAAACTGCCGTCCACCTGCAGGCATGATATTTCTGGGGACAGGAAGCCTCACTGGCTTCCTCTCTCTTTTCCTACTCTTGCACCAGGAAGAAGAATGAATGAAGGTAAGAGTTAAAAAGACCCAGCTCAGAGTAAAAGACCTGGGCCATCATCCAGACTCTGCTGCTTATTTTCTGTGTAACCCTGGACAAGTCACTTCCCCTGTCTAAACCTATTAATTTAGGACTGCTCAACCTCAGCACTGCTGATATCTGGAGCTAGATAATTCCCCACTGTGGGGAGCTGTCCTGTGCAGTATGGGATTTCCAGCAGCAGACCTGGCTTCTCCCGACTCAATGCCAGTAGCACACAGACATACTCATTATGACAACCAATGACCCCTGAGAAGCAAAATTGTTCCAAGTCAAGAACCACTGTATTTATTGGAATAATAATAAGAAGAGGACCTATCCAGCCAACCCAGGAGGAGAAAGGGGTCTCATGATCAACACATAAAAGAATGAGAACAACGGCAGACGAGGGACCTTTGACAGCTGATTAGAGCAGCTTGGATATGAGTAGTTATTTATCACAGCTTCTCTTCCATTTTCCCATCTGTAAAATACATGGATCAGTGGCTGAGCTGGGTCTATAATCCAGGCACTCTGCTCCCAAGGTGCAGGCTCTTTCCACTCTACAAGCCTTGTGAAATCCCAGCTTTTTGCCCGATCTCTTGAGAGGATGCCACATCCTTGTCTTTGCACAGTAACTGGATTGTTCCCAAGATGGATCTGAAAGAGCAGAGGTGAGGAGAAAGGTCAAGATGAGAAGAACAAGAGGGAGCCCAAATCCTCCAAGGACAGCGATGGAGGCTACCAAGGAGACCAGGCATCAGGATGGAGAGTGCTAAGTCAGGGTCTGCTCAGGAAACAGCACACCAGTAAGTTGAACATGGAAAATTTCATATAAAGAAGTGGTAATTAACAAAAGGAGGTTAATTACTAAAGGGAGTAAAAGAGGACTCTAAAAAACATAGGAACAGCAAATGTAGAGGAAACTTACTACCCTTAGCCATGCCTGACGTTGTAGGTGAAGAGGTCTGTGGTTTGTAAGAGTGGCCGCTAGCTGAGGAGAGCATAGCCTGAGGGTACAGTGGAGCTGGTCCCTGATGGCTGCTGAGCAGAATGTCACTGGACAGTTCCCACACTGAATAAAAGAAAACAGAAGGAGTTCCAACACCAGGGAGAAATGTGCCTTCCACTGCTATCATCTTGCAATAATCCCTCCAGTGCCCTCTATTGACAGATAATAACTTTGCACCAGCTGGTGAAGAAGAAATGTTTGTAGGGTCCTGCTCTAGTATGGCTAGGCAGGGCAAAGAAGGGTAGACTCGGAGCTGAGAGACAATAAAGTACTAGTCGCCACAGTCCTTGCCTTTGGCTAATCAACTTTCACATACACCTTCTACACACTTTTGAACTTCCATTCAAACACAGCAACTCTGTTTCCACCTGGCAAGACACAGTTGTCTTTGTACAAATAAAGAAGCTCTTGCACTTGCCTCAAAACAAGATACATAGTTCCAACATCACTGTATCCATCACTGGCTATGGGAAAGACTCCTCAAATTCAGTACAGTCAGGCTATCTTGTTTCTAAAGTTAACCTCCAATAGTCTGTATATAAATAACAATGGAAAGTAGAGAAAAGAAAATGGTTAACATACAAATATAAATTTAAGAACATAACAGAGAAAATATGCAAGCCTACAATAGTCCTCACTTCTGTAACTGGTCACAAAGCATTGTTTCTATCTATGGCTTCCTTCTTCCACTCCTCATTCCACATTTCCCCCGCTCTCAACCAGAGCTTCAGCTAGTTGGGTGTTTTTTTTTTTAACCAGGAAGAGTGAGCCAAACCTTTACTCCTGAATCACATGAGTCATAAACTATCCTGCTAAGTTGGGCTGCTGAAGTTTTCCGCTAACCTTTGCGCTTGAACATGGAAGAACTAAGAGCTGCTCCAGAGAATCCTAAGTTCCAAACAAAGTCCTCTGGGCCCCCATGTGTAGCAGCATCCTGATTTCCCCTTGGCAATCAGGATTGATCATTCCATCCAGTACAGTAACCCTTTTTTCGGCGTCAATGTTTGTTCAGTGACACAAGGGCCTTAAATGAGTAGATGGTAGTCTCATCCTTCCATTCACTGGGACCATCATTGTGTCCTCTCATATACCCTCCTTGGGAAAAAAGTTCTCCAAGCCAGCAGAATTCAAATTTGCTGAGATAAGAAGCAGAAATTGTGCAAGTGGGTGATTAAGAACAATAGTGAGAGGGGCTTGTGCCAGTTGTCATCTCTTGCTTCTCAGCTTCCAGCCCACCCTTCAGGGCTTGCTTGTGGAACTAGAACATTTCTCCCTTGCAAGCATCATGTTAATCTTTGTCAACAGATGGCACTGGTGGACACTCTATTTGATCCCAACATACTTTGCTTCTAGTTCCTGCAGCACTAGGTGTGAACAGGCACTGAGTGGAGCACATTCCTAGTGATATCAGCTGTAAGCCTGAATCTGGCTTCCCGAAGGCAAGATTGTTGGGAGCCCTGGCTCATTTACAAGCATCCTATTCCCTGCCCTCCCCCAGACTCGGTGAGAAACTTTTTTTTAAGATCTTATTTATTTATTTGACAGAGAGAGAGAGAGAGAGAGAGAGAGAGCGCACAAGCAGGCAGAGTAAAAAGCAGAGGGAGAGGGAGAAGCAGACTCCCTGATGAGCAAGGAGAGCAAGGCAGGGTTTGATCCCAGGACACTGGGATCATGACCTGAGCCAAAGGCAGTCACTTAACCAACTGGCTTCCCAGAAAGTTCAACAGCAGCCCCCATGAGCAGCTTCTGAATTTAATCAGCTCCTCAGAAGTTCTCTGCCCACTGATCTTGACCATCTCTGGCCTGGACAACCTAGTGAAGTTTCCTGCCAGCCAATAGGCTGCACCCACACCCTCTCCAATGTTCTTCATCTCAGCCATGGAGAGGATCCCCACCTCCTTTCCATATTTCATCTCTTGCATATTCTCCTTCAATTAATGGTATGCTTGAGAGTTCTCTTTTATTCCCCTCTAGTAGATTTGATGTGGTTTCTGTCTCCTGATTGGACCTTGACTGACACAGAACCACTCCTGCTTCCACACCTTGATTACTGGACTCATGTATTCTAATAATGAGGGAAAGAGCACTGTACAATGGCGTCTGAGTCAAAGCATATATGGCTACTATATGGGTTTCTCTTCCAACTGACACAGTAAGCCTTTCCACCTTAAAATGGCCATTCATTTCCAGATAATGAGTTATGTGGTAAAACCAGTTGATACCATAGCAATGATTCCACGGCTGCACTTGTTTTGTTATGAAATTAGTTCCTTGGGAAGAGGCCATTCTGGGTAGAACACCATAATGGTGGGTAAGGCGTTCTGTAAATACATGGATGGTGGTATGGACAAAACCATTACAGGTAATAATTGCTAATCCAGACTCAGAAGATGATTCTATCCCATAAAGAGAGAATCTCTGCCCTGTGCATGATGGAAGAGATACAATGAAATCAACCTGCCACTAGGTAGATGTCTGGTCCATCCAGGGCATGGAGCCATATTGTAGGCTCGTGTTGATCTTTTCTGTTAGAAGATTGAGCACCCAGCAGTGGGGTATACAAGGAAGCTCTTGGTAAGGGGAAATTCATGCTTGACATCATGAATATCCTCCATCTTTGCTACTATGTCCACTTTATTCATGGACCCATTGGATAAACACAGGGACAGTTGGGTAAAGAGACTAATCGATAACCACAAAGCACATCATATCATTCACCTAATTACTGCAAGCCTGCACTACAGCTGATTCCCTTTAGTGAACATTCACATGGAACACAAATCTTCACAGTCTATGCCCATTCTGAAGAGTCCATCCACATACCTTTCCCCAGAATTCCTTGTCACCAATCTTCTAATTATATTTCCTTCAAGTCCCTAACAATCTAGCCAAACCATCCCATTCATAACTGCTCATAAATAAGCATTGATCCCTACTTCTGGCCATCTCTAATTCCAAAGTGGATAACCAAATATACTGCTTAAAATTTTGCCCACTGAAAAGACTTTTCCTTACCATTGTCCTTCAGGGTCACCACTGATGGGATTGTAATGCTGCAGTCTTCTGTTTTGGGTAGTACTAGCATATCAGGCAGCACCATCCATAAACCAGGCTTGAGTTTTTATTCTTCTGTCACCTGGTCATAAGGAACTCTTCATGAAGCCATAGGCATAATCTGAGAAATAGGAGGCAGTGAAGCAGGAGTGTGAATCACTGGCTCATACGATTTACTCATAGCTTCCAGGCTTGCCCAAGCATGGTTTCTTTTATACCATTCCCACCTGATGATAGAATGCTGCTGCACTAAAGCTAAATTTATGGCTAGTGGTGTCAAGGGACTCCTAAGTGAAAATCTCAGGCTGCATGATCACCTGATGTCCTGTAGTTAAGCAGTCAGTCTCTACCACAGTCCAGAAGCAAGCTGGAAGCTGTTTCTCAGGGGGCAGGGGGTCGGGAGCAGTGTTATCTGCATAAGAAGGAGTATATTTACTCTAAAATCCTAGAGGTCTCCATTGTGGTACCCCTTTGGGGTCTTGTTGCAACATTCCTATTTGCTATGAAACCTTTGCGAATCATTGGATCTACTGTATTATAAGGACCAACTGGTAGAAGGAATTGTACTGAAGTCTTTACTTGTTGCAGAGCCTTCTTGTGCTATGGCCCCCACTCAAAACTGAAGTCTTACGGGGATTTTGCCAATGGGGGTCAGAGTAGCACACACACAAATGCAAAGTTCCCTCCAAAATCCAAAAAAGGTGGAGCATAACAAATGACATGGAGGACATTGGGAGATGGAAAGGAGAAGGAAGTTGAAGGAAATTGGAAGGGGAGGTGAACCATAAGAGACTATAGACTCTGAAAAACAACCTGAGGGTTTTGAAGGGGGGGGTGGGAGGTTGGGGGAACCAGGTGGTGGGTAATAGGGAGGGCACATATTGCATGGAGCACTGGGTGTTGTGCAAAAACAATGAATACTGTTATGCTGAAAAAATAAATAAAATCAAAATCCAAAAAGCCTACCAAGTGCTATACTTCTTTTTTCATGGTAGGTAATATAAGGTACAACAACTTGACTTTCACCTTGGAGGGGATCTCTAACACATTCCATACCTTTGAACCCTCAGAAACTTCACGGAGACAATAGATCTCTGAGATTTGCTGGGATTTATTTCCCACTCCCTTGTTCACATGTGTTGTAGTTGTTACTTCCTATTCATGAGAAGCAATCAGCTTGTCATCGATGGAGTACACCAGTGTGATGTTGCGTAGAACGTCAAGATGATCACATCATCTGTGGACTATATAATGGCAGAAAGCAAGAGAATGGAGTTCGCTCTGAAGCAAGACTCTGATAATATACTGTTAGTCCTTCCAGGTAAAAGCAAACTGTTTTCGGTGATCCTTCCCAATTGGTGTGGGGGAAACGGCAGTAGGTATGTCAACTGCTACATACCAAGTGCTATACTAAGTTGCCTGGCTAAGGACACCATATCTGGGACAGCAGCTGCAACTGGAGTCACCACCCAGTGAGACATACAGTAATCTAGCCATTCCCCCAAAGCCCATCCAACCTCTGCACAGGCTAGAGAGGCAAGCTAAAAGAGAATGGGACAGGAATCATCACTTCTGGGTATTGCAGCCTTCAGGAATATCTGAAATGTCCCCACAGATAAAGAAGTGCTTCTAGTTTACTATCATGGTAGACAGAGGAAGATTCAAGAACCTCTGCTTAGTTCTTCCTTCCATAATTGTCTTCATGAGTCAGATATGCCAAGTGGGAATTCTTCAGGTTGCCAGCTATGTCTATTTCAATTATGTGTTCAGAAACTGGGGGAGGGGGGGACCACTGGACCCACTTGACCCACTGGACACACCTGGGCTAAATATCTATCACCTGAATACCTAAGTCATCACTTCAACTGGTAGGTCATGCCGTTATTTTGCACCCACAAGAATTATCATAAATTCAGAGATATGGGGCACCTGGGTGGCTCAGCCATTAAGCGACTGCCTTTGGATCAGGTCATGATCCCAGAGTCCTGGGACCGAGCCTGGCATCGGGCTCCCTGCTTAGTGGGAAGCCTACTTCTCCCTCTCCCACTCCCCCTGCTTGTGTTCCCTTTCTCACTGTGTGTTCTCTCTGTCAAATAAATAAATAAAATATTTTAAAATAATTAATTAATTAATTCAGAAATGTGTCTAGTACTCTCCAAAGGCCTGGATACCTTCTTTACCCAAATAGCAGTCACTCTAGTAAATAGCCATGGGCCCTTTTGGTGAAGGCTTGGAAGAAGAATTTGTGGTACATACTTATAGCACTGCTGTAGGAAACATCTTTAAGGGGCCTGGCCTCCTCTTCAACCAAGGGGCTCTGATCTGAGAACTGACTTAGATCTTGAGACTGAAGAGAGGCCACAACTCTCCAACAACTCAGGTCCACCAGTCCGAGGTTGGGTGGTTGATTGGTTGATTGGTTAGTTTTTCTGCTATATATAGATCAAGCAATACTCTACTAGGCTATCCCTCTATTTCCTTCCTAGAAACACACTGATCAATTAGTAACCACTAAAGACCCTTATGGGTTAAGGCATTCCGATTGCTAGTACCTCCCTGCTGCCTTTCATGATAAATGCACTCTCCTTGTCTTTGGCTATCAAGTACTGACACCCTCCATCACTCCAGGATCCTATCAATCCCATAAAATCAGGGAGCCCATCTTAATGACAACACGCTCCTGGCAATATCTGGGCTACAAAGCTGAACATTTACAGAACATGTTAAAGATGTAGGTTCTCATCTCACTAATATATTTCTCAATATCTTAGTTAGGAGAGTGTCTTGTGGGAATTTTCATGGATCATAGTTTTGGGGGGTGGCTGTGCAGGTCACACATGATAAATCCATTCCAACATATGATATGCTTAAGTCTTTGGGTTCCCTCTTCCACATCATTCCATAGAAGCTCTGGCATCTCCATTCATTAAACAAACTTGGACCTTCAGGTCCAAGTTTCAGTCAACCAGCCAAGTAAACTTTTGGATCCACCTTCAGGTGCATAAGCTAACACATTAAATCCCAAATCCACATCCATGAATTCAAAATGATTTAGTATTATGTTCCACCCTTAGAATCAACTTCCATATACGTTCCCCAATATTATGTTAAATCTTGCCATTAGCAAAAAATCTAGCCATTCTTCTATTGCATAAACTATCTTCTCTGGATCCTAGTGCATACCTGACCTCTTGAAACATGCTGAAATTTGATCTTTGTTATGGAGGGTCAACAAAGGGTGGCATGTCTTGAGGAGAACAGTCATCCCCTTCGAGACATCTGCCCCATGTAAGGTTATCACAGGGTTTTCTTTTTTTTTAATATTTTATTTATTTATTTGACAGACATAGATCATAAATAGGCAGAGAAGCAGGCAGAGAGAGAGAAGAAGGGAAGCAGGCTCCCTGCTGAGCAGAGAGCCCAATGAGGGGCTCGATCCCAGAACCCTGGGATCATGACCTGAGCCAAAGGCAGAGGCTTTAACCCACTGAGCCACCCAGGTGCCCCTATCACAGGGTTTTCAAACAAAAGAAAATAAATCTCCCCAGATATAAGAGGGAAAATTCTTTCCACTGATAAAAGGAGAGTCAGAGTGACTTCTTCTGAGTCCAACCAGACATCTATATCTCAAGTTTCAGGATCCCATTCTTTCCTAATTTGTGCCCAAACTCTCATGTAAGCAGATTGGTGATGTTGTAAACTTAACTGATGTTTAAATTCTGTGACCCACACTTAAAGTTTATGTTTGATTTTCAGCAGTATCAGACCTGTGGCTACATGAAATAAGAGATTCTTGTAAGGATGCCAGAGAAGTTCTGTGGTTCTCAAACCATGATGTTTTTTAAGATTTTATTATTTATTTGATAGAGAGAGCACAAGCAGGGGGAGCAGCAGAGGGAGAAGGAGAAGCAGGCTCCCCACTGAGCAGGAAGCCTGATGCAGGGCTCAATCCCAGAACCCTGGGATCATGACCTGAGCTGAAGGTAGACACTTCACCCACCAAGCCACCCAGGTGCCCCAAACCATGATTTGAGCTAAGAATTAAATGACCCAAACTTATCATTTTCTCTCTGGTAAGTGCTTCAGTACATTTGAGAATCCATCCCACGCCACAGTCCTTGCAGTCATAATTACTGTTGTGATGATCGGGTGCAGGATTCATCTGGGCTCCCAAGACACTTGCTTCAGTTGGCACTGCATCCAAATCCATCACAGGTGATCATATAATTATGATGCCACTATGCCGTGGATTATTAGCATCCCAGGTGCAATTGACAAGGAGCTCAGCACTGTGCTCAAGCCCAAGAGAACAACAAAACCAATCAAAATCCTACATTTGAGACTCATTTAGTCCTAGACCTTCCTAGGACTACCCCTACTTGGAATTCTATATCAATTATGATGCCATCAGGAGACAGAATTCATATTTTGAACATGGAAATTTTAATATAAATAATTGTTAACGAGCAAAGGGTAGTTAAGTAAAATCTAAGGGACCCCCAGAACAGCAAGAAAGAAGCATCCAGAAGAAAGAATGTTCTGGGAGGGGGATGGGGGAAGCAGCTATGTCTACACTGATGGAGAGTGAATAACAAATGAACCAAAGTCTGAGGAGAAGGTCTCGCCCAAGACTGACGTTCAGACCTTTTTAATGAGGGAGTGGGGACCACAAGAATATTCAACCTCTAAGTAGCTAAGAAACTTGCCAGAGAGAGTGGGATAGCACTGGTCTGTAGAAATAGAGAGTGGGGCCGGAGGGTACATCTGGTGCTGGGCCACAAGGGCCACCAAGGTCTTGGCTCCTGCGATGAGTTATTTGGGTTTCTGTTTTTTTATAAAAGGAAGGAGCACCAGAACTTGGAAGGGAAGTAATCACCTTACAGTGTCCCTCTAGCACCCTCTACTGACAAAGTCTAGCATTGCTCCAGCTGGCAAAAGACAACTGTTTACAGGGTCCAGCTCCAGTATCACAAAGCAGGGCAAAGAAGGGCGTATTTGGAGCTCAGAGACAATAAATCGGTAATCACCATGGGGCAAGGCAAGGGAGCAAAGTGTTTGTTAGGGAAAGCAGCTAAAGGAGCAGGAGATTCTCTGCCTGTTGTGGGGGGGTAGGGAGCACGCAGGGACTGGAGCCCAGGAGAGAGACATCTGTCCTCTCAGCTGTCTTCAGAAAGAGAATGCAGTCACATAAATACACACAGCTTGAGAAAGCCCCATTGTTAGCTTCCAAATGAATAGAAAATAAAATTCCTGGACAGGTTCCCTCTTCCCACCTCTGGGAATAAGTAGGAAGTGATTTGAGATGCATTTCATTTTTCTCTAAGAGGCTTTCTCAACTCAGTGGCTCCCACTGACTCAGGCCACCCCCACCATCTGCAGATTCGACAGATGCTTGAACACTCGTTCAACAGCATTTTCTGCAGACCTACTAGGTGCCTGCCACAAAGCCTGGGAGGCTGTTTGATTGCTGGCTTCCGCCAAGCCAGTCTGCAGCTGTCAGAGGTTGAGACAGGCATAGTGTTAGGAAGGCAGACTGATTCATGGACAAGATAAATTGCAAGCAGATGATGTGGTTCCGGCTCTGATTTGCCAGGATTTCTGTGATGACTGAGGAGCAAAGGCTTTGGAGTCAAGTGACACGGCTTCTAATCTTGTCTTGGTTCTTTCCTAGCTGTGTGACCTTAAACAGTCTGCCTCACCTCTCTGGCCTGTTTCCTCATATTCAATGGTCTTGGTAATATCTACTTCTCGGGACTGCTGGGGGGATCAGGGACAATGTCTACACTAAGTATAATGCAGGGGCCTTCTAGCGCAGGCACCCAGCCTCATCAGACTAAAGCCCAAATCAAGGTTTCACCAGACTCAGAGAGTAGATGCTTAGGCCAGTGGCCTGGTACCACTGAGCCATGTCACCTCCAGTCGCTGATGTGGGACTACTTAGGGACTACTTAGGGCACTAATAGTGCCCTACTTAGAACTGGCTCTTAGAGAGCACCTCGTCCCTCCTCACTGGAGAGATCAGAAGACTGAGTTCCAGAGAGGGCAGAAGTTTGCTCAAGGCCACACAGCATAGTGGAGGCCTAGCCAGCATCAGAACCCGATTCCATGGCACGAACATCTGGAAGACTAAAAGTAACACGCTTAGGAGAATGGGCTTCGGAGGAAGAGAGCTTGAGTCCCGGCTCTGCACCTGTCATTGACTCAACAAATCGTCACTGTGCAGGGGACACAGGGGGACCAGATGGACTTGGCCCCTGCCCTCTCCACCCTGGCGGGGGAGGCAACGAACAACCAATCAATGAAAAGCCAGCCAGTCACCCATGGCGAGGCCACAAGGGGCCTACATGGGCAAGGTCCTGAGAGTGACAGGGACTGCGGGGCGGGAGGCGGGAACAGTGCACTCAGGGAGGGTCTCTCCAGGACACACCATCTGAGCTGGACCCAGACACCCAGAAGGACCAGCTGAGCAGAGGGAGGCCAAGGGCGTCCAGGCAAAGAGCTTGGGTGGAGGAAGAGAAACGAGGCCTGAGCGAGCAGAGGAGCGGGCAGGAGAGACACGGGCAGAAGCAGGGTCGAGGCCACTTCGAGCAGGGCCTTGGAGGTCATGGCCAGCCACTCAGCCTTCACCCCCGCAGAGCCATAGGTCACTGGAGGGGCTGAGTAGGTGAGTCATGTGATCTGGCTTATTTTTTTCCAGACAGTCGCTGTGGCTGCTGCGGTTTGTGTGACACCTGGTGGCTCTGTGACTCTGGGCAAGTCACAGGCTCCCTGAGCGTTGCTCTCTCCATCTGTACAATGGGGATGCCAGTACCGACCTCAGCGGCTTCACTGGAAGCTGAGCCATGACCATCCACACGGGGCTCTTGGCAATGGGCCCTGGGCCTGGTGAGCACCAGACAAAGTCAAACTCTGCTCCCTCACCCCGTCCAGAGCCCTCACCCTCCTCCACCCCTGCCTGACAAGCCCCCCCCCACCATTCAACCCCCACACCCCGCCCCATACCCCCACCCCTGTAGTGTAGCCCGCAGACACCTATGGAAACCAGAGCTCCCTGTCCCCGTCCACACCGCCCAGCCAACCCGGCCCTGGGAGCACCGCGGGCCTCGTTGTTTCTCCTCCCACGTCTCAGAGGAGGCATGAAGACCCACCAAAGGGGAGGATGGTCCTCCTGCCCCCAAAAGGAGGAGGCCCTCTGGCCCAGGCCATGGACACCAGAGTCCCTGCTCTCGACACCATGTGGCAAAGTGAGTTCTGCCCCAGCACAGACCCCAGGACCCTGGTCTGGCCCTAGGCCCCAGCATGTCTGCTGGGCTCCAGTCCATCTGAAGCCAGCCGGGGTGGGGGGTGGGGGTCGGCGGGGACCGTGGGATGGCCTGCTGTCAGTGAGGGCCATGCAGGCAGCTTTCATGTCCATCCCCGCCAAGACTCCATCTCCCTGGCGCCTGGGATACAGAGCATCTCCCAGGCAGGGGCGGCCGCGGAGGCTGTGAGAAGTCATAATGGCCTCGGCCGGCTCCCACAGCTGGATTTATGATGACTCGGGAAGCAGACTCAGCTTCCAGCTCTAGTAGACAGCTGGCCTGTCTGCACTTCTAGAAACCCTTTCTGCAGGGATGGGGGGTGGGGGGCTTCTACCCCACACCTGCAAGGCCGGCGGCCCCGGGCAGAGCCAGCCTGGACCATCCATCCTCCTTGGGCTGCCGTGTCCCACCAAGAGGCCACCCCCACGACACGTTGCAGAGCATTGGAAAATCAATGTTCCGGGCCATGAATTAGCCATTTGGTGCTGCATCAAGGGGCCCTCCAGCTTTCAGCAGCACCCAGAGCGACCACGGAGCAGTGAGAGGCCCAGGCTGGGAGTCAGTGGAATGTGGGGTTGATCTGGAGCCCCAGTGGTAGAATGGCTGTGACCCAGAATGAGCCCAGTGCCTTCCCAGGCCTCTGTTTCCTCATCTCTGGAATGAAGGGACAGGATCCCCACTTTGAAGAGCTGTCGTATGGATTAAGAAGGAGGGAAGGGGGCCGAACGAAACGTCATGCAGGCCGTGTTTATTAGCCGAGACATCAGTATCCTGTGATGGCATGTACTGAGAGCCCGTCAGGTCACTACTGGACTATGCCAGTACTTTTAAACATTTTGTCTCTACACGACCTGCAAGTAGGGATTGTTATCTCGATTTTCTAGATTAGGAAGCTGAGCCTGGGGTGGTTCTGAACAGGTGCAAGGTCACCAGCTTGGGGCTATGCAGAGCTGGGGGAGGGACCTTGGCTCATTCTGGAGCCGGCCTTCCTCCTAATACACAGCCTGCCTTCCCAGTTCCTCTGAAAAGCCACGTAAGGCCATCAGACAGACCCACACTCTCTCCTTCCTTCCCTCTCTCATGTCAATGTTTCTCGAGCACCAGCTACGAAGACCTGCCTTTGGCTGGGTAATGCATGCAGTAGGATGAATGCAGGAACACTTCCCACCCTTTAGGAGCTCAGTACTCGATGTGGCAAAGAGTAAAGCTGCATCCACACGGCCCAGAACATGTATGTATTGGTCAGCTTTTGCTGCATAACAAGCAATCCTAAAACTGTGGCTTAAAAAAAAGAACAATTTATTATATCTTCCAGTTCTACGGTTGGTTGGGCTGTTTCTGTTAAGTTCAGTCATGCAGCTCCACTCACCTGAGAGGTCTGCCAGGCTGGAAGGCCCAAGACAGCCCCATTCGCAATTCTGGTAGTTGGTATTGGCCATTCATGGGGTGTGTTCTTTTGGCTCTTCCCTGTGCCCTCAAATCTTCCAGTAGGCTAGGCAGGCTTCCTTACATGGCAGAGTTCCAAGAGGACAAAAGCAAAAGCTGTAATGCCCCTTGAGGCTTAAGATCCGGAACTCACCTGACATCACTTCTGCCATCTTCTATTGATCAAAGCAAGTCACGTTCTGTTGCTTGGCTAGTAGCTGATAGACATTTGTGATCCATCAGGTAAGGCTTAGTAGTCGATACAGACTGAGTGTGTGGGGGGTGAGGGGGTGTCTCATATACCCTAGCTACATGGGACCATAATAAATTCTTAATTCAGATTAAAAGATGTTGGATCCTGAAGTCATTGAGACGGGTTGTATTCTCTTGCCAATGGAGAAACTGAGGCCCAGGAGTCAGGCAGTGTGAGAACAGAATCAGTACATCAAGGAGCCAGGTTCCATATGAAGAAACTGAGGCCCAGAAACACAACTTGTCTTGCCCAAGATGACATGAGTTTATGACAGAGGCAGGAGTGACAGGGATCCCAGTCCCTCTCCTCCTCCACTCTACCCCTAGCGGAAGCCCGAGGCTGGCAACGGCTGGGATGACCATCATAGAGACAGCATGTGTCTGCTTCTGTTGTGTGTTTGTAAACGGAGCCCTTTTGGCTTGCCCAGTACCATGCAAGGCTCTTAACCATGACCTCTTCTGATCCTACCAGGGTCACCTCCAGTTTACAGATGGGAACCAAGGCCCAGAGAGGGAGCTGACCTACCCAGAGTTTCATAGGTGGTGAGGCCCATCCACCTGACCCCAAAGCCTGAGCCTCCCAGGCTATCCCCAAAAGAGCCTGACTCAGATCCAGGCCCCTGGGGGTGAGAGGCAGCTCTGTGGACCTCAGGGGTCTCAGGATAAAGCCCACTGCCTGAGAAGCTGCTTTAGAGGCCTGGGTGGAGGCAGCAATAGACAGAGTTCTCTAGAACCAGCCCCTGCAAGAAGGCCCCTGAGTGAGGCTCTGATCCACACCCGACCATTGTATGAATGGAAAAACCAAGGCCTGACTGGACCCAGGACTCTGCCTCCCAGCCAGAGCCATCCCCCTGCACTAGGAGGCTGGGGGCAGGGAAACAGGCCCCACTGGCTGGTCACACACACACAGGCTGCTCTGTGGCATTCAGAGAGCACATTTATTTACAAAGTGCTTTACAAACATCAGTTTATGCCTCCCCACAGCCCCCTGCGAGGTAGGTCAGTAGTCATATCTACAGTTTACAGATGGGGAAATTGAGGCACGGAATGGGGGTGTGGCCTGTCCCATTTTAAAGAGATTTTCCCACCCACCCATGAAAAAAAATCATAAAATTAACAAAAAAGAATTTCTCCTCCATCCCAAAATACATATTCTTCCTCTGAACTGTAGAGGTTGCAAGCACCCCTGATCTAGCAGGGCCCCATCCCCAGGGGGCGGCCTGACCGGGAGCCATGGAGACCTCAACCCCAAGGGCTGTTGTTCAACCTTGCAGATTGTCACTGGACTGGGTGGAGCAGGACCCAGAAGTGAGGCCTGAAAAGTACAAGAAGGGCCAAGGTGCCTTCCTTCCGCGGATGTTGGGTCAGGCAGGAAAGGGGCCCCACGGAGAAAAGGGCAAGGTTTGGATCCTGGTTTGGAAGCTCAGAGCACACATCAAAGAAGTCATAGTGGGAGGGATCATGAGCAAAATATCCTGGGGCTGGGGGGGGGGGGGCAGCAGGGCAGAGGAAGGGGCCCAGAGTCCCCTCTGGGGAGGACTCTTCTGATGGGTCCAGTCTCCCCAGGACCCTCAGGGGCAAGGCCAGGTGGGATTCCAGACGCCAAGCCCCAATGCACCCTCTATCCGTGTCAAAAGGAAGCCACGCTGGGTGGAAACCTTGGCCGGTCACAGGCTCTGCAGGGGCTCACTCATCTCTGCCAAAGGTTGGGACAGAGTCTGAGGCTTGAGCCTAGAGTCAAGGAGCTTGAGCCTGGGTCCTCCCAAGCCAGCAGCCCCGAGCCCTGTCACTCCACCAGTCAGTGCCAGACTTGCAGGGCCCTGTGGATAGAGGTTGGGCGGCAGACGCTGAGCTCCTCCTTGGCCCCGCAGCCAGGCCATCGACACCGTGAGAGGCCCCGCCCACAGTAGAAGGGGGCACCGAGACAGCCGGGCTCACTCTACTGCTTTCCCCGCGGGAGTTGTCGTGGAGCATAGTCAGGGGCCCAGGTGTTCCTCATCCATCCTGGGCCTGGCCCTGAGCGCACAGTGCGAGCGCCAGGCCAGGGGCCCCGCTATCTTGACTCCAGCCCCTCCAGGTACTCCAGCGCCACATCGTAGCAAAAGTGGTACTGATCCTGGGGAGAGGGAGAGAAGGACCCATGAGCCTGGTCCCTCTCCGGTACTGGAGAAGGGAAGACTCGGGGGCTAGAGTGCAAGCATGAGCCCTAGCCCCTCTTTGGGGGGGAAGGGCAAATGGGTTTAACTCTCTTGGCACCACTGGATCAGAACCCAGAGCCCAATGGGAGGAACCACATAGAGGACAGTGGTGTGGAGGGACATGGCCGGGCGGGGACAGGGAAGTTGGAAGTGGCCAGGCAGGGGGACAGGGCCTCTCACCAGGGTTTCCACCATATTGGGCTTGTAGTTCCTAAGCGTTTTGGCAGCAAAGAAAACATCCACCAGGTTGTGGCAGCGGATCATCTCCAGGACTGTGGCACAGGCGCAGAAGGTGCCACTGCGGCCGCCCCCGTTTCTAAAGGAGACACGCAGAAGGTTTGGGGTGGGGCTCAAGAGGGGGAGGCCTGGGGCTGGAACACCAGGGAACCTAGAGGAAGGAGGGTCAGGGCCTGGGAGCCCAGAGAAGAGGGGCGGAGCCAGGGAGCCCCAGAAGGGAGGAGCCAGGGAGCCCCCAAAGGTGAGGGGAGAGGCTTAGGGAGCTCCGAAGGGCGGAGCTTAGGGAACCCAGGGGGAAGGGGTTTGGGAGCTCAGAAAGGCGGAGCTTAGGGAACCCAGGAGGGAGGGGTTTGGGAGCTCCAAAGGGCGGAGCTTAGGGAACCCAGGAGGGAGGGATCTGGGAGCTTAGACGCTAAGACAGGCATCTAGGCAATTAGGGAGAGAGCCTCCAGGAGAAAGATAGCAGGTTCTTAGGGAAAGGAGACTAGATATACTCTAAGAGAAAGCCACGGACGCAAAGACAGAGATGGAGGAGGGCAACAGAGAAGCAAGCAAACACCAGAGAGCAGGATGGAAAACAAACACTGCGAGCACCAATCACCCCCAGCAACACAGACGCACGGTGAAAACACACAGGTCCACACCCCCACTCCAAGGCAAACCGGCAGCCAAACACACAGAGACGCTTCCCTCCTCTGTCCCCTGCAACAGTGGGGGGTGGGGTTCCCCTGGGGAGATGAGGGATGGACTAGGCCCTTGATCCCCATTTGAGGGGTCGCTCCAACTACAACCAAAAGCCGCTGAGGGCCCGGCCCTGCCGACTCAGTTCCTGATCCACGTACCCGGAATAAACTGAGAGCATGAGAAGCTGGGGGTCAAAGGAGCAAGGGCACCCAGACGGGAGTGAATGCATGCATTTATGAACGGGGGCATGGGAAGGAACGAATGACAGAAATTGCATGCGTGCGTGCATGAACAAAGACTGGAATTCTTTGGGCTTCAAGTGTGCTACTGTCTCACGCAGTAAACAATTCGGACAGGATTCTAATTAAATTGGGAAAGTCAGACACCCCACAGAGGGTGTTAGGCAGTTGCCCAGGGTTGAGTCCACACCCTGGAAATGGACTGGGTTCCTCCTGGGAAGATGGGGCCATCCTTGCCTGGCTGAGCAGAGTCTAGGCCACGGGTATCCGGAAGGCCCAGGGGTTTTAGTGGCAGCCTTGAGGCCCTCTCTGGGCCTGGGCCTCCACCCCTCCCCACCGAGCAGGGCCCACACTCACAGGCAGTGCACAACAGTGCGCCCGTCCCCACTCTCCGCCTGCCACTTGTCCACCTCAGCCAGCAGGTGCAGGAAGGCCTTCTTGGAGTCAGGTGTGTCCCGGTACGCAGACCAGCGCAGGAACTGGAAATGCCTCACAAGCAGGTGACCCTCCTGTAGCTGAGGGCACAGGTGGCCAGCCAGGCCCAGGGGAGGGGGGAGGAGAAGGGGAGGGGGAAGAGAACTGAACCCCAAGGTGACCTCAAGGGTCTCGTGAGGCTGTCCCCCAGCCACCACAAAGGTTCTCACCACAAGGCACCCAGGTCACTCACCCGAGAGATGTTCTGCACCCGGAAGACACGGGCCACCAAGTCTTCGTCCACAGAGCCCGACACAAATTCCACGTCCATCAGGCCGTACTGCTGGCGGCCCGGCTCTGGCCAGTACTGGAGACAGGGCTGGGGACACAGACATGGAGCGGGGTGCTGAGCCGAGCCAGGCAGGGGCAGCTGCTGCTCCTGCCTGCCCCGGACCTCCACCCTGGCCCTGAGGCTCCCACATATCCTGACCCACTGGGCAGTCCACCTGCAGAGTACCCCCAGCCTCTGCCACTCCCCTGTCCAAGTGCAGTACACACCTGCCCCAGCCCACTCAGGTCAGCAGAGACAAACCCTTCAAGGCTGCACGGACCATCCTGGCTGGGCACAGCGAAAACACACACAGACACACCACACACACACACATACTCACTCACACCCCAGCAGGAGGCCGCCCTCTTCCAGGGATAGGCCTTGTACCATCCCCGCCCACCCCATCACCCCTACCCCCCATCACCCCTACCCCCTGGCCTTCTCTCTCACTGCCTTGCTTTCCAGCATCAGCTCACAGAGGTGGGGTGTCCCTGAAGCTGCAACACAGCTCAGAACCCCCACTCCTGCCCTAGAACCCTACCATGGAGTCAGGGTCCTACATGAGCCTCCCCTCCAGGCCAGACTGGAGATAGTGGAGGGAGGAAAGGGGTTTCTCTCTCTCTCTCTCTCTCTCTCTCTCTCACACACACACACACATACAGACACACGTCCTCCAGGCCAGCAGGTCCAGAGCCCCAGCTTCCAGCCTCAGCTCTGCCTGGAGTCCAGGTAAGGCTCTTCTTCCTCTGGGTCCCGCTCACCACTTCTCTGTGAAACAGTCCCCAAGCTCCTCCCAGATGACTCCATGCTCCTTTGGCGTCCCTCTTTGACCACGCCCACAAAGAGGGCACAACCTTCCTCTTTTTGCCTGGGATCCCGCCACTCCTTGTGTTTGGGCCTTTGCACATGCTGTTTCCTTTCCATGGTTCCCTCCTCCCCCATCTTCACCTGGTTAGCTCCACCCTCCCTACACAGCTCAGCTCAGATACCGCCTCCTCCAGAAGCCTTCCCTGACATGCAGGCTTCTCTGCATCCCAGTGGCAGTTCCATGATAGCCCCTTCCCTCTGTGCTGTCACTGTCAGGTTTGGCCCCCTGCTTCTCCCTGCACCCCAAGATCTGAGAGGGGAGGTATGTTGCTTCTTCCATCTCCCTGATGCCTACTTCAGGGCCTGGCAGCGGGCAGCCAGTGAGGCTGAATGATAACTGTGTGAGCCTCCCTCTGGGTCCTTCCTCTCTGCCTTAGCAAGGGCAGGTTCTTCCCACACAGGACTCCCCCCAGATCAGGGCCAGGGACAAGAGTCCATCACGCTGCAGTCCTCAGGCATGTGCACCACATGCCTGCCTCGTAAAGAAGCCCCATTAGCAAGTCTTCTCAGAGACTATCTTTCAGAGACTATCAGGCTCATTCTACAACAACTCTTCCTGGCCGCCTCAGACAGGGAAAAACAGAGAGGCCCAAATCTGGGGGGTCTGGCCACGTGGGGCTGGAAGGCTGAACATCTACCCTTCCTGGAAGCGCCCGCTTCGGGGACCCCAAAAGGAAACCGGGGCAGCCCCCAGGTGGAGGTCACCGAGCCAGTGTCCGGACCCAGGTCAGCAACAACTTCATCATCTTCATCCCTGCCAGGCACTTGGCACCTACCTCGTGCTGGGCAGGAAAGAAACTGAGGCTCAAAGAGGCAAATGAACTCACCCAAGATCAGTCAGAAAGTAAGGAGGCTGGGATTTTGCTCAGCCTCAAAGGCCCCCACGGTGGGCTGCTCAGTCCACTCACTGGAAGGCAGCTGCCTGGGGGAGGGGCACAATTCTGCCCCTTTCCCAGCCCTATGGGTCGTAATCTTTTCACCCGAAGACCATACGTGCAAACCACAGTCCTGGACAAACAGCAGGTACTCGATAAAAAGCAGCTACTTCCCTCCAATCTGACAGCTTCATTCTACAGATGAGGAAACCAAGGCTCTGGGAGGGAGTGGGACCCATCTAAGGTCACACGAGAGCTAGGCGGCATGGCTGGGATCCACCCCTGGGCCCTGGGGACGTGCCCTGGAGCACGCGAGGCCCTGGGCAGCAGGTGCCTCACCCGGGCGGTGTCGGACCGGTGCAGCTGGTTGAGCATGACAATGGAGGTGCATCCATAGTCGTAGACCAGCCGCCAGAAGTCAGGCGTGGTGCTCTGCAGCGGGTGCAAGGTCACGATGAAGGCCGCGCTCCGCGTGTAGCTCTGCAGGGAAACCAGAACTCAGAGAGGCCCGCTCACCATGCGACAGAGCCCCCACCACAGGCCGTCCTCCCGCTCTGCCCACCCTGAGCTGGAGAGCTCTCCCCTCAGGGCCAGGCTGCCTCTGGGGGTCCTTTTCAGAGCTTGGCTGGTACACCGAGGTCTGAGTTGTTGGGTGAGCCCCACCCCCCAGGCGTCTGGTCCCCAAGCCCATGGCCTCTGGAACTAAATACAAAAGGTTCCCAAATGTGTGGCAATGGGAACTTGGACATGGTGCTTAGAAGCTAGCCAAGCTTGCTCTCTGCCTCAGGGCCTTAGCACCTGCGATTCCTGTTGCCTAGAACAAATCTCCGAATGTTTACACAGTTCTCCGTCTCGCTTCTTTCTGCTCTTTGACAGTCACCTCCTCAAAGAGGCCCTCCTACCATCTCATCAAAAATAGCCACATGCTCCGTACCCACACTCCAAAGCCCATATTATGTATTTCTCCTGCCTGATCGCTTTCTGCCAAAATTACCAGCGTGTGACATGCCACTGTATCTCTGTGTACTGACTGTCCCAAGCCATCACCCACAGACAAAGTTCAGGAGAGCAGACATTTGGGGATATGGCCTGTGCCCAGCACATGGTAGGGGTTCAATAAATATTTGTGAATATATACATCTCTAAGTCCCTTCCAGCTCCATGGAGGGAGGGTCTGAGAGCCCAGTCCAGGGCCCCAGACCAGGGACTGGGCACTGACTCTGCTCCCAATCCCAGTTTCATTCCAACCAGAGCCCTCGGCTCTGCCGCCCCCCCACGCCCCCGGGCTCTTGAGCCTTCCCAGATCCGGCTGGCTGCGGGAATCCCGGAGCCTTCTTCCCGGACTGAGCCCTCACGTCCGTCAGGGCCGCATTGATGTAGTTGTTAGGGTCCCCATCGGTGGAGATGAGGAAGGGCAAGCAGCGATCGGGTGGCAGGACGTCCATGCTGCGGTTCTTGTCCCGGTTCCGGGGGAGGAGGGCGATGCTGCACTCCTCCACATCCAGGGGCGGTGTGACCGAGTTCAGTGTCTACAGAGAGCAGAAGGAGCCATGGGGCGGTGGGGGGGGGGGGGGCGGAGGAGGAGAAGGTGGGGAGGCAGGCAGGGGTGAGTGTGGACCTCCAGTGTTTGCTGGGCCTCCTCACGGCCCCATGAAGGAGACTAAGCTGGTTTGTTAACCCCATGTCGTGGATGGAGAACTGAGGTCTGGAGAGAAGGGGGAGAGGACAGGAACCCCGGACCACACAGGCTCTCAACAGAGCTCTGGAGAGTCTACCTTCTCGCTCCCTGTGTAACCTTAGACAAGTCACTGTATCTCTCAGCATTATTTTTCTCAACTGTAAGGTGGTAATAATATGCCTGCCTCGAGGGGCTATTGAGAGGATTGAACGAGATACTACCAAGGTCCGAGCACTGCGCCTGGCTCATCCAAGGCTCCATACATAAAAGGCACAGTGAGGATCCTTACTAGCTTATCAGGTGCTTTCAGGCAGACAAGGGCTGCAGTCCCACATCTCCCACAAAGCGGACTGCAGGGACCTGGCGGAGGCAGTCAGCTCTGTCTGAAAAGAACGCAAGTCCAGACACCCGTCACACCACAAGCCCGGGACTCTGGGTTATCTCCTCCACCTCATGCCTCCTATAGCCTGATCCATGGAGTCTCTGCTTATTTCTCTTGTCCTTGGGGATCCCTAACAGGGAACCCCAGTCTCTCATGATCCCCAACAGGGCTCCAAAGATCACAGGCAGCATTTTCCTGTGACACCAGTCTGTGCCGGCTCTCCAGTGTCGGGTGTCTAGAAGGGGCCAGCCCGCTGAACCCTGGCAGGAACCCAGAGTATAGAGAATGTCTGGGGTCTCTGCCAGCCCATGGACCATGCTGGGACTTCTCTGGAGAACCAGCCTTCCCCCATCTCCATCATGTGACATACAGACTGGCTTTGCCCTCAGAACCAGGCCTGGGCAAGTCAATGTGTTCCTAACTCTCTGGCCTCAGGGACTGGCTCAGGGATGGCACAGGAGAAACTGGTCTGGACTTCTGTTGGGGCTCTAGGGAGTCCCTTTTCCAATCTCCTGACGTAGTGACGACATGAGTCTGACACTGCTGGGGGCAAGGGTCTGGGTCTACGAAAGGAGCCGAAAACAGAGGAGAGCAGAACCAAACTGGACAGAGACTACACTCTGGCATCATAATTTAAGCTCCTGGATCCAGCCATAACTGAAGCTCCACCATCCTTGGACTTTTCAGTTACAAGAGTCATTAAGCTGGATTTTTGTCACTTGCAACCAAAAGAATCCCAATGAATATGAACACTACAAGGGCAATATTGACATTCTTTCCTGGATGAGAACACTGAAGCTTGGGGAGCTGCTCATGACTACTTCACAAGCCTCCTCACAGCTCTTTACTGAGCCAGGACTTGAACCCGGGCTTCCTTGATTCAAAGCATGGGCTCTGCACCACTTGGAGAGACCACCTCCTCCACTGCCTCCAAGTCCTTCCCAGTAGCCCTACTCTGTCCCTCTGTCTTGGCTCTCACTGACTCCTACAGCACTGAGGACTTCCCAATACACACACACACACACACACACACACACACACACACACACATACACACTCCTGCCCCACCTGGAACTCTTCCCGCAGCTGGGAGGAATTACTCTGAGGATCAATGCGGATCATCTCCTTGTAGGTGGCCTTGAACTCGCTGACAGGGATGGTGGTCTCCCCACACAGGCAGGCCTCCAGGATTGCATCGTGAATGAAGATGTACTGCTCCTGTAGCAGGAGGAGAGAATATGAGGAACCAGGAAGGGACTAGAACCTAGAGATTTGGGGGAGATGGCAGCAGGAAGCAAGCCCAAAGTTGAGGCAGGGATGCTGGAATCCAACTAGGTATTAGTAGAGATTGGACCCACCCTACTTGAATCAACCTTCACAGATACGTTCACTAACCTCATGTCTCATCCCTCTAATACCCCGTAAGAAGCTCTGAAAGTGAGGGGAGAGCCCAGGGTCACACATCTAATGAGGATACAAATACCAGCGGATCTTTCCTGCAAAACCTATGACTGTGGCTCCTTGGTTGTTTGACTCCACCCAGCCGAACACAGTGGAGCTGACTTTGGGAAGACCCTCAGAGGTCGGCGGGCCAAGTTCAAGGATCTCAGCTCTAAGGACACCCTTCTGACACACTCCACCAGCTCTGAATTCCTCCACGAAGAACCCAAATCCTGGAGCAGGCAGGGAGGGAGGGCGGCGTCCCCCTACCTCTGTCTGGATCATGTTGACCCGCCGGGAGCAGAGGGTCTTCACGCAGTTGTAAATGTCCACGACGCCCTCACACTCCGCCATGTCCAGCATCACATCCAGGACAATGTAGCAACCTGTGCGGCCCGTGCCCGCACTGGGAAGAGAGCAGCCAGGGGCCCCATGAGAGCCTGGGGAGGGAGCCCAGGGCCTAGAAGGGAAGAAGGGGGCCTGGGGGGCCTGGCCACATCTATATCACATAGGGCCCCACCCCAGCGGGGGAAGAAGCCGGGGAGAAGTCTGCAGCAGGAGCTGCAGTGAAATGTGACCCAAGGACAAGCTGCGGCCGGGGGGGGGCGTGAGAAGGGGAGAAGGGCAGGGCAGGGGTAGCAACGGAGCTGGGTGGGGGACAAAGGTGATGCTCAAAGCTTCATCCAAGAATGTTCTTGCCTCCTAGGGAGCCCCAGATCCACACAGCCTTCAAAGCCCCACACACTCGTACCTGCTCACGTACTCAGGGAAGCCTCCCCAACCCCCTCAGCAGATGTCATTCTCCTGAGCTCCAGGACAAATCCTGGGCAGGCTCTCATCAAACACTCTTCCTGCTACGTGGTCATTGTAAATGAGACAGTCTCCCTGACCTGACCTGGAGCTCATCCCGAGCTGGGCTGTGTCGGACCCATCTCTGGGATGCTCACGCCCAGCCCCAGGGAGAGCAGAGCCCAGGGGTAGAGAGAGGACAAAAACGACTCCAAGATTTCAAGCTTGAAAATGGGGGTGTCAAAGCATTGGCAAGAGTGTGTGGTAGCGGGTCTCCCGGCCACCCCTGCCAGGGGCTGAAATCCGTACCACCACTTTGGGGGACTGGCAACAGCTACCAAAGCTGAGCTTGCCAGGCAGTGCTCCCCCCCACCTCCTGTATGTATCCCCCAGAAATGCATGCGTATGCTGGCCCACGGGCACGCCTTAGAACGTTTTCGGCAGCTGTATTCCGTAACGGTTCACAACAGGACACAACAGGACACAACCCAATACCTAGCCATCGCAGACTGGGTAAACACACTGTGGTTTACTCATCCAGGAGGACAGGATATAACATGGATGAATCTTAGAAACATAAGCTGGAGGGGAAGAAGTCACACACCAGAAAGCACACGCTGTGTGATTTCATTTATACGAAGTTCAAAAACACACAAAATGAATTCACACATTAGAAGTCAGGAGCGAGACTGTTCTGGGAGCAAGGAGGTGGGCACAGCCCGGAAGGGGGCTCCCAGGGGCTTCTGGATGCTGTTAATGTTCTATTTCTTGATCTGAGCGTAGTGCTGGTTATTTCACAGGTGTGTTTAATTTACGAACACCAGTAAAATTCCACATACTTACTCCACATACTTATTCTGTGGGCACTTTGCTTTAAGTATGTTATATCTCAATGAAATCTTATTTTATTCTATTTTTTAAAGATTTTATTTATTTATTTGACAGACATGGATCACAAGTAGGCAGGCAGAGAGAGAGAGGAGGAAGCAGGCTCCCTGATGAGCAGAGAGCCCGATACAGAGCTTGATCCCAGGACCCTGGGATCATGACCTGAGCTGAAGGTAGAGGCTTTAACAAACTGAGCCACCCAGGCACCCTGAAATCTTATTTTAAAGACCGTATCTTAGGGGCACCTGGGTGGCTCAGGTGGTTAAGCATCTGCCTTCTGCTCAGGTCATGATCCCAGGGTCCTGGGATCAAGCCCCACGCCAGGCTCCCTGCTCGGTAGGATGCCTGATTCTCCCTCTCCCTCTGCCACTCCCCCTGCTTGTGCACGCTCACCCTCTCTCTCTCTCTCTCTCTCAAATAAATAAATAAATAAAATCTTTATTAAGAAATAAAAATAAACAAAGATGGTATCTTAAAGAAGCCTAAAGAAACCAAAGTGGTATGTGGGGGGCGGGCGAGGGAGGAGGGGGTCTGCTCTGTGGCGCTCGGGAAGCTGGGAGGAATCAAGCAGAGAAGCCAGGAGGAGGTACAAAGGCCAAGGACTTGTGGGCCCAGGCGAGTACGTGAAACCCCAAGGTCAGAGGGAAGCTCCCCAGGAGGAGAGTGGGGGCCGGCACAGGACAGGGCCCTTCAGAGGCATGAGAAAGCTGGGGAGCCAGGGAGGAAGCAGAGCAGAGGAAGGGCAAGTGGGGCCACAGGGGCCAACTGAGGCAGGACTTGGAAGAGAAAGGGGTGATGGTCAGGAGCGGCACGGGGCACGAAGGCCACGCAGTGAGGAAAGCCCGGGGGATTCAGAGAAGGGAAGCTGAAGCCCTTCCCAGCACCTGGGCCAAACCCAGCACACAGGTGTAAGTACATGAAACCCAACCCACCTCGAGCCTCACCAGCCCCTCACCCCCTCTGCCTCCAGGCCCAGGGCCCCCACGGGTCTCCGGCAGCACACATGGGTGCCAACCTCGAGCCACAGCTTGAAGGGCCATTGGGGGGGTCAGCATCTCCCGTCCTCTGTCTCTGAGTAGATGAACCCAAGCCCCCTCTCCTTAGGGGACCCATGACCAACCCCGCACCCAGTCCCCTTGTCCTTGGCACTCGCGGCGCCCCACCTGCAATGGATGACAACGGGCCCAGCGTCAGGCGGGGTAGAGGCCTTCACGCGCCGGATGAAGGCCAGCAGCCCTGTGGCGTGGTAGGGGACGCCATGCTCTGGCCACGCGGTGAAGTGGAACTGGCGGACCTCGTGCCGGGCAGAGTAGCCTCTCTGCAGAGACAGTCACAGTCACTGCGGGCGCCCCCCCAGACACCTGCCAGGTGTCCAGCCACCACGGCGAGCATCTTACCACGGGATCTCGCTCAATGCATCCCAATCATAAACGGAGATGTGGGCGTTCGGGACGCATGGTGCCCACGAGAAACCCGCAGACAGGAGAAACTGTGGGCCCGACAAGACAAACACTACCCAGGAGTGGGGCCCGGGGCTGGCCTGACACCTAAACCTGACTGCCAGTCACCGGCCTCAGCCTCCCCCGGGCTGTGCCACCCAGGAGAGCACCAGGAGTCTCTGGTCTTAGCCTATAGGGGAAAGTGTCTCCCTTGAGAACTTTTACAGGGATCAAATGGGACCACAGACACGAGGACTCGGCCAGTCGCTGGCCATGCGGCCTCGTGCGTGGCGCCAGCACGCCACCTCACTTTATTTGTACTACGGGAGTAACAGAAATGCCGAATACCAGCACCTCTTGGGGCTTAACCAACACATGCCACAGGGTCTGCACGATGCCCGGCACCGAGCAGGACCAGCACCACCAGCCACTGTCTTCACGGCCATCATCTCGATGTCCTCTGGGAGTCGCCGGCCAAAGGCAGTCCCTGTCCTGTCCTCCCACAGCACTCCTTACAGCGAAGGAGCAGCTGCCTTGCTGGGGAGGACAGCGGAGCCCTCCTCGCCCCTCCTGCTCCTGCCCTGGGAGGTCGGGAGGCATACTCTGCCCCACCCTTTCAGGCACCCCTGCAGGGACCAAAGTGACAGCAGACTCACCCGCTCCAGGGCAAAGGTGCGCACGACATACTCAGCCAGTGTCTCCGTTTTCACCAGCGTGATCTTGATGTCCCCGTACATGTCCGAGTCCTCCGGCCAGTACCGCGAGCATTTCACCTGGGGTCCCCACAGGCAGGCTCAGCAGGCCCTCTGCTGCCCTCCCTTGGCCCGCCTTACCCCCTCACCCCAAGGCCCTGCTTACCCTGCCCACCTCCACCAGCTTGGTGATCATGACAATGCTGGAACAGTGCTCCTGCCACACCATGCGCCAGAAGTCGTAGACCATCTCAGGCTTCGGCCCTGGGGCGCAGAGGATGCTAGTCCCTGAGGCAAGGTCTCCACCCAGGGCCAGCACACCTGCTGCCCCACACCCCCATCCCAGGCCAGGAAGCTCCTGAGCCCCGATGAAGGCGTCGTGCTCACCCCACACACTCACCCCACCCAATGCCAGCTCATCCCTAGAGGGCCCCGGGGGTGGGTAGGCTCAGAGAGGGCTGGCTGGAGACCCGTTATCCCAAATGAAACCCGGGAGGCAGAGCCAGGGGACTTGATCCTCAGTCTACAGCACCAGTGTCCCAGAGGAACAGAGAGATGAACGGCTGGGGGCTGAGACAGCCAGAGGGACCCAGGCAGCCCCCAGACCCAGAGGCACAACCCACACTTGGCAGGACTGAGCCCGCCTACCCTTCTGCATGCACCACCTCAGGGACAGACAGATGGCCGAGGGAACTGCAGGCACACGGAGCGCACTAGGGAGACACGAGCACGGAACACGACGAGGGGCAGAAACTGGTGGGCAGATTCCAGAAGCCCCAGCCAGGCAGTGGGACTCGAGCAGAGAGACAGCAGGGAGGCAGACAGGAAGTCAAGCAGGTCAGAGGGAAGGCAGAGGGGAAACGGCATTCAGCACGTGGGCGCACACGGCCAGAGCAGCAGGTACCTTGAGTGGCTATGAAGTGGTTTGACCTGTGGTAACCCTGGAACAGGAGAAGAGGCTGCAGTGAGACCCCAGGAGCAGCCCCTCGCTCCCTCCGATCTCACTTCCTCTGCCCTCTCCCAGGAGCAGCAAACACACGCACAGCCAGTGGCCCGCCCTCTTCCCCAGGACCTCCTAACCAAGAGGACCTTGTCCTCCCAGTCCCCCAGGAAGGATGGAAGAGAAAGAGCAGGTGGGACACCAGTGTCTTGGGTCCAAAACCATCCTTACTGTGTGACCCCACAGAGGACACAACTCCTATATGCGCCTAAAGAGTCACCCCCCCATAAACTGGGGTGATTAGCCACAGTCAGCTTACAGCCCAACTGTGTGGATACAAATAAAGTCCACGGTGATCCTGCCCGGGTTCTCAGGGTGTCCCCAGACCCCAGGCTGGGTCTCATCAGTCATCCCAGTCCCCACAGGGCAATGGGGGGGGCAGTGCCCCCTCCCCACTACATGTCATCCAGAGCTTGGGGGACTGAGTGACCCAGATGAAGGCTTCAGGTCTGAAGCAAGCAAACACATGGGTTACTCGTGGCCCTCAGATAAAATGGTTTTTAAATAATTATCATTTTTGAGAATGTGGCCTCAATTAGGATCCCTATTATGATCACATACTGTGCTAAGCACTTTACTTACATGATCTCCCACAAAAGAGGGGGCAGGAGCTACTTCATCCTCCATCCCCAGAGCCCTCAGGCTGTGAAGAGGACCCAGCCAGCCCCAACCCCCACCCCAGGGCCACAGCCAGCCCTGCTGTCCTGCCCGCACGTGACACCCAGGGCACCCCTGCGGGCACCACGGCAGAAGGAAAAGGTGCGGCAGCACTGACGCAGGA
The DNA here is from genome assembly GCF_922984935.1 of Meles meles. Lineage (NCBI taxonomy): Eukaryota > Metazoa > Chordata > Mammalia > Carnivora > Mustelidae > Meles > Meles meles. The sequence goes on from NC_060066.1 coordinate 195,200,985, forward strand.
GAGAACAATCGGGTCCACGCCCGCAGCCCAGCTCCCTGTGCCTTGGGACCCGAAGGAGCCCCGCAGCCAGACTGCCAAGGTTCAAGTCCCAGCTTGACCCCTTGCTAGCTGTGTTCCCCCAGGCAGAGCCCTTCGTTTCTTTAGGCCTCGATTTTCACGTCTACAAAATGGGAACGATCACTGTATCTACCTCCTCGGGCCGTTGTGAGGAGTCAGCAAAGTCACACACCACCAAGGGTCTGTCAACACAGCCAGCAGAGTCGGCACCTGACCAACAGTACCTAGTATTACCGCTGCTACTTTCAAGTTCAAAGAGGAGCCCCGAAGATTCCGACAGTGTGGCTGTCAAGAATTCCCAGGGCGGAGGGTGGTTTACCCCAGGGTTTAAGAATCTGAGCCCGGGGAGTCAAGTTGATGTGGGTTCCTATCACAGCTCTACAGAGCCGCTAAGTGACTCTGGCCATGGAAAGGGCACTCCGCAGTCTTTAATGGACACCCGCAGCTCCCAGGGATCTTGTTAAAAGGCAGATTCAGACTCAGACTCTGGCCCGGGGCCCAGGATTACACCTTCCCAACCAGCTCCCAGGTGGGATCAGTGCTGGATCTGAAAACACACTGGACTGGCCAGACTCGGTCTCCCAGAGCCTCTGCTCCCTGCTGCAGTGTGGGGATAACAGTGAGACCCACATACCTCAGAGAGTCTGCCGTGTACCCACACACTGTGTCCAAAACCCAGCTCCAGTCACCAGCAGTGAAGAGGGTCCCAGAGCACTGGGCCCTCACTGGTGGAACTGCTCCGCAGCTGGCTGACCTCCCCAGCCACTGCCTGTGCCTCAAGTCCACAGTCAAGCTGCTGGGCAAATGGGGTCCCAGGGGAAGGGCAGCAAAGGTGCTGCCAGGGCAGCCCTCCCACCTCCAGCACTGGTCAAGCTGGGAACAGGCTACTCCACCCAAAACCAGCCGGACTGAGAAGCCCCGCCTAAGAACAAGCACCTCTCCAGACTCAACAAGCATCTCCCGGGCCAGCACCCAGGACAGCCCACAAATACAATCCACAGCTGAGCAAGTTTTCAACAGAAACCGCCCCCCCATCTGCATATTAACTTCTTCATGCATAGGTGTGTGCCTGCACAATTAGAGAGCACTACAATGGAAAGTGTGAAATGATCAGGGATGAAAGAAAGGTAAGCAGATCGCTCGCCTTGAGCACACCCACTTTGGAGCACCTGAGAGCGTCTGAGAGCACACTGGTTCTCACCATCCCGGTCATCAGCAAGTCCTGAGCACCGTGCTCTGGGGGCACACCCCCATGCCTGCCTGGAGCCTCTGGTTGGGTGATGCTGGGGGACTGACACCTTGCATCCTAGACAAGCACCCCAGGGCCTCCTGGTGCTCCCCACCCCAGGGAGAGAACCAGAGTCAAGGAAGGTCAAGGGCTCCCGTGGGGCTTGAGGCCCAGCTCCATGCGGCCATGAGCAAGTCACTGAACTTTCCTAAGGCTCTGTCGTCTCATCTGACAAATGCCAGTCCCTAAATGATGTGCCTAACGTGTTGGCACAGCGCCGGGTGCCCAGCCAAGGATACTCTTGCTAACTGGCATTTGAAGACGGATTAAAGCCAAGTCTTCTGTGGCTACTGCAGAGTGTGGACAACGAACCAAGTAGGGGGGATGATGCGTTGTATGGAGACTAATGGAAAGAAATGCACCTGTATTCATCGCCTCCTCATGGGGGCGCTAGGGCTGAGTATATCCACCCATTTCATGGGCCTATTTCATCTAAATCTGGGAACTTTACACACTGTTGAAGCACGCTCAGAATAAGGGGGGTTGATCTCTTGGGAGCACATCTGGGATAACCGGTCGTCTCCAGCAGCTACGACTGTGAGGACCTTTCACTTTGTATAGACAGAAATGTGTGTATTTCTGTACTGTCAGAAGGTTTGATAATGAACTGGACTTTTGCAATCTTTAAAAAATAAGAAATATTTTTTTAAAGGACATAAAATAGAAAGGTACCCACAAAATAGCACACAATCCCATCAGGCATCCAATATTATAAAAACAATATGCAGTTCACCCTTGAACAACATGGGGGTTTGGGGCGCTGACCTCCTGGGGAAGTTGAAAATCCACACATAACTTTTGACTCCCCAAAAACTTAACTGCTAACAGCATGGCTGACTGGAAGCCTTATCGAGAACATGAACAGTCCAGTGACACATATTTTGTATGTTATATGGTATTATATACTCTATTCTCATAACAAAGTGAGCTAGAGAAAAGAAAATATTATTAAGAAAATCATAACAGAAAATACATTCATAATTTATAAATAAAAATAAATAAAATGTAAATAAGTACAAATTTCTTAAAAATTTAATAAATTTTTAAAAATTATTTATTTTTAAAAAACCCACAAGAAAGTGGACTAGTGCAGTTCAAACCCATGGTGTTCAAAGGTGGAATGTATATTAAAAACCAAATTAAAGGCGCACTAGATGAATAGGACTTTTTAAAAATATTCCTAGAAGGCCCAGCGATGGCACAATTTTTAAAAATAGAATACCCAAGGGGTGCCTGGGTGGCTCAGTGGGTTAAAGCCTCTGCCCTTGGCTCAGGTCATGATCCCAGAATCCTGGGATCAAGCCCCGCATCGGGCTCTCTGCTCAGCAGGGACCTGCTTCCTCCTCTCTCTCTGCCTGCTTCTCTGCCTACTTGTGATCTCTGTCTCTCTAGTTAATAAATAAAATCTTAAAAAAAAAAAAATAGAATACCCAAACTTCTCCCCCAAAATAAAACATTCAAAGTAGGGCTAAATTGAGGGCAAAGTAGTTAGGGTTGAGTTTCAAGCATGAAAGGAACTTGAACGCCAGAGAAACTAGTTTTAAGGGGACTGGCGGGGGGCCACCCTTGCTTCCCTGAAGACCCTGACCCCCAAGCAGCAGAAGACAGGGCACCCAGAGCAGTTTCCCAGCCCACCCCTCCCAGAGCCCCACAGAAGGTATGGCTAGTGAGACTCACTGGGTGTGGGGAGCTGGGGGACAAAGGTGACAGAAGGTGGTGGCCGCTGAAGGGGGCCTGGGGAAGCACCCCAACCCTGATGCCCCATCTCAGGGAGGGGAAGGAATCATTTGCAACGGGGTAGTGTCAGATCTGCAGCCCCAGACGGCCCCTGGCCAGGCTGCTGAAATGGACAGTAGGCGTTGGGCGCAGGAGTGGAAGGGAAGGAGGACAGAGACAGAGACAGAGAAAGACAGCCAAAGACCATGAGAGAGTTTGAGGTACCGCTGGTGAGAAGTCAGGAGGAGGAGGAGACGGGGAGAGAGATACTTACTTCACGGTTTATCCGAATCTTAATGAGGCCAGTGAGGGAACAGTACAAAGCAAAAGAGACAGATATTAGGCCAGAGGCAGATGGAGGTGGACGGAGCACAGGAGTGGCCAGGATGGGCAGTGTGAGGAGGCGAGGCAGAGCAGAGACGGGGGCCGGGCTGGGCCGGAGAGCGGGGAGTGGCGTGAGTCTGCCGTGGGGCCCACAGGGACACTGAAGAGACCCAGAAGGGGCCCGTCACCAAAGCTGCCCGAGTCTGAGAGGCCAGGCCCAGCCCGTATCCCAGTCAAGGGAGAGCATGGGAGGTAGGGGAGAAGGCAAGGAATTCTGGAAAATAGGGGGCAGTGTATCTTTCTGGCCCCCAGAGGTAAAGAAGAGGGACAGGAGAGGTCTCCCGAGTCCCTGACTGTCCCACCTCCCAGGTACACACCTTCCTCTCCCTTCATTCCTGCTTCTCCCTACTCCCACCCTTTCCTCTCCAGTCACCCAAAGCCAGCTCTAAGCCCCCGCCTCCATGCAGCCTGCCGGGGCTAACTCTGGCCATACCACTCACTTGCTTTGTGACCCTGGGAAAGTCAGTCCTCGTTTCTGGCCTGTACTTTCCCAGCTCATCTGAAATGGTTTTACCTATAGATACGTTCATGTGTCTCCTCCACTAGAAGCTACACATGCGAGGAAAGCAGGGATGGTATCTATCTCTGGTGCCCAGCACAACGCCTGGCACGTGGCAGATGCTCGAAATAGATCTGATAAACGAATAAATGATTCTCTCCCAATCTTGGCTTGCTGTCAGGGTGGGAGAGTCTGCCCAGCGTCCCTGGGCCCTGTCCCATCTCGTCCTCATTCACACCTGGGGAGCAGACTCACCACATCTGCACGGGCCTCCTGGCTGCCCTGCCCTGGCCCTAGCCCCTTCCTCTGGTCCAGCCAGACCAGCAGCTGCTGCACTGGATGGCAGGAGAGCCTCATGGCTAGTAGCAAAGGCTTGGGAGACACAGACAGGCCGAGATCTGAGTCCCTTTTCCCCCAAGCACTAGCTCTGTGACCTTGGCGAGTAGCTCCACCTCCCTGAGGCTGTTTCCTCAGCCGTAAAGTGAGGTCGCGATGCTAACTACCTCATGGCATGATTTCAGGGATTATAGAAATGAAATCTTTGATATAAAGTGCTTAGCACAGCGCTTGGCACCCAGTACCTGCTCCATAAACATGGGTTGTTATTCTTCAAGTACCACTCTGATCGCAGTCCAAATGCAGCAACGCCATGGGACCCCTAGGGAAAAACCCCACCTCCTCGGCCTGCCTTCTGCAGCCTTCACCACCCAGCCCCTTCCTGCCTGCAGCCTTCCGGTGAATCATGCAAATCCCAGCTCCAAGACTCCATCCCTCAGTGAGAGGGGCTCCTTCCTCAACTCCAGGCCTAGCTGTCTGCCCACTCCCCTTCTTTCTGCTTCATGGAAGCCCCCCCATCTGTCCACCCCGCAGGAAGTTTTCCTGATGGCTTTCGTCTGCCCTCCCCTCCTCTGAGCTCCCTGGCACTGACTGCAGGAGGAGGGGATACTGAGAACCCCTATGTATTCCCTGCCAGGTCGCTGGCCTGCCTGGGCAGTGAGCCTAGAACGGGCAGGGCCAGGCCAGCAGAGATGACGGCGAGGCACTCACGTCTATGTAGTTGGCGTTAATGGAGTCGGCATCGGGGCCTCCCATCATCGGGGGCAGTTTCACTCGGTGCCGATCATCTGGAAACACAAAGCAGGTGGCCATGGGGTGGGCAGGGACTGAGCAGGGGAATGCAGAGCTAAGGCAATGAGGGGAAGCTTCCAGAAGGCCAGAGGTACGGCACAGGCAGGAGAGCCAAGGAACCTCGAGGCTCGGGGCTGACCAGGAGGCTCTCAGCCCCAGAGGGTGCATGACAGGCTAGGGGTTAGAATCTGGGCTGCGGCACCAAGGGGGCCCAAGGTCATGTGCTACTCAGGCAAGTATTAGCAGTGTGACCTTGAACAGGGAGCTTAACCTCCCAAGCTTCAGTTTGCTTATCTGTAAAGTGGGGGTTATAATGTGTGCCACAATACTGGGCTATTGAGGAGTATGTAAAATAATGGGTGTAATACTCAGCACATGGCTTGGCATGTGGGAGGTCCTCCGTAAGTGGCTCACTCCGGCTGTTCTCCACCTCCACCCAGGTCCCTCCCACCCACAGCCCCAGACCCAGGCCCTTCCCCAAGACTCACAGGCAGGCACGGGCTCTTGCCGGCTGCCCTTGACCTTGTCTTTCTTCTTTGTGGCATCCCAGCCTTCAAAGAAGCTCTGCCAGAAGGGAAAATAGAGGGGTAGTCAGTGGGGGAGGGAAACCCCTCCCCTCCTAAGACCCCATCCCGTAACAGGATGGAAGCGGGACCACAGATAAGGGCCAGATTCAGGGTTCAACTTGGAGCCTGAGATCAAGTCACTGCATATCCCTTTATCAGCAAGGGACTAAGTTAAAAACCACGCAGCGTGAAGGAAAGGAAGAGAGAAGAGTGGGGGGCGGGTATCAGAGTTCACAGACACTTCAGAGCAAGGGTCAGGTTTAATGTACACGTAAGGGGTTTGAGTTGGGAAGAAGGCAAAAGTGAGGTCAAATTAAGATTAGAATAAGGTGGTGTCAGAGTTCAGGTGGAGGGAGAATGGGATTCAAATCAGAGTTCCAATGGAATTTAGGATGATAGCTAGGGCCCAAGTCAAGATTGGGTGTTAGGTTAGAGGTCAGGGCCCCTCTTGGTGGTCAGAGTCATATTAGGGAGAGGATGAAGATCATGATCAGGGTCTAGATGGAGACTGAGAGAAGACTGGAGGTCAGATTTCAAGTCACGATCAGGACGAGTGTCAGAAACCAGTCAGTCTGAGATTTGGGTCAAGGTCAAGGTAAAAAAAAAAAAAAAATTAGGTTGAATTAGGGACTATCAGAGCAAAGGTCCATCCAGGGCGAGGCTGAGGGTTGCCAGGGTCTGGGTCCACAGCGAGCAAGAGCCAGGCAGGGCCCCGGCAAGGCATCCTGGCTGGCCGGGGACCCCGCACCTCGTACTCCTGCTTGAAGCCATAGCCCTCGGCCGTCTTCATCTGGTTGATGTGCTGCAGGAGGTCGGCCACACGCACCGCAGGGTGCAGCTGTCCCGTGTGGTATGGGGAGCCCTTCCGGCCACAGGGACGCCGCGGGGAGCCCCCCAGCAGGCTGCTGGCCTCGGTGACCCCACTGCTGCGCTGGTCTCCTGCGGTCAGAGAGAGGAAAGGGGGTTCTTGACGCACACTACCGCCTTGCCTGGGGTGCCCAATTTGGACTCCAGGCGGGGGAGGGGTGCATGGCCAATGCGGATGTGGTTCCTGGAGCCAAGCAGCCTGGCTGGGCCCACCCTGTGCGCTCCGGGGCAAGTCCCTTCCCGTCTACATTTGTTTTTCCATCTGTAACATGAGCAGGCTGGGTCATGTGGCCTCTGAGGGCCCCTCTGGCTCAGCCCTCCTGTCCGTGCTGTGATCCTGGGGTCCCCCAACTCCCTCCTGTTGCTCCCCAGCCTGGACCACCCTTCTGTGACTTCCCTGAACTGCCTGCAGGGGACAGCGCTCAGCAGAGCCCGGGAGAGCCCCCCCTCTTCTCCCTCTCTTCCAGAGAACAATCTGGAACAATTGGCAACTCCCAGTAATTACCCCCATTCAGAGACAAGCAAATCCCGAAATTAGCTGCTGCTGCCACCCCCTCCACAGATTAACGGGAGACACCTGAATAGCAGCTTTTCTCCTGCGCCAGCATTTCCATTGTCAGCCTGGGCGGCGGCCTCAGCCAACTGGGGAACAGGTCGAGAGGTTCACGGTGACACTCACACGCACTCACAGACACACTCACACACACACACACACCCTGGGAAAACTATCCCCTCCCTCCAGACCCACTTGCTCCCCACTCTTCTGGTCAGCATCCCCAAGGACATCCCACCCTGGTCCCCCAGCTCAGGCCCCAGGACTGAGCAAAGTGCCCGGCTCAGTCACACCCACCTCTGGACACTCGCCCTCATACATTTAACACTCATTTCTCTCCTCCTATCCTGGGTACGATGTAGGGGCTCAGTCAAGGTCAGCCCTCCCCACTTCTCATGGCTCTTCTCTGCCCAGGTCCAAGCTGGCAGGGGCAGGTGGGAAACCCCCAGTGGGGCCCAGGTGCCAGCCCCTTCCCTTCCTACCACCTCCAACACCCTTCTCCTTCTGTTTCTGCCTGGTGAACTCCCACCCATCCTTCAGATCTTAGCCAGAATGGGCCTTCTTAGGGAACCTTCTCCAGCGCCTGGCCTCCGATTCCTAATGAGCCTTCTTAGGGAAACTTCTCTAGCGCCTGGCCTCCGATTCCTACTCATGGCTGACAGAAAGACTTCATGACACCAGGACAGACTCCTGCACTGCTCAACTCCCCCAAACTCCAAGCCGTGGCTCTTCAAATCAGGGGGGACTTCCATACCCTGCTTGGGTTCCCTGTGCCACAGTTTGAAAACTGCCTCGAGGCAGACAGGCAGTGTGATGGCATAGCCCACCCCACCTGCTTCTCTTCTCTGGGGAATCAGTCCCGAGCTACTGGTCACCCAATGTCTGAAGACAATTCCCTCCCATCTGATCCAGATTTTCTAGTTACTAACAGCTGGAGGGCAAGTCCCATGCTGGTTACACCATTGTGGGCAGATTCCCCAAGCCTTAATTCATCAGATGGAGAAAATGAGGCCCCAAAAAGAGACTTGCCTAACGCAGTGGTTGCAAAAGCGCATTCCAGAAAACACCGATTGTGGCAGATTTCTAAGTGCTACTCCATTAAAAAGGAGACAAAGAGGAGGATGAAGAGGGGTTCTTGGTTTTAAAGGAATCTGTGAAATTCTGGTGGAAAGGAAAAGAAGTCTGTTTTTTTCCTATAAAGCTCCCAGAGCTTCCTACAAATTACTGTGCATTTTCACTCTCCGAGAGATGAGCAGAAACAGCCACGTTTCACCACCATCTCTCACCACCGACAGCTTTTTTTGTTTGTTTCAGGAAGCATCCTCAGGGGAACACAGGGATGATCACGGTGATTAAGACACATGCTCTAGAGTCAGACAGGCCTGAGATCAAATCCCAGCTCCACACGGGACCCTGGAGATGCTACTTACTCTCCCTAAACCTCCTTCTTCGTGTGTCCAGGGAAGACAAAAGCTGTTAATCTCCCAGCCAATGATACAAATATTAAATAAGATAGTGCATATAAAACACCCAGTCCTGTGCCCGGCACATAGTGAGCACCTACAGCCAGGGCTGTGGACACAACTAGTCCCAGAAAGCCAGGGCAGTTGGCTGGCCAGAGGCAGCCTTCCTTTCTCGGCCCCTCTCCACTGCAGGATCCTAGTTCAGGACCCGACAATTCTGAAGAGCATCTACAACAAACACAAGCACCGGGATTTCACGACAAAGGCTATCAGCTGGGTCGACACACTGGGAGACAAAGGGGTCCCAGTGCTCTTTATGGACGCCGTGCTGACAGCTCCCTGGAGGGCTCTCCAGGTGGAGAAAGAGGTAAAGGAGGGTTTGGGGAGTCCAACAGCCCATCCCTGGGGACATGAAGGGTCAGCCCTGAGGCAGCCTCATAGCCACGCACAGGATCAGCTTGCAATGGCTAAAGACAAGAAAAAGTCCCACCTGGTTGGGGTCCTGATGGGAAGGAAACCAAAGCCAAATGTTGGGCTTCTGCCTGAGCCCAAGAAGGACATAAGACATTCAGAAGGGGTCCCTGGGTGGCTCAGTCGGTCAGGCATCTGCCTTCAGCTCTAGCCATGGTCCTTGGGTCCTGGGATTAAGCCCTGTGTCTGGCTCCCTGCTTGGTGGGGAGTCTGCTTCTCCCTCTCCCTGTACTCCCCTAACCCCTCCTCATGCGCTCTCTCTCTCTAGCACTCTCTGTCTCTCTCAAGTAAATAAAATCTTAAAAACAAAACAAAACTAAAAACCAAAGACTACCAGAAGACAACAGGGTGATGAGCTACGATGTCTCCAAGAGACTCTTCTTCCTGGACCCAGAGAAGACTGATCTCTGCTCTCCTCGTGCATGAATTCCCCTGTGGGTTGCAAGACACACACTCTCCCCTGCACCCCACCCCCACTCCAAGGACCAGCTTGGAGGAAGAGAGGAAGGAAGGTGAGAGCAGCCCTTGGCTTCAAGGTTGCCCCCCAGGGTTTCTTCCAGATGTTCCCCAGTTCCATCATGATTGTGGGACACCTTCAGCAAGTAACCGATAGACAGTTGAGGTTTTGGGAGGAAGGGTTGAGGCCCAGAGGGAAAAAAAACTTTGGGTCTGGAGTCAGACCCGAATTCAAATTCGGAGTCAAGTCACTTGACCTCACTGGCCTCAGTTTCGTGATCTGAAAATGAAAATCTTCAGATCTTCTTTAAAGATGAGCCCTTTCCCTGATTCCCATCTACCTCAGATGAAGACAGGCCCCCAGTTACATGATCAAGGAATACTCCAGACTTTTCCTTCCCTAGTGCAATTGGGAAATAATTTTAAAGAAACATAGCTTATAATAATATCTAATAATATCTTACATATCAAGTGCTTTCATAGACCTGGCAGGATACTTAAGTCACTTAATCCTTAGACTATGTAAGCATTACTCTCATCCCCTATCCAAACGAGGAAACTGAGGCCCACAAGAGGTGAGTTCCTTGGTAATTAAGCAGCAGCACCAAGATTCGAACCCAGGCCCATCGGACTCTGGGGCCCTGTTGTCTACCCTACTTTCCCTGTGTCTTCCTTCCTGATAAAGGAGAACCTGTGTAGAGGAAAAGAACCTAGCACTTATTCAACAAACCATTTGGCGGACAGAACCCAAAGGCACCCACAGGGGTCAAGAGCTCCAGATGGACTGGGCTCAGAAGGGGTTGAGGGTTTTCACAGGCAGGATTTCAGACACAGCAGAGGGCCCATTCCCACACACTGGGAACATCCCAGCCACCTTCCCCACAGCCAGCCTGCCACCATTTACTCAGCATGAGAAGTCCCCACGGTGAAATTCACACACTAAGGATGCAGCAAAATCAACACGGCTTTCTGTTCCCTTGCACCAAAATCTGGGCTCCTCTGTTTGGAAAGCAACAAAGGAAATGGAGCCTGGACCAGCATAGGGCATGGTCCTACAAGACCAGATGGACCCATGGCCCCAGGCTCCTGCCCACAGCTCTGCCATAGCCTGTGGCGTGTCTGTGGTTCCCACTTCCTCGGGCAGCCACATCTCATCCAACCCAGCCCAAACCCTGGCCGCCTCAGCCCAGAGGCCCATCTTCTTGAAACTCCAGCAGCATGAATTGCTCCCACATCCCCATGGCAATGAGTCTGGGCCCCGACTTCCCTAGGCCATGTCTCCCCAGCTGTCAGCAAGCTGGCTAGGGGTGGTGCCCATGCATCCTGCTTCTCTGGGTCTCTCCAGAGGACTCAGCAGCAAGGCATGAGCCCACGCTGCCCCCACTTCCTGCTCTCCCCACCGCCCACCAGAGTTGCCTGCCCAATCACACCTCTCTGTGTGCTCATCTGCACTGGCTACCTCTCGCCCATGCCTGCCCTTCCTTTCCCAGCTCTGCCTGTCCAGATCCTGCCCATGCTGGGCTCCTCTCTGCAACTCAGAAAAAACTGCATTTAAATCCTGGTTCTGCCACTTTCTACCCCTTTGCTAAGTGACTTCCCCTCTCTAAGGCTCTCTGTTTCCTCTTGGCTGCTTCATTTGTAAGGTGAGTTGATAATAGCTACCGTGCTGGGCGGGGGTGCAAATTTAATGAGGGAGATCATAGGGACAACATTAATAAATAAGTGCATGTCAGTGAATATGAAAACCTAAATGAAAGGGTAAATTCCTAGGCAAGTAATAACTTACAAGTGGCTTGAAAAAAGAAAAGAAAGTCTCAATAGTCTTTTACTCCTTTAAATAAATTGAATTAAAAGTTTAAAATTTTTCTATAAAGACTGTTTTATAGGTGAATTCCACCAAACTCTCAAGGTGTCAATTATTCCAATCTTTCATAATAAGGGTAAAAGAGAGGAAACCTCCGTGTATTCTACATGACTAACAGAATCTTGGTACCAAAAGCCAGACAAGGATAGTAGAAAAAAACAGAAAATCATGGGCCAATCCCACTCTTGAATACAGCTTTGAAATCTTGAGCATTATTTTACCTATACTGAACCCAACAAGATATACAAAATGTAATGAATCATGACCTGGCTGAATTTACCCCAAGTATGGAAGGTTATTTTAGTTTTAAAAAATCTGGAAATGGGGGCACCTGGGTGGCGCAGTGGCTTAAGCCTCTGCCTTCGGCTCAGGTCATGATCTCAGTGTCCTGGGATCGAGCCCCACATCGGGCTCTCTGCTCGGCAGAGAGCCTGCTTCCTCCTCTCTCTCTGCCTGCCTCTCTGCCCCCTTGTGATCTCTGTCTGTCAAATGAATAAATAAAATCTTAAAAAAAAAAAAATCTGGAAATGTCACTCACCTCATTAACAACAACAACAACAACAATACACATATATATGATAGTGCAGAAAAAGCATTTGGTAGGTTTAATGGTTATTTAAATAAAACCTCTTAGCAAACTAAAAACCGAAAAGAACTTTGTTAACCTGATAAAATGTTTGTACCAAAAACTGTAGTGAACTTTATTCTCAGTGTTTAATGTTAGAAGCATTCCTTTTAAAACCAGGAAAACAAACAAGGATTCCTGATATCACCACTTCCATCCAACCCAGTGCTGGAGATCCCAGCCAGTGCCACGCAGAAAGACGAGAAAAAAAAAAAAAAAAAAAGGAAGGGAAATGAGACAGAAGAAACAGAACTGCCCATATTTACAGATCCTCTGATCATACTCAGAAAACCTGAAAGACTGTACAGACAAAAGAAAATTAACAAATAAGGTTCTCAAGGACTATGGATATAAGATCAATATATATACATAAAAAATCAACTATATTTCTCTACAAGAGCAACAATTAGAAATGTAATCTTTTTTCAAGATTTTATTTATTTATTTGACAGATAGAGATCACAAGTAGGCAGAGAGGCAGGCAAAGAGAGAGGAAGGGAAGCAGGCTCCCTACCAAGCAGAGAGCCTCATGCGGGGCTCGATCCCAGGACCCCGGGATCATTACCTGAGCCGAAGGCAGAGGCTTTAACCCACTGAGCCACCCAGGTGCCCCAGAAATGTAATATTTTTAAAGTGTACCATTTGTATTGGGAAAACTGGACACCCACATGCAAAAAAAAAAAAAAAATGGAGTTGGACTCTTACCTCACACCATATACAGACGTTAACTCAAACTAGAAGGAAGACCTCAATGTAAGACTTAACACTATAAAACTCTTCAAAGAGGGACACCTGCATGGCTCATTGGGGGTGACTGTCCATCTAACTCTTGATTTTGGCTCAGGTCATGGTCTCAGGGTCATGAGATCAGGCCTCATATCTGGGCTCTGCACTTAGCATGGAGCCTGCTTTGAGATTCTCTCCCTCCCTCCCTCACTGCCCCTCCCCCACCCCACTTACATGCTCTCTGTCTCTCTAAAAAAATGATAATTGTTTTAAGAGCCAAGACACCTTTCAACAGACGAATGGATAAAGAAGATGTAGTCCATATACGCAATGGAATATTACTCAACCATCGGAAAGGATGGACACCCAACTTTTGCATCAACACGGATGGGACTGGAGGAGATAATGCTGAGTGAAATAAGTCAAGCAGAGAAAGTCAATTATCATATGGTTTCACTTCATTGTGGAACATAAGGAATAGCATGGAGGACATTAGGAGAAGGAAGGGAAAAATGAATTGGGATAAATTGGAGTGGGAGATGAAGCATGAGAGACTGTGGACTCTGTGAAACAAACTGAGGGTTTTAGAGGGGAGGGGGCGGGGGGGGGGGAGGTTAGCCCAGTGATGGGTATTAAGGAGGGCACAGATTGCATGGAGCACTGGGTGTTATACACAATGAATCATGCAACACTACATGAAAAACTAATGAAGTACTATATGGCTAATGTAACATAATAAAAATAAATACATTAAAAAATAAAAAGATAATTTTTTTTTAAACTCTTAGAAGAAATCACAGGGCAAAAACTTCATGACATTGGATTTGACAATGATTTCCTGGCTATGACACTAAAAGCACAGGCAGCAAGAGAAAAAAACAGACAAACTGGACCTCACGAAAATTTTTTAAATTTTGTGCATCAAAAGACACGATCCATGGAGCAAAAAGGCAATGCACAGAAGAGAAGAAAATATTTGCAAATCACATATCTGATAATGGATTAATACGTAGAGTCCAGAGAGAACTCCTAAAACTCTACAGCAAAAAACCCCAAAAAAGCCCAATTCAAAAATGGGCAAAGGGCTTGAAAAGATATTTCTCCAAAGAAGATACACAAATGGTACATGCCCAAGGTGGCATCATTCATCATTAGAGAAACTCAGATCAAAACTTCAGTAGGATATTATGTCATACCCACTGGAATGGCTACTATTAAAAAAAAGAAAGAAAGAAAGAAAATAACCAGTGTTACAAGGATGTGGAGAAATTGGAACCCCTATGCACCGTTGCAGGAAATGCCAGATGGTACAGCCGCCACGGAAAACAGTATGGTGGTTGCTCAAAAAAATTAAAAATAGAATCACCATATTATCCAGCAATTCCACTTCTGGATATGTACCCAAAAGAACTGCATCAGGGTCTCGAACAGATACATGCACACCCATGTTCACAGCAGCATTCCTAACAATACCTACAACACGGAGGCAACCTAAGCATCCATGGGTGGATGAATGAATAAGCAAAACGTGGTCCATACATGCCATGGAATACTCATCAGCCCTAAAAAGGAAGAAAATTCTGAAAGATGCTCGAAGATGAAAGAAGCTTGAAGACAGGCAGCTAAGTGACATAAGCCAGTCACAAAGAGACAAATGCTCTATGATTCCATGTATATGAGATAATGAGAGCAGTCAAATTCAAAGACACGGCAAGAAGACCGGTGGTTGCCAGGGGCCGGGAAGAGACGGGAATGGGGAGTGACTGCTTCATGGGACCAGAGTTTCAGTTTCACAAGATGAACAGAGCTATGGGGTTGGATAATGGTGATGGTCGCACATTATGCATGTGTTTAATACTCCCCAAACTGCACACTTAAGAACAGTTAAGATGGTGAATTCTACATGATGTGTTATTTTACCACACACACCCACACAATGTACCATTTACAATGGAAATCAAAAATACAAGGGACCTGGGGCGCCTGGGTGGCTCAGTGGGTTAAAGCCTCTGCCTTCAGCTTAGGTCATGATCCCAGGGTCCTGGGATTGAGCCCCGCATCGGGCTCTCTGCTCCACGGGGAGCCTGCTTCCTCCTCTCTCTCTGCCTGCCTCTCTGCCTAGTTGTGATTTCTCTCTGTCAAATAAATAAAATAAAAAAAAAAAAAAATACAAGGGACCTGAGGGTACATCTAACAAAAGATGTGCAAAGTTTTATGGAGAAAATTACTGAAAGAAATTCAAGACCTAAATACATAGGGTTATGTATATCCCCTCCATGGATGTAAAGACAATGTCCTAAGATGTCAGTTCTCCCCCAAACTGATCTAAACATTTAATACAAATCCACCCAACAAAGTTTTCCAAGTAACTTAAAAAAATGATTCTGAAATGTATGAGAGGGACAGGTGCCTGGATGGCTCATTCAGTTTAGCATCAAGCTCTTGATTTCGACTCAGCTCATGATCTCGGGGTTATGAGACTGAGCCCCACATTGGGCTCTATGCTGAGCGTGAAGCCTGCTTAAGATTCTCTCTTTCCCGGGGCGCCTGGGTGGCTCAGTCAGTTGAGTATCTGATTTCGGCTCAGGTCATGATCCCAGGGTCCTGGGGTCGAGCCCCACATCGAGCTCCGTGCTTGGCAGGGAGCCTGCTTCTCCCTCTGCCTCTTATCCTGCTCATAATCACTTTCTCTCTATCCCTCTCTCTCAAATACATAAATAAGATCTTTAAAAAAAAAAAAATTCTCTCTTTTCCTATCCATCTACCCCTCCCCCATCCTGCTTGCACACAATCCCTCTCTAAATAAATAAATGAATGAAATGAAATGTATGAGAAAGAGAATGAGGACGAACATAGCCAAGACATCCTTGATAAGGAGCAAAGCCAGGAGAACCTGATGTACCAGATACAAGACTTAGGTAACTCAAGTAATGAGGAAATCAGGTATCAACAGATACAGGAATCACCAAAGTGGCCGATCAAAGAGAACGAGGAGCCGAAAAACAGTCCACAGATATACAGAAGCATGATCTGTGATGAGGGTGGCCTTCAGCCTCACTGGTGAAAATACGCACTCTAACAGAAGCTGGGACATGAATTACTACAGAAAAAAGAAAAGAAAATATAAAAAAAGAAAATCCTTCATTCCTATGACACACAAAAATCAATCACAGATGGGTAAAGATTGAAATGCACCATGCAAAGTATAAAAAGGTTTAGAAAAAAGTAAAAAATATTTTATGACCCTGCAAAGGAAGCGTTCTCGAAGAAAACACAAAAAGTAGAAATCAGAAAGGAAAAGACTGATGAACTTGACTGAATTAAAATAAAAACTTGTTCCTCCAAAGACACTATAAATAACCTGCGAAGATGAGCCACAAATTGAGAGAAGATATTTGCAATTCATAAGTGAAAAGTGATTATCATCCTAAATATATAAAGAACTCCTAAAAACCACTAAGAAAGCAACAGAAAACCTAATAGAAAATTAGGTAAAAGGCATGAACAGGCATTTCATGGAAGAAGAACGCTGAATGGCCAATAATGATTTGAAAAGATGCTCAACCTCATTAGTAATCAGAGAAATGCAAATTAAGACTATAGAGAATTACCATTTTATACAAACTAGTTTGGCAAAAGGGAAGAAGCCTGGCAAATTCTGAGCTTGCCGTGGGGCTGCGGAAGCTCTCGCTCACTGCTGCTGGCTGTGAGCACAGGCAAAGCCACTCTGGGACACGGCTCGGCCCCGTCTTCCAGAAGGAAGCAGAAAGGCGCTCTGCAATCCGGCTGCTCTACCTCGCAGATCTCCCGAGCAGAGGCACCTGGAGAGCCATGTAAGAACATTCAGAGCAGCCTCGTTTGTAATAACCAGAAAACTGGAAGCAGATCAGATGTGGCCGGATGGCAGAAGAGAGGAATCAGCGGTGATACATTCACATAATGGAAAACGGTGATACATTCACATAATGGAAAACGATACCTCGGAGAAAAAACAAAAGAAACTAGAGAGAAACACCCACCTCGCCAAATATGGGAAAGACAATGCTGCGTTGAGAAACAGTGTGATTGCATTTGTATGAAGCTCAAAAAGGAGCAAAGTTACACAATACGCCATTTGGGGCTATAGGTACACCAGTGAGATGACTCCCGAGATGGTAAGGAAATTATAGACTCAGATTTCAGGAGGGGTGCGCAGGGAGCATAGTCTGAGGGAGGGACCGCGAGACGATGTCCTAATTCACCAGTGTGGCTCACCAGTGCTTGTTGCATGACTTCCAGAAACATTACATATTTTCTTTTGTACAGATCAACACTAAGTAGAATAAAAAGATGTGTAAGGAGGTGATTGATGACAAGCTCCGGGCACATACAGCTGACCCACTGTATTCCGTCTACACGCTGGGCACAGCTCTCACTATACGAGATACATGTAATAGCCAGCCTGGTCTCCAGCACACCTACCAGTGAAGATGACCTTTAGCTCCATTTTGTACACAAAGAAGCAGACACCCAGAGAAGTTAAGCAGCTTACCCCAGTCACACAGCTAAGGGGATGCAACAGGCAAACCGAGGTCTATCTGACTTCAGAGTCATCTTTTTTCACCACTGGTCCCCTGCCTCTCCCACAGCAGGTGCTCCGCAGGTTCGAGACTGCTCTGGTCCCCTTTGATCACACGGCGTCACTCCTTTCTCTGACTCCCCAGAGCACTTCCCACAATCAACATGTGACCTTGAATGCCCCCCATCCAGGAGTCTATGTCTAAGTCCTCCATCTTCCTAAAGCTCCCCAGTGCAAACGGGTAATACCCATGCCTCCCCTGGATTGCTTCATTTTGGGTTTGAGATGTTCCAGAACTCATTGGAGGGGCTCGGTCATCCTGGCTCGGATATGGAACCTCAGAGCCCCAGGGAAGGGCAGGAGGGCCACGCACTCACCTCGGGGACTATAGCCATGGGTGTCCATGAAGGACAGGCCCAGCCGCTCATCCTCCTGCAGGGTGCTCTGGTCCGTGAAGCTCCGGTCCACCGCACTCATCATGTGGGTCTTCTCCTGACGGTAGTTGACAGTGGCCTTGGTCATGTTCACCGGCTTCCTGCAGAGAGGGATCGACAAGAGACACGGGTGCTGAGTTGAGCAGGGCAACACCCAGAGGTAGATGGGGAGGCCAAACAGTCAGGGGGCTTTGGCCCCAGGAGACAATCTAGAAGCATCTCCAGATGTCAAGAGGGCTCTGCGTCTACCCTTTGCTCGCCAAACCCAGAGTTGCTGCCTCCCCCACAAGGGACTGGGCAAAATCCCTCTCCTGGGGACCTTTGCTAAGGAAAGGGATGAAGCCCAGTGGCCTTGGGCTGGAACGTGGCCCCTGTCACTGGCCTGGAGGGCTCAGGAAATGGGTAGATAGTCACTCTGGAACTATTCTGGTACCACGGCAATCACCCCATCCAAACTAGGAAGATGACCGCCCCAGCTCCAACTCCAGCGTGCCCCCATAGACATTTCCTTTCCCTCGTCCTCATCGAACATTCACCCTGAGAACCCCTCCTCCCCACAATGGGGGTGCACTACAGTCCTTCATGGCAGAGAGTCTGGCTGCTGCTTGGCCAGTGCTCGGGAGTTTTCCTCTGGGCAGGGGATGAACTCCAACTGGCTTCTTCCTCTCCCCAGAGCCACCAGGACAGTCCCACCGTGGGCCACACTGGACGTCCATATTCCTGCCACTGCCCACCAGTCCATCCAGCCACCGGAAGCAGCGGAGGAAGGAAGCAAGAGGCCCGGTCCCTCCTGAGAGCCTTGTGAAGAGGCCCCCAGACAAGGACCCTGCACAGCCCAGGCCTGCAGCCCAGCTTTGCAGATGAGAATGGCAGTGTGTGACCCCAGAGGACTCAGAGGGAAGAGGGAGGAAGAGCAGGGGGCATAGTCCATGGCCAATGTGCTGAGCAAAAGGGAAGAGGGAATGACTTGGGACCTGTCTTGAAACTGCAGTGGAGCCCATCACAGGGAAGGCTCAGGATGAGATCGCCATTCACCCTGCAGGGCTCCACAGCATGCAGGATGTGGCGTAGACCTGAGAGAGGACTTCCAGGTAGAGGGCTCAGGAACCTTGACCATCAGCGGAGGTGAAGAGGCTAAGGAAGGGATCTTTCCAGAGGCAAATTCTAATCAGTCTGCAGTTGAGAGCTGTCCAAGGCAGGGAAAGACTGTGTGACCCCAACCACCAAGCTCTGGGTATCACCCTCACCATGGCCCAGGGCACAGATGAAGAGAAGCCTCTGTGGCTGTGACCTTGACCATTGACATAGGAGAGAAGGTGGAGGGGGAAAGAGGGAAGGAGAGGGAGGTGAGGGGGGGCAAGGGAATTAGGAGGATAAGAGAAGGAGGTGAAAGGGGAGAGGCAGTAAAGGGACAATTACAAGGAGAGAGATGGGGAAGGGGGCAGAGAGAGGGAGGGACAGGCAGACGCCAGCAAACCACAGGGAGGACAGACAGAGGTCCGTGGAAAGAGGACAGCAGTCAAGCTGTGCCTAGAAAGCAGTCTCCAGTGGTGTGCCCCAGGGCTCTGCTCCCTGCCCAGGCCTCTCGGTTCACTTGGGAGAAGAACTACAAACACCAAGCACCCAGTTCCACAGAAGACAGAAGCCGAGGGACACGGGACATGGCCAGCCACCAGGGGATCTCAGGGTGAGAGTCAGCAGGTAGAGGGCAATCCTGACACTTGAAAAAGTTCTGTATTTAGGGTCAAACAAAAGCTGCAGGGAGGTGTGGTTGCTGGAAAAGCTGGTGTGACCCTGGATGGTATGGATGCAAGTAGGGGGTCCAGGAGGAGGAGGGGAGAGAACCTGGTCCCCTGGGCTGCCCTGGGGGCACCTGAGCCTGCTCTGCAAGGAGGGAGGACAGGCATGGGTGCAGGGAATGTTCTGGAAGGCTTGCAGAATCAGAGAAGACAGAGGCAGAACACAGAGTACCATCAGGAGACTAGGCAGTCCGATGGGGCCCGGGTGGTAACCCCAGCTCTGGCCCTTCCTGTGACCCGACAAGTCCCTTCACCTCTCTGAGCTTCGGTCTCCTCAGCAATGACACAGGAGGGATCATGGCGCATGCTTCTCGGGGTCCAAGCCCAGAGGAAGCACCCAGAAATGGTCGGTCTGAAGAGCCTGGGGCCGCCCGGATGGAAAAGGGGCTCATGCTGACCTGAGAGCCGTGTGCACCATGGGGACAGCTGCCAGGCAGGGGGCGGGCCTGCCCCGGACATGCACACACGTGCCTGGCTGTGGACCCCAGAGAGGGACTGGTACAAGGCCCTGTACATGAGGAGGACGACCTAGGGCCCGAGGGGGCAGGGAGGGGCTACTTACGGGTAGTAGGAGTAGGCATAGTGGTCCCTCCTGGCAGCGTGCAAAGAGAACAGCACAGTTGGGCCCATGGTCCTGCCACACGGTGGGCCAAGAGCAGTGCCCAGCCCGCGGGGAGGGGTCTGCTGCATTCTGTGCTGGGAAGGGCACTGGCCAGGGACCAGACAGGTCAGGAGGACCTTTCCTGTCCCAAGGGCTGGCAGGGCTCAGTCATTGAAAACCAAGACCAGAAGCCCCTTTCAGAACCTTCCCCAAACCCGCTGCTGGAGGGAGGAAGAGGTGGGGAAAGGGCCTGGGGAAGCAGAGCTTTCACGTAGTCACACGCACAGACACAGAGAGAAATACACACACTTGCACACCCACACATAAACGGACACACTCACGTGCCTATGCAATCACACACAGACACCCTCCCTCGCATGCTCAGAGGCGCCCCCACTCTCCCCTGCAGCCCTACCCCTCAGGTCCAGCACTCCTCACACCTGCAGGCCCTTCTGCCTCTGCAGGCTCAGTCCTCTGCACACACCTGTGCCTGGGAGGAAATCCAGGCTGGGGGGGAGCGGAGGTGGGGAGAAGGCTCCTACTGGACTCCGAGGCAAAGGTGAAGCCCACCCTCCCCGACCCAGACTGCCCCTGCATGTGGGGTCCATCAAAGGGGCCGTGCTGCCCTCTCTGGGCACCCAAAGCATGGCTTGGCTCTGATCCCACTTCACAGGTGGGGAAGCTGAGTCCCAGAGAGTCGTGGTCCTCCTAGGCCTCTCTGGGGGGTCAAGGGCAGAGTTTAGACACCTGTCCTAAGACCCGGACCCCCAGAGCCAGCTCCCTCCTGAGGCCTCCTCCAGGCACACCCAAGGATCCTCCACTCACCTGCCCCCACACCTCCCCGCCAGCAGGGACCCCCAGGAATGGCCTTCCACAGGGACTCCTGCAGACTGGGCGAAGGGAAGAACGCAAGAGTGGGAGGCTGAGGCCCAGCGAGGGCAGGAGAGTGGCTGGAGGCCACACAGCATGTCTCCTCTTCTCCATCCCAGGAGAGAGTGGAGGGTGCAGGCCTGTGGCCGGTCACGGGGACCCCAAAGAAGAGGGGGAAGGGGGAAGAAATGGCATCCTGGTCTCAGCTGTAATGTCATGACTTTTCAAGAGCCTTCCACAAAGACTCCCCGATAATTACCAACTCTATTGTGTCACCTTTACCCTCTCTCTGTTACCCTCTCTTTTTACAATCTGTAATTATCTGTTTGTGCTGTTTCTAGGTTAATGTCAGGCTCCACGCTAGCTCCAAAGGACAGCATCTTCTCTTCTGCCCACTTCGGGCTCCCAGAGCCCTGGACAGTGCCCAGGACATGACAACCCCCCAGTAAATATTTCATGGAATTGAGTAATCAATAAAGAGGGAAAATAAATAAAAGAACTCCACCTCTGTGAGCATCCCTATCCTCCTCCAAAGGAGGGAGATTAACCATGACCCCGCCCAAGGGTCCCATGTCAGCCCAGCTCCTCCCTGCCTCTCTCCACCTGCTGACTGGGAGTTGGGGGGAGGGGGTCAGGAGGACCCCACTCCACTGGGCCAGGCCATGGGGATCCACGGCCAACAGGAAAGAAATTTCTCTGCCCTCATGGAGCTCTCAGTCCAGCAGGGAAGAAAAACAACTGAGCCAAGCACTCTAAGCAAAAGAAAAAGTGCAGGGAGAAGAAAGCAAAGGAGAAGGGTGGGATTCTGAAAACAGAACAAGGGTTATACCAGCACAGATGCCTCCAGGCTCCTTGCCCACCCCAGCAGGGCAGAATGGGGAGCCTGACCACCCTCCCCCCGACCCTAACTGAGCGTCCCCCACAACCGCTCCCACCCCAGGCCATCTCCTTCCTCCAACAAGGAGGCACAAGGGGGCAACTGGGAACTGGGTATCAGCCTTCCCTCAGCAACCTCCTGACCTGCCTGCGACATTTAATGTGGGCACCTCCATGGCTGGCAGGCCTGCTCTGTCCCCCGACAGTGCAACGCAGACTGGGGGAGCCCTGAGGGGCACGGTAGACCCTGAAGGCCAGGATAGGATTTGGGGGGGGGGGGGCGGTGCATGAGGTGCTAGAGAATAGGACCGAATGGCTTTTAGAGGAAGAAAGGAAGGAAGGAAGTCTGGGGGGGATCCTCGACGCTCCAGGGGTAGCCTGGAAGGGTTTCCAGGGCAGCACGTGGGCAAACTCATGGCTTCCTAATGAGGCTCCAGCAGCATCTCTGACCCATCCCGTCCTGGGCCTAAGGCTCTCTGCAGAGGTGGGTGACACCCTCCATTGGGCCCATCCTCTCTCCTTGAGGATCAACTTCTAAGGCCTCAAATACTACCTATAACGCCCCGGGATCTGATCTTTCCCCTACAGCCCTCACCATCTGCCCCCTCCCCACCCCACTGCACCCCAGTCCCCCGCAGAGGAGGAGTGCAGACACTTGCTAATTCTGGGTGCCTACTGTACACTGGCCACAGTAAGGCCCTTCACATCCGAGCCCAAAAGAGCCCGGGTTTTGTCGTCAGGACTGGCTTCAAACCAGGCCCTATCACTTACCAGCCAAGTGACATGGTCAAGTCGCTCAGTTAGTTTCCTCATCTGTGAGAAGGGGCTCAGACCTGCTTCGTGGGTCAGGATCCAAGAAGGAAGAGTTCTCTGATGTATCCTGATACTAGAACAGTGCCCGGCCCACGGAAGGGGTTCAGTAACTAATGTTACTAATGGATGGGCGTGTGTAAAGCCCTGGGCGCACGGAAATCCGCATTAAATGACAGAGTTTAAAGAGTTTATCTCAAGAAGCTGTGCAGGCACTAGGGAAGGGGAAAAAATCAGCTTCACACCTTGGACAGGCCAACCCCACCTGGCCAGCAGACCCCACCACCGGACTCCCGGGGAGAGTGTCTCTCTGCCGGTACCGGGCCTCGGGAATGGCAGCTCTGGCCAATTCTCTGCTAAGTAGGCCAGATCCTACTTATCAGCTCCTGGCAACCCTGAGATCCAGCAGCAGCCCCGAAACAGCTGTGCAGTGCCCAGGTCTGGAGACGGCGCCCCGGGTGACCTCGGGCAGGGTCATGCCTCCTGGGACCTCGACACCTCCATCCTCCCATTAGTGTGCTTGGACCAGTATCCTGGGTCTGCCTGGCAGGGAATGACGTGGAGGGGACAGGAACCAGAGTGGTCTCAGAAGCTTCCCTCACTGCTCCACCCAGAGGCTCTGCCTTCATCTGTTCCATGTACTGGGCCTCCTACGGGAGGGTGAGCTGGTGTTTTGAAAACAGGTTCTGTTGCTTTAAGACAATCTGAAAACCACTAGACTAGATGTCCTTGAACTACCAGGCAGCTCTCACCTTCTGGGCTCTGAGGCTCCACAGTTCTAAATTCTGAGATCCTTAGAATCCCAAATCCTGGATTTCTGGAACTGAAATTCTAAGTTGTGGATTCTAAGAGGTGCTGGGATTCATGCTGCCCACTGTAAGATGCCCTGGGAAAGGCAGAGCCAGACCTTGGAGGCCAGGGGGATGGGAGGGGCAGGAGCGAGGTCTCCTCTTAGTCGTAGCCCCAGGGGGACGCCACAGGGATCAAGAATACAAGGATGGGGGCAAGCTGAGCCCCAGGGAAGATGGGGCCAAGAAAAAAACCCGTGGTTCAGGTTCCTTGGCTTCAAGGGGAGTGAGCAACCCCACTGCTCAGGGTCAGCACCACGACCCCGTGGTCAGGGCACACAAGTTGGCAGAAGGTCTGCAGGGGGCTGGAGATTCAAAGTCAGGTCACCTCCGCACCCTCCCCCACTGGAACAGCCCAGCAGGCACAGGAGGGCAGTGCCCACTTCCAGCACAGCTCCTTGGCAGCAGGCACGGAACGCCCTTCCCTGGATAGTGGTACCTGGCACCAGCCAGACCTGAGCTCCAGCCAAGCCGCTCTAGCACAGTTTCATTTGCAAAGGCTCTGGCTTCCCATTGCCTGGCTTGGGCCCGTCCTTAGGCCTGATGCCCAGACTGGCAGCCCTCCACACTCACCAGGCAGCTGCCCTGCCAGGCCCCAGCCTCTGCTCCTCTATGCCCACCAGGCTTCTGAGAGAGCCTTGGGGGAGTCACGGCACCAGCCTCACTCACCCCTTACGGATGATGACAATGATGGCCCCCAGGAGGAGGATGAGGACAGCAAGTCCCCCCGCACAGATGCCCAGGATGAGCCCCATCTCCTCCGATCTCTGGGACACCTCCAGGGGTCGCTTGCTTTCCTTGCAGGCAGCTGGGGAGAATAAAGCATGACAGCGGGTCAGAGGGGAAATAGGGACCACCTACCTACAGGGTTTGAGGCCCAAAGAAGACACTAACACATGCACACAAAGAAAACTCCCTATCCTCAGCCCGAGGCGGCCTTTCAGTCCGATCTGCCCCCTCACCATTCTTATAACTTCTGCATCCCCATGGACCCCATCAGGAAGAGCTCCCCGTCCTCTCTACTTTCTCAAATCCTCCCATCCTTCAGCGGACAGGGGATGGAGGCTGCCTGGGGCTTTCAGACTCACTCTCCTGCTCTCCTGAGAGGCAATGGTGGGGACAGAATTATGTACCTAAGGCCTGCTGAGAGCATCTCAGGAAGGGGGACCAGCCACACTCCCTGTCTACACTGCAGGGTCCACCTCTCCCCCACCGCAACAAAGGGGGCAGATACAGAACCCAGAACCGGTGCCCAGTGCCATCACGCCCACAGCCCAACCATAATGGGTCCCCCTCCACAGACCTGTTCCAGGCCCTGCCAAAGCCACTTCTGTGACCATGAGAGGAGAGAGGGAGGTTAGCCCTACTGCCCAGGCTAGGAGAAGGAGTCTTTCAGGCGGGACAAACAGGGACCTGACCCAGGTCTGCCGGACCACTCTCCTCTGCTCCCACAGCTCTGGGAGCTCAGGACCCACCCCTCAAGAGCCCTCTGCTAAAGAGAGAAACCCTCTGCTAAAGGCCAGGAAGGAACGTAGGGGGGCTTACCTTTCCTGGCGATGCGGATACAATTCAGCCGGGTCTCCTGGAGGCAAAGATGGGGGTCTCAGCAAGACAGAAGCCCCAACCTAACCCTCCCCAGGGGGATCCTTGGGGAACTTGTCTTGGGCCTGGTCTGGGCTTGTCCAGTGCTCATTGTAACCAGAGACACCCGGCCCCTCCTGGAAGGAAAGAAGGCCTGAGGGGGAAGCAGGGAGGGGAGGGAGGGAGGGCCCTGCAAAGAGGGCAATGACTTAGGGAAGGGGAATGAGTTCAGAGGGAGCAGGGAAAGAAATAGTGTGGGAAGGGGGTGGCCATGGGGCTGGTTAAGAGGGGCGCCTGGGGAGGAGAGAGCCCCGGGAGGAAGGAGCCTGGAGAAGGGCAGGGCTTCCAGGAGGAGGTGGGTGGTAGGCCTCAAGGTCTGGGGAAAGCAGGACCCAGAAATGGACCCCTGGAGAGAGAGGAGCCTAAGACAGACACCAGCGCCTCAGGGAGGGGGCAGGGATAGACAGGGGGCTTAGACATAAGAGAGACTAGGGTAAAGGCTTAGGAAGGGGAGATGCTTTAAGAGAAGCCTGAGGTCGGGAGGCTCAGGGAAGGAGAGGGAGGGTTCTGGAGCGGGGGCGGGGGAGGGGCTCTGGCCTCCCAGGAGGCTCCTCAGATGGCTCTGAGGCCTTGTCCCCAGCCTATCCCCATCACAACCCCTGCCAGTCCCTCACCCCCTTCAGGTGGCTTGCTGCCTGGAAGTAGATGAGGTAGGCCTTCCTGGGCTCAAGCGGTGGGTTCCAGAAGCCGCGATAGGTCTGGTTGTCACCCACGGTGAAGGGCATGGCTTCCGGCAGACTGCTGGCCGCCAGTTCTGCCCCAAAGTAGTGCACCAGGCCACGGGCCAGCGCCGCGTCAAAGGTCAAGGGCACTGGGAAGCAGTCCTGGCTGCCGGGCTCCCGACGCAGCCTCCGCTGCCGCTCCTCCTCCACGATCACCTGGTACACACTGGACAAGGAAGGGACAGGGCAGTGACCCCAGGGCCAGGGGATAGGGAGAGCCATCTGGTGGCAAATGGCATGGGCTTTGGGGTCAGGCCCAGCCTGGGACTAATCTTGGCTCTGCCTCTTACTCGCTGGGCAACTCTCTTAACCTCCCTGGGCCTCAGTTTCCTCCTCTGTAAAGCGAGCGTGATCACAGGACTGTTCCACAAACTAAATGTAAGGAAGGAGGCAAGTATCAGAAGCAGCCAGTGCCTGTCAGCTGTTAGGCCTGTGACTAAGGCGGAAAGAACGCAGGCCCTGCTCAGTGGCACCAAGCCCTGGAGCCCCACCCTGGCTCTCTTCAATCCATGCTCCTATGCCTGCCAAAGAACCTGGGGACCCGAAGCCTCAGGCTCCACCCCAGTACCTACGGCTCCCTTTGGGCCTCTGGGAAGGACAGTCGGACACAAAGTGTTCATTCATTCAGAAAGAGCGTGAGCTCAGACGCTGGGCCCGTGCTAGGTGGACACTTGGGGACCTAGGCTTTCTGGAACTGACCTCCAGTTAGCGAGACAGTCACGGAGCAAGCAAGCAAGGCCACACGAATGCTGCATCTGGTACTCTCCCAACCTGGAGGCACCTCGAGTCTGCAACTCGGAGCCCGTCATCTCCGGGTCCTGACAGCTGATTTGTGTTCCCTCGTCCACATTCCCTCTGATGTGTGTCTCCTGGTCCCGACTTGTGTGTTTCTATTTATTTTTATCAGTTTACTGAATGCCCTTTTGCTGTGAGCTCCTCCAAATCCTCGGTGGAACAAAGCCGAGAGTAAATAAGCGAGTGCTGACAAATTTAAATATTTCTAGTCACAGGCTCGGTCACGTCTTGGCGTGTGACACCCATTCTGACAGCTGCACTCTGGGAAGTAGCAATGCCTCTCCCTGGCTCTCCAGCTGTTTCTTCCGAGCTTCGGAGCTGTGGGGGAATCACCCCAGTGCCCTGGGATTGGGGCCACACAGCTTCGTCCCTCATCACTAGCACACTGCAAACACCAGCCCAGGCCCCCCTCAGCCTCCATTTCCCAGGTCAAGGTCAGGCCTCTCCTGGCCCCACAACCTGCCAGAAGGTGATAACAGTCAACACTGAACAAAGCATCTTGACTGGGATGGTCCCCAGTATGCAGACAAGGAAAAGGAGAGATAAAGGGACATGCCCAAGGTCACACAGCTACTACACCTGCTCCCAGACTCAGCTGCACAAGGTCCTGAGGCTCCTGGAAATGCAAAATGCCCCTCAAACACTCTGACGTTGTCCAGAGAGTCTGGGAAGCAGCCCGGGACAGGCTCTGCAGTAGCAAATACAGGGGAGGAAAAGCAGGAGAAGGGGCGTGAGGACATGAGGGGGTGTCAAGGGCATGTGGCCAACCCACTACCTTCTCAGAGACTTAGCAGGATCTTCCCACACCCAAATACAGGCCATCACCTCTCCGGGTGCACACATCTTTGTGGGAGGACGGGGTGGACCAGAAGGACAGGGAGGCTCTGTGACTCCAAGAAAAGGTACAGGCTGTGCAGACAGACCTGGGTTCCAAACCCCAGCTCTACCCCCTGCCAGCTGTGTGACCTGGGGGGCAAGGCCGCTGAGCCTGTTTCCCAACATGTGAAATAAGGAGACAGCTCCCCCCGCCACAGGCCACCATGAGGATAAAATAACTTGTGCAGGTGAAATCACAAACACAGTGTCTGACTGACAGCAGGCATGCAGACACATCCCACAAATACCCTCACGCTCTCACACACACACGCTCACACCTTCATACCACACACTGCACGTACACAGTATGTGTCTTTATCACACACACACACACACACACACACACACACACACACCATCTTGTCTCCAGCACCTTCTCTCCAGCAGAGGCAGCCCCAGTTTTCTCTAGGGAGAAGAAAGTGGAGAAGCCAAGTTCTAGGCTACTCCAGAGAGAGAGAGCCCTGTCTTGCCGGCTGCCCCAGCCTTCTAGAAAGGCTGAGTCTCCCTGGCCAGGACCTTGTGGGGAAAAAGCTGGGAAGAAATAAGGCCCCCAGAGTTTCATTTCTCCAAGATGTCTGAGGGAAGACCCTCAGGAGAGGACTGGACAGTCACATCTTCCCAGGCTGATCACTGTCCAATGATCTCACGCCAATCACCATGGGACACCCATGGCTTCAGGGGGCAGTGGCTGCAGGCTTTCCACCTGCCCAGGATCACAGAACATGCTTCTCCAGACACTCTGAGCCTTGAGCAGGAAACTGAGGGAGGATGAGGATGCACTGGCCCACGTGGCAGGGGGCTCTGGGTCAGAGGAGGGGCTTCCCCCCTATGGCCCTGACCTCCCACCTCTCCACTTAGGCTTTCCCACCTGATGGGCGCACCACGGCCCTGTGCTGGCCTCAGCAGAACGGTGATGGTGTTCTCAGACTCGCCCAGGGGTGACGGCATGTCAGCATAATCAAAGCTGGGAGCTGGGAAAGGGGACAGGAACATAATCACGGAGCCTGGCCCCTAGACCAGGAAGGTGGAGCCTCTAGCCTCTTTGCTTCCTGTCCTCAGATCTCCTCCCCTTCAGCCTTGTTCCCTCTGACCTGAGCTTCCCTGACTTCGGACCCCTAAACTCAGCCCTCAGATTCCACAGTCTCCTGACCCCTTGGACTTAATCCTCCCTGACCCCTGAACTTAACCCCTAAATGGTACATTCTTCTCAGTGGGGGTCCTCGAGAGATATCCCCAGGACACCCTCCCCACCCCCACAACGTGCCCTCTGCCTACAGAACCCTGGGATTGGGAGCTACCTCTCAGGGGGTCAGGCCAGGGTTGGGCGGGGTTACCTGAGATGTTCGTGGTGATCTCGGTGAGTGCCGCCTGGCCAAAACCTTTGCCCGTCCGGGCACGCACAGAGAACAGGTAGGTGGTGCCTGGGTGCAGGTTGGAGAAGACGTGGTAGGTCTCGTTGCGGAGCTTGGAGATGGTACGTCGTGGGCCCGGCACGTTCACCGCTGGGTCTGATGACTCAATGCTCTGGTAGCTGATCTAGGGGTGGGACAGGCACAGGGATGGGGAAGGTCATCACTGGCCCCGTAGCTTCCCACCCATCGTAGTTCAGGAGAGCTGGCGAGAAGGCTAGGAAAATGGGAGAGGTTCAATGGGACTATGGATGCCCATAGCCCAGACCTCTGGGCACCTTCACTTCTCTTCTTTCAGGGCCCCTGTCCCCATAACCCACAAGGCACAGACCCTGACCAGGAGAAGGAACCTCAGTGATCACTTCTGCCCCACCATGCATCTCCTTCTCCAAGCTGTGAGCCCACCTTCCACCAGGGATCCCTCGCTGTAATGAGGTCCAAACCCACCTCATACTGAGTGATGAGGCCGTTGGGTTCCTGGGGCTCCTCCCACTTGAGGAAGATCATGTCCTCCAGGGGAGTGAAGGTCAGGGACTCGGCTGCAATCCCGCCAGGCACTGCAAGGGAAAGGTGGCCCAGGGCAAGGGAAAGCCGGCTTTGGAGCCAGACGCCTGAATTCAAATTCCAGCCTTGCTGTTTCCTAGCTGGCCTGCTGTGACAACTTGCCCTCCCTCAGCCTTGGCTTCCTCATCTGTGACATGGGCATGAAAACAACTCCACCCTCACCAAAATTTAATGATGCGATATATACAAAGCGCCAAGGTAAATATCAGGAACTTCATTTGATTCCACCTGTTCCTAAGAACTCAAAGGAGGTAGCTGCATTTTCATTACTGAGCAGCCTACATTCAGCAGAGAATGTCTGAATGTTCCTATTTTGTTCCAGTTGAGTGGTTTTCAGAAAATACAGACCTTTGTCAGAGAAATGGAAACAATTGCATTAGAGTGGCGGGATTCTGGGTAGGAAATGTTTTCTCGTCTAAAAATTTCTGATTACACAAAAACTACATTCAGCGCGGAAAATCAAAATGAGCATCAAGAAAATCAATGGCACCAAGAATTCCATCACCCGGAGACACCATTAGCATTTTCGCATAAACCCTTTCGGGGTCGGGTTTGGTTTGGTTTTGCTCTAACGCACCATCTTAACAGCAGTCATTTCTGGGTATTTCTTCTGGGAAGAGAATAGTTTTTGGAAAAACACTTTGATAAACCATTGCGGGGAAGCCAAAATCCTAAGGCAGGGAAAAGCAGAGCCCAAGGTAACCATCTTAAAATGAACAGTCCACAAGGCAACCCCATCCTCCAACCGCCAATTTGATAAAATGAAAACGACAATTCCAAGTGTTCGTGAGGATACAGAGCAACTGAAATCTTCACACGCTGCTAGTGGGCGTGTAAACTGTCACTGGCACTTGGAGAAAACTGTCTGGATAGATCTACTTATTGTGAATGTACATCCCATAACCTAACCATTCCATTCCCAGGCATTAACCAAATGGAAATGTGTATATCTACACCCCCCTCCCAAAAAAAAGAATCTACAAGGATTTTTCTTACAGAAAATTTAAAAATGTAAAATAGGAATTTTTATATTATTCGATTATAGTATAATATAATATAAATTAAAATATAATATTATTAAAATAAACGTGGTAGGGGCGCCTGGGTGGCTCAGTGGTTTAAGTCGCTGCCTTCGGCTCAGGTCATGATCTCAGGGTCCTGGGATCGAGTCCCACATCGGGCTCTCTGCTCGGCGGGGAGCCTGCTTCCCTCTCACTCTCTCTGCCTGCCTCTCTGCCTACTTATGATCTCTCTCTGTCAAATAAATAAATAAAATCTTAAAAAAAAAAAAAGAAAAGAAAAAGAAAAAGAAATACTACACTCAGGGGGGAAAAAAAGAATGAAGCAGACAGCCATGTCTGAAATCCAGTTCAGCTACCTATCTCCTAGCTATGTGACCTTACCTGTAAAATGGGGATAGTATATAGTTGCCTACCACCTAGGCTTGTCATGGGGCTTATATGAAAAGCATTCACAATAGTGCTTGACATGTAATGAGTGCATTATCAGTATTGGTTTGACAAAAGTGGAATACTGCACCTGGCAAGAACAGAACACACAATTTTTTCAGTAACACATGGAACAAGTCCCAAAATTTAACCATATATTGGGCCATAAAGCAAGGATCAAATTTCAAAAGACCAAAATTATTTAGAGTATGTACTCTGACCATAGAGGAATTAAGCTAGAAACCAATCACAGATAATTATGGAAGTCTTAAAAATCAGACAATGTAATTCTAACTCTTGAGTCAAAGAAGACATCACAGCAGAAGTTA
Source organism: Meles meles (assembly GCF_922984935.1). Taxonomy (NCBI): domain Eukaryota; kingdom Metazoa; phylum Chordata; class Mammalia; order Carnivora; family Mustelidae; genus Meles; species Meles meles. The sequence goes on from NC_060066.1 coordinate 195,232,228, forward strand.
GAAAATATTTTGAACTGAACAATAACAAAGACAGAACACATCAAAACTCATGGGATGCAGCTAAAGCGGGGCTTCAAGGGAAATTTATAGCTTTAAATACATCTATAAGAAATAAAGAAAGGCTCAAAATCAATGATCTAATAAGCTTCCATCTCAAAAAGCTAAAAGAACAGCTAATAAAATCTAAATAAAGTATAAAAAAGGAAATACAGAATAGAAAATAAATATACAGTAAAGCAAATCAACTAACCCAAAAGTTGGCTCTTTGGGAAGATTAAAAATGTATACACCCCTAGCAAGAAAATGGTGAGAAGACACAAATTACCAAAATCAGGAAAGAATAGGGGGACACACGCTATTGATCCTATGGAAATTAAATAAATATAATCAGAGATTATAACCAACTTTATGTCAAGAAATGTGACAATTTAAGTGAAATCAACAAATTCCTTAAAGCCCAGTACACCAGACAGATATTAGAATAGAAAATCTTAATATTCAAAAACCTATTTTAAAAAATAAAACTGTGATTAAAAAACATTGCCACAAAGAAAACTCCAGGCCCAAACGGCTTCATTGCTGAATTCTTTCAGACATATAAGGAAGAAGTATACCCACTTAACCCAAAATCTTCCAGAGAATAAATATTAGCCTTTGCTGTTTCCTTGGTCATTCCTTCATTGTTTTAATTGTTTGAATCGTAAGCAAAAAATTTCCGAGAAAAATTTCAGCCTGGGGGCGCCTGGGTGGCTCAGTCCGTTGGATGCCTGACTCTTGACTTTGGCTCAGGTGATGATTGCGGGGTTGTGAGATCAAGCCCCAAGTCGGGCTCTGCACTGAATGGGGAGTCTGCTTGAGATTCTCTCTCTCCCTCTCCCTTTGACCTCCCCCACCCTGTGCTCTCTGCACCCCACCACACTCACTCCCTCAAAAAAAAATAAAGAAATACAGTATTTTTTTTTTTAAACATTGCAGCCTCACATAGGGTGTCTGTGGAAGGCACTGAGTACACCAGGAACCAGGGCTGGGACTCTTACCATCCTCGTCCGTCTGGAAAGTGACCTCCTTGCCCTCCTTGCGCCCCTCGGGGTTAGCGAGGATGAGCCGCACGTGAACATTCCGGTAGGGCAGCAGGTTCTTGATGGTGTAGCGGCTGGCGCCCCGCTCCATCTTCACGCACTCCCGGACGGTCTGGTTGTGGCTGCTGCCCGGCGTGTAGTGATAGCATAGGGACACCGCGTACGTGTGGCAACGTGTCACGTTGTAGCCCAGAGGTTCCCACTGCAGGGTCAGCTGGCGAGCCTGGATCTCAGCGAAAGCCAGGCCTTTGGGGGCCCTCATGGGTTCTGGGGAACCCAGGAAGCAGAGAGCAGAAGGTAGAGGAAACGGGAAGAGAAGAAGTGGGACAGGAGAGAAAATATCAGCCGCTGAGATCATCCCTCCTTTGTCCTCCAGAGTTCAAGAAACCACCTAGGACACTGAACAGGGAATAGAAGTGTGTGCGCTGGAGTCAGGCGGGGCCACATCTGAATGCAACCTCTGCCCCTTGCTGCTGGCAACCACCAGCTGAGCCCCTTTACCCCTCAGGCCTTAGTGTCCTCCCCCACAAAATGGGATAATATGCCCTACTCACAGGACGGTTGTGAAGTTAATGTGTGCAAAGCACGTATGACAATGGCTGACACATAACAGGCCTTCAAAGTGTTAGCTACATTTTTTTTAAAGATTTTATTTATTTATTTGACAGAGATCACAAGTAGGCATTGAGGCAGGCAGAGAGAGAGGGGGAAGCAGGCTCCCCGCTGAGCAGAGAGCCCGATGCAGGGCTCAATCCCAGGCCCCTGAGATCATGACCTGAGCCGAAGGCAGACGCTTAACCCACTGAGCCACCCAGGCACCCCTACAGTTTTTCTTTTTTAATAACACTGTTCACCTTCTATTTCAAGATCATCCTGGAGAGCACTGGACAGTCTGAAACAACAAAATGTTCTATTTTCCTTAATTTACTAATTCCAAACGTTCTCAAACAGCTTATAGTAATACATATGATAGGATAAGATACAGACATCAGGATGATGGGGGAAATGACAGCCAAATAATTAAATAGCGCCAAAGAATGTTAGGGAGACAGAACTGTGTGCCATTAGGTCCCACACAGGTCTATAGAGAAGGTTCAGATTGGGTGGTGAGTTTTTGCCAAAGCAAAAAGGGAAACACAATCTGTTCTAGAAGGGCAGTAACAACAATGGCAGGGGGCACCTGGGTGGCTCAGCCAGTTAAGGGTCTGATTCCTGATTTCAGCTTGTGATTTCAAGTTGTGATCTCAGGGTTGTGAGATCGAGCCCTTCTTGAGATTCTCTCTCTCCCTCTCCCTCTACCTCTTCCCCCAGCATGTACTCACTCTCTCACTCTCTCTCAAATAAATAATAACAACAACAGCAGCAGTTAACAGGTACTGGGGGCTTTGCCTGAGCCAAGCCTTACTCTAGAGGCTTGACAATGCTTTATCGCAATGAATCCACCCTGTAATCCAACAGACAGGGGCCATTATTAGCCCCGTCACACAGATGTAGAAATGGAGGCACAGAGAGATTAAGTAAGCTGCCCAGAGTCAGTGGCCCGGATAGTCATGTGGAGAAGCTGAGAGGCAAACCTGGACAGGCCGGCTCCAAAATTCAGACTCTTAACCACAACCTGCCTCGTCCTGAGGAAGTCAGTGTCCAGGAACAACCAGCACAAAATCACACGGACGCCTCAAGAGGGACAGACAGTCCCCCACCCCCGCGCACGGGAGGAGCATAGTGCTGCGACTCACAGCCTCTGGGGTGCATTGTGAAGCCACTTATAAAATGGTAAAGGACCCGAGGCTTCCAAGGCAAAGGCAGGATGGAGCCCAGGTGCTCAGCCTCTAGTCCTCCGTCTGCCTTGACCAGCTGCATGATCTCCAGGCTCTGGGCCTCAATTTCCTCATCAAGAAAATGATGGAAGAAGCCAAGATTAGTGGCGATGACTGGCACCCAAACTCTGTGAGATGCAGATTATATATATATGTATATATGTGTATACACACATACACACACACACATAATATATATTACTCTCAAGTCCCATGAGCACCTGCGAAGTGTCCCCAGTTAGAGACTCTCGGGACACACCTTAGTGAACAGATGAGAAAGCTTGGCTCCTTGGCCTCTTGAGATGATTAAGTACGACCCTATTACCGTTTCTACAGGATTCATTTGCTCAGGATGCTCTTTACAAAGAAGACACAGAGGGAAACACCAGCCCAGGCTGCTCTAGACTCAGTACAATGCCAGCCCAAGTACAGCCCAAAACAAAGTTCATTTCCACCAGAGCTTTCCTTCCTTCCCCAGGGCCATGGGCAAGTGGCGGCCTCCAGTCATTTATCAGGCCACCAAAGAGGTATATCAGCACCTGCTAGGAGCAAGGCCCACCTCTTGACTTCTTGCAAAGTCGGGCTCCCTTCTCCCACAAGCAAGGCAGACCCGATCCCCACCCGACATGAACGTTGGGGGTCTGGTCCCACTGCTCACTGCGATCCAAGGGCTGCTGGCCACAAGCCCACTGACCACGCTTATGTTTCCTCTCCTGTTCCTGGCTCCCAGAGATTTCCCTCAGGTTTTTCTATGTGGTTTTGTTTTAACCCACACTCTTGGGTGCTTGGAGTGGATGGGGGTGGATTCTGTGTGCGCTCCCTCTGCCATCTTGTTCAGAGATCCTGGCTTATTCCCTGACTTCCAGGCTCTGGTCCTGGTCCCGTGTGTACAGTCTGTCCCTGGGTGTCTAGGGAGCCAAAGTACCACTGATTTATTTGCTCCCAGCAGCTCTGCTCACATCCCGCCCCTGGGGACACTGGCCCCTTTCCATCCTTGCAGGACTGGCCAACACACACGGCTGCCTTTGCCCTCCTGCAGCATTTAAACAAAGGCACAAGAAGTTACATGTGAACTGGAGACACAGGCTGGGCTGGGACTGTGACAAATAGGACAGTAAGTGTCCCATCCAAAAGGGACAGCTGCTACTCAGCTCCAGGCAATATTCCCATAAAGGACTATGGACTCAGGATGGCCAGATCCTCCCTTTAAAAAAAAAAAAAAAAAAAAAAAAAAAAAGAATCTAGTTTTAAGTAATCTCTACACCCAACGTGGGGCTCAAACCCACAACTTGGAGATCTAGAGTCGCGCACTCCACTGACTGAGCCAGCCGGGCACCCTGAGATCCTCCCATTTTTTAAGAGAAGCCAGAAATTCAGATTTTTATGTGAAACCTCCAGATTTTTAAACACTAGCAACCTACTTAGGTTTTGGTAAAAACCACATCATATGGCACAAAATAACAAACGTCTAACCTAAAACTCCACCTTTGTGCTTGGTGCTTCACTCTCCAAAAGCCATGTTAGCCCCCACAGACCTCACTAGACTGAGGGATCTTTAAAGAGAAAGCTCACTCTCCTCTTCTCTCTCCCCCCACCACCCTGATCGAATCTGGGCAGATCCAGGGGCTCGAATAGTTTGTTGACTACAGACTGATATGTTGATTGAAGGGTGTGAATTCATGAGTCTCTCTGTTTCCAAAAACCATCTGGCACCCAGACGTACTCGCTTCAGCTGCCAGGACACACTGGCAAAACAGAACTTGGGGCTCTCGAAGCCCCATCCCTCTCCAAATCCCACAGGGCTACAGACCACTCAGAGATCAAAGGTTAGATGCGTGGCGGGGGGTGGGGTGGCTGGGGGGGGGGGAATAAACAAGGAGGCTCACAGTTAACACCTGTTACATTATACCAAAATGTGTTGATTTGAATAATTCTAATAGGATGCATTAACCCTAAACCACTCAACTGTTTCTCTCCTGGAAGAGGCTTCAGAGCGGGGCCGGGTGCCCCCAAGTTCAAGTCCAATGGGCTCTCCAAAGTGCAAACTCTATATAACCATTTGTTAAAGCAATATATGTCAAAGCCCCTTCTTGAGCCACTCCTGATTATCCTCAAGAAATTACTCAGAGGGGGAAAAAAAACACTACAAAGCCCTAAGATTTGCAATGTAGTCTTATTTATAATAATAAGGATCTGGAAACGTAATCATTCAGCAATATGGAGACACTGCCCAGACTTCTATAAGCCAGTAAACGTAATTATAAACAACACCACACATGGGACACCACAAAGCAGAGGAAGCAGACTACAGAACGCTTTCTACATCCCAATGACAAGGGTGTAAAACTGTGTACCGAAGGCATATGGGCAGAGATTCGAAGAAGACTGAAAAACTGGGCAAGGATGGCAAGGTTTAGAGTGATTTTTTAAAAATGCCTTTTCCTGACATTATATTACTGTTTTTACAGTAAATCGTATTGCAGGAAGGGAGTTGTAGGGCGATGGGGGAGAGGACAGCACAGCTGGCCAACAGCAAAACAGTTGACCAAGGCGCCTAAGCAGGGTGCTGGGGAAGGGGGCAGGGTACATCAATGAACCAAGGAGAACATGTCATTAAGGTGTGGAGGCGGAGTCATTTGGGTTTTGTCTCTCTGGTCCTGGGCCCCAGTGTCCGTCCTTGCCAGCCTGTGGGACCTGTTCAGCAGTGCTTAGCACAACATGGCCACGTCAGCCCATGACGGCACCTGCTGTCCCCGTGCCTGCTGTGGTTTGCAAACACTTCCCTGGAAATCGGGATAGTCAAACTTCCGTTCTGACTGCTCTGGACTCACTGGGTGGATCTGGAAAGGTGACTAACTCTCTAAGTCTCAGTATACGCATCTGTAGAATGGGAGTTAACTACCACTGTCGCCATGCAGCCTGCAGTCTGGGTCCACTGTACCACCCCCCCAAGGCAAGTGCCTTCCCTCTCAGGGTTTCATTCCCCCATCTGTACACTCGGGAGAGGAGAAGAGAGGTTGTCTGTGGACCCCTCTGCTCTGATTTCTTTTATTCTGAATACCAGAGCAGAGTGGGCAACTGTCCACGACAACTGTCACTTGCTGGGTGCTTACTATATGTCAGGCCCCATCTTCACTTGGATTCGGCACATTTATGGCCATTATTTGCACTTAACGCGAAGCACTGGGAGGCACGAGGGTGCGGGCCTCCCACCTCCTCTCTTTCCCATGTTCACTTATGCCCTAAAATCTCAGGACTGAATCCGGGGTTCTGAACCCTAGCACTACTGATATTTTGGACTAGATAATTCTCTGTTGTGGGGGCTGTTCGGGCACTGTAGGATGTTCGGCTGTTTCCCTGGCTTCCGCTACCCTTCAGATGCCATTATCACTCCACCCCCAGTTGTAATAACCCATGTCTCCAGACACTGCAAATGTCTCCCGGGAGACAAAAATCACCCCCCAGTTGAGAACCAGCAGGGTAAAAGATCTCATCCAGTCTCGTGGCTTTAAATACCATCTATGTCTATAGTGATGACTTTCAAATTTATACCTGCAGCCTGAACCTCTTCCCTGAGCTCCACTCATAAATCCATCTGCCTGATGGATATCTCCACTTGAACGTCTAATAGGCATCTCAAAGTCAACTTTTCCAGCACAGAACTCCTGATCTACGGCACCCCATCACACCTGCCCCTCTGCAGTCTGCTTCTTTCCAGTAAATGACAACTCCATCCTTCCAGCTGCTCAAGCACAACACCTTGGAGCCATCCCTGCCTTCTCTCTACTTCCCCTCTCACGTATTGCACAGCGGGTCCATCAGCAAATGCAGTCAGCTCGACCTTCACAATAAACCCAGAGGCTAACCACTTTTCACCACCTCCTCCACTTCCTCCAGCTGCCAGCCTCCACATCTCGCAGCCGCCCTGTTACAGCAGCCTCCTCGCTGGTCTGCCCTTCTTGGCCCCTCGCCCTCCTAGAATCTATTCTTTGCAAAAGGGCCAGAGTCATCCTTTTAAACAAAGTAGGTGATGTCACCCTGCTTCCCACCACCCCACCCCCACCCCAAGCAATTTCTCCGGCTTCCTGCATGGCTCAGTCCTTCTCAGTCCTCAGTCCTCAACTCCTTCAGGGCTTGCTCAAAAGTCACCTTCTCAATCAAATCATCCTTGAGGCTTTTTAAAACAAAAATCCTCCTATCCCCACACCCAATCTGCACCACCACCCCAGCCCACCCTGCTTTACTCTTCTCAGCACTTATCATCATCTGACAAACTATACATCTCACTTGTTTTACTGTCTGCTCCCACCGCCATGTGCGTTCCATGCAGAGTTCCTGCAGGGCAGGAGGAACTCACATGGCCGTGGTCTGTCATGGTCACAGTCCTATAACCCTATGTTAGTGCCTGACATATAACAGGCACTCAATAAACATTTGTTGAGTGAACCTTAACACCAGCCCTGCATGATGAAGACTTGTATTCTTCTCATCCTATAAAACAAGGGGACAAAAGCTCCAGGAGGTTAAGTAACCTGACCCAGATCCCTCATCTAGAAAGTAATTCCCACTGAACACTCCAAGCCACCACCCAGGGTCTCTTCAAATGTGACATTCAACTGGATTTTAGATGGCTCCCCCAATCAGCTTTTAAAAACACTTAAGAATATAGACTGGCAAAAAATCAAAATAAAAACCTTGCATCTTAACCAAAAATTAACTCAAAATGGATCACCAGACTCAATGTAAAATGTAAAACTAGAACACTTTTAGAAAAAAAGGAAAAAAAAAAACAGGAGAAAATCTTTGAGATCTACGGCTAGGCAAGGAGGTCTTAAACTTGATATCAAAAGCACAACTCATAAAAGGAAATGTTGACAAACTGGCCGTCATCAAAATTAAAAATGGTTGCTCTGTAAAAGCCCAGATGACAAGTATGAAAAGATGAGCTAAAGCAAGAAGAAAATATTTATACACTGCGTACCCAACAAAGGACTAGTACCTAGAATGTGTAAAGAACTCAAAACTCAGAAGGAAAGAATGAATAATCCAATTAGAAAACGGGCAAAGACATGAACAGTTCACCAAAGAGGATGACAGATGGCAAATGGCACATGGACAGATGTTCAACATTAGGCATTAAGGAAATGCAAATTAAGACCAAGACGGGGTATCATGACACACCTCTCAGAATGGTTTAAAAAAAAAAATAAAGACAATTCCAAATGCAAACAAGGATGCAGAAAACTTGATCATTCATACATTGTTGGTGAGAATGTAAAACAATACAGCCATTCTGGCAGTTTCTGATAGAACTAAATACACAATTACCGTGCAACTCATCAGTCACACCTTTGGGCAATTATCCCAGAAAAACGAAAACTCATGTTTGTGCAAAAATCTGAAAGCAAGTGTTCACAGCAGCTTTACCTGTAATAGCCCAAAACAGGAGCCAGTTCCGATGCCCAACAGATGAATAACCATTCATCTGTTAAATAAACTGCAGTATTTCCACACCATGGAATACTATTCACCAATAAAAAGGAACGAATGACTGATGTACATAACAACTTGAATGAGTCCCCAGGGAATGATGCTGACCAAAATAGCCAACCTTAGTGCCAAGACAATTCAATGGGAGAATACTGTCTCCAACAAATGGTGCTGGGACAACTGGACATCCACATGCAAAAAGAATGAAGTTGGTCCCCTAATTCACACCATATGCAAAAACTAACTCAAAACGGATCAAGGGCCTAAATGTAAAATTTAAAACCATAAAAGTCTCATAAAAAAAAAAAGGTAAATCTTTGTGACTTTGGATTGGGCCATGGTTCCTTAATATGACATCAAAGTCACAAACAGCAAAAGAAAAACAGACAAATTGGACTTCCTCAAAATGAAAAACTGTTGTGCTACAAGGGACACTGTTTAGAAAATTAAAAGACAACCCACAGAATCAAAGAAAATGTTTGTAAATATATTTGATAAGGATTTAGTATCCAAAATATATAAAGAACTCTTACAATTCAATAATACAAAGACAAATATCCCAACTTAAAATGGGTAAAAAAAAAACTGAGTAGACATTTCTACACAGAAGACATCCAAATGGTCAATGAGCACATGAGAAAATGCTCAATATCACTAAGCATAAGCAAGTCAAAACCTCATTGAGATACCATTTCACACCCACTCCAAGGGTTATAATCAAAAGACAGATAATAACCACTGTTGGTGAGAATGTAGAGAAATCAGAACCTTCCAACACTGCTGATGGGAATGTAAAAAATGGTGCAGCTGAATACAATACGCTATTGTCCAGCAGTAAAAAAGGATAAAGGAAAAAACATGCCACAACATGGATAAACCTTGAAAATATGAGTGACGTGAAAGAAGTTGGTCATAAAGACTATGTCTCGTATGACTCCATTTACACAAAATGTTTAGAAAAAGGCAATTCTACAGAAATGGAAAATAGATTAATGGTTGCCTAGGGCTGGAGGTGGTAGGAAGAAATGTGGAGGGTGCTAAAGAGTACAAGCTTTCCTTCTGGGGTGATGAAAATGTTCTAAAATGGATTGTGGTGACAGATACACAACTCCAAATATACCGTAAATCACTGAATTACACACTCTCAGGAGTGAATTTATGAGATGTGAATTATATCTCAATAAACCTGTTACCAAAATCTTAAAAACCAATTTCAAAAGCGTATATACTCTATGATGTCATATTTATATAACATTTTTGAAATGGCAAATATTAGAAATGATGGGCAGATTAGTGGTTACCAGGAGCTGAGGTGGGAAGAAGGGAGGGAGGTAAAAATAGATAGAAGCCACACAAAGGAGTCTTAAATTGACTGAACGGTATCTTGACTATGGCAATAAACACACAAACCTACACGTGATAAACTGTATAGCACTAAATACACACACGCACACACACAAATGGGGACAAGTGAAATCGGAGAACTCTGAAGATCTGCGGATTATATAAATGTCAATACCTTGGCTGTGATATTACACTACAGGTTTACAAAATGTTACCATTGTGGGAAACAGGGTAAAGTGTGTGAGGAATCTCTATATCTTCTCCTTTTTTTTTTTTTTTTAAGCACTCTCTATACCCAACTTGCAGATCGAATTCACCGCCTGGAGATCACAAGTCACATGCTCTACCAACTGAGACAGCCAGGCCCCCTGCAGTTTTCTTACAATTGCATGTGAATTTATAATTATCTCAATAAAGATTCCAATTAAGGAACTACATTGAGATCTATTCTGTTCGAGTCTCAATTTCTCTTCAAATTAAACAAGAGCGTCCTTTGATATAGAAGTGCCATAGTTCCTAATAGCTGCTTGTATCCTTTTGGACAAAGAAGAGCAGACCTGAGGCTCAAAAGACCCCACAAGAGAATCCAGCTGAAATTTAATAACACACTTTTATTTTATGGTATATAATCATTTATTAGATGTTATAATGCAGAATTAAGAACACAAATTCTGAGGCTCTTGGGTGGCTCAGTGGATTAAGCCTCTGCCTTCGGCTCAGGTCCTGATCTCAGGATCCTGGGATGGAGTCCCACATCGGGCTCTCTGCTCAGCGGGGAGCCTGCTTCCTCCTCTCTCTGCCTGCCTCTCTGCCTACTTGTGATCTCTGTCTGTCAAATAAATAAATAAAATCTTAAAAAAAAAAAAAAATTCGGGACCCAGCCAGTCAAAGATTCTAATGCCAACTTTGTCACTGACTAGTTATCTCACCTTGTGCCAGTCACTTAACATCTCTGTACCTCAGGCATCTCATCCGTGGAATGGGTATGACAAGAGTAGGTAGATCATAGCATTGTGAGTTTTCAATGTCTGTGTGTGTGCCTATGTGTTTACACATATATGTGTGAGTGTCCAGCTATATGTGTGTATATCATTATTACCTTTACCATAAGGACTGGGGGGAAATCATGACATTTTATAATGTTTCAGGGGCTCAAGTGCTGGCCGTATTACCTCTCCTAATAAACCCCCTTGGCCTATCCCCTGTTAGCCCTGAGTCCATACCCAGGTGTCCCAACGACGGTGTTGGGCCAGAAGTCACCCACCTGCACACTTGGTGCGGCTGATGAGGGGCGGGCCAGGGCGGCCAGTACCGCCGTCACCCGGGCGCGTGAGCAGCACGCTGATCTCGTACTCAGTGTCTGGGTCAAGGTGCCACAGCTTGTAGGTCTGCAAGCTGACGGCGTGCACCTCGGCCCACGGACCGCGCGACATGCGGTACTCAATCTCCTTGCGCACAATCGGCCCATCGCCAATGATGGAGTTGGTGTTGAGCTGGATGATGAGGTAGGTGGGCCCCGCGCGCAGCAGCTGGGGGGGCGCGATGGGGGTGGGGGGCTCTGCGAGGGCGTGAGGGAGAGGCGGAGCCAAAAAGATGAGCTGTGAGACCCTACCCCCAACTCCGCATGGCAGCACATCCAAATCTCCAGTAGCCCTCCCTGTCCTCCCAGGACCCTGATGAAGCCCCCAGACCCTCAACTAGACCTTCTTGCCTACCCCCACTAAATCCCCAGGCATTAAGGGGCACCCGCTCCAAAAGCTGATCCCACATTCACCCCTAAGCCCTGTCCCTCATTCCCCTCTGAATCCCCAAGTTCTAGCGTTCAGGGGCTGACCGCAGGCAGGTCGGGTCAACCCCAGGTCCCCACATCCAGACCCCGCCTAGTGGGGCTCACAGCTTAACAGGATCTCCCCGCCCGCCTGCCTCTCAGTCACACCCCGCCCCTCGATCAGACCTCCTTCCAGCGGAGAAACTGTCCCTTCCGCAGGCTCCGCCCCCGGCCACACCCTGCCGGTCACACCTTTCTGCAGGCCACACCCCCTAGGCCCCGCCCCTCAGAGGGGGCATCCCCAGCACCCACCCCCCCACCTACGCGAGCGTAAGCCGGCTGACCCTTGACGATGAGCTCCGCGAAGTTGGAGACGCCCGCACCTCGCGGGGCCTGGGACACGCAACGATACAGGTCCTGCTCCGAGCGGCTCACGGAGGCCAACAGGAAGGTAGCCAGGAAGCGCCGGTGGCTGATGTGCCGCACGCCGGCGGCGGGCACCAGCACCCCGCTCTGCCGCTGCACAAGGGTAAGGTGGACAGGGTCAGGAGCGCCGGAGAGGGAGGGTCGTGATCTCTCTATAACCCGGAGGAGGGGAGCAGTCCCTAGTACTCAGGGGACGCACGGGGTTCCTGGAACTAGCTCTGCCCCTGGAAGGTGCGGGATAAGAAGCTGATTAAGGGAATGCAGTCTCTGCCTCTGATGGAGAGAGGTCTGGGGATCCTGGAGCCACTCTCTGTCCTGGGGGTATAAGAGCCCCCAAGAGGGAAGAGCAGAGCCTAGGTGAGGGCAGGGAGTCGGGAGTACAGGTGCTGGAAAATGCAGGAACAACTCAGCACCCCACCCCCCACAAGGAACCCAAGTCCCAGAAGTCTCCCACACCCCAATAAGGTCCCTGCGCCCCTCACCTGCAGGAGAAAGTGTTCGGCCTCTGCAGCTCGGCCTGCTGCCATGCACTGGAAGGAGGCATTCTGGCCAGCGTTGACCTCCACATCGCCTAGGCGGGAGAAGTGCGGGGCCTTCGCTGCGGAATAGAGCCTCTGTGTGAGCCGGACCTGTGCCCCCCACAGGCGGGAGCCATGGCCACCACACCCCTCACCCTGCACCCCCCCATGGGCTGGGACTCACCGCAGGGGTAGCTGAGAAGCAGGACGTCATCTAGGCCCATGTAGCCCCTGCGGTCTGGGGAGATGAGGGCCTCAAACAGCACCTGGGGGAGGTGGGAGGGTCCCTGTCATATCCCTCCAGCCCTACCTGGGGAGGTGCCCACAAGGGACCCATTTAGCTCTGCTCCAGTCCAGGCTCCTCAACCAGCAGAGGTCAGCTCAACTCACAGTGACCTTCCCTACCAAGTCTGCTAGTTGTGGAAGGGGAGAGTCAGCAGCCAGCGCTAACAAGGTCAAGGCCAGAGGTTCCATCCCAGTTCTGGTCGGTTACCTTCAAGGAGGAAAAATTTTCCCAGCCAGGCAGGGTTTCCAGGTCAGCACTGTTCCAACTCACCCTTGACTCCAGCCACTGACTACGTCCTTTGACTGTGATCTCTGATGCTAAATCTGGACCACAGCAGCAAAGAATAACCCAATGCTGACCAGAGACTGACCCCTGACCTTGACCACATATTGACTCCTGATGCTGAACACAGACTAATTTCAACCTTGGTCACTAGCTTACTCTGACCTCAGGCTGACACCACTCTATCCCCACCCCTAAGCACAGGCTGACCACAGACCAAACCCAGCCTACCTGATACTCATTGGGCCAGAAGGTGCTGACAGCCAGCTCTGCCTGGTGCCACTGACGGCCATGTGATCCTGTCATGTTCCAGACAGCACTGCCCAGGGGACCCCCATTGACACGCACATAGATGCCCAAGGTGCCCGGGCTATGCCCATCCCGGCTGTACAGGAAGTAGCTGAACTGCACGCAGTGGGTGTCATTCTCACTCAGGCTCTGGAAGATGACATGGGCCCTCTGGCCTGGAGCATGCTGGGAAGCATTGACCATCAAGTAGGAACCTAGAAAGAGAAGAGGAAGAGGCAGGAACTAAGGAGGCTTGGGGAGTGCCAAGGTCAGGTGAGTAGAGGAGGGGGGCAGAAACAAAGGACTCCAGACATTTAGACTCATTGGGAGTCAAGAGTTCTGAGTTCTGGTCCCAGCTCTGACTCACTAGGTTGAATCTCTTCACCTCCCTGCATCTATCTGTTCCCCAGAGGAGAGAATTGGAGAAGCAAAAAACACACAAAAGTGACTCTCTCAAAACCCTTTATGGCCCCTTACCACCTACAATTACAGTCCAAGCTCATGCTGACCCAAGACTTTCCCCATGTGCTGAGCTGCCCTTGGAGGCGGAAACTAACTAGGTCATTCGTCTTGGAATCAAGAATCTGGCACATGACAGGCCCTCGAAAGCTTCCCTTTCTGAAGCCCTCCCTCCCTATCCTTCTACAGGCTTCTCTCCTGGCCCTTGAATCATTAATAAAGTGTAAGTCTGTCTCCCCAGCAGCCTGTGATGCCTCCAGGTCTCCACTGGGTCCCCAGCACAGGTCTGAACCCAAACTGAATAAGTGTGTAGAACAGAGACTGAATGAAAGGACTCTAACTTCCCTTCCAGCCCCCACCCTGGGTCTAAATGCCTGGGATACAATTCTCTTGATTTGCAACATGGAGAAAGGCAGAACTCTCCTTCCCCAGATCCAGATCCAGGCTGTGCATGGGCAGAGGAGTGGAGGGGGCCTGGCAGGATGAGAGTGGGCTGGACTCCTCAGGACCTGGCTGGAGGATTCTGGCTTCCCTTTTGTGGGGAGAAGGCCCCAGCAGCTGCCAAGAGGATGCCCACAGCCACCCAGCGCTGCCTCCTCCCGGGCTTGGCTACCAGCCAACACAAGCTCATTCAGATCCCAAACCACAAGGCTCCCTGCTCTGGGAGGGCTCCCCAGGGACTCCACTGGAGGGGATCTCATTCATTTCTGTGAGCCAGAGGCCTGTGAAGGCAGCTCCTGGATCCGTCCTGGTGGGGTAGTAAACAGAACCCCCAAATCCCCATCCCCACCCAGAAAGCGGTACATCCTGGCCCCCAACAGTGCCTCCTGTCCCACTCCTCCATCCTCCTCTCTCCTCTCCCTGTGAGCAGCTGTGTGTGTCTCTCCCCCTTTCAGTCTGACACTCTGTTCTTGCCTCTTCCTCTGGCTTCCTCTGCTCCTCTCTCTCCTCTCTTTTCCTCATTTCACTCTGCGTCCCTCTCCTTCTCTTTCGTTTCCTCCCTTCATTCAGGTGGCTCTTCCGTCTCCCTCCATCCCCAACTCCCTTCCCTCGAATATAAGTACCAAGAGAGCAGAGACTGTGGCCCTCTTGTCAACCACTGCAGCCCCATGATCCAGCACAAGACCCACACTAAATACTAAATTTTTCTCTCCCTTAGCTCTGCAGGTGTGAGAGAGAGGCAGAGCCCACACAAGGTCCCTGCCATGGTGGGCACCTTACAGATCAGTCACACAGGTCAGACTTGGAGACCCACTAGCACAGAGGTCAAACAAGGAGCTGAGGGCTACTTGTGCAAAGGCAGAGAGAAGTGTCCCAGGAAGGGCACAAAGGCAAGAGGGGGAGACAGGGAGGCCTCCAGGAGGCAAGGTGAGCAATAGGAGATGACCCTAAGGGCTGCCCGTGTCAGGCTGTGCTGGGCCCCTCTGGTGGCTTCAAGTCTTGGCCTGACCACTGAGAACTTCCGCTGACTCTTCCCAAACTCCTGACAGCAGGTGCAATTGCAACCATGCTGTGAGCTGAGTAGCGAAGGGCCTGGCCCCTACTATGACAGGGCAAAGGTGAGGACATCCTGAAGTTTCTGCTTCTGAGGTTCCCTCAGCAAGCCCATTTGTTCTCATACTATGCTATGTCTTCCAACCTAAGCGAATAAAGTTGATAAGTTAGCCTCCATCTGTCTTATCCTTTTCTGGATGCCCCGTTGATTCTGCACCCAGTGAAGGGGTGCTGGTAACTGGACCCCTCAAATACCTCCAATAATAGCAACTAAACATTAATTGAATGCCTACATGCCACTCCCGTGTTATGCGCCTTGTAGACATTATCTAATAACCCTATGAAATGGATTACTGGGCTTTCCCCTTTACAGTTAAGATCATGGACGCTCAGAGAAGTTAAGTGATTTGCCCAAAGTCACACAGTTGATAAGACCAGGATTTGAAGGCCAGTCTTCATGACTCTGGAACCAGTATACTAGGGGCCATCATCAGAGTAGGACTACGGTCCACATAATTAGACTCCTGACTCCCATCGCAGTGCTCATGATGCCGGAAGTGCCTCATCCTGAAACAGGGCAGAGCAAGGTAGAAATTGGAAAGGATCCGGGACTTCCAAAAAGAAGGGGGCAGAGGAAGGAAAGTTTTGCACACACCCAGCCCCCCGGGTTACAGCTCCATCAGCATCTTCAAGTCCTGGGGGTCAAGGATGCAGAGGCTCTCAGGGAGAAGAGAGCCTCCCTGAAGGTGGGGGGCTTAGGAAGACCTGAAGGGAGTAGGATGGACCCCGAGCTAACCTGTAGCAGGAATAATGGGAAGTGGGTTTTAACTATCCTGGCTATAAGGGCCTTTGATTACTTGAATCCGCACCCATTTTACAGGTAAAACTACCTGATACACACAATTGGACAGTGTCCACAGAGCCCCACATTCATAGTATCAAGTTTGTCATTACAGATGCAAAAGCAGATGAGACCCAGAAAGGTTAAGGAACATGTCCAAGGGCACACAGCAGGGAGCTAGAACTAGAAGGAGAGAAAGAGGAATGGTGGTGGAGAGGAGGCTCACCATGGGGCAGATCCGCCGGAGACCGGGTGCCAGGGTGGACGTGCACTTGCTCCCACTGGAAGTCATCGTACTGGGCCTGGCTGTACTCACAGGGCACTGCTGGGTCACTCACTTCCTCAAAGGTGCAGCCGGCTGTGAAGGCAGGGCCTGGTTAACCCTGGCTAGGGAAGGACCCCTGGCCAGGAAGGCTCCTGGGGCTCCCCTCTAGGCGCCCCCACTGCATCCTCCCACCCAGGCCCACCCCCTTCCCTCCCTCTCCTGGGTCTCTCTCCACTGCTCCCTCCCTCCAACAAAACTCTCCCTCCTCCAACCCTTTCCCTCTTCTTATTATCTCCACCAATATGAAGACCTCCCCACACCACCCACCCCCTAGGACTCGTCAGGACCCCACCTTGCTCAACCACCCACCGAAGACCCTCCTCCAGGAAAACTAGTTAACGTTATCACTACATCATTAGAGCTTCACAACTCAGGAGATCAGGTCTAGAATTATCCCCACTTTACAGACGAGGAAACTAAGGCCTTAAGGGCACACAGCTCAGGACTGGCAGGCTGTGAGCCCACAAAACCAGCCCTGATGATCTCTCCTTCACAGTAACAATGGCCACGATCATTCTAAGCCCTCCACGGCAGTAGCTACCAGCTCTCAGCATGGCATCTCATTCAGGCCTCAGGTCCTGAGGCAGGGACCCCTATGATTCCTGCCATAGGGGTGAGCTTCGGGGAGTCACTTGTCACCCAATCACCTAAGTCAGGTCTCTGCCTGCAGGCCTGGGACAGGAAAGGGCCACACGTATGACTAGAGAAGCAGTGTCCCGTGATTCGGATCCAGTATTTATAGTGGAAAGGAGAAGAGGAAGGAGGGAAGAAGGCGGGGTAGAATCAGACGTGAGTCCTCTGCCTTGCTAATGAGGCCCATGTTTCTCAGCTCATCGGAACCCCAGTCAGGCACCTAGTAAACACCAGAACGCCGTGGGGGGCAAGAAACTGCACACTGGTTCCCATGCCCACCCCCACAAACCGCGGTGCTAACGGGCCCATTGTGGGCAGTCCAAGGCCTCAGAGACCTGGGGGAAAGGCCTGGCCAAGTGGTGAGGAAGCAGGGACACGTCAGGCCAGCCCCGTGCGAGGTACCTGCCAGCCACCCCATCTGACAGTTGACATGATGGAGGCCCCAGGGGATGAAGGGCTCTGTGCACAGTATCCCAGGGCGGGTACGTGAGTGGGCTGTGGCATCAGACAGACTTGGGATTGAATCTTGACTTTGCAATTTGCCAACCCTTGTGACCGTAGGCAAGTCGCCTCCTGTTCCAAGCCTCAGTTTCCATCTTTGCACAAGGGGTTGTCCGGGATACAAGTTGGGGTGCGCCTATCACCAGCCCTAGCGCATGCAAGCTCTCAGGAAATGGCCCTTCACGGGTGCCCCTGGAGCCCACCAGAGCCACAGAATGGGCCTCGAACCCGCATCAACCGGATAGCAGAGCCTGTGTTTCCTTCACTAGGAGGAGTGCATCCGAGCTGCTTCCCGGGCTCAAGAAGAGGATGGAAGAGAAATAAAGAAGGAAGAGAAACTGGGGGCTGAGGGCCACATGCTGGGCAGGCCCATGCACTGCAGCAGGGACTACCCTTTGGGGGGCTCTGCTGTGTCACCTGCTACAGGGACCTCTCTCGGTTGTCACGCAGATCACCTGAAGTAGCAGAGGGGGACACACTCAGCGGAGCCAGGCACGCAGGGGCTCGCCACGGTTGGGGGGGGGTCTCCCGTTCCTCTTCCTGCACCCCCTCAGAGTGTAAAACAATGAGATGTGGGGATGAGACTAGCACCGAGTGGATGCGATGAAATAACAGAAGCCTCTCTCCAGAGCTGGAGCAGGACCTTGACTGTGCTCTTTGCCTCTTTGTGCGAAAAGCCCAAGTCAGCAGCATGCCCTGTGTCCTGTGGGAAGGAAGTTTTAACCCAACCTGTGCCAGGAAAGCCTCAACTCTCCCTCCAGAAAATGACCCACAGCGCAACACAGAGGGAGGCCATGGCCCACAGGGATGGTCAGGGAGGGCTTCCCGAAGGAGGGGACCGCTGACTTCCTTCAGCCTGAGCTTAGTCTGCAGTCTGCTCCAGAGGTTCTTGGCCAAGGCTCCCTAAGGCAGAGGGATTGCCAGAAAGGGAAGCCCAGGATCTAGAGCCTGGGTGGGGCTCAGGCTCTTCCTACTCCTTTAAAAGGCAGGTTCGGGGCGCCTGGGTGGCTCAGTGGTTAAGCCGCTGCCTTCGGCTCAGGTCATGATCTCAGGGTCCTGGGATCTAGCCCCGCATCGGGCTCTCTGCTCAGCAGGGAGCCTGCTTCCTTCCCCTTTCTCTGCCTGCCTCTCTGCCTACTTGTGATCTCTCTGTCAAATAAATAAATAAATCTTTAAAAAAAAAAAAAAGGCAGGTTCAAGTACAAGTAGCTGACCAAGGATGTCTCATCCATGGCCATGGGGCAAGCCCAGGAGTGCCAGCTCTTTGGCTTCCCCCGTCCAACCTCAGCCAGGACACATGAGCTATCAGGACTCCCAGACTGCCCCACGTCAGCGGCCCCCAGACAGGCTGACCTCAGCCAGAGTGGCCCCCAGCTGACTATCCCTGGCTATGCGGCCCCAACAACATCCAGACCACCTGACTTCGACCAGAATGACCACCCAATTGCCTGACCAGCCCCAGGCCAGCTGACCCTGGCCAGAGTGTTCCCTGACCCCTGCCAAATAACGACTCTTACAACTGATCTCAGCCAGCTTAACCTCCCTGGCTGACTTTCTCTCTCCACAGTATCCCCTTAAGCAGAATGACTCCCTCTCCCTGGTCCGTGTGTCTATCCTCAGCCTTGTGCCACTGGGCCAGACCCAATTCCAACCAACCATAGCCCTTAGGGGATAATACTTCTGGGTTCAGGCTCGTCGTGAGAGCCCTGTCCCCACATTCTCCCCAGTGCACTGTGGGGTGGGAACCATCAGGCCTCCTAGGTCCTGAGGAAAACCCTATCCCCTCCAGTCTGGATGGTTCATGATCCACAGCCCCAAAACCAGCCCCAGCTCCTGCTAGAGACCCAGCTCCTGCTGGAGGCCACCAACCTGGGGGGAATGAGATCAGACTTTGGATTCAGAGCAAGAATGGTAGCAGGAAACCCCTCTGGCCTCCGTCAACACAGACACAGGCCCCAGCACCCGCACGCACACACATCACCACCACCATGAGACGGCTGCCGTCACCATCTCTGCCCAGGAAACTCCATAGGAATTCGTAAGGTCAGTACTAGTATTATTCCTGTTTTACAGATGGAAAATGAGACAGAGAGATGAGCCGGCTTGCCCAAGGCCACGCTCTAAGTCCCAGAAGCTGGGATTTAAGTCACCTCTCTTTATTCAAGGAGATTCGGTCCAGACAGAATAAGGCCCCGGTATTCTGCTGGCCACATGTGTTAATTCAGTTCCATTCACAGGAAATCCGTCCACTAGAAAGTCCAAAGCAGGTCCCAGGCTGACACTATTAGAGGCACCAGGATGATTAAGATTCTGCTCTGCCCTCAGGGACCTCCCAGTCTGAGTGGGGGTGACAAAGCAGAGAAGGGTCAAGGCCACAAGGGGGGTTCAGGAGAAATACTTTCTGGAGGTGGGTGCATCTGAGTAGGGTCCAGAAGGATGGTTATCATTCTGGCCAGAAGAGATGGACCGACGGGTGTCTGAGCAGAAGCAAAGGAGGGCAAGGAATAAACACGCAATAAGTCCAGAGCCTAGGGAAGAGCTCAGACTGACCCAAGCCATGCGAGAGAAGGCTGGAGAAAGGAAGGTCAAGGCCAGACCACGGAGGGAATGCCTTCTGTGTCCAGGTGAGAAGTTTGGCCTCATTTAGAATTGGGAACCCTGAGCAGGTATTTGAGCGGGTTTTGGGTGAGACAGTGAGACAACCTCTATGCCAGGAAGAAGGCAGGTGTGGTCTCCAGAGGGCACAGGATCTGGAGGGAGCTCGGTGGGACAAGCCCCCATGCGGTCCACAGTCAGATGTCCCGGACTACTGAGGAAAGAAGCCTCAGGTCCCCATCCAAGATGCCAATGGCACACACTCTAGTTGCACCCAGAAGAAGCAACATACACACACACACACACACACACACACACACACACACACACACACGCCTGCAGCCCCAAACTCCCTTCCCCCAGCCTAGTCCAAGCCTCAGGGACATGGTCTCAGCCAGGATAGGGCCAGGGAGAAAACCAGATTCCGCCACGGGTACCCCATCTCTGCCCCGGCCTCCCACAGAGGGTGGGCTGAATCAAGTCGGGACCCCCACCGGTTCCCCCAGCCCCAGCTCAAACTGGCCCAGCTACATTCCTCAGCTAATCTCCCCAATCTGGCAGGCGGTTGCTGAGGCAACCGTCAGCCACAATTTGGGAAGGCAGGAGGATGGCTTATCCACATCCGGCTGGGCTATGATGGGGCGACAGAAGGGGCAAAGCAACCTCAGCGGGAAGAGTCAGAGTGTGGGAAAGGGGTCTCCCCAGCAGGAGGGTCTCCACAGCTCCACGTGTGCATGTTTCCATATGTCAACATGTGTGCGTGTGCACGCGCGTGTGCACGCGCGTGTGCACGGCTGTGAGAGTGACAGCCTGGTACAGAATCATGAGCACGCAGCTGGGAGGAAGGAGACCTGGATCTATTCCCTGCTGAGCCTCTCACTCCCTGTGTGACCAGCAGCAGGTGACCTGCCCTCTCTGAATGGCTGCTTCCTCACCTATGAAATGAGAAAGGGGACCCAGGCGACCTCTAGGGCTACTTCCACGTCTAGGATTCTGGTTCCTTTCACGCAAGTATGCACGTGAGCAAGAATGATGTGAGGGCGGGGCGCCCGGGTGGCTCCGATGGTTAAGCATCTGTCTTCGGCTCAGGTCATGATCCCGGGGTCCTGGGATCAAGTCCTGACATCAGGTTCCCTGCTCAGCTGGAGCCTGCTTCTCACTTGCCTTCTGCTCCCCCTGCTTGTGCTCTCTCACTCTCTCTGTCAAATAAATAGGTAAAATAAAATCTTAAAAAAAAAGAAGAAGAAGAAGAAGAATGTGAGGGCAGAGAGAGACTATGGTGCAGAGCTTTGTGAGGGTGACCATGGGTCTCTGAGTGTGGGTCCCCCAGGCAGTGTGCCGTGAAGTTGGGCGTGTGCAGGCGTAGATCCCCATGCAGAGTATCTGGGTACACTCAGTGCTAAGCATGTGCCTACAGAGGAGGAGGGTATAAGCGGTGGGGGAGCCGGGAGTTGTGAGTGTGTGTGAGTGTGTGTGTGCATGCTCCCCTGTGTGAGCACCAGACTCCTCCCCACCAGACACGGAACGGTGCTCTGTGCCAACTGTGGCTGCCAGCCACCGCCAGTGTTTTCTGAAGGACCCTAGGTAAACAGAGTTTGTTTGCAATGAGATCTTTGTTCTCTTTGGTTTGTCAGTAGACCATCCAGTTCCCAAGGGTGGCCCCAGGAGAAACATAACTTCTCCCGCCAGACTGCAAGTTTAGGAGCTGGGATCATACCCAATCAGAGGCACAGCCCCAACCCTGGCCCAGGGAAACCAAACACAACCCCAGTGACAGCCCTGGTCTATTTCATCATCTGAAGCTACATCCCTATGCTAAGTAACCCAGCCCAACCCTGGAACCAACACTGGCCTCACCACTGGACATTCTTGCCCAACCCAGCCCTATTCTGTGTTCTCCACCCCAACTACAGCTCCAATGTCAGGTCCGTCTGACCCCACCTTCTCCTTTCCTAAGGTCAGAGACACCTTCAAACCCCATCCCCAAGCCCTCTGTATAGCAGATAGCAGTGGCTAGACTCACCGACCCCATGATCCCAACTAGTCTGACGCCAACCAACCCCACCCAGGCTCAGGCACCATGACTTGAACCCAGAGACCTAGCCCAGTGCATTTCGCTGCTTTTCTTGCCCAGATCGATACATCCAGACATCAGCCCAGGTTCCCTGGGCCCAGAATAACCAATGAGTAATTAATTAAGGGCAGAGGTGACCACCTTCTAATCACCCAGGATTCAGCATGGCTGCAGCCAGGAAGATCACCCAGGCAGGACCACAGAGAGAAAAATCTGAGCTAGGACCCCTTCCAGGAGCCAACATGGGGCATGGTGATGCCAACATCCTTCCACCTCAGCTGAGAATAGAAGGAAGCCAACTACAGTGGGGGGACCTTAGGCCAGACACACTCCCCGTCTCCCTGATCACCATGCACCACAAATCCCAAGGTTCGTGGTAGGGCCGCCATGGTGGTGGTAGAAGGGGAAGGGGTGGGGCAGGGCCTGACACCCCACAGAGAGGCAAAGGGCTGGATAGGGAGCTGTGCCATGCAGAGGTACATGGGGCAAAGAGGTCACAGACCCCTGCAGTGCAGAGACTCTGCGTCATAACAAAACACAATGCAGCCGACCAGAGAGGCAGAGGGCTAGGCACAAACCCATGCGGTAGGAAAATCTGCCCTTTATTGCGGTCCATGGAGACAGAGAGATGTGTGGTGCCACAGCGTGGTGTGCTGGGAGCGCAGGGCAGCAGCTCTGCCCCATACAGAGGTGGAACACGGTCATACACCACAGGGGAGCAGAGCACACGGCGTGCACGCACCCCAGTACTGACCCCCGGGTGCGGCATGGCGGAACCAGTGCAGAGGGGCCGCCTCCATCATGGACCTGACCCAGGGCTGCACAGAGGCACAGCGCACCAGGACAGCGCATCCGGTGACACACTGGGCTGGCACTCGGTGCCGTGTGATAGCTGCGTGGAGGAATGCCAGGGCGCAAAGTTTGAGCCCTACTAGCTCTTCTCCCTCTCCAGACACTAACACAGGGCCAGGGACCTCACTGGTGCTCCGTGACCTCTCACTGCAGGCAGGTGTCTGATGCAGGCATGCACAACAGTACAGAGACACAGGGGTGTGGGGCGGAAGGAACCACTGGGCGGGGCAGCCTCGTCCAGAACACAAACTCAATACAGTCCCCGGGAACGGAGTACATGTAGACTCAAGGGCAGGGGTAGAAAGTGGCACAGAAATGCCATGCGGAATGGTGAACTCGAGGCAAGGGCTTTGGAGTCCTAAAATCCAGTGTTGTGCACACAACCCAGCCGTGAGCATGCGCAGTACATGTCAGGGCTCAGGGCGGTAACCCCGTGCCCTGCACAGATGAGCAGATGTAACGCTAAGGACGGTGCAAAGGTGCAACCTGCAAAACCCGCCAGTCCTGGAGCCCAAGAAAGCGGCTCCGAGCCACAGCATGAGCACAGAGCATGAGCAATGCAGGGCAGAGGGGCGTGCAGGGCGGGCGCTCGCGGCAAAGAGGTTGCTCAGCTGTGGCTGCCAACGGGAACCTGGGGGAAAAGGCACAAGCAGACTCCCCAGCGGGAATCCCTGGAGAGGCTGAGGCTCCGTAAGAGGCAGCGTGGTGGTGGCCATGGTGCGGTGTCGTGTGAGGGGCTCGGCCGGAGGGAAGTGCAGGAAAGCAGTGGGACTGAAGCGTTACATGCAACAAAGGTGTGCGGGGCTGGTAGGGTGCAAAGGTGGGATGCAGAGCCGCTGTGCCCAGAGACTCAGGAGAGGCCGCGTAGCCAACACAGTGCAGATCCCCACTGCAATCGTGCAGTGCAGAGAGGCACGTGACGCAGAGAGGCAGTGTGGCCGGAGCCTGCCATCTGTTGGCACTGCACAGTGGCAGAATGCTAGGAGCTAGCCCCAGATCCCTGGAGAGTCCACGCGTGCGGATGGCGGTGTAGGACAGGAAGATGCGGCGGAGGTGGAACTGGAGGGCACGGACCCGCAGGAGTGTCCACATAGCCAATACAACACGGGATCCCGGCACAGACACGCGGGGCAGGGCTGAGATGCGGCATAGTGCCAGGACACCGTGGGCCCAGGAACCCCGGAGAGCATCTGCCCACAGTGGGCCAGCGCCGTAATGCAGTGCAATTAGGCAGAGACACGGCACACTGCCAATGCCACGCGGGGAGGTCGCGCGTGCTGTGACGCACTGGACAGCAGGGACGCCCAGACTCCTGGAAAGCCCTGTGCCTCCAGCGATGCCAGTCTGAGCCGGCTAATCCACGACTTGGCTGCTGAGGCCTCGTCTGCCCCAGGGACTTCCTTCCACCCCGTGCCCTGACCCCAACATCTTCCACCCCAGTGACTCTCCAAGGGCGCAGGATGAAGCCATTGCTGGACGGGCGGCCAGAACTGAGCACATGGTCCAGGTATTTCTATCCGAGCAGGGCCCCAGCGTGTTGGCAGGCAGACAATGAATTCTGATTCTGCTGAAAAGCTTTTGGGCAATCAAAGCACGTCCCCTGGCCCCCAGCCCAGGGCAGTGCGGTGCAGGGCAGGACAGGGCAGAGACAGAGAGGGGGACCTTTTGGACTATAGGCCCTGGTACAGGGTGAGCAGGAAGTGAGATGAAGAACAGCGGGGAGGAGGTGAGAGGCGAGCCAGATGCAACCAACCTGGCTGGTCGCTGCTGCCCTCCCCACCTCTACCTCCTCCAGGGCCTGGACTTCATCAGAAGCCAAAAACAAACTTTTCGGAGCACACGGGATGCCCGCACACAGATACACACGGGCTTAATAATTGTTGGTACTTAACGCAGTGCTGACTAGGTAGCAGGCCCCATTCTAACTACATACCTACATGTATAAAATACACTACAACTCCGTGCAGTGTGTTAAATAATTACCCGATGTCACAGATGAAAACACTGAAGACCCAGGAAGGTCAAGTAACCTGCCCAGGTGTTACACAGCTAGTAGTGGTGGGGCTGGGGTTAGGACCCAGAGCCCATGCCCTTAACCATGCTGGAGCTAAAGCACATGTTTACACACACACACAACCACAAGGGTGCACACGTCCACACGTGCAGACACACATATACACGCATTCTGAGCAGCGTATCCCCCACTCTTTCAACAGAGACCCATCTCTCCTTGTGGTCCACATAACTTTCTGACACCTCCCAGTTGTCACCTCCCCCCCCCCAAGAGAGGGAAAGAATGTGCATGCATGTGGCGGGGCGCGGCAGGGGTGGGGAGCAGAGGGAGAGTGAAAGAGAGACTCTTTTTTTTTTTTTAAGATTTTATTTGTTTATTTGACAGACAGAGATCACAAGTAGGCAGAGAGGCAGGCAGAGAGAGGGGAAAGCAGGCTCCCTGCTGAGCAGAGAGCCTGATGTGGGGCTCGATCCCAGGACCCTGAGATCATGACCTGAACCGAAGGCAGAGGCTTTAACCCACTGAGCCACCCAGGCACCCCAAGAGAGAGAGACTCTTAAGCAGGCTCTATACCCAGTGCGGAGACCCATGCAGGACTTGATCTCAACGACCCTGAGATCCTGACCTGAGCCAAAATCAAGTCGGATGCTTAACCAACTGAGCCACCCAGGTGCCCCCAGTTGTCACCCCTTATCCCCCAACTGCCCCATGTCCCTCTGTTCTCTCCATCCTCCATCTGTCCCCTGACCCTTGGCTGTTCCCCCAACACCACCTGTCAGTCCCCTCGGCCCCAGCTGTCCCCAGCCCCCAGATATATCTTATTGCTCGTCACCTTCCATCCCCAGTTGTCCCCCATGCTGCAGCTGTTACTCTGCCCCCAACTGTGATCTTAGCCATCAAATATCCCCAATCATACCCCTTCCCAATTTCCCCATCCCAATCCTTCCACCCAGCTTCTACACTCTACTCCAAAACCTCAGGGACCTTTCCGAGTCCCTGCTTTCCACATCCTTCTGATCCTCCACTAGGTCCTGGGATCTGCGTCCTGGAAATCTGCCCAAGACTTCCTGAGCCAGCCAGCAACAGCCTCTTCTGCCCTGTCTGTGTCAGAAGTCCTCCCCAGCCATTCTTCAGGTAACGGCCATCCTGCCCGGACCAAGTCCAGGGAGCATACTGGCCCCATCTGTGACTGCCCTCTGAAGCCCAGCTCCACCCTCCACCTACTCCAAGCCTTCCCTGTGTACCCCAGGGTTCCCATCAATGCAAACACTGAGAGGGCACCAACCATATACAAAGTCCTGGAAGTGCTGGAGAGTTGACAGCAGAATGCGGACCAAGGAGGACTACTGCAATAGTCCAGGCAAGAAATGATGGGCTAGCAGGAAGGGAACATGGATTCAACAAAACCTTCTTCAATGGCTGCTGAGTGGTAGTTCTATCAGACCACTTCCACCCCCAGAGGTGTCCAGGCCTCACACCTCCAGGACAGCCCCATCCATAGGACTTTCTGCCCTGATACAAACGTCCGCTCCTGCACTGACCAATGCAATAGCCACTAGCAACATGAGATTCTTGAGGACTTGAGATGTGGCAAGTGTGACTGAGGCACTGGTTTGTATTTTCATGAATTCTAAGCAATTTACATTTAATAACCACATGTAAGTAAGTGGCCACCATATTGGAAACATTTCCATCATTGTGAGATGGAGGCACCAGGCAGAAAACATTTCCATCATTGTGAGAAGTTCTATCTGCAGGAAGTTCTACTGAGCGTCAGCTCTAGACTGACTATGGAGAAGCAGAAGCATTGGCGGGCCTTCTCCAGAGGCTCCTGGCCTTGGGGTCTGAAGGGAGATCGGAGCGGCAACCCCCCAGGGAAGGGGGTGTCAGAAGCTGGGTGGCAGAGGCCCTGCTACAAAGCTATACACAGTCACCAGGACACTCCCTACCCAACACATGCACACCCCATTCCTGGAGACAGAAACTCCGACCACAGCGCACCCCACACCCAGACTCACACACACCTGGATACTCTAATGCATGGGCTCCCTGTTGGGGAACACAGATACCCCCACAGTCCAATATCCAGACACTTGGGAACCCCACACCCAGACATCCAAGTACTCAGACAGCCCCACATGTGGACACAACACAGAGACACTCCTGTACTTGAGCGCCCATGAACCTAAGGACTGATGGACACCCGGGTACGCCCACCTCCAGATCCAGAGACACTGGGCCATCCTCCCATAGCTTGGTCCTGGGACACCCGCATCTGGATACTGAGATGCCACCCACCCAAAGAGGTCTGCACCCAAACTCCGGGAATTTGACACTTAGATACCAAGATACCCTAGCAGCAGGCTCCCCAGGGATCCAAACAGCTGGTCACCTCCCTATTCCAAACTCAGATCCTGCCACAGGGTAACCAGATGGCCAGATACCTTGACAAGTCATACATATGTCCTGTGTGCCAGGCTGCAATCATACAATCACACACATACACACCCCTCATCTCATTCTGACTGCCCTGGATCACACCTGCACACCCCTCAGCCAGACTCCCATAACCCCACCTGCAGGGGTCACTACAGGGAGCAGCCCCCTCACCCCCCGGGAGCTCACAAGCTATTGGCACAAAGGCTGCGACCCCACCTGCTTACTCCAGGATCTGGGACAGAGAACTGAGGGAGTCTCCCCTCCTGATGCAGGGCCTGCCCTCCCTCCTCCCAGAACGCTCAGCTCCAACTGACGGTTGGGATTCCATGCCTCCACCACCTGCCGAGGCCTCCAGCACAAAGGCTGAGCCTGGGGGCAGGAAGGCCTGCCAGCTGCTGGGGGGCGGGGTTGGAGGCAGAATTGGAAGCTGGAGAGTGGGGGGAATGACAGGCAGGAGACCGATCTCTTCAGTCTCTTCCAGGGACTCAACCTCCCCAACTCACAGCTCCCAGATGACTCTGTACATGGCCTTTCCACACATAACACCATCCCCCGGCAGAATTTTCCAGATTCCTGGAGGGAAAACCAAATTCTTTAATCTCTACTTTCAATGGAGTCAGTGCGCCCCCATCTGGCTTCTCCGGCTCAGAACTTGACCCACTGGACCTCATTCATTCTTTCTTGCCACATTTATTCAGTGCTGGTGGGCCAGGACTTGAACCAGACATTAAGGACTCCAAAGTGACCTAAATACCCAGTCTCTGTCCTCACAGAGTTCATGGTCTGTAAGGGAGAAAGGACCAATAAACTGTAATTGCAATAATTACAATGCTGTGAAAAAAATCTAATCAACCCCCATTATCCCTTCCTGAGCTAGAACAGGGAGTAACCAAGGAAGGCTTCAGGGAGGAGGTGATGCCTGCGCTGAGACCTGAAGGAAGAACAGAAGTTCACCAGGAGAAGAGGTGGAATTAGAAAGCTCTGGGAGAAAGCACAGCTTGGAGGACAGAAGGGAGCTGCGGGAGGAAGGAGGGGCACAAGGCACCCCTAGAAACTCTAGCTAACCCAGTCCTGCATGAAAAAACTACCCCACATGTCTAGCTTAGCAGATGACGGCAGGGAAGGATGGCAGCAGGCCTCAAAGCAAGCAGTTGTCCACTCTGAATTTTCTCTGAGACTTGAGCTGGGCAGGGGGCCGCCAAGGAGCTCAGCACCCACCACCCTGGCCACTCTCACCACCTCCTGCTGAGTCCCCCCCCCACCAGCCCCAGGGAGAATACCTTCTATCCGTTACCTTCCATCCAGCTGCTCAGACAAGCCTTTATTGCCCAACCTGAAACCACTAGGCAGCCTCTCCCTCATTCCTGTTGTCCACAACCCCAGGAACCAAAAGGACAAAATGAGCTAGAACACAGAGGAATAAATTATTGCAGATTTGCATGCCTACAAGACATCACACACCTAACTTTGGTGGGGCAGGGGATACAGGAGGCATTCAGGGAGCTGGGCTGATCTTACACAGATTGGGGGCAAAGATAGATTGTACCCCTTCTACAAAGTGTTTATTTATAAACGAAGCCCCAAAGGTAATAGCTACAAGGGTGCCAGGAACTTTAAAGTGATTTGCCCAAGGTCACAAGGACAGCAAGTGGCAGAGGTAGAATTTGAACCCAGGCCCCCCTGGTTTCAAATCACAGTTTCTGGGGCTCTGTAACAGTCCTCAAAGCCATCTTTTGTTGCCTGGCACTCACAGAGCCTTACTTTACAATCTACCAAGTACTATGCACCATTATGATGATACCCATAAGACATATGAGGAAACCAAGACCCAGAAATGGAAGTAACTTGCTCAGGGTTTCACTCCCATCGGAAACCTCAGTTCTTGGCAAGAGGTGGAGCACAGGAGGGTTCTTGGAAGGGGGGAGGAGTGGGGGGGCATAGTAATCTTCCGGTTTGATCTCAGGGTGGGGGAGGAGCAAAGTTGCTGGGGAGGGGTTGGAGGGGGAGAGGAAGCCAGGCCCCAGCTCCCAGCCAACCGCAGGAGCGACTGCGGGAGCAAGAGGAGGTATGCCGGAGAGGCCCGAAGGGGCGGCGGGGCAGCGAACTCGACTCCGGGGAGGCCAGTTCTCCGAGGCTAACGGCCAGGAGGAGTCTCTCTGGGGCCAAGGTGGCCCAGCACGTGCTTTGGCTCTGATCTCTGCTTGGGGCGTCTCCCCGTTACTCCGCGCCCTGGGTACCAAGCTGGAGACACCCAAACGGTGGAGATTGAGAGAATGAGGCTGCGGGAGGAGACCGGGTCACCCCTGCCCCAGGGTACCGGTAGAGTACAACTCCGCTGGAGGGGGCCACAGTCCGGGATCCCAGGCCCCAGGAAAGGAAGGGGGGCGGGGGAGTCAGACACACGCACACAGCCGACACACGGTCCACAGCACACACGGACACACAGACACAAGCTCCGGATACGCACATTCAGATCCACGAACACCACACACACACACCGCGCGATCGCACAGCATACAGTAACACGGAGACACACGTACACACTCACACACGTACACACTCACACACACCGCGGTCCGGGCCGGCCAAGAGGCCGCACAAAGTTGCGGAGTCGGCCAAGGGAGTGTCCCGCGAGACCCCGGTGTCCGCGGCGCCTCCTGCCCGCCACGGAAGGGGGCGCCATCCCGCGCCCCAAGGCCAGGCCCTGCCCGCGCCGGGACTTCGCAGCCCCGCCCGACCACAGCGCCCGCCGCGCCCCCCCACCATCCACCGCCCGCCGGGTGCAGCCACGGCCGAGCCCCGCAGCAGCGCCCGCCCGCCGGCCCCCGGCGCCCGCCTCCCGCCTCCGGCCCTCCCCGCCACCGGCCCGGGCGCCCCGAGGCCCCAGCGCCGCCTCGGAGCCGCCGGCCGCCAGCGCCGCGCAGAACTTGCGAAACAACAAACAGCCCGACATGTCGGAGTCGGCGGCTCCGGGGCCCCCTTCCTCCCTCCGGAGCCTCAGGCCCGGCCCGACCCGGGAGGGGAGGGGGCGCCGCCGCGACAACTTGTTCCGGGCCCGCGCGCCACATACGCACACACGCGGGGCGCGCGCGCACACACACACACACACACACACACACACATCCAGACACCGCCCCCTCGGGCGGCCCCGGGCCCCGGGCACACACTCGGCCACCGCCCAGGCGCGCACCACACTCGCAACATTCCTGGACACGCAGCCAGCACGCACGGACACACTCACACACTCACATCCGCTCCAGACACGCTCCTACACACGCATTCCCGGCACACTTGGCATTCACTCGGACCCACGCAACCCCCGGCGGCGCACACCACCAACCCCAGACACTCCCACACGTACACATCGCTCACACAGTGCACGGACACACACGTTCCGGACCCGTTCCCACGCCTTCACACATGTACATGGACCTCACAAGCACACATACCACACACGCGTTCCCCGCTCCACACGCGGGCACAATCCACAGAGCACTCCCGGTCACACGCATAACGCAAACACACAGCACATTCGCGGACACATAACAGGCAGCACTACCTGCCACGACATACAAAATGCAAACAAATGCAACACATTCGCAGACACAACTCCGGCCACAGAACCAAACTCAGATGCACACACACAATCTACTGGCCGCACAAACACTACTCACCGGCAGGCGCACAAGACAGCGCACACCCAATGCCTCGACGCACACAACATTCACCCCAACACACTCGTAGACGCACAACACACACAGCACCTTTTCATGCACACATAACTCACGGACACACAACATTCACAGACACACAACACCCTGAGCCCCCGGTCGCACATCCAACACTCAGACACACACAGGGAGCAGGCTCGGAACGCCCGGTCACCTAAATTTACACTTTCTTGAGAGCTACGCCATGGGCCCCGGGGGCTCCGCGGGGCAAGCTCGGTCGGACCGACGCGCGCTTACCTGCCGGAGTCTCGGTCTCAGGCGCGCAGAGCTGGAAGGTGAGAGCCAGGACCAGAGCCTGGGCGCGGACCATGGTGCGCCGCCGCCTGCCCCGGGGCCCGGCGCAGGGGGTGCCGCCGCCAGAACCCCAGCCGAGCCCAGCCGGAGGCGAGCCCGAGCCGGAGCGAAGCGGCGCGGCGCGGAGCGGGACTGGCGCCGAGTCCAGAGCGGGAGCCCAAGCAAGCGGGGCGCTGACGTCAGGCCCGGCCCGGGGTTCCGCGGTCTCGCGGCGCCCCCTCCTGGCGGCTGCACGCAATGCAGCCGGTCCTGTCTCTGACTGCCGGGCGCGCCCCTCCCCCATTCCTGCAAACCACCCCCCCAAACCCACCCCGCCCGCCAGGGGGTCCTGGCCGGGCCATGAGGCCCACCGCCTCTACACTCACCCAGCACCGACTTTCTCAAGCCATCATGCTCGCTGCCCACACTTAGCTCTGGCATAGCGCTCTCCGGGACAGAAGACCCAAAGACACCCTGCTTCTCTGTCCCCTTTGATGCTTGCCTTCCCTCTTACCAAGACCCCTCCAAATGCACATTCATGCATACCTCCAAAGACAGAGTGCTCATCACCTACTGAAACCAGATGGTTGGGTCTTTGGAAACGCTGGCTTTTAAAGTTGTCCATAATATTCTTTTATTATCCTTTTAATATTCATGGGATCTGTAGTGATGTCCCCTCTTTCCTTCCTGCTATTAGTAAATTAGGTCCTCTGTTCTTTTCTTAGCCTGATGAGAGGCTTGTTGATTTATTGATCTTTTCAAAGAACCAGCTTTTGGTGGAGCTTATTTTTCTCTTCCTATTTCCTGTTTTCAATTCCACTGATTTCTGCTCTAATTTTTTTTCTTCTGCTTCCTTTGGATTTAATTTGCTCTCCTTCTTCTAGTTTCCTAAGGTGGAAGCTTAGCTGATTGATTTTAGATCTTTCTTCCTTTCTAATGTTTGCATTCAGTGCTATAAATTTCCCTCTAAGCACTGCTTTTACTGCATCCCAGAAATTTTTATAAGTTGTGTTTTCATTCTCATTGAGTTTAATTTTTTTATTTCTCAACATTTCTTCTTTGATCTATTTGTTATTTTTTAAGGATTTATTTATTTATTTGAGAGAGAGGGTACACTTGCAGGGGGGAGGGGCAGAGGGAGAGAATCTCAAGCACACTCTGAACTGAGTGCAGAGCCTAATAAGGAGCTTGACCTCACAACCCTAAAATCATGACCTGAGCCAAAACCAAGAGGCAGACACTCTACGGAGTCATGCAGGTGCCCCTGATCCATGTGTTATTTAATCTCCAACTCATTTAGAGTTTTCCAGCTACCTTTCTGTTATTGATTTCTAGTTTAATTCCACTGTGGTCTGAGGGCAAACATTGTATGAGTCTGGTCTTTTAAAGTTAAGGTGTGTTTTAGAGCCAGAATGTGGTCTATCTTGGTGAATATCCCACATGAGCTTGAGAGGAATGTGTATTCTGCTGTTGTTGGATGGCATAGTCTATGGATGTCTGTGACTGATGGTGTTGTTGAGTTCAACTACGTCCCTACTAATTTTCTGTCCACTGATTCTGTCCATTTCTGGCAGAGGAGTGTTGAAATCTCTAACTATGATAGTGAATTCATCTATTTCTCCTTACAATGCTGGCTTTTAGAAAATTATTCCTTTTCATGCCAAAAAGTCTGCCTCTGCCACTGATTCTCCTTGGTCCTTGTCTACCTCTGGCTACACAGGTTAAGTATATTTGGGGCTCTACCCAGTACAATGTTGCCAAACTTGTTGCTCATTCCTATGTCCAGACACCTTCTATGTACTTTACCCATATAGACTCATTTAATCCTCACCACGATTACTTTTTACTCCCACTACACAGATGAGGAAATTGAAGTACAGAGAGGCGACTTTTTCAAGGT
This sequence comes from Meles meles, assembly GCF_922984935.1. Classification (NCBI taxonomy): domain Eukaryota; kingdom Metazoa; phylum Chordata; class Mammalia; order Carnivora; family Mustelidae; genus Meles; species Meles meles. The sequence goes on from NC_060066.1 coordinate 195,265,657, forward strand.
CTACATACATACATACTGTGCATCAGTATGTAGTGGGCACCAGGATTTTAATCAAGGCCGTCTGGCTTAACTTGAGTGGAGGCTGAGAACTGCCTCCCATCTGGAGCGAATTAACAAATACCAGATAGTGATTTGTTTATTCAACAATTCCTATAAGCCAAGGTGGAGTTATAAAACAGACAAAAATTCCTACCCTCATGGAGTTTACATTCCAGTGGGAAATCAAGAACAATAAACAGCCATGCGAGCAAATTCTCTGGTACATGAGATAGTGATAAACCATGGCTTCTGGTATTTGGGACAGAGATATACCAGAGAAATGGAGGGAGAAACAGTGAGGGGGGAAGAGATTATTGCAGTTTTATTTTTTTTTAAGATTTTATTTACTTTTGTGAGAGAGAGAATGAGTATGAACAGAGGGAGAAGCAGATTCCCCACTGAGCAGGGAGCCCGATGTGGGGGTTGATCCCAGGACACTGGGATCATGACCTGAGCCACCCAGGTGCCCCCCTAAGGGCAAGAATTTTGTCTTGTATCCCAGAGCTTGGTGTCTAACGTGTAGTTGATGCTCAAAAAAAATACGGAATGGATAAATAAATGAATGCAGACAGATATGGTCTTTGCCCTCATGAGGCTTACACTCTCAGGGAAAAGACCAACAGCAACCATGCAAAAATATGTCATTACAATCCGAGACACGCAGTCTAAAGAAAATGGGAGGAATGTTGTGATAAATAATTGGGGAGGATATTCTACTTGAGTTAAGGGGGTCTGAGAGGGATTTCCTGAGTAAATGAAGTGGTAATATTTGAGCTGGGACCTGAAGTAAGGGAAGGAGCCAGCAATCATTGGGGAGGGACACAGCAGCCAGAGAGGACAACCTGTGCAAAAGCAGGAGCTGGTGTGTTTGAGAAAGAGTCAGGCCAGGGTGGCTGGAATGGAGTGGGGAGGAAAGAGGAGCCAGATACAGCTGGAGAGGCCGGCAGGATCGGGAGGGCGTACAAGACACTATGGAGCTTTGGGTTAAACCCTAAGAACAGTAAGAAGCTATTAGAGCCTTAAACAGAATAAAATTACTTTTTTTTTAAGTCTTCAGGTGAGCCAAGTGGATAACAGACTGTAGAAATAGAGCCCCACGGATAGATGGTTCTGACTAGTGGACAGGGACACTGGAAAGAGCCTAGGATTTCAAGGTCTGTCTAAGACCTCCCTGTACCCTGCCCCCACTGCAGGCTGGCTACTCACTGAGGGGGGCACAAGTGAGATTGGCCTGCACCTGGAGGAGGCAGGGCAGAAGGCTTCTTGATCCCCTCTCTTGTGAGTCCTGATGAGCCGGAGAAGGGGCCAAAGAGACAGAGAATTTGAGCGAGAATCACAGGGAGAAAGTCAAAAGCAAGAAAAGGTTGATGGGGAAGAAACAGATAGATACAGAAAGAGACAGGAAGGACTACCCAGAACAAGAAACTCAAGGGGAGAAATCCAGTGAATAGAAGAAACAGCCAAAGGTGACACTGTTTGCAGAGGACTCCTGTGAGAGCTTTGTGACAAGAGTTTACCATTGATTCCATGTTTCTGTATGTGGACACTGAGGCTCAGAAATTATGTGGCCCTTGTCCACTTTCCCGAAAAACTAGTAAATGATAGGCCCGGGATTCAAATCTAGACCTAACCAACTCCACACCCCCTCTTGTTCTTTTTGCTGGAGAAGACTGCAGGGCAGACACTGTCATGGAGGGAGAAGGAGAACACGAGCAACAGGTGGACAGATGAACAGAGAATATTCTGCTTCACTTGGAAAAGATCAAAGACTTCCAGAAGCCTTGAGTGGCCTGGAGTGACCTGCCTAAATCGAGGGGAAAAGGAGACAGCACCACAGACAGGGCCAGGCCATGAGGAAATTCAATCACTTTCAACTCATGGAATATTTATGACGCCTACCCTGGGCCAGGCCCATATTGGGTGCTGGTGTCATGGAGATGCGCCATACATGACCCACTCTTGCCCAGAGAGGGAAGTGGACACGTAAACAAATAAGGGACTGTGTCCTAAAGGCCATAACACCAATTCAGAGAAAACACAAAGGCAGCAAAGGTTGACTCAGCCTAGGGAGCTGGAAAACAACATCAAAGAAATGATATCTGAACCTGGAATTTCCCAGGAAGGCAAGGCCAGAAGAACATTTCAGGCAGAAGAATAAATGTGAATAAAGATACAAGACATGGAATTGCTCAGAAAGGTGGGTATCAGGTGCTGTTGGATCATGGGCTACAGACAGTCTTATAGCAGGAGATAAAAACAGTGTGGGACTCAAAGTGCAGAGGCTATTGAATACAAGGCGTGAAAAGTAGACTTGAACCCCTCAATCAGTAGTTCTCCAACCATGCCTTTGGGGAAACCAAGGGACTCCTCAAGTTAAGTTGAGGGGTTCTGCCACGGAATTAAAACTATAGCCATCTCTTTCTAACTTGCAAGAAGGTAACTTAATTACTTTGAGGAAATTTTTCTTTGTTTTAAGGTGCTTTTCCTCCATATACTTTTCTAAAGATTTTACAATATGGCAGTTGTGTTAGAGATTGACAGAGTCAGTATAGAATCACTGTTTCATTTTGTTTTGTATTGTTTTGTTTTGTTTTTTTACAATTTTAACTTTAGCATGTCAATAGTTGATTGTGTTCTAAAAAGAACTGTGGCTTCTGGATCTAAGTATTGGGGAGTCACAGAAGGACTTTCAGCAAGGAAAAGAAAATCTGATCTTTCTGTTTAAAAAAAAATCATTCTGGAGGTGTCTGGCTGGCTTAGTCGGTAGAACATGAGATTCTTGACCTCAAGGATATAAGTTGCAGCCCCATGTTGGGTGTAGAGCTTACTTAAAAATAAAGTATTTTTAAAAAATCATTCTGGAGGCCTGAGGAAGAAGGAAAGGGGAGGGAAAGGGGGGAGAGGATTTCAGTTAGGAAGAAGGCTGCTGACACAGTTGATGTCCTGGGCTGAAAAGGGGGGGCTATTAGGATGAATGCGGGGACTAAGTCCAGTCTCCAGGAGGCAGGCCTACTTGATGATTCTCCAGGATTTCCAGCCAGGCTGTCCAGGGAATTCAGAGGAACCAATTTGGTAGAGAAGCTAATGTCAACAGCTCAAAGTCACCTAGAGAGTCTTCAACAGAAGTAGATCTATGTGCCACAGTGAAAACAAAACGTCATCAAAACTGGGTATTTTGTGCATGTGCGTGTGTGTGTCCATGCACATGGGCACTCACATAAGCATGGGACCAAGTCTTTGCCCCATTCTCTAGTAATAAAAACAGGTATAAACATTTTTTGAGCACATAGTATGAGCCAGACCCTAGTCTGGGTGTTTTACATATGATATTTCCCATCTAATCTTCACGATAACCTAATAACATTTATCAAATGCTTTCAGGTGCCAAGCGTTGTGCTAAATGCTTCAAGGGAACAATAGCTTACTTGATTTTCACAACAGCCTCAAAACAAATACTATTATTTCCTTCATTTTAAGGATAAGAAAATGGAGACACAGAGAGGCCAACTGACTTACCCAAAATCAAATGGCTGGAAAATGGCAGAGTCGAGACTCAGTGTCAGTTCTGCCAGAATCCAACCACCTGCAGCTTTCATCAGAGCACTTCGCTTTCTTCTCTTCCTCAGAGAAAAAGGCCTTGAGCTGGCAGGCTTTGGGTCAATAAAATCTAGAGAAAGGAACTCTTCCTTATCCTTCAAAGCTCTGGCTCAGTGTTTGTCTAAGCCAGTTTCCTAGGCCACCTGCATCAAGATATTCTTGAAAGCTTGTAGGAATTGCAGATCCCTGAACCTGTCCCCCACATTCTAATTCAGTAGACTTGAGATGGGACCTCAGGTAAATTTTATGCAAATTTTGAGTGGGACAGTCTCCAACAGTACCTCCTGCAAGAACCCCCACTCCACCCCGGCTCCTTCCAGAGCACCTTTCTCCTCTAGATTCCAACAGTGTCCTCTGTCCTATTCTATCAACTAGCGTTTTAGCTAGCTATGTTCATGTCTTACAGCCAATAAAAATATGATTTCGTGCTTTTACTGGGTCACATCTGCTTACAAAGCACTTCCACTCTCCCACTAAATCCCTTCTACAATGTAAGCATTTTGAGAGGGGGCCCTCCTCCTTGTAATACCTCCTTTATATCTGAACACACTTAGCATTTTACCATGTGCTTTTTTTTAAATATTTTATTTATTTGACAGAGAGAAATCACAACTAGGCAGAGAGGGAGGCAGAGAGAGAGGAGGAAGCAGGCTCCCTGCGGAGCAGAGAACCCGATATGGGGCTCGATCCCAGGACCCTAAGATCATGACCTGAGCCAAAGGCAGAGGCTTTAACCCACTGAGCCACCCAGGCGCCCCTTACCATGTGCTCTTCTATCCACAACATGATTCTATTGTTTCATCCAATCCTCACCATAGTCTTGAAGGAGGTATATTATCCCCAGTGTACCCATCAGAAAAGAGCCTGGGAGCTCCGGACACCTGCCCAAGGTGGCCAAGCTAGGAAGCAGGACTAGGAATTGAACCTAAATCTTCTAGCTCCAAGCCCAGTGCTCTTGCCTCCACATCAAGCTAAGTCTACTCTATTCGGTGGTAGGGAAGTAAACTTTGCTTCCCTATGCTGTTACAGGAGAGCAGGGAATAAATGAGGTGATGTCTTAAAAGTTCTGGCACAGTGAACACTCCATAAACGATGGGGAGAAGAAAAAATTGAGGTCAGGGAAGGGTAAATGACTTCCCCCAAATCAAGCACCAAGTCGCAGACTGTTTAGGTACAGCTCCAGGCCGGTCTCGGACGCTCCTACTTCGCAGGACAACTTGGCCAGCCCTGAGTCTCCACGACTCCCTCCGGTACTTCCATCCCCCCATCTCACGCCCCAACCCGCGCAGTCTCCCGAAGCGCCACCGCGCGGGCAGCGGAGGTAGGGCACGAGCTTTTAAAAAGAGCAAGGGGCGTGGCCACGGGGCGGAAGGCGGGGCGCAGGCGCGCGGGCGCGGGCCGATGACGTAGATGCGTTGTCGGGCTCTGAGCTGTCTGCGGGGAAGCATGTGGGGCTGCGGCGCGCTGGTGGGGGCGCGAGCCAGGTCGCGGACTCCGCACGAGCTGTTCCTCGCTTGGCACCGCGGCTGGTCTGCCGCAGCCCCCTACTCCGCATCTGCCGAGCCCTCCCGGGTCCGGGCGCTGGTCTATGGGCATCACGGGGACCCAGCCAAGGTCGTCGAGTAAGAGACGGCGCCGAAACGGGGCCAGGGGCCAGGGGTTACTGGAGGGGGTCAAGACGCGCTGTGAAGAAGGGGGTCTTGACCAAGGAGGGAGCGGGTGGAGCAAGAAGGCAGAGAATAACAGGACCCAAACTGAGCCCAGGGCACTTTGGGTAGCTCAGAAAGTCGGTACTTCCAGGTGGTTGAAGGCCAGAGAGGCACAATTATGACGGTAATCGTGTCTAGCTTTTTTTTTTTTTTAAATACCAGTGACATGCAATATTAGATTAGATTTAGGGATACAACATGATGACTCGATATTTGTATGTATTGCGAAATGATTGCCACAGTAAGTGCAGTTAATATCTGTCACCATACACAGCTACAGAATCTTTTTTTCTCCTGATGAGAACTTTCAAGATCTACTCTCTCAGCAACTCTCAAACATGCAGTACAGTATTACTAACTGTATTTGCCAAGCTGTACGTTAGGTCCCATGATTTTCTTATTTTATGACAGGAAGTTTACCTTTTGACTCCCTTCACCCATTTGGCTCCTAAGCAACACACGCACACACCCCACCCCACCCCCACCCCCAACGCTAGTCTGTTCTTTATATCTGTGAGGTCGATTTTTGTTTTAGATTACACATGGAAGTGAGATCATTCAGTATTGGTCTTTCTCTGACTTATTTAATGCAGCATAATGCCCTCAGCATCCATCCATGTTGTTTCAAGTGGCACGATTTCATTCTTTTTTATGGTTGAATAATACTCCCTTATTTTATATATCTAATATGTAACATTGTTATGGACATTATTCCACTACTATACATATATATATACGCACACACATATATGCCATTATACCTGTTTATACCACATTTTCTTGATCCATTTATCCCTCAATGACTTTTACTGACTGGGTATTATATATAAGGCACATAATGGATGTATCCAAATGGATGCTCTCATTTAATCATCACTTTTGGGGAAGGTACTTGATTTAGTCCCGTTTTGTCAGAAAACTGACGTGTAAGGTAAAATCACTCGCCCAAGGTCACACAGCCGGTTAGTGGCAGAGTCGAAATTTAAACCCAGGATTTACTGATTTGCTTGAGTTCCTAGGCAATATTATTATTATTTTGGAGAATATTTTCTGAATGCTTTTATGTCCACTTGAATCTTCGCTTCCCAGAAAGTAGGTGGGAGACCATTGTTTTCAGTTTGCAGAAGACAAGAAGGGACTTGTCCAAAGTGATATAGCTAATAAGTATCGAAATAGGGACAGGAACGCATAGCATCTACTCCTATCTCATGTGATTTCCTGTCTGTCACACTATATATGTGCCTTTAGCCAGTCAAAGAGTTCCTCTTTTGGAGCCTTACAGACCTAAGGTCAAAGACAGACTCCACCTCTTCATAGCTGTTTGATCTTACACAAGTCACTCAGCCCTCTGAGCCCTCATTAATTTTATGAATATGTTCTCCTACATTCTGTTGTATCTTCATCTGTGATTTTTGTGTGTGGTTGATAAGAACAGCATGTGAATTGTCAGCCATTGTAAATCTGCACGTAAGTGACTCTAACCATTCAGAAATGCTAGTGGGGTCACTGTAATGGAGCTAAGGCAGAAGCACTGGTCTGGGAATCAAACCTGGAGTCCAGTTCTTAAACTCTGTCTTAGCTCTGTATGTTTGGCAATTTACTGAAGTTCTCTGAGCCTGTTACCTCATTTTTAAGCATGGACACAATACAGGTACAGCTAATAGTGCTAACTAGCTGAGATCAAGCTAATGCTCTCCGCCGGAAAGTGCCGACGTACTCTCCTGTTTACGACTCTGATTCCTAGCACATGGTTTGATTGTTTTCCAAAAGACAGGCAAACATGGAATTATTTTTATGGCTGAAATACAGGCCAGAGGGCTCTGTCCAGCAACACATATGCTAAAAGTAGAACGATACAGAGATTAGCATGGTCCCTGTTCAGAGATGACATGCAAATTCATGAGGCATTCCATATTTTTTCTTTAAAAAAAAAAAATCAAGCCACCAGATGTTTTGACAGCTGGAGGAGATAAGCCTCAGTTAAATTCAGGGTCATGCACTCACCCCAGCCACATCCACCATGAAAAAATATTGAGAAGACACATCAGTCAGTAACCGTCAACCTGCATGTTAATCATAGGTAATGATCACTGTGTCGAGAAGACCTGTCCCTGAGGACTGTGCTATAATGAGTTGGTAAAGCTCTGATGAACACCGCTTTCCAGGAGTGCTCCCCAAAAGGGTATGATATGGTGCCTCTCTCACAGGCTTCTAGTTTCTGTGACTGGTACAAGAACCGCCACAAAACAAGTGCTCCAAAAAGGTTAATTGTGAATCTGATTTCTGTAAGAAGAGTTTGGGGGGGGGGGTTGTTTGTTTGGTTGGTTGGTTGGTTGGTTCTGTGGTGATGAGGATGGGACCCTTTGGAAAGGCCTAGGAAGGTTAACCAGCTGAGTCCAGTTGCCTCCTGATTCATTCCCTCTTGGAGTTCTGGAACAGGCTGATCTGGTAGCAGATGCTACTTAGGGAAAAAAGAGAGCTGTCTTGTCTCTTTGTGTGGATCCCATGTAATTTCCCAGGAGTTCGAACATGATACTTTCATGCCCCGTTCCTCAACCTTGGCTTCACACCGCGGTCATCTGTGGCTCTTTTACTCCATATTCCCAGATGCCTCCCCAGAGGTTATTTAGTAGGTCTAGGATGGCCCTGAATATCTGTGTTTTTTTAAAACTCCCCAAGTGATTCTGATGCCCTGAACAGGGTTGAGAACCATTGCCCTTATGGGTACAGACTGTTAGGCAGGCGGTAATTCTCTCTCTGCCCCAGAAGAGTGGCTTTCCCTTCTGACCCAGATTCACACAACTCGACTTTTTCGTGTATGGCCTGAAGCCAGAGGCTGGGATTCTCTTCTTTGTAGTCATGTCTTTGGAGGTTTAGGGTAACCACTCTGTCACAGAAAGAATCAGGTGTCCTTTAAATACGCCGGTGACTAGGGCTGTGGGTCAGGTTACACCAGGCAGGGTCATAGAACCACTCAGGGTCTGAGCAGAGTGTTCCCCAAACTAGCATTGTTTGTGGTGCTTGCATTGTGAACAGCAGGGAGGGAACGAGGAACGGTCTGCTTGGGGCTGAGGGATGGTCTGCTTGGATCAGAACTCCTCAGAATGAGACTTTCAGGGATCTCTGAATGTCCTTCTCTTCATTTCTGTTGGCCCCCAAACATTCCAGCTGGTCTCTCTACTAAGACTTGTTCCCCCATTCCCTAGAGCTTTTTTCTCTTCCCCCCAAAATGAACTCCCCAAATAAGCACTTGGACCTTTTCATTTAAAGGATTGAACTACTGATCTAAATGAAGTAAGACTGCAGGAGAAAATTACAAACTTGGGAGAATCACAAACTAGAAATTTCAGAGGTCCCCATGCCCATACCCCTTGTGCAGAGTTCTGGATTCTCTATCAGATAGTTCCTGGAAACTCCAGTGTCCTCTTTCCTTTTGTTCCTGAACGTACCCTTTCAGAACTTTGCCATTCTCTGAGTCTCATGGTAAACACTGGTTTTCATTTACTGTGCCTCTATTATGTGGCAAGCATTGGGCTAAGTTCTCCACAAATATTATGGAATTTAAAAAATCACAAGACTCCAGTTTGGTCATTATTATCCCTATTTTACTGATAAGGGAACTGAGGCTTAAGAAGCTTGAAAGTCACTTGCCCAAGATCATACAACTAGGATGTGCCTTCTTTAATAAAAGTCCTTGATAAAAACCTGAAGAAACCATGACAATCATCTGAAATGTTTTTTTGAGAATGAGATGGCAAATAAAATGGGCAGGAAGATAGGTCAGAAGAGGAGGTGAAATTATAAGCCATTCAGGTGACCCAAAGTCTTTATCCTTCATAGGAAGGGCAGCCCCACCCTGGGGAAGATGGGAGGAATGTTATTCTCTGATCCCTTTTCAAGATCCTGAAACTTTCATAAAATAGCATCCTGGTCATCATGGGTTTCTCACCTACCTGCTGCAAGCACAAAATGAAATGAAGCTGTGAACCCCTGGGATAAACCCATTCTATCTTAGCCAAATGGAAATTGGGGGAGCAGGTAGTGAGGACCCAGGGTGTATGGGTTGTGAGTCCTCACTGTAGGACACTGTTTACTCTTTCTTTTTTTTTTAAGATTTTATTTATTTATTTGACAGAGATCACAAGTAGGCAGAGAGGCAGGCAGAGAGAGAGAGGGAGGAGGAAGCAGGCACCCTGCTGAGCAGAGAGCCTGGGATCCTGACCTGAGCCAAAGGCAGAGGTTTAACCCACTGAGCCACCCAGGCGCCCCGACACTGTTTACTCTTAAGGAACTTCTTTTTACAATTGATGTCAACCAAAACTCTATGCTGGTGACTAGGGTTTTGTGTTTGTTTTTTTGTTGTTGTTGTTTGTTGTTTGTTTTAATTTTTATTTTTAAAGAAATGATGGTTTGGGTTTGGTTTTTTTAAGATTTTATTTATTTCACAGAGAGAGTGTGTGTGAGCACACAAGCAGGGGGAGTGGCAGAGGGAAAGGAATAAATAGACTCCCCACTGAGCAGGGAGCCTGATGCAGGGCTTGATCCCAGGACCCTGGGATTGTGACCTGAGCTGAAGGCAGAAAGTTAACCAACTGAGTCATCCAGGCATCCTGGTGACTTGGTTTTTAAACCAGAATTATGATACTGGGAAAAAAACAGGATTTTGGTTTGGCACTCTGTTGAGAACTGGGATTTTGTTTGTCTCCTGGAGCCTTACATTGTTGTCATTAATTGAAGGAGGAGGGAACAGAACTCATTGGTTTAGTAAGTTAGCAAGGAGTTACTCTTCGAGGGCCTACTATGTGCAGGGCAGGACTGGGGGTGCAGAGGTGAATAATCCGTGGTCTTTGCCCTTAAGGAACTCACACCCAAGTCCAGGAAATGGGTTACCACAGCCCAGTGTTAGACTGCTGTGGACTCCCAGAAGAGGGGTATCTAAACCCCTCAGGGTAGTCAGAATGCTTTCTCTGAAGGCATGAGGGTTAGGTTGAGTCCCCCAGAAGATCAGGTGGGCAGTATATGAGGAAAAGTGTAGAAATGTTCTAAGCAGAGGCCCCGATATGTGTAAAAGCCCAGAGTGATGAGAAAACCGGTATGTCTGGTTAACAAATATTTAGTGAGTGCCTACCATGCACTCAGTATGTGTTTCTTGAGGAAGGTGTCAGCTGTATCAGGCTCCAAGGGGGCCAGCTTGAGATCACAGGACTCAGACTCAAGCTGAACTCCACATCCTATATACTTGTATATTACCTTCCCTCTGGACTTCACACTAGGCTGTGGACTTGAGGGCCAAACCCCTGAGGGTGATACTCTGAGGTATCATACAGCAGACAGGAGTTTCCCCTATGTCTGGAGTGTGGGAGGAGAGCCGCCCCCACCCCTGGCCCACCAGTGCAACCCCAAGTTATTATGCTTGTCCGGCCTCCTAGCAGCTACTGCCGTTCTCTGGTGTGGCTCCAGGCCCTTCCCACTCTGAAGGGGGTAAGGGAAAGCAAAGATGCCGAGAGGTTAATCTGTGGGTCAAGATGTGTCACTGAGGACCCACCTGCAAGGGCACTGATGTGGGTCTACTCTGCCACTCATTGTCGGAGTGAGGAAATCACTCCAGTCTCCAGTCTTTTCAGTTACTCTTCGAGAAAATGAAGGAGTTGACCAAGGTCAGCAGTGGTAAAGATGGGCACACTGCTGTCTCTCCCCATCCCATCTTCTGTGCCAATGAAACTGTCAAGCTCCGCTTTCTATATAACTCAAAACCTATATTCCTCTTTACCCCATTCTCCCCAAGCGACACTTTCTCCTGTCGAGACACGGTGAGGCCTTGACATCCTTCTCCACATAATCCTGCAGCCATGGGAATGGATATGAGACTGAATGCTCTTTGGTCCAGCTGTTGTCTGGCTCTGACAGCTTGAAATTGAGTAGACATTGGACTGCCTGCTTGCCAGTGATGGTTCTAGGAAACTCCGAGGAGCAGTGCTGCAACTAGAAATCAGGGGTCCTATGTACAAAATTTCACTAGGGGCCCCTTTTGCTCCTGGTTGGTATCTTAATTAGCAGCCCACCAGGTGGGGATGCATGGTTGGTTGTCTTTGTACCCGTCACAGAGACAAAAGCAGCTGCAGACAAGGACTCAGTCCCCCTGCTGTGGCCCAGTCTTGTTCTTTGGATCAACCAGGTTAGGTCTCAGCAAACGGAGCAGCAGAAGTTTCCTGCTGTCAGCAGCTTCAGAATATTATAGGGCTTACAAGCTTACTGGTAATCTTAACTGAGAGAAAGTAGGGGATTGAAAAGGTAGAGAGAGGGTTTCTTTGCCAACCCTGTGTAGAAACTTCCAGAAGTTACTCTAAGTCTATAATTCCTTTCCGTTCAAAATGAATATATTGACGTGCCAGCAGTCCTGATTGGGGAGAGGGCAAGATCACTTTGAGGCAGGGAAGCCAGAAGAGGCACTAGGAGGCAAGTGGGGATGCCTAGCACACCATGAGACATGGAGTGTTTGAGCTTGGCTTGGGGAAAGGAACTTTCACTGAGAGCCCAGGACTCCTTTAGAACCCCACCTACTGAGGCCGCCAACCACCCCTGCTGAGCTGTTACAAAGCTGTGAGCCAAAGAACCTCATTCTTCCACAATTCCCAGTGTGCCCTGCTTATTAATTATTAACCACATCTCTGGACAATGTATCCAGCACAGCAAGCATTTCACCAAACCACAGAAGGCAGGTTGTTCATGACCATGGGGATTGCAGACAGACTGGAGAGCCACATAAGATGGAGGTTACCTTCACCTAGTGCCGTATGGTGGATGTACATTCTTGGCTCTCTGTAATGAGCAGGGTGAGAAAGTCTCTGTGGCCCATGACAGTCTCTCCCTGCTTCTTCTTCCTGCTCAAAATGATATTAATCTGTTTGAGGTGATTGAGTGGAAGATGCAAGATAAGTACAAATGGTGGCTAATTAAATGCAGAAGGCGGGAAAGAGATCTTCGCAGAGCTGGCCAGTGCCTGCCTTACACAGCAAATAGAATTGAGCCAGTCCCCAGAGTACTGGCCTCTTTTTCCCCCATCTCAAAAGGCTCTTTCTTCTGCCCCCTTTTGTCTCCCTTGTAGTTCATATGGCATCACAGGTGTACAGCCTTGGCCTCAAAGGAGCCATTGTGATCTTATCCAGTCTAGGATCTGTTGAGTGAAGACAGTGGCATCCCTCCGAGTTGCCTGGCGCCATTACACACACAGGGGAAGGCCGTGAACCGTCCCAGGGAAGTGACTTGAGATCTAGCCAGACTGTGTTTGGGTGCCTCATTTGCACTCCAGAACAGAGCCACCAGTTCCTTTGGTGAGTTTAAAAAAAAAAAAAAAAGGAAGAAATTGCTATCATTACACCAGAGGTCCAACTCCTGGAATTCAGACTTGGCCCCCGTTTTCCTTCCTGTCTCAGCAGAATGGTATCCTTGACGATGCCGTTAGAACTACGTGCGGAAACAGCCGTGTCTGTGGTGTTAATGGCATTCCACGGAGCAGGCTGGGGCTGGTCTCCCTGGTGAGATGCAGCTGGACCAACACACCTCCCGCCAGGCAAGCAGCATGTGTTAGAGCTGCCCCTGCCCTTGCCCACCTGTGTTTGCAGCTTCAGCTTTCTGTCTCCTAGACCCCCGTCCCTGCCCTTTCACCTTCCCTCCCAGTGCTGTGAATTTCAACCAGCACAGAGCAGCGAGGCTATCCAAAGGACAAAGAGGAGAACTGGGAGCGGGTCGTAGCCCAGTGTGGCACGTCTCAAACTGCCGTCTGGGGCAGGCGTGTGTTCACTGTGCCACGAATATAGTGTTCCCAGCTGAGTTAACTCCGGAAGCTCTGGATTACACAGAGTCACGTGGGCTTTTTCCTTGGGTGCCTTCTCCCAGCCTTTGTGACTCCAGTGCACAGTCTGAATCTCAAAGAGGGCAATCAGTAGGCCGCATTTCTCAAACGTATTTTACCCTGGACAAATACCTAATTTTATCTCTCGGGATGGGAACGGCACAAATGGTTTAAAGGAGGCCAGCTTCGTGTCCAGCAGTCTGAGCTGCAGAGTCAGGCTTAAGAGCAAGTTTTGCCACTTCACAGTCCTACGTTAGGCAAACTACTTCTCTGAGCTTCAGTTTCCTATCTGTAAATTGGGCTGATAACACCCTCCTGATAGGTGTTTTGAGGATTAAAGAGCATCATGCATGTAAAACGTTAAGCACAATGTCTGGAGCTCAGTAAACTGTCAACATTCGTTGTTGAATTGTTCGGCCAGATCATGCAAAGGAAGGTGATCTGCCAGCCTGGACTCCAGCTACATACAGCTGACTCCCAGCTCTGTTTGTCTAGCCTGGAGTGCCCTCTGCCCCATACCATACTGCAGGGTGCCTGCTTCAAGCTCCAAATATAACACCTTCCTCCCCACTCCAAACCACTGTTCCTTCCTCCCTGTGTCAACATCCAGTTGCCCACACCAGAAGCCTGGGAGCCATCAAAGACTTCGCCTTCCCCCACAGAGAGTTGGTCACTGAGTGACATCAATGGCATTTCTTGTTCAAGAGATTCCAGGTTATAAAAACCCCTTCCTTCCCGTGGCTCCCGTCCAGACTGTACCTGCTGCCTGGCCAGTTACCAAGTCAGATTCTCATTTTCTCTAGCAAGAAAGCCTGCTTCCTCCCTCAGTCCACCCAATAAATTGCTTCTCCTTCCAGACCCAACTAAGGTACCATTCTTCCAAAGCCCAGTTGCTAATTCTGCATTTTCTCCCTGAAGCCGCTTAAACCCTGGCCTTCAGATAGCACCCGCAGGCCTGCCTGTGAGGGTTCCTCTCACAGTGACCATGTCAAGCTGCTAGGCAGATTTTTTTGTTTTATCTTTAAACCCCTTGGCACAGTACCTGACATTGAGTAGGACTGGCAGTAAATATTCGTTGAGTTAAATTTACTTGAGTTTTACAAAAAGGTACTGTCTTCCTTTCAGTGATTCAGTGATTGTTTTCGAAGGGATAGAAAGCTAATTGTTCCAAAGGATTCCTTGGGTATTTTGCCACCAATAACACCCACCATCTCTTTAGCATCTACTGTGTTTCAGGTACTCTAGCAAATGCTTTATTTACATTAATTTAATTCTGTGAGCTGGGTTCTAGTGTTCTCGCCATTTCACAAATGAGTATTTTGAGGTTTATCTATTTGGAAAATGGCCAAGACAGGATTCAAACCCATGCTTCTCCCTTCATCTGTGAACTGAGATCCGCCAATATTCCCATCTTGACCTTGGTCATCTAGATTTTTAAAGTGTGATTTACTGCAAACCTGATCTGCACTTTCCTGTGAGGAAAGGAGCCATGGGTTTTGCTTAGAAAAAACTGTCTTTAAGACAATCTCCATTTTTATTTGTACCCATCCTTCAAAGTTCTTTTCCTAAACAGCCGAGAACAAGGAAGAGCCAAGAAGAAGCCTCGATAGTTAAAATCCCTGTGGTTCAAGCCTCTCCCCTGATTCCCTAAAAATGGCTGGCACTTTTATGCCACTTTTTCTCAGGGAGAAGAATTGGGTAATTTCATTAGGAAGCATTCTTGAGCACTTCTTTGTCCCAGACACTGTGTTAAACACTAAGTTAAGACTAAGAGTTCTCTGATTTCAGGGAGCTCATAGCCAAGTGGGGAGACAATACACGTGCACATACTGACTATAAAACTAGGGGTTAGGTAAAAAGAGACCTGAACTGAGTCCGAAAGACCTGCATCCAAGTCCAAATTGGAATCTGCAACTCCAAAATCTAGAAAGTTCTACAGACTGACAGTTCTGCTTTGATTTCTTTTGTTTCACATCTCATTTGGAGGGAAAGCCTGATCCACAGTGAAGTTTTTGTACGGTCATTATTCATCCCACTTAGTGTGAATATTCATACATTGTGCTGCGGAAACAATGTGTCTGATCACAGAGTGCTGCCCCAACCCCCACAGGAAGTTGTAGATAATATGTGGTTCTGAACTCTGATGTACCTCTCACCTGCAGAATTTTGGAAAAGGAATGTGAACTAAGGCCTGTCGTGATCAACTGAAAGAAACATCTGAAAAGACTCCATAAACTAAACAACAAAAACTCAACATAAGTTGGTCTTAAATGGTATAGTCACCCCTTCTGAGTAACGAGAGCACTAAAGATAGAGCAAGTGATTTTTTTCAGGACCAAGAGGGTCAGAAGATGTCTTAAAGAGTGAATTGACTTTCTCACTTCATGGAGAAGCTGTGGAAAAGAAATTCTGGGCTGAGGGAACAGCATGTAGGAAGTGTACAGAAAAAAAAGTCTAAGTAGCTTGAGCACGTGGACTGTGTCGGCCTGTAGAAAAATTGATTCTTTGTCAAAATGTCAGAGAAAAGCAGTACAGATAATAGAAAAGCCAGCTAGTCCACAATCCATTTGATCTAGGCAGGATTTTTCTTTAAAATGCAGACTTACACATGCGTTCACAGAGTGACCTCACTGTCGGGCTGATGGCTCCCTGTCCCACCTGTGGGGAGACTGGGGTGCTGCTAACCCCTCACCAGCTCCCCAGAGAGGTCCAGCGAGGATCATGCCCGCACACCACTCCAGACTGATGCTCGGCTTGCCACCCTCTGCTTGGTCCACTTAGCCCCTTGCCAGCTGGCTTCTCTGACATCAGACTGGCAGGTTCAAATCAGACCAGCCACTTACGACTTCTGGTGCCCTTCAACAAGTTATTTACCTCTTTTGTGCCTTTGTTGCTCAGCCAGAAAATCAGAATAATGGCAGAAAGCTGGCATGGAAGGCACTTCAGCAGAGTGCCTCAGTGGTAAGCACTCCAACAGTAGTTATTATGGTTATTGGTATTACAAGGAATCCCCTCCTCCAGCTGTGTGTAAATACATATATTCCTTAATAGCTACCTAAACAAGAAGGGCCCTTTCTTTATTCTGTCTGCCTTGGTCATATCTCCTTCCGAGTTAACTATTTTCTCTACAGAGTGTCTCTATTTCAGTTTTTCACAGCTGTTTCCCAGGCGTGGTGAGACATGGCCTCCCTTACTCTTTGGTTATGATCCAGTACAGGGATTCCCAGACTGGGGCTCTGAGGGCCCCAGAGATTCTTGGAAGCAGTCAGGGGAATGCCGAGACTAACTTCAGGATGCTCATGCAGGGCACAGTAAATCAGAGTGCCAACTTGGAAAGCATGGAAGCCCTGCCACTGACCAGTTAGTTTTCTTACCCTGTGTGAGTTTCATAATCTTGAGGAGCCTCTGTTTCCTACTTGACAGAATGGCAATATCAGTACTCTCCTCACAAGAGAGTTACAGCTGAGGTCAGAGCATGTATTTATTTTTTTTTTTAAGATTTATTTATTTGACAGATAGAGATTACAAGTAGGCAGAGAGGCAGGCAGAGAGAGAGAGAGAGGAGGAAGCAGGCTCCCAGCCAAGCAGAGAGCCCGATGCGGGGCTCGATCCCAGGACCCTGGGATCATGACCTGAGCTGAAGGCAGAGGCTTTAACCCGCTGAGCCACCCAGGCGCCCCAGAGCATGTATTTAAAGCCCCTTAGCACGAGACCAATACCCCATAAACACCTGCCACCATTGTTCCACTGATAGTACAAGACATTTCTTGAAAATCACACTTTTACCCCAAATGGAGCCTCAGGTATAATTAAAAGGTCAGATTTCTGCCGGAAGTGGGTAGAATTACATCTGCTGTAGTTCACTGACACTGTGGCCTGATGCTAGAACCTCCGTGTGGCACTTATATGGGCCTTTGGTAACTAAAAATCAGGAGAGTTATTACTGAACAAGTACATTTGGGCACAGGGGAACACTGCAAACATGAAGTCTTGATGTGGAGAAAGACAGAAAAAGAGTCTCTGGTCATTAAAAATCACGAGGACCGCTGGTCTAGGGTACCAATCAGTACTTTCTGTTTGGAAGGTCTCCTTTTTTACAAAAAACAATACATGGACCTTGTCACCAGGGCTCCCTCAAAAGCCCTTCAGCAGGTTTAACCCATTAACCAAAGTTCTAGTGCATGAAGACGTGGGTCCCACAGTGTCTAGGGCCCACTATGAGCAGAGGCTTACCACATAGAAATCCCATCTGAAATGGGAGAGGCTCTTGGCAGTGAGCAAGTCCAAAAGACTACCACTGCTCGCCATTTTACAAATGGAGAAAGAGGCCTAGAACTGGGAAGAAACTTACCCCAGGGCGACACAGCCGTCATGTGGTAGGGCTTCACGCCTAAGACTCAGCGGTCCACCCAGCATCCCTTCTGACAGACCAGCATTCTCACTCAGAAGGGACAGCAAATCAGAGTCACCCAGGGAGTTCTTTCTGAACTACATAGGGCATCTCTATTTCCCTCACCCACTCCGTAACTAACAGGTAAATTAAAAAAAAAGCGGAGAACAAATAAGCTAGCCCAGGGTGTCCCAGTTAATGTCGCCATAACCGGGACGTAAGAACTACTTGGGCTGCCCCGTATCTTGAGATTCTGGTTCAGTAGGTCAGAGTTGGGGCCTGAGCATCTGCATTAGTCAACACACCAGGTGACTGTGATAAGCAAGTTTTGGAAAACACAGGTGAATCCAGGCCATCAGAAGGTTTACTAGTTTCCGTCTTCGAGGGGGCAGGGGGATGGCGAGGGCACTAGAGATTTTCCGCACGCAGTTAATGAGAGAGTTAACCCATAGCCTGTGCTAGTGCCCTACAGCACCTTTCTCTCTTCTAACAACCCCGATTCCTGGGCACACGATGGCAGCTCAAAAATGTTGCTGCCTGACCTACTTTGGGGAGATGATTTGAGCAAAAGATGCCCTGTCTAGGCTGGGTGACATTGACATCTCTCTCTGGCTTTGTGCTTAGGCTGAAGAACCTGGAGCTAGCTGCTGTGGGCGGATCAGACGTCCATGTGAAGATGCTGGCAGCCCCTATCAATCCATCTGACATAAATATGATCCAAGGTAACCTTGGTTTCTGTGGCTTATGTTAATTGGCTTTTTTGCTTAGCCGCTACCTCGTTTTCATCCTTCCTCAGGTGTGGGTGTGAAATCCCTGTGATTAGCAGCAGCTGCTCTCCAGATGAGCCATCTGCAGACTACCAGCCCTCTCTGGCCTCCCCTCTCTGGAATGTGAGGCTTTTCGAGAGTTAGAAAGATTTCAGTGGGGTGTAAACCAACCACTGTGAGTGCCTGCAATACGCTGGGCTCATTTCACACATTATCTAATCCCCATAATAACCATGAACGCTAAAAAAATATTATCCCCTTTACAGATGAAGAAGCTAAGGCTCAGAGAGTCTGGTTAGTTACACAGCAGGTCAAAGGCAGAGCCCAGATCAGGCTTAGATCCAACTCCAAAGTTCATGCTCTTTCACTGCCCAGACCTCACAGGGTGGCCCTCTGTGCTCTTCTCCCTTAGGAAATTATGGCCTCCTTCCCAAGCTCCCTGCCGTTGGAGGGAACGAAGGCGTTGGACAGGTGGTAGCAGTGGGCGGCAGTGTGACTGGGGTGAAGCCAGGAGACTGGGTGATTCCAGCCAATGCCGGTTTGGGTGAGTTTCTCCAGGTGTCTGCAGCCTCTCTTTGTTCCAGATTGTATTTCACCCACACTGGAAATGTTTGCTCATTGGCTCGGTGTGACTAAGCAATGCAGAGTTTATTATTGAGTTCATATACCCACCACCAGTTGCAGTGGGAGCAGAACAGGAGAGCGGAAATTGTGTTTCTTCCGCTCTGGCGGTAGTGGACCTGCTCTCTCATCTCTTTGGACCTATGTGGATGAGAGCTGTGATTCTCTGAATTCCTACATCCCTAAATCCCTGCTGTAAGATACAGTGGGAAACCCAAATAAGACAGCCCCTGCCCTCCAGAGGGTTAAAATCTAATTAAAGAAATCTCCAAACTAGTAACCTCAATAAAGGGTGTATTACAAGTTCACAGGAAGCAGAGGGCACTTCTGGCTCCTCTGTGTGTGAATGCAGATGTGAGAGAGAGAGTCTTAAAGAAGGATGAAGGCTCTGTGGAGGAGGCTTCTTTGGAATGGACCTTTGATAGATGGATTATTAGATGGAGATGAGCCAGAAATCATTGCATCTGGAGGAAACGAAATGAGCAAAGACACAAAGGTGAGTGTGGGAAATGGTGAGAAGTCCAATGTAGCCTCAGCAGAGGATTTGCACATGAGAATATGCTTAAATGATGAAGGTTACAAAGGTAGTGGGGCCACATGGGGGAGCCCTGCAGAACCCAAGCAAAGGAGTTAGGGTTCTCTTTGATATGTGGTAAGGAGTCACTGGTGAGTTTTGTTCTTTAGCGTTTCAGTTTTTGAGGCACAAACATTGTACAGACTCTCCTGACAGCAACCACGAGAGGGAAGCAGGGAAGATAATATCGACCCTTCTGGACATCTAAGGGACTGAAACTCAAACTGAAAGAGCAAACCGAAAGAGAGCCCACCAAAAATCTTGTCACCACTGCTTTTCCTGCTACACTACAGTATTAGGGTTCTTTGGGCTATCACTTAGAGAGTTGATGTAAACTTGATTTATATAAAAAGAAGAAGTTAGAAAAAAGAAGAAGTTGTTATTTGGTTCCTGAAACTGGGAAGAACAAGAGATGGAAGACTTCAGGGACTGCTGGATCCAGGAATCCCAGTGATACAGAGCTCATTCTCTTGTTCTCACTAGTTCTCAGATGGAATCTCCCCCACACAGTGATGTAACAACATCAGTGAATATTTATTGTCTACTCCCTTTGCACCAGGCACTGTTCTAAACACTTCGTATATATCACTCAACTATTCCCACAACAGAAGGTAGATATGAGACAAATGTAAGATATTAAGCAACTTGCCCAAGGTCACCCAGCCATTAAGTGCTGGAGCTGAGATTCAAATTGACCTTTCATAGGTGGCCACCAGCAAGCATCCAAGGTTTGCAGCATCCTAAGAGCAAACAAATGAACACAGTCTGTCCAGCACAGCCATATCCATCTGCTAGCAGGACTCTGACCGACCCTGCCTGGTCCTTGCTCATCCATGAACCCCGTCATATCTCGCACTGTCATGGCAAGCATCTTTACTGCAAGCATTTTCATGGCATAACGAATTGGCCGTCAGGCAACTTTGCTATAAAAGATAAAATCATGAGAAATAAAAGCAGAACGTTCATTAAAAAGGACATCATGTGGGCGCCTGGGTGGCTCAGTGGGTTAAGCCGCTGCCTTCGGCTCAGGTCATGATCTCAGGGTCCTGGGATCGAGTCCCGCATCGGGCTCTCTGCTTGGCAGGGAGCCTGCTTCCCTCTCTCTCTCTCTCTCTCTCTGCCTGCCTCTCTATCTACTTGTGATCTCTCTCTATCAAATAAATAAATAAAATCTTTAAAAAAAAAAAAAGGACATCATGAAACATGAAAAATGAACAAAATTAAAAAGACTTTATTGCAAAGTGTAAAATGTTAGAATACACTCAAAATATTTAGTGTAGTTCCATAGCAATACTACACAAATACTGATTTTATTTCGTGATCTACAGTTTTTTTGTGCTTGTTGATTGTTTCCTGATTTGGTATCATGCTTTTTAAATTTTTTTTATTAATTTTTTTTTTTTGCTAAAATTTTTTCCTTGATTAAGAGAAGTGTCAGTTTCCAAATACTAGGATGCACATTTGTAGCTGCCTTTGCATTGTGTTGTGAAAGCCTTTTGCACTGTTGTCTGCTTTTGGCATATTGTCACATTTCTATTGATAGACGTTCCAAAGCTCTCTGGGAAAGGTGGGCTCAAAACTCTGTGCTACTGTATAGACCATTATGAGGGCTAAGGTTTAAACAGTACAAAACAGAAGGACTGTGTCAATGGAGAGATGAAACCAGACTGTCAACTAGTAGATGAAACCAACAAACTGTCAAACCAAACAGCCAGTTATTTTCTTTAACTTTTTATGAGAAAATTGCCTTATGGCTAATGAATTATATGGCAAAAATGCTTGTGGTAAAGATGTTTTGGCCTAAAACCACCAGGGGTGTGGGTTTGGGCCACTCCCAGTTGCCCTAGATGAATGAGTCTCTTCCCCACCCCTGTGGTTCAGAGGATGGAGCCTCAGAGGTTAAGAAGGAACAGTTCTAGAAAGAAAAAGGCACCAGGCAGGAATAAAAAACAGTAAAAGCAGTCTACCATAAGCTCTTTTCTTCTCTGAGATCAGAAAAGCTGCCAAGAAGGGCACCTGGGTGGCTCAGTTGTTTAAGCATCCAATTCTTGATTTCGGCTCAGGTCATGATCTCAGGGTGGTGAGGTGGTGCCCTGTGTTGGGCTTCGTGCTGGGCGTGGACCCTACTTGGGATTCTTTCTCTCCCTTTCCCCCTCCCCCGCAAAAGAAAAGAAGAGCTGCCAAGAATGGCTCCACTCTCTCCTGCAGCCCCACCTGGCAGTGAAAGAACCTAGCCATCTGAGCAGAGAGCTGCTCTGTATCGAGAGGAAGTGCTGCTTTGTGCCAGCCCCTGTCAGACACAGTCTCTGCCCTCAGAGTGTTCTGGGCTGGGGCTGGGTTACCCAGGAACAGAAAAACAACCCTTAACACAGTACAATGTAGTAAGCTCTATAAAGAGAGGGCGGGCACAAAGGCAAGAGTCCCCCCCCATCTCGGGAAGCTTGAGGAGAAGCTGTTCAAAGAAGTGCTGTTTAACTCAGTCTGGAAAGACTGAGTAGAAGCACAGCCCGTGGGCTAGGTGAGGAAGGGCTTCCAGGCAGGGAGGGCAGCATGTGCGAAGGTGCAGCGGTTGGTGGGAGAAGGCATGGCACTGTCAGAACTGCAGGGGTGTGGCTTGGTTCCTGCCCGCCTGAGGGAGACAACAGATGAGGCCGTAGAGTTAAGCTGGGCCCCAGTCATGGAGGCTCACGAGACCCAGAGGAAGAGTTTAGAAGCATGAGTGACCAGACTTGGGCAGTGCAGAGAATGCTCTGGAAAGGCAGAGGGTGGAGGCAGGAAGCCAGTAAGGAGGTGGCTACACGGTTCAGGCTTCACCTGAGAAGGGTCTGAACAAAGCAGTGCCATAGGGCCTGAGAATACAGGTCACTAGATTTGGAGAGAAGAATGAGGGGCATCTTCCAGGGGTGCGGGTCATCGCACAGGTGGCTGAAACAGTGTCAGCCAGAACAGGGAGTTCTTCCTGGACAAAAGGTCAGTCTTTCCCACCAGGTGCGGGTCAAAGAGCATGAGGATTTTATAATGGCCGGGACTATAATCAACTCCATTTAGTCTGCAAGCGTTTCGTGAGCCTCTGCCGTGTGCGGGGCTCTCGCAGAGGGCCGTGAACAGACGTGGTCTTCCTTCTGGTGAAGGCTGCAGTTTAGTAAGAGTGACAGTCATTGAACAGTGCAGTCCTCAACTGGCCAAACCTTGGCCATCCTTCCTGGTAGGTACTGAGCTGTGCCCATAGCCAGTGTTTCCCCACACGCAGCCATTCCCCGGGGAGACCAGGCCAGAGAACGTGCGGACCAACGTCCTCATTGGAAACGCTCAAAGCCCTACTGGGGCAGCACGGGGCAGGAGCAGGAACAGCAGCCTAGGAGTCTTGTTCCACCCCCGTGGGTGACCTTGTTGAAGCCACAGCTACTTTGAGCCTCAAGTGTCCTCATCTCTACAATGCAGCTAACAGTCATTGCCTGGCGTCTCCCAACTCATTCGTGCAGCTCAACTGAGGGAAGACACACAACAATTTTGACAAATTTCTGTACGCATTAGATCAGGGTCAGCAAACTTTTTTTAAAGGGCCAGTTGTACATATTTTAGTGTTTTCAGGCCACACCACCTCTACTCAGCTTTACCTTCGTAAACAGCCACGGACAGTACCTAAGAAATGAGCATGACTATATTCTGATAAAACTTGGTTTAAAAAACCAGTGGTGAACCAGGTTTGGCCCGTGGTGGTGGTTTGCCAAGCCCTGCATTAGGTGGTAGAGATGGTTAAGGGCCAGTTGCACAGGAGTGAGGAACAGGAGTCCTGAGAACTAGGACATGGGACTTAGGATCAGAAGGAAACCAAGGGACATTCCACATCTATGTACTAGGCACAGCAATCATCTGTACGAATGTCATTGCATTTAATCTTCACACTATGACGTGAGTGTCAAAAAAGGTGCAGTGATAATTCTAGGTCACACAAATCATGAATGGCAGAGCTAGAATTTTAAAACAGGTCCCCCACTCCAGGGTCTAAGGGTTTCGTGGCTCCAACAGTGAAGTGTCTGCCTTCGCTCAGGTCGTGATCCCACTGGGATCTGGCCCCGAGTCAGGCTCCTTGCTGTGGGGAGTCTGCTTCTCCCTTGGCCCCTTCCCACCATTCGTGTGCTCTATCAAATGAATAAAATCTTTTAAAAAATAAATAAATAAAACCCTAAAAGCCTGTGCGGCTGACCGTGGGCACTGCCCCCATGCCACCCAGGTTCTCTTGAGAAGAGGATTAAGGACAGCCACGCCCCAGAAATTCGTGTCAAAGGGTGGATTTCCATTGTGGAGCCATCAAGAGGAGTTAGAAAACATCCCTGATTTCATGCACAGAAGGCCCTACAGTAAGCATCTGGTGCAGAGTAGATACAGTACATGTTGGCTAAGATGAATGGGGGCCATGGTTATGAAGATGGCAATGAAGATTTGAAAACCAGCCTGGGTGGAGCCCAGAGAATGCCCAGGTACCTCCTAGATTCCAAAGGAACCCTTCGCTTTTCCAGTGTCTTGTCCTCTCAGCCACAGATGTACTCTAACATAGCCCTTAACAAAGTGTGTTCCTGCCTCCTGTCTCCATACGTGGTCCCTGAAGCCCACATTCTTTACCCCCTCCTACAACACAATTACTAGTCACCTCAGCTGTTCCCCCTCTCCATACCTGACCATGTAGTGCCAGGGTACTATTCAATCCCAGCAACTGGGTGGGTTCACACCCTCCAGATCTTTGGAGGCGTAGGCCAAGGACCCCTGAGACCCCCAGAGCCAGACACTGAGCCAACAAGGCTCCAAGGAGTTTCTCTTAGATGATTTAGTGAGTGTGTGGTGGAGCCAAGGCTTGAATCTGTTTCTGTCTGACTGTAAGTCTGTCCTCCTCACCTCTGCTTTATACAGGATCCCACCTGCATGGGTGAGCACCTGTCAGACGGTAGGTTGTAACCCATTAGCAAAATCGATGTAGGGGGTTGCCAACAGCACCTTTTTTTTTTTTTTTTTTTTTTTTTTTTTTCTAAAATCGGTCAGAATAGTATATATCAAACATAGTAGGATAAATACCATTCCGTGAAACTTTGGTTTCTGTTATATGTATATGTACCTGTTTATATATGCAATGTACTGAGTGACACTGTAACTCATGGTTACTCCAAGTCAGGATCGAGAAAGTCTGGGTGACCGTTCCTCTAGCCCAAGCCACTTCAGCCAAGGCTCAAGCCTGTTTTCCCATCACCCTCTGCCCTGCAGAGTATATCCTCCCAGGTCCATCTTCTGTCTGTCCTGCCTCAGAGCCTCTGCATATGCTTTTTCCTTTCCCTAGAATGTTCTGGATGTACTCTTTGAGTGGCTGGTATCTATATCCTTTAACTGTTAGCCTGAACCTCCTCAGAAAAGCTGTCCCTGATCCCCATCTCAAATAATTCTCTCTAGTGTTACCTTCTGCCTCTATAATTTGTAGTTACTATATCTGCCTGTCTGGTTTTGTGTGTTCTCCACTGTACTAAAACTCTGTGAAAGGCCGGAATGTGTCTGTGCTGTTCAAGCACCTGGCTTACAGTAGGTCCACACTAAGTATCCGCAGGTGGAAGGGGCAGCCCAGATTGGCCTTGCGACTTTGAGCAAGTCACTTTCTCCGTTTCTCACCCTGTTGAATGAGGAGGTTAAACTTGATGCTCTCCGGGCCTCCTCAACACTGATGTTTTATGATTCTTTTGTCTGCAACGGGAATGTGGGCTGGAGGTTAAAGATCATTTCTCTCGAGTTTACATTTGTCATTTCCTTTCCGTCATTTGATTTGTGCAGCAGCTCTTGGAGGAGGCCAGTCAGGCTCTTCTTGCCAGTGTCATTTACATATTAGGGTAAACAAAACTCAGGGACCTAGGAATTTGCTCGACTAGCAGACCAGCAAAACCAGGTCCCAAACCTAGGCCTTTGACTTCTACTTTCATGCTTTTTTCCATAATACCGCCCAAGTCAGCCTGCCCTCAATGAGGAAAAGGAGGACTGAGTAGGAAAATGGGGGCTTCACAGCTTCCCTTGCCCATGTCATGCTGTTTCTCAGAGTCCAGGAGTTTCAGACCCTTAGCCCCCTGCTGGGTGACATGAGCTATGTCGAGGTAATTAATGTGAGAATAACAGAATCTACCTTATATAACTATCCCGAGGACTCACAGAGATTCAAAGGACTTCAAGATCTTCTTTTTTTTCTTTTTTCTTTTCTTTTTTTTTTTTTTTTTTTGACACAGAGAGAGATCACAAGTAGGCAGAGAGGCAGGCAGAGAGAGAGGGGGGAAGTAGGCTCCCCGCCCAGCAGAGAGCCCAATGTGGGGCTCGATCCCAGGATGCTGGGATCGTGACCTGAGCCGAAGGCAGAGGCTTTAACCGACTGAGCCACCCAGGCACCCCAAGATCTTCTTTTTTCTCTAAGTGGTACTTGAAGGCTGATGTCTTAGGTGCCTGTTTACTGAGGAGGGTGATTTGGGGCCCTGTGGGGAGAGGGGTCCTATCTCACTAGCCCAGACTCATCCCCTGACTCAGGAACCTGGCGGACGGAGGCTGTGTTCAGTGAGGAAGCAGTGATCAGCATTCCAAGTGACCTCCCTCTTCAGAGTGCCGCCACCCTGAGTGTCAATCCCTGCACGGCCTACAGGATGTTGATGGACTTTGAGCAGCTGCAGCCAGGTAGGAACCCACAGGAGCTGGGAGCAGGCCAGGATCCCAGCCTGGGATGGGACCCAAATCCTGACCCCGCGACCATGGGAACTTACCAGTAAGGGACTGAGAGGAAGACGGGCCCCTACCCTGGGTGAGTGCGTGATTGTTCTTTTGCTTTGTTAGCTTGGATCCTAGAAAACATGCTGAAACCTCATGAGGAGAACACTCCAGATAACCGCTGAAGGACCACATTCCCTAGCGCTTGGGATGGAATTCTGTCGTTCAGCAAAAACGTGGAGCTGTGCTAAGCTCTGGGATACAAAGCCAGACAAGATAGACACAGTGCCTGTGTTTTCAGTAAAATGCTGAACCCAGTAATTCACTCAGCATTCATAGGACACTTTCCAGTTCACATAAGAGACCTTTACATGCATTAAACCTTCAAAGCAGCACGGAGAGGTTGGTGTCATTCGTGGGAAGCCCAGGCCCCAGGCAGAAAACCTGGGTCTGAACCCGAGCTTCCCCTCTCACTGTGAACTGACCTCTCAGATCATCAGATGCGTCACCCGTAACACGGAGAGGAAGGGTTTGTGAGGGTTAACAGAGACAATGCACACAGCGCAGTAACTCCTCTACTTGATTATTCTTCCTGTTCAGAAGTGAGGAAACTGAGGTCCAGAGAAGGAAACTGCTATGTGAGTTCACTCGGCAAGGAGATGACAAAGCCAGGTGTTCTGTTTGGGGTTCCCTAAAAGCAGAACCTGAGGCAAGGATGGAGGGTGGATGGTTGACGGGGAAGGTAATCCCAGGAAGCAGGAGTGAGGGGATGGGGCGAGCCAGACGGAAGGAGGAAAAGCCAGGGAAGGCTGGTTACTGCTGTGGGCAAGCAGAACTCAGTCTTGAGAGGGGACCTCCCAAGACCCTCATGGAACCCACCTCACAGTTAACCTCCCATTAACAGGAGGCTGGGCTCACCCCCATTGTTGGAGGGTCACCCTGCACACTATGCATGTCCAGGGGCTAGAGAAATGGCCTAGTCTAGTTCTGCCATGCGCATGTCAAACCTGAAGCAGAGATGCTGGTGCCTGATAGGCTTATGGTAGCCTCCACTGCTTGAGGCTAAAAACCAGTCCTGGCTTCCCTCCAAGAGAAATGCAGGTCCTCACAGCTGTGACAGAGCGGTCCTGGGAGCCTTTGGTGGAAAAAGCCAGCAGGTGACTAGGGACCTTTGCCCAAGTCCTAGTGCAAGAGACGTTTTGATCAACTGCATCTCGTCCCCTCAGGCCACCTCTGATTTGGGCCGCGGCTGGACATCAGGGCCATCTGACCCCTCCTCAGGTGCCCATGGTGCATCCCTCCACTTGCCTGCCTCTGGACAGGTGTAGCCTGGGCTAGATCAGTGTTAGTCTAAGTTGTCCTGCTGAGCCGTAGTGAGAATTACAGCTTACCTTGTAATCCAGTACAAAGATAAAGGTGAGTATGTTCTTTGGTTCCCACAGTTTCATGGAGCATTATTTACCCTTCTGTGTGGTGCGCTATACTCTCTTAATTCTGTAATCTGGAATTTTAACCAAAAAAAATGCTACTTGCAGCCCACTAGGTTGATTTTATAACCCACGAAAGGGTGACAATCCATATTCTGACTCCTGGTTACAGAGAATGGGCGTTCTTCTTCCAGGAACTCCCCTGTCTGTAGCCCCAGATCCCTGCATTTCAGATAACATTTCCGGGATAACAGAGCACCTTCCTGGACACAATGGCATCTGACTAATAAGGAGCATTCTGATTGGTGTTCCCAGGACTCCTGACTTATGGGGAGTAAACTGAGGTCATGACGTGTCCCATGTTTCAGTCAGGTATAGTCAGTGAGGGAGCTGGGAGTCACACCAGGTCCATGTCATGTCAGAACGCACATTTTCACTGCCTCCCCCATTGGCAACTTCCAAAGCCAGGCCTGGCCTTTGACCACAGACAACCCCGTTTCCGGGGTCCTATAGGTTTTTCCAGCACAGCTCTAAACCCATTTCAAGGCAGTGTGCCTATACTTAGCAGCACAAAGGGGAAATAAAGTGTGGCCATGCCCTCAGGAAGCTGCAGGCTGCAGGCTCTTGCCAAAAACGGACCTATCCGCAACCAAGTATGAGATAGGGCACCCCACCTGCGGAGCACTGGGGAAAAACAGGGAAGATGGAAGAAAGCCACGCCTAAGCTGTGCTTCAAAGGGTACGTGGGATTTCAAAATGAAGGAAAAGAGAAAGAGGGAAGCATTGCAAACCATAGAAATAACCTAAGCAGAGATTTGAGGATATAAAAATCAGAAGGCTGATGAACGATATGAAGTCATTTACACAGTGGGGTCTAAATTATGTATAGTGTAGGCTCCGAGTTGCCAAGTCCTGGGAGGCACCATGGGTGTTGTGGAATTTTGGGGGGCATTGGGAGAAGAGTAAGCAACACTCCAAGGTCTGAGAAGGCTCAGCAGCCAGGTCCTGGGTCATTTCGAGCCTGAAGACTCCCCTCTATTGCCCTACAATAGGATCCCAGGCAGGAAACCCTTGACCAGTTACAGGTCTCTGGGGCTTGACTTGGGTCTCTTCCTGGCCCCACAGGAGACTGTGTCATCCAGAATGCATCCAACAGTGGAGTGGGGCAAGCAGTCATCCAGATCGCCGCCGCCCTGGGCCTGAGGACCATCAATGTGGTCCGAGACAGGTGTGTGGGGAGACCTGATCCCAGGGTAAGCGACTTGGGCCTTCCTCCCAAACTCCCACCCTGCCCCACATCCCTGCAGGTGCCCCTGTCTCCACCAGAGGGCACCTGTGCACAAGCAGTCTTCCTCCGAAGCGGACACGGACTGCTGACAGTTGTCAGCCGGGGGGCCTCTGGCTGTCAGATGAGCCACATCCTAAATGTAAAAGGACAGTGGGAAGGAGGTGGAGCCCACCCTGCCGAAGACTTTTTGAAAGTTTTTGAGACTCTTGCGATAACCCATGATCTCAAACCCACAGTTCATATTTGGGAATCCCTGAAACTGTGTTCTTGCTACTGTGAAGTAACCCAGGGCCCTTTCTCCCCTTGTATCTGTGTGGCCCTTTGAACTGCTCTGACCAGTGATGTGAAGGAGATGGGACAGGATTGTCATCTCTGTTTTATGGTGAGGCACAAGTTTCAGAGAAAGGAAGACATAGCAAGTCAGTAACACTACTAGCTCCCTGGCTCGTGCTTTTTCCCCCATAGCATCCAGTTGTCTTAAGCCTCGCTGTCTCCTGGAAGTCCAGTCTTAGGAGGAGAACTGATACTCACTTCCCCTCCCTGTCCCCTCACTTGTGTTAACAAAAACTACTGTTTGCCTTGGCCAAAGAGGCCCAGAGCCACTCCTAGGCTAGAGTGTGTTTGCACAACACAGTGAAGAGCCCCCTTGAAAAGCGTGGGGGAAGGGAAATGAAGTTTGTTGTTTCAGTAGACAAAGTCAGGACGTGAAATGACTTCTCCCTGGGCCAGATGGTTTCTCACACCTTTGAGCTGACATGGGCTGTAGGAATCACCCCGAAATACCAGTGAGGGAACCGAGGCATGGAGGTGTTGGGGTGTGATGAAATCAGGTAGCCAGTCCCTACAGAAGGCCTGGCTTACACTCAACCCCAGCTTCCCACAAAGAAACTCGTGTTCTCACAGCCGTGGCAGAGGGGTCCTATGAGCCTAGGGTAAAGAAAGCCAGCAGGTGTAACCAAGGGCCGTGGATTGTGTTCGGTTTCCAGACCTGACTTCCAAAAGCTGACTGACAGACTGAAGAGTCTGGGGGCCGAGCATGTTCTCACAGAAGAGGAGCTAAGGAAGCCTGAGATGAAAAACTTCTTTAAGGTACCTAGGATGAGGGGCATTGTGCCTTCATTCCATGCTCATCTCCCTGGGGAAAACAGACCTGCTAGAAAGGCTGGGACTGGCCCCATTGCTCCTCTCCAAATTCTCCCTTTGTCTCTGCGGAAGGGGAAAGCCCATTCCCTCAGCCAGGGGACAGCACTCATTAAGGGCTGCAGGTGCTGTGAGGGAGGCAGGAGAGACAAAGTTCAAGAAACCCTGGATGGTGTGTAGGTTTGAATATTTGTAGCGCATCCCCTCAGCCCTCACAACCAGCGTGAATCTCCGAGCTGGGGGAGAACCTGGGGAACCTGAGGCACAGGGAAGGAAGAGAAAGGAAAGCATTTCTGGGTGAGAAAACCGAGAGTCAAAAGAGATCAATGGGCACCAAGGGCAGACCGTTACACGTGGTGGGGTCGGGGCTCTCTGAACTCACAGCTTCTTAACCTTCCAGAACCTCCATCCCCCAGCACACCCAATAAGTGATGGAACTGTATCTCAGCCTCCTCCCTCTGAACCCTGGAGTGACCAAACACACTCTCTCTAGAACACATGCCTCTTAACATTTCTAAGACCTAAGATCAACACCTCCAACATGAACTGAGTTGTAAGTGCACACTCAGAGAAGAGGCACACTCGGGGGACCTGAAGTCCTTCAAAAAGGAATGTAGACACTCTCCATCTGTTCTTTCCCAGAGATGAGTTTTGGACGAAATTCCAAAACAGATAACAGGATTAAGTTGATAAAGCAAAGGTCCTCCTTGGGCCCAGTTTGAAGGCACAGACATCCCATTTTCCTCACTCCCTCCCTCTGACACATCCATGGCCCCGGGGGGTGCTGTTGGTAGCCAGTTTCCAACCCCACGTGTACAGAGCTGCTGCCTCACTACAGGTTCCTTATTTTCCAGGACATGCCCCCGCCGCGGCTTGCTCTCAACTGTGTTGGCGGGAAAAGCTCCACAGAACTGCTGCGACACTTAGCGTAAGTTCCTCACCCCTGCAGGTCCGGTTGGCCAGCGCTCTCCATGCCTTTAGCTGGGAGGATGGTCAAGTGACCAAGTCCCAGTAGCCAATGCCAGCCAAGGCCAAGTCAGCATAACCCTGAGCAGGATACTGGGACCATAGTCCTGTCCTAGTCACCCAGGCACTTCCTTTCTCAGCCTCCAACGTTAGAGATCACCGAGAGACCCACCCACTTTGTTTCTCCAAAGGATCCAGAAGATGGCTAAGCTTCTTGTGAGAGGGGAATGGTTACGGATTCATAACCTAGGGGCCTCTTAAAAAGTCACTTAGTCCTAGCTTGTTAACTTTTAAGTTTTTTATTAGCTTCTCATTTTAGAAGTAAAAGTATGCTCTTAGAAAGCATTTTGAAAGCATGTAAAGGTACAAAGGATGGGGCCCCTGGTGGCTTAGTTAGTGGAGCATGCAACTCTTGATATCAGGGTTGTAAGTTCAAGCCCCATGTGGAGATTGCTTAAAAAATAAAATCTTAAAAAAAAAATTACAAAGGAAAAATTAAGCACAAAAGTTACCTATCATCCCACAACCAAGGGGGATAAGCCTTGTTGACAATATTAGTGCATGTCCTTCCTTCCCTTGTTTTTTCTGTTAACATGAACTTTTTGAGCTGAGGGGTGCCTGAAAGGATACTTTCCAATTAAAACAGGAATCCCCTCAACAACAACAAGTGGACACCTACTTGCTAGTAGTCACTAGTGAGGGGGTACAGAGATGGCTAAGACACTGAGGGAACTCTCTAGAATTCACAGTCTAGATGGGAAGATGCGTCATGTGGCCAGAGAGCTGTGAAAGCCATCACCGAGCATTTGCCTGTGCACCAGATTGTGCAGAGGGCTTGATTTGCCCCCCAACGACCGAACACTCAAGTGAGGGATACTATTCCCATCCCATTTACACAAGGGCCCAAAAGGGTAATTACCTTACCCCAAGGGCTGGCCAGGCTTAACCCCAAGCTATTGTGACTCCTGAACACACCCCTTCCTCTCGAGTCCAGGGTTGAGGGGCAGGGGGGTGGGAATATAAACCCTTTCTGCCTCAGAAGGTTAGTCCAAGGACACCGAGGAGATGCACAAATCGCTACACGGGGCGGGGGTGGGGGCTCTCGCTGTAAAGCCAGAGTGATAACAGTGCTCCCCTGGGGCTCTGGGGGTCTTCACGGAGCCAGTGCACATGGAAATACTCATGCCTGTGCCCTGCACCCAGAAAACGCTCAGTAAACATTGCGGGTGGTGGGGGGAGCACGTGATCCCCACCCAGGAGCTACTTTCTGGAACAGGTGTCAGCTGAAGGGAACTTAAGACCAAGCTACTCACCAGCCTCCCGGACAAAGAATCACCTGCCTCAAACAGCAGCTTCTTCCATTCTGTAGTTCACAAAGCACCCCCCTCACCTTCCATTGTCCTCGGTCCACAAACTCCTAAAAGAGCCAGGGAGTCGGGGGGGAACACAGGTTAAGATGAGCACAGGAAGTCCTAGCTTACTTGTTTTTGAAAAACTATTTGAGCCTCTCCCGTTTGACTGCTGAGGTGCGTGTAAGTGTCAGCAGGTCCTGACCAGGCCCCCCCGCAGCGAGAGGCCAGTCGCCCACTGTCCTCTGCCCCACTGACACCATTCCTTACATGTACGGCCACCTCATCTCCCTGCTCTTTTGAGTCAGTGTGGACAGGTGATGAGCAGAGGTCTGCGCCGATGTCTGTGCGCGGCCCAAGGCCACACGTGGAAGAGTGGAGGGGAGCCAGGACTAAACTTGGGCTTTTCTCAGCAGAGCACACTTCTCTGCAACAATTCATCCAAGCCCGACTGGGTGGTTAGATCAGTGGGTTCCCAGCTCTGGCTCAACATCCATGTCGCCTGGTGGGGTTGTTTGTCGCTTGGCTTGAACAGGGATCCTTGCGTCCTGATTCCTTAGGTCTGGGTGGGAACTCAAGTCTATAGTTTTTGAAACCTTCCCAAGGATTCTGAGAGCAAGGTTCAAGGACCAAGGTTGGAATAGAAGTGTTCTGGCAGCTTTGAGAAGGGCTCTGTCTCTGCCTGTACCCACTCTGTTCTCTCTGGACTCTTCAGGCCTGGGGGAACCATGGTGACCTACGGGGGAATGGCCAAGCAGCCCGTCATAGCCTCTGTGGTAAGCTGGTGGGGGAGGCAGACGTGGACATAGACCTGGACCCCACAGTTGTCCAGACCCACAGAAGCCCTTGTCCCTGGAGGGAGTTTATACCTCCAGCAGAGCCTGAAACGCTGGCCCTCAGAGCCCCAGCTCATCCTTCTTGTGTCCACAGAGCCAGCTCATTTTTAAGGATCTCAAACTTCGAGGCTTTTGGTTGTCCCAGTGGAAGAAGGACCACAGTCCAGGTGAGTGGATGATGGCCCCATCGCCAGGGGCCACACAGGAGGGCAGTGCCTGCTGTAGAAGTGACCCGCCATCCTCAGGCCTGGAGAGGTGATGGGCTCCCTGCGCCAGGGCAGACTGAAGGAAAATAGCCTCTAGCCATAGCTGCAGTCAGCCAATAGGTGGCAGCAGTGAGCAAGGCACACACTGTCCCCATCCTGAGCCGCTGCCACTGGGGAAAACAGCCATGTACGGAGAACAAACTCTGGAGCCAGTCTGCCTGGGTTCAAATCCCGCTCCCGCCATCACTGGGGATAGGCTTACCGAGCCTAGCCATGGGACCTGTACAAGTTACTTGACTTCTGTCTCAGTTGAAATATCACAGTTGTCTAGGTATTGTTGGCCTTTGATTGAGGAGTGAACTGAGGTTCAAAGTGGTTAGATAGCTTGCCCAGTCTCCCCATGTAGGGAGTGGTACAGCCACAATGTAAACTCATCTCTTTGACTCCAGAACCTGAGCCAGTCCACCAGCCTTCCTCTCCTGGAGGACTGGCGGCCCAGAGTGTGACCCCCCGCCTTCCCTGCCAACGCTGAGACTGAAGAATCACGTGGAGTCATCCAAGTGAAGGCGAGGAAGGTGGTGGCAACAGTGGCATGTTTCAGGCCGGAAAAGTGGCCTACGCAAAAGCCCATCATAGAGAGTGGGGGCCTAGACAGATAGGTTGTGACCTGATTCTGGGAAGCTTTACAACCCTTTCTAAGGAGCTCAGACTCTATCTTAAAGGCAAGTGAAGAGCCATCAAAGCAGTCTCAACAGGGGATATGATTAGATTTGAATGTTGCATGAATTGATGTCTATGAAAAACCACTTCTCAGCTGAGGTCTTCACTTCTCATCTTCCTGGACCATAGAGGGGTGCGGGCCCTGGGAGGGGATGCTGGGGACCTCAACTTGGGGGGATTCTAAGGGACTCCTGGGCTCTCAGAGAAAGCTTCTTAACCTGAGCAAAGCTCATCAGTTCCACATCAGCTGGCATGCCAGGCACACCCATGCCCCCGCCGGCCCTCAACCCCCCACCTCCCGTCCCTGTGCCTCTTCTAGCCGCCCTGCCTCAGTACTCCTGCCCCTCCCACTATTCAGGACTCTCGGTCACACCGCAGTCAGGTTCTGTGGGTCAGAGCCCTCACTGCCACCGCCCTGCCTGCCCACCAGCTCCTGGGGCCATTCCCCACGCTCCTCTGTCCTACCCCGCCAAGAACCAGGCTGCCTCCACAACTCCCTACCCTTGGTCAAGCCTGGGTTCTTGAGGCTTTCCTGGAGTTTAGCGCCAGCTCCTGCCACTGGGGGTGGCCCATGGTGTGTCTTGCTGTGCCCTGCCACCACACCCCATCTGACTTCCTCAACTTCCCACAGCCCAGTTCAAGGAGCTGATTCTCACGCTATGCGGTCTCATCAGCCAAGGCCAGCTCACAGCCCCCGCCTGCTCCGAGGTCCCACTGCAGGACTACCAGCGTGCCTTGGAAGCCTCCATGCAGCCCTTTGTGTTTTCAAAGCAGATTCTCACCATGTGCTAATCGCAGAGGAGCCGGAACGAGGTGGAAGGGGAGACGGATCAGCTGGACTGGCTTCTGGTGCCTCGGTCAGGGCCCCCTCAGCCTTCCGCAGGCTGTCCTCTCTTCCAACTGGGAGGGTTTTAAAGCCAGCCAAGGCTTAACCCAGGGCCAGCCCCAGCGTGTCTAATAAAGTAAACTTCCGAAAAACAAAAGCATACAAACCCATAGAAGTCATCCCTGTCAAGAAGGATCCTCATTGTGCACCTGCTAAGAAGCCCCCTTGCCCGTCCTTCACTTGTCCCCCAGCGATGATTTCCTGACCACCTTGAAACAAAGCAAGGGTGGGCACTGGCAGGTACAAAAGCCAGTTGGACACAGTCTCCACCCTCAGGCTCTCCGCAGAGGAGCAAAAAGGAACATGTGACTCACTCTGGGTGGTGTGCGGCTCAGTCTGGGGCAGGAGGAGGATCAGCTACACGGGAGAGTGAATGTCAGGCTGAGGAGCCAAGGAGGTGGGCACTGAGATGGCCAGACTAAGCTATGGAATGCCTGTTCTAACTGGGGAGATGGTTGTTACACCAGTGCTTCTCAGCTCCAAGTCATTTTACCCCAGGCGACGTTTGACAGTGTCTGGAGACATTTTTCGTCATCACTGAGAGGGTGTTATTGGCATCTAGAGGGTAGAGGTCAGTGATGCTGCTCAAACATTTTGTGGTGCACAAAACAGCCTTCTCCAACGGAGAATTACCCAGCCCAGAATGTCCCTGATGCCGTGGCTGAGAAACCCAGCATTAAACTCAGATTCCCACAACAACTACTGTCGGGATTCGTATGCTAAGCATGTGGGTGAAACGCTGAGACCATCACTGATCAGGGTCTTGTCCTAGGCCTGTGGTCAGGGTAGTCTTCCTGACATGAAACTTGAAAGTTGGCTCTGAAAATGAATAGCTTTATTCAAAGAGAAGAGTTTGACATTATGTAACTTTCCATGTTTGCCTTATGATCCACTCAGAGCAAAAAACTAGGGACTTTGGAATGTATTTACTGGATACTTAGTATGTGCCTGAGGCTAGGGATGCTGGTGGTGGGGGAGAGGGGACTGGCCCTCTCATTGCTTAGCCCAGAGCAGGGACAAACCTTCCCAGTATATAATGAGGCCACTAACTCGGGTATTCAGAGGGCAGTGGGGACACAGCAGCTCTGCCTGAGGGTTGAAGGAAGGCTTAATGGAGGAGGTGTCATCCACAGTAAATCTTAAAGGCCAAGCAGAAAAACATACCGAGCAAAACCAAGAGCACATATGAGATTTTGGAGGGCTGGGAGCCTGGCTCTGCCCCCTGAGACAGGTGAGTGTGAGGACTGAGGTGGGACCTGTGAGCAGAAGTCAGAGCAAGAATGTTCGAGAAGTCAGCACTTACCCTCCAGAGCAGGGAAGGCACAGAGGGATTTTCAGCAACAGAGTGATGTGGGAAAACTGGCTCCGAAGGCCAGAGTGCGCTCAGGCTTAGTTGCACACAAACACTTAAACAAGCCCCCAGCGTAATGCTCTTGCCTTTGGGAGCACCTTCTGTATCCTCTGGAGAAAAGGACTCCTCTTCAGCCCAGCGTTGGGGAAGGTCCGCAGGTGTCCTCTGGATAAGAGTTGCTACCTTGTGCACCTAGGCTTAGGATCAGCCCCAGCCTGCCCAGGTCTCTCCTGTCCCCTGTCCTCTATCCTTGAGATTAGTGGGAAAGCTGACTGTATAGATGGTCAAAATGGGCAAGTGCAAAAAGCCTGAGAGGGTGGCAGAGGCTGCCCAAAGTCTACAGGAGTGAATGGTTCAGATTCAGTTCTTCAGGGGGAGTCCACAATGTTGGGCTTAGGGGGACTGATGAGCCTGCAGCCATAGGGAGGGAGCAGCCCCTGATACAGACTCAGAGGAGGTAGACAGGAAGGAGGAAGATTCCTAACATCATGGTTAGAGACCCCATGGAGGGATGTGCAAAATGTCCTGAGAATGTAGCTCTAGGGGTCTGGAGATGACATTCGGGCTGTGCTTTAAAGGATGATTATAGTTTTCTCAGGCAGGGAAAGGAGACAAGCATAAACCAAGGGACCAGATTAAGCTAAGTTATAGAAGCAGGACATTTATGTGAAAATCTTCTCATTTCCCCCCAAATATTAATGCTGACAACTTTTAGGTCGGCGCATGGAAAACAGGTTTCCTGCTTTCCTTGCAGCAGACAGGTCTGTCACTTGTCATGCAAGCAGAAGTGGTAGGTGTCAATTTTTTAAGAACCTCTTTAAAATATAACTGGCATCCATCCTGTACCTTTTTCTTCCCTTTCTACCTTCCTCCTGGCTGGGACATAGGCCTGATTCCTGGAGTTTGTGCAACCATCTTTGACCATGTTAAGAATGGGTCAGTGACAAGATCTAAGAAGCCTGGGTCCCCAGTACCCAGAAGTCCTAACTGCCCACCTCAGGATTTGTTTTACATAAGAAACAAGCTTCTGTGTTATTTAGGTCCCTAGTATTTGGGCTTTCTGTGAACTTGATTATAACCGATACATATTCTCTGGTTTAAGTTATGTTGAAATCATTCTTGCTGAAGCTGAAAGAGTGAATGGTGGCAGTTTATGATTCCCCGCTAAGGAATTTGAACTTTTTCCTATTGGCCATAGGAAACAAAAGATTTCTGAGCCAGAAAATGAGAACTCTGCTTTGGGGGGGGGGGCAGGGAATTCCTCTGGCAGCAGGTTAGGGGACAGTTGGGAGAAGGGAGACACTACAAGAAGAGAACATCAGAAATTCCCAGGCTTCTGAATTTCAAATAAGGAAAATCCCCTGAAACTTCAGAGACCAGCATGGGGATTACCAACATTTCAGAGGCCAGCACAGAGAGGAGACTGTGACAAGACCGTAGGAAGAATCGAACTTCAGACGGATCATCTCTTGCACTTTTTACAAGTACGGAGGCTATTTTTCATTTTCAGGCCAAATAATCTCTCTATGGAGTGAGGGCAGCTCTTTGGGCCCACCAAGTAAAATCCTTAAATGGCTGGAGGAGGAACCCTGAAAGAAGACGAACAGGCATTACCTCCTAAACCAAAGCTGGGGCACACCTGATGCCCGGAGGCTTCGTGACTCTGGCGCTCCCTGCTTGGTGTCTTCTGGGAGCTTCCACCCTGCAACTACCTACAGCCACTGCCATAACATTGATGACTGCTTTGTGTCTTGGGAGATGAGATAAATAAGCCTGCTTTCCTCAGGGAAAGACTTGAGGCCTGGAAGAAGGCTCTTGAATTCATCTGTGTGAGGCAGGCAGGCCTGTCCTTGCGCCTGGAAGCTCTTGGCTGCATCTACCAGCCTCATACTTGTGGTAGGCACCTTGCCCTGGGGAAGACACTAGGCCCAGCCAGAGCAGCTAGAAATGGTAAAGAAGACAGACTCAGGCCTGGGACGGCATCTGCCTGCTTTTGCAGGCAGCAAAATCCTGGGAAGACAGCAGAGCTGACCTAAAGGTAAGGATACATTCACACTCCCGGAAAGAAAAACAAGCTTTCCCTATGCCCCTAACCCTTTGCAGTGTATAAACCCTTTTACTCCTATCTCCATTTGATTTTTACAACTTCCTTGTATCTTGAGCTTTTAATTAATATCATAACTTTACAGAAGAGGAAGACACCAAGAGAGGCGAAGTCAGTTGCTCAAGGTCACACAGCAGGCAGCAGATCTGGTGCCAGAAGCCAGCTCCCCTGACCCTGTCTGGTCACCATACCAGTCAATCCTGATTTTTTTTTTTTTTTTTTTTGGCCCCACAATTGGCCTTGTGCTCCCTCTTTTCTCTGGACTCCTTGATTTTGTTCAATGATAATTAGCATATCAATCAGAAGACAGTTCAAATTTCCCTGAGTCTGTGTCTCATGGGGAGGCAGGAAAAAGGAGAACCAGGTGGCCACTGAAGTCATTCAGGTAAGAGATCATTTGTTTATTCACTTAATAAACATATTGAACACCCACTATGTGAAAAGCACTGTTAATAGGTGTTAGGGATACAGGAGGAGACAAAAAACACAGCCCCTGATACCAAGGAGCTTATATTCTAGTAGAAGAGAAAGACCATGAACAAAAAGAAATAAACAAGGCGGGGCACCTGGGTGGCTCAGTGGGTTAAAGCCTCTGCCTTCAGCTCAGGTCATGATCCCAGGGTCCTGGGATCGAGCCCCGCATCGGGCTCTCTGCTCGGCGGGGAGCCTGCTTCCTCCTCTCTTTCTGCCTGCCTCTCTGCCTACTTGTGATCTCTGTCTGTCAAATAAATAAATCTTAAAAAAAAAAAAAAAAGAAATAAAGGCAATTACAGAGCGTGGTTAGATGCTGTGAAGGAAAAAATACAGTGATACCATATTGACGGGATACTTGAGATAAGGAGGGCAAGGAAGGTCTGAGGCCTGAGTGAGAAGGGGCCAATCATATTGCAGACAGAGGGAAAAGCACAGCTAAAAGCCCTGATGTATGAACAATATGACAAGACCTGCACTAGCGTAGGAAGTGGGAGTGAAGTGGATGGATTCAGCAACATTTGAAGGAAGGACCGACTAGATGAGGCAGTTGAAGGTTGAACTTCAGCACTTTGCCGGATGGAAGGTGCCACTCCCTAAATTAGGAAACTCTGTGGAGGAGGAGCAGGATTTAGAGACAGGCATTTTCCCTGTATGGGGCTTTCATTCCCATCTGTATATCCGAGGTAGTCTGATCACAGACTACGTGACACAGACACAGACTACAT
This sequence comes from Meles meles, assembly GCF_922984935.1. Classification (NCBI taxonomy): domain Eukaryota; kingdom Metazoa; phylum Chordata; class Mammalia; order Carnivora; family Mustelidae; genus Meles; species Meles meles. Next base: position 195,305,398 of record NC_060066.1, read on the forward strand.
GACAACCAAGGTTAGAACCAGTTCTTAAGAATATTATGATCCTCATGCTACTAAATTCCAAATGGATCAAAGATTTCAATATAAAAAAGTAAGTCCTAAAAATAACAAGCCATGGGAGGTGTTTTTCTTTTTAAATCTCAAAGTGAGAAAAACTACAACACAAAATCCAGAATCAAAGAAAAATAAAGGGTGGATAAATTTGACCCCATAAATATCTTGTGTTTTTGCATAGTAGAAAACATTCTGGGAAAAGTCAAAAGTCAACAAACTGGGAAAAAATGCTACTCATCTAACAACTGATTTCTCTAATATATAGGGAGCTCCTATGAATCAGTAAAAAAAAATGGGCAAAGGGGGAGGCTGGGTGGCTCAGTTAAATATCTGACTTTTGGTTCCAGCTTAGGTCGTGATCTCAGGTAGTGAGATTGAGCTGAGCCCTACATTGGGCTCCTAACTCCGAGGGGAGTCTGCTTGAGATTCTCTGCCTCTGCCGCCCCCACCCCCCATCGATTTTGCATTCTCTCTCTCTCAAATAAATCTATAAAAGGGGGAGGGTGGCTCCTGGGTCACTCAGTAAGTTGAGTGGCTGACTCTGGATTTCGGCTCAGGGTCCTGGGATCAATCCCAGGCTCAGCGGAGAGTCTGCTTGAGAATTCTCTCTCCCTCTCCATGCCTGCCTTATGCGTGCTCTCTATAAATAAATCTTTTTAAAAATTAACAGCAACAACAACAAAAAAAAACAAGGAAAGGATATAAGCAGACACAGAAAGTATAAGCTTCTCTTAAACAAATGAATTGAGGCTCACTCCACTCAAGATAAATACAAACTAAACTATCCCAAGATAGCATTTTTCAGCTATCAGATTGACAAAGATCATAAAATTTGATAACACAGTGTTGATGGTGAGATAGAGAAACAGGTACTTATGGAGGAGAATTGAGCAATATCTATCCAAACTATACTTGCCCACACCCTTTACCCCAACTATCTTCTAGGAATAGATACTACATATATGTATATACAAAGTTACTCATTGCAGCAGTTATAACAAATGGTTTGAACCTATCTCAATATCCTTCACTAGGGCACTGATTAAATAAATTACTGTGTATAATGCCATTTCATAAGCCATAAAAATAATCCTGAGGAAGATCCTTTTGTACTGATGGAATGACTTTGAAAATAATAGCACGAAACTGTACATATAGCACACCCCTGTTGCTTTATTTGTGTAAAATACCTCCCAAAGGGCATTTAAGAAACTGATTACCGTTGTTTGCCTCTGGGAAGGGAAACGAGATGGCCAGAGGACGGAGATGGGAAGACTTTTCCACTGTATCATTTGAACCAGTTAATGAATTACCCTTTCAAAATGTAATTTTTAGGGGCACCTGAGTGGCTCAGTCGGTTAAGACTGCCTTCTGCTTAGGTCATGATCTCAGGGCCATGGACAGAGCCCTGCCTTGGGCTCCCTGCTCAGCGGGGAGACTGTTTCCTCCCTCTACCCCTTCCCCACCTGTGCTTCCTCTTTCTCTCAAATAAATATTTTTAAATGAAATATATATATATATATATATATATATATATATATATGTATGTGTGTGTGTGTATATATATATATATATATATATACCAATATTTGAGTTCCTATCTCGGTCCAGACACTATTACAGGCAGTATATTCTTCCATATATACTACCCCACTTGGTTATCCATCTAGTCCATTGAAATGGGATAAATCATTCTAATTTTACAATAGAAAATAAACTGGCCAAGTAATTTAGTCAGTATCAAGCCTAATCTAGCTTCAAAACTCCAGCCTTCCCCACCTTCCACACTGCTTCTATTGAAACAATCTGTCCTATTTTTAAAATAATATTGGTATTTATTGGACACTTGCAATGTGCTGGGAACAGTACCAAGTGCTTGACGTATCTATTCTCATATATAATTCTCCAGTCGGCTCTGGAAGGTTGGAATTTCTGTCCCCCTTATACGGAGAAGACAAATGGGGCTCAGAGAGGTGGCGCGTAACGGGTCCAAGGTCACAGCTACAAAGACGGTTAGAAGCCAGACTTAACTCCAAAGCTGCTCAGAAGTTGAAACCACTCCCGGTTCAAAGGACAAAAGCAGAAACGCTCGCTGGGCCGGGACAGTTGCAGGCACTTCCGGGGGGAGGAGCGAAGCCACCCTGCCGCGAATGCGGCGCAGGCCCAGACACAGCGAACTCGCGAGAGGACGTGCGGAGAGGGGGTGGGGGGGAGAGTGCCCCGCTCCGCAAGCACCGCCTGTCGGTCACCTGGCCCCGCCTCACGCCGGCGCGCCCCTGGGCAAACCCCGCCCCCACTCCTGGCCGGGCGGGAAGCGAACGCGCGCTCCCTCCCGTTACCCTCCGCCTGCGGGGAGGGCGGGGAAGGCGGGAAGCGCGCGCTCGCGTGCTGCGTGCTCGCGTACGTCGCTGGGGTTCGGCTGCGTACGTCCCGCCGCTCGCCCGTTGCCGCCGCCGCCGCCGCCGTCGCCGCGCTCTCGCTTCGCCGGCCGCCGCCTAAGGGGGCTGGGGCTGGGGCCGGGCCAAGCCGCCGCCGCTGTTGCCGGGATGCCGCGGGTGTACATCGGCCGCCTGAGTTACCAGGCCCGAGAGCGCGATGTGGAGCGCTTCTTTAAGGGCTACGGGAAGATCCTGGAGGTGGATCTGAAGAACGGGTGAGGAGGGCAGAAGAGGGGTCGGCCGGGTGGGGACAGTGCCCCAGCGGTGGTGGGGAGGCCGCGGGGACGGGAGAGGGACGCCTGCCCGGCGCGGAGCTGCTACTGGCCTGCTCCGGCTCCGCCATAGTCGCGGCGCCTCGGGGGCGCGGGTAGGCCCTGGTTCCCACTGCGCCTGCGCGGGTGGGGGTGGTGGAGGGATAATGGGAGCGACGGTGAGGATCTGAGTGGGACGGGGAGAAGGAAAACCCGAGTGGGATTGGGGCTCCGGGCGGGAGGGTACGGCTCCAGGGCGCCGGGGAGGCCTGGGTTTTTCCTTCCCGGGCCCCGGCAGTGGGGTCTGGTTCGTCTCCGGTTAGAAACCGACCTTTCCCGCTCTCAGGGCTGCTGGAAATAAACAGGATTTCCTGCTCGCTTTTCACCTCTTGGCCAGTCTAATGGATCAGACAGTCACCACGCATCTTTCGCGAGGCCAGGAGCTCCGGAGGGAGGCCCTTTTTTGACGTGCATGTGTCACACTTTTTTTGGGCGGGAGACTCGGGTTTGAGTGAGTAGTCTAGTGACAGTTTCGAAAGTATCGTCTTGCCGCGCTGAAAGCCTTGACCGCTCCCCCCTACAAGGGTAATTTAAAGTCTTGATTTGTTATCTTTCAAACTCCGTAGAGAGTTTCCATACTATGGTTTCCGTTCTACGACTTGCCAAAAAATTGCTTTGTCGTTGTAGAATTGGTTAGAAGGTCGTGGCCTCCCTGGCTAGTATCTGCGGCAGCTAGTTAAGCAGACGGAGATTCACGGCTCGAAATTGCTAACTTACTGCCTCCCCGGGTTTGGTCTGTTACTTGTATTCCTGATCTACTTTGGCAAAGCAGGGCCATCCGCGCTACACGTTTCAGGGAAAAGAGATGAGTCCGGCTCGGAGAAGATACTCAACGGGGAAAACTATGAGAGCCAGGAAACGTTAGGTAGGACTTCAAACACATAGATCTAAAAATAAAAAGGAGTTGGGGGGGGACATTTTAGGGTACTAAACCTTGACTGTTAGAGGAACTCTTGGCTTATTTGAAAAAAAAAAATGAAAGACATTTGCAACAGGTCTGATAATGGTTACAGGTTACTCTCCATTGTAATACTAGCAACTAACACTTGAGAAGTTAGGAAAAATACCTCAGTTGTTACATTTGAGACAAATTGGTAGCTTCTATATACTCACATTGTTGGTTGGCTTTAAAAGTCATCTCAAAGAGATTGTTAGGAAGAATCACCTTCTTACTAAGGAAAATGTCTTCAATAAAAGTGTTTATTATGAGGCACATGGCTGACTCAGTCGGTGGAGCATGAAACTCTTGATATCCAGGTTGTAAGTTCAAGCCCCATGTTGGGCGTAGAGATTAGTTAAAAAAAAAAAAAAAAAACTTTTTCTTTTTTAAGTGTTTACTATGAATACCGATTTAGAGTAAAAGGTTTAGGAAATTACTCACTTCGTACAATAGAGCTTTTGGTTCTTAAGGAATTTACTAGATAAAGTGGGGTTTTGTTGCTTGATACACGTATGAAAGATGAAGTGGAAACTCCGTTTTCTTCAGAGGTCAACTAAGTTGACAGAGTAAATTTTGTCATCAGTTTTCTTATCTACAAGGGAAAGGAGCATTAGAGATAATTGTAAAGCATTTGGCTCATAGCTGTAAATGGTAGCTGTGATCAAATGGGTTTTGACTGTGATCATGAGGAGACAGTTTCAGTATTTGGTAACATGAAGCGTATTTGGTGAGGTCTGTTTTCTAAAGTTACTCAAGTGATAGCAGGAAATAATGTTGATGTTAATGGTAAAAAGGTTAATGGGACAAACATGTTAATAACCCACCAACGAGATGCCCGCTGCTTTGCTAAATGAATTGGAAAGAAAGAAAAACAGTTTCTGCTCTTGAGTAAATTAAGTGTTGACAGTTAGAACATGTCCACTCTGAGTTAAGAAATGCTTGCCCTCACTTTAAACTCAAGTAAAACTTGGAATGGTTTGTTGGAAGGGATTTGTTTGAAATGGGCTTTGAAGAATGAATTGAGTGGGGCTTGAAATAAAGTGTCTGGGAATAAAGTATGTCATAACCGGTGATGAGGAGGTGGTCCAGTAAGGAACACTTTTGAGAAAGAATGAGGAATCAGGCTTGGATTGAGTCTCACGAAGGATTTAGCTTGATTTGAACAACATGAACCAGAAGCATCGACTACAAGATTTTACACTGAGCATCCAAAAATCATTGATAGGAATTGAAAGGCCCTGGAGGGAATAATTGAGCAATCTGGAAAATGGAGAGAAATACAAAATACAAATTTTACAAATACAAAACCCTACATACCTGGGTCTCTTTGGGGGAACTATTTTCTTAGCAGATCTGCTGCTAAACCATGATATATGTGAAATCTGTGATTGAAACTGAAGGTTGAAATGAGGAATGGGAAGTCATTTCAGGGATTCGAAGGCAGGTGAGACAATTAAACTGGCACATGTGGCAGCATTCAGGAATCCCTGCCGAGGAAAGTGACTGCTGAGCAGAGGACCAATGGTGTAGATGGATTTAGAGCAAGAATTGACTGGACTAGATCGTAAAAGTGCGGAGGAGTCTGAAAGGAAGGAGGAGGTACAAAAGGGAAAGATGGTGTAATTTAGAAACGTGTAAGCCCATGGTTCTGGACGTAAGGGTAGTAGGTCTCCTTGAGAAGCATTTTTTACATACCTGACTTGTAATTATTAGTAATCAAACCTCTAAAGCAGATTTTGGAGGGATAGGATTTTGATGAATTTTTGAAGAGTTCACACTTGTGGAAGTGAAATGTATCAGTAGACAGTAGATACGTTCAGAATTAAATGGGCATAAAGGGGGCGCCTGGGTGGCTCAGTGGGTTAAGCCTCTGCCTTTGGCTCAGGTCATGATCTCAGGGTCCTGGGATCGAGTCCCGCATCGGGCTCTCTGCTCGGCAGGGAGCCTGCTTCCTCCTCTCTCTCTCTGCCTGCCTCTCTGCCTACTTGTAATTTCTCTCTGTCAAATAAATAAATAAAATCTTAAAAAAAAAAATTTAATAAAAAAAAAATAATAAAATAAATGGGCATAAAGTACTGGTGTAATTGGAAGTTCACCAAATGAGGAAGCAGATGAAGAAGGTGAAGGGAGATTTAGTGTCCAGGTGAGGATTTTATGGATCCTCTTGGGATTTCAAAAAATGTATATGCAGTAGTCCATTGCCTGCCGTTTTATTATTCCAGGGGACCTAATCTAGATTGCCTTTATTTCAGAGAATTCCTAAAAAGGTGGTTCATTTGGGACCACAACATGATGTAGATCTCCCAGGTCCCTATAGACCACTCTAGGTGGTAGGCGTAGGGTCTCCTACATTCATACCTGCCACACTAACTCCAGCAAGAGCCACTGTGGTACCAGGGGTCAAGGAAACAACAGCATTAGCAGTACCTGTCTGTAGCCTTCCAACTTTGGTAACTTTGCTTCCTTTGATTATTTGTGAATTATGTGGGCTTTCTTCTTTATTAATAAATCATGTGAAGTATAGAAGGTTTTTCATATGGTAGTTTCTCTTGCCACAAAATCTTTTGGTTACGGTTGTAGATCTTTATATCTTACTTTTTCCATATCTTAGTTAAGAAATTTAATTTATTGCTCCCTGGGATTATTTTACTTGCCTAGGAGCTAGACCCCAAATCTTATTGAGGGTTTTTGTTTCATTTTTAAGTTAACCAAAGACATGAATTAAAACTCGACAGAGAAACTTGGCTATATATTTCACCCTGTGCTTCATATTGCAGTGAAATTGTGAGTAGCCAGAATTCTCAGGGGGTATTCTTTTCTGTTTAATTGGATTTGCACTTCTTAAGTATAAGCAGGAAGTTTTTATTTCCACCATCCTCGAAAATCCCTTCAAGTAGAAGCTACTTTAATTTTTTTTTAATATGTTAAGACTTTTCAGTGAGTCAGAATTATTGGTTTTGTCCCTGATCACTGTAGAGCATTGTTAGATTTTTAGATACTGAGATGAAACCCCCAACCCCAGACCCTACACAGGGATTTTTCTCTGAGTTCTTGATGGGAGCTTGTTTTGTTTAGTTTCTTGTCTTTTCGTTTTAAAGGAGCAATAACGGGGGCACCTGTGTGGCTCAGTGGGTTAAAGCCTCTGCCTTCGGCTCAGGTCATGATCGCGGGTCCTGGGATCGAGCCCCACATCGGGCTCTCTGCTCATCAGGAAGCCTGCTTCCTCCTCTCTCTCTCTGCCTGCCTCTCTGCCTACTTGTGATCTCTGTCTGTCAAATAAATAAATAAATAAAATTTAAAAGAAAATAAAGGAGCAATAGCGGAAATATAATTAGTTTAATGTTCCAGGTTATTGGTTTCTGGTTAATTGAACTGTGGGAGATTATCTTCACCCACCACCAAATAGCAATAAATGCATTATCATTCTTATGATAATGGCACAACTAACGAGTGCCAGGAATGACAAAGAAAAGGCAAACACTCTCCCTTTAAAAAGACCCCACCACCTTTTTGTCTACAGGCAGTTCTGCTCTCAAAAATAATGGCATATTTGAACCCCTATGGTCCAGGTCTTTGAATCTTTCAGTTAAGTAAGGCATTTGGTTTTGGAGTATTTTATCTAAGAAGAGATTAAGACAGTTTTGTTTAAAGGAGCACTTGAACAACTTTGTTTATACATAGTTAGAATTAAAGACCCATTTTTAATTCCTGTAGTGTTTCAAAATAGTATGTATTTATTTCGATTGTAAAATTTTTACATATTATAAATTTTTTTTAAATACAGAGGACAAAAAATAATTATCCGAAAATAACACTGCATTTTGAGGCTTTTTTTCATACACCCATGCTCTTCTTAGGCCTCCCCATCTTACCTACCTGACAGCCTGACCTTCACCTTTGTCATGAAGTGTTTGTTCTCTGACAACTTGATTCTTAATGGGTTCGTTGTATTCCCACATATCAACAATTTTTTGGTTTGGGTGTTGTTTTTTTTTTAAGATTTTGTTTATTTATTTGACAGAGACACAGTAAGAGAAGGAACACAAGCAGGGGGAGAGGCAGGCAGAGGGAGAAGCAGGCTTCCCACTGAGCAGGGAGCCTCATGTGGTGCTCGATCCCAGGACCCAGGATCATGACCTGAGCCGAAGGCAGACACTTAACTGAGCCACCCAGGCACCCTTCAGCAGTTCCTTATTCTACATAACTAAAACCATGCTGCAAGACATTTAGATTGTCTTTGGTTTTTTGCTAATGTGTGTTTTTATGGCACTGTGGTAAATATCCTTTATGTAAATATTGGGGTGGATTCCTGGGTGGACTTTGGGAGTCAGAGTATATACACATCTTTAAGGCTTTTGCGACTCATTGGTTTGCATTACTCTAGACAGAGTATTTATATTTTCACCTGTTGTGTTTAAGAGTTCCTATTTTTCTGAACTCTCAACTAGCCTTCATTATAATTTTTTTAATACTATGATTTTTAACAAGAATGTTTAAAATTGTATATGAGGAAGTTATCGTGCAACCTTTAAGGCTTGTCCGTTTAGCCTACCAAGCATAACAGCTTCAAGAACTCTTTTTTATTAACATGTATTATTTGCCCCAGGTCTGTGAATCATCAGGCTTACACATTTCACAGCACTCACCATAGCACATACCCACCCCAGTGTCCATAACCCACCACCCTACCCCTATCCCCCCTCCCCCCAGTAGCCCTCAGCATGTTTCGTGAGATTAAGAATCTTTTATGGTTTGTCTCGCTCTTAAATTTCTCCTATCAGATCATATGATAATTGTCTTTCTCTGATTGACTTATTTCGCTCAGCATAATACCCTCTAGTTCCATCCATGTCTATGCAAATAAAAGATTTTGTTTCTTTTGGTGGCTGCATAGTATTCCATTGTGTGTGTGTGCGTGTGTGTATATATACACGTGCACGCACACACACCACATCTTTATCCATTTATCTGTTAAGAGCTTTTTTTTAAAAAGAACTTACTCACTGATTAGAAAATAAGTATAAAATCCTTTTAACATAAAGGTCTTTTTATTTAAAGATTTTATTTATTTATTTGTGATAGAGTGAGAGTGAGAGCACACATGAATGTGTGTGCACGAGCACAAGCAGGAGGAGGGGCAAAGGGAGAGAGAGAGAAGCAGACTCCCTGCTGACCCAGGACACACACACCCCCCCTCAGGCCATGCTTACTGGAACCCAGGACCCTGGGATCATGACCTGAGTCAGAAGCAGACCCTTAACCAACTGAGCCATCCTAACATAAGGTCTTATGTGCAATTTTATGTCCCACTTTTTCTGCCTCATTTATCTCGTATATTTTTTCTGTTACATAAAAATCTTAACATACATCATTTTAACACTTGCAGAAAATTTATTGTATGGCTGAATCATGATTTACCCAACCATTCCTCTTAAGTCATGTCTAAATTCTGCTTGTTAAAATAACGCTGTGATTGGTATCACATGCATAAAACGTTGTATTTTTATCATTCCTTAAGACAGTTTCTATGAAGTAAAATTCATGTGTCACAACAGGAAAGAATGTTTCCAAGGTTCTCAATGCATGTGATGCCAAACAACTTTCAGAAAAGCTGCGCGCCGGTTACTCTCGTACCAGCAGTGTACGGCGCGGGTCACTTCAAGTCCTTGATAATTTCGCAGGTGCAGGTGGTCTAATGTGTCTGAACCAAATACTTTTTCTTAAATGAGTAAGATATAATGAGAAATAGTGCTATGGATTTAGTAGCGTTCTTCATTAGTAGTATAACTGTTACAAATGTGACCAAGTTGGTTTTTGTACTGCAGTCTCTTTTTGAAGTGGGCCTGCATCTAAAATTTAAATGTTACTTTTCTTTTTCCTGAGACATGGGTAATTTTTAAGTTTCTGTCATTTTGAAAAATCAGTGCCAAGGCACAAAACCGTACTGTAATTTTGACCACATGTTGCTCGCATAAATTACCTGGCTTGAGACTTCCACTCTGTGGTTCTGGTTCCCCAGTCAGTTTGTGATAAGAAGAAACATTGTGGGGCACCTGGGTGGCTCAGTGGATTAAGCTGCCTTCTGCTCAGGTCATGATCTCAGGGTCCTGTTGGAGCCCCGCATCTGCCTCAGCATCCCTGCTGAGCAGAGAGCCTGCTTCCCCCTCTCTCTCTGCCTACTTGTGATCTCTCTCTCTCTCTCTCTGTCAAATAAATAAATAAAATCTTAAAAGAAAAGAAGAAACATTGTAATTATTCGGCCAAGTCATTTTAAACCCCTGTTCCTCAGTTTAATGTCTTGCTCCTCCCTTCCCTTTGAGGGAGCATATGAATAAAAGGGCCATGTGAAGTATTTGTCCCTTTTAAAAGGTAAGCATAGGATGTAGACTTGCTAAAATATGATACGGGTTCCCAGTATTTCTGGATGCGTCCAAGAAACTTAAACAGAAAATTGTTCCTTGAGCTTCCCTAAGAAAGATGCTCATAGTATGTGAGACAATATTATTGGGGGTGGTCTTTGTAAATTTGTAAGCTAACACTGAAATTTCAAAACTTTAAAAAACATTAGCAGCAGGCGCTTGGGTGGTTCAGTTGGTTAAGCAACTGCTTTCCGCTCGGGTCATGATCCTAGAGTCCCGGGATCTAGTCCCACATCAGGCTCCCTGCTCAGCAGGGAGTCTGCTTCTCCCACTGACCTCTCTCCTCTCTCTCTCTCTTTTTCAAATAAATAAATAAATTTAAAAAAAAAAAACATTAACAGCTTGCACTTGGGTGATTTATTTTTCAACTGTGTGCACCAGAGCACTTTACTAACAGGTGTTGTCTCTAGTTTGTACTGATTGGAAAACTGAGGAATTGGGGCAAGTAAGTGTCTGGCTCAAGGTTACAGAATGAGTTCTTGCCAGCTCTGGAAGCTGAAGCACTTTCTTATTCTCATGCCAGATACAGCAGGAGCAGTGGCAGTCACAGCCTATCTCATGCTCTTCCCTTCCATGCTTCAGTCCTGTTGAGAAGGACGAGAAGGTAGTTAGTAGGTTCCACAGCCTCTTCGGTCTCTGGTCCCAGCTACAGTCTTCAACAAGTTAAAAAGTTACTGCCACCAGTGAAACTGGTGGTAGTTTTTGTGACACTGGCCCTAGACAGAAACTCTAGTGAAACTCTTGGGCTGTTCTTTAAAGAGCTGTAAGGTGGTGTCAGCTCTGTCCTGGCTGCCTGGGGTAGGGACTGTGCAAGCAGATGCAGTTAAGTGATCCCTGTCGCGTTATTGCTAGGGCTGTCTGGTCTTGGAGTAACCTGAAGGCGAAGGATCAGGCTGTGCTCTGGATTTGCATGTCCGTATTTTGAGGAAATGCCCTACATGACCTTTCCTGCGTGTTGAGATGAAAGTCTGGAGGTCTTGGAACTGCAAATGATACCTGAAGAAGCACCCAAAGGACGCTTGTAATCCTTCTATCAAATCCCCCAGCCACGTCTTTAGGCCTGGATGCCGGAATCGGGGGCGTTCATAAACAGAGACCTCCAAGACCTAGAGAAAGTGGGGAGACTGAAGGAGGAAAGCGGGGGGGTCTGGATCCAGCCTTCAGGAATGGAAGAGGTGAGCAGGAGGCTCAGGCACGGGATCAGGAAACACAGACCAGAAGCACTGAGTTTGAGAAAAGTTATTTCGTGCGGATGACCGGAAGCTGTTGATCCATTAATGTTAAAAGAATTTGAAAATGTTAAAATACTAAATGAATTAAATGACCGATTTCAAGGGAAGGGTGTCCCCTAAGAAATAGCATAGGAAGTGGCATCTTTAACCAAAAAGGAAAAGAAACTGACGGCAACCTGGGGACCATGGAGTGGTTATAAGGGATATGGGAACAGCCAAGATGGTCCCAGAGGTATTACTTCTAAGAGGCTTTAACACCTGTTACCCACTCATAGTGCCATTTTAGAGGTAAGTATAAACTGGCTTTGTTTGTGGCTTTTGTGTGGAATCAAGTAGTACTGTCTGCTGAGTGTGAACTTCTGTTTCACTTGGGTGTGAGTAACAGATACCCTATTCCTATCTTACGTCCCTAGAGTGGTTTTTTTTTTTCCCTAAATTGGTAATATGATGTTCATCTCTTGAGGGTTTTTTTTTTTTAAATACATATATTTTTAAAATCTGATTGTCTTCATGAACTGTAGTGTGTCATCAGGGAATAGTTAACCCCTTTTCTTGTGGGATCTCTTCATTTACTCTTTGTGTTGATAAGTGTCAGAAAATGGAAAGGCACACAGGTGTGATTGTTTGTTTGCCCCTTACCCGCTTTGAAGAAAGCAGCCATGTTGAATTTAAAATGTAAATGAAACACATTTTTTGTGATGGAGGTTGTGGTGACTCACAAATTATTCAGGAGTTTGTTGCTTTCTGGGAGTAGTCCCATTTTATAGGGTGGAAATAAGGTAGTAGCCTAATGAAAGTGAAATCGCTTAGCACCTTAAGTTCATTTTGAAACAGTTTTGGATAATTGAAGGGAATTGGCAGATAGGCCCATAGAATGGTTACAAAGTAAGTCTTGAACTTGATACAGATTGCTCTCTATCTCCTATTCTGGAGGAATTTTGTTTTATTGCTCAATATTTAGGGCACTGATTATTTCTATTATATTTTCTTCACCCTGATATGTGAGCATTCCTTTAGAGATGGGCTGGCATTCCCTTAATGATGTTACCTTTCTCTGTTTTCCTAGACTGGTGCTAAAATTTTGATGAACTATAAAATTTGGTAATTTTGATAGGTTTGGTTCCACAAGTAACTTAGAGAATAAGTGTTCACAACTTACTGGTATCAGTACCTATCAGATGCAGAAATGGTATTTTTTACCATTTAGTATTTGTCCTAAGATGCTAATAGTCATGTGGGCATTTCTCTTCCACAGCACATAATTTGATAAAACTGATTTTCTGTGCTTCTAGAGCTTGCATTTCTCAAATTTCTCTTTGGACCACATCTTTCCATTACTGTATGGGAGGCAGTAGCACATGGTAGTGAGTGTTGACTTTGGGCTAGGAAGGACCCCAAGTGTTGGGTAACCTCGGCGAGTTCCTTTCCAGCTCTGAGTATTGGTGTCTCTATTGGTGAGCTCACAGTAAACCTCAGAGTTGTGCAAATTATTATAAAGGAATTTGAAGAAAGAGAGAATTCTGGTGGGCTGGAGTAGTTAATAGTAGTATGGAATTAAACAAAATTAAATCAGATCTTAGATGCCTATCATCTGCAAAATACTTTCCTGGTTGCTGCTGCTGTAATCCTGGTGTAGTTGGTAGTCTGTAAACCTTATAGTATTCTTTGATTTCTGGTCCATTTTTTTTTTCCATACCATTCATGCTTATATTTTTTGGTCCCAGTCACCATTCCTTAAAGAACTAATTAAATGCATTCTTAAATACATAATTTTGTCAATATCCATTCACATCTACCACCTCTAGGCCCAACTCTCTGTCATCTCTATGCTGGTCTAATTTTTGCTGAGCCTTAAAACCAAAGACAGATTCCAGGGGTTGTTGTGGGACCTCCAGAATGGGGATTGCACAGAATAATCTTATTTTTCCTCTATTCTTCTAGTCTGTTATGTTCTGAACCCACACATGTTTTCGGAAGGACCAGATGGCTGACACTGGCTAATGGGAACCAAAAGACAAGAGTGAAAGTAACCTGGTTGTCACATACCCCAAGACTAGAGGGGCCTCACCTTTGCCCCAAGGTCAATTTCTTTTTCTCTCTGGAGACTTTACCCCGTTTACCAAAAACTTGAATACAACCTGGCTTATCCGAAGTTAGATTATCAAGTCAAGCAGCAACATTTGTTAAATGAAAAGGGTTGTACTCAGGACTGTGGGAGAGAAGCATCTGCCTTTACAAAGGCAGTGTAACCTGGTAGTTTAGAACTTGAGTCTGGAGTCAGGTGGATCTCGGTTCAGATCCAGCCATAACCACCTATGAGCTCCTTGGCAATGAACAGTAGCTTAGGCTCTCCAAGCCTCAGTCTTCTCATTTGTGAAATGGGAATAATCATAATAATAGTACATTCTTCACATACAGTACGAGGAATGAATGGAATATTACAGATAAATTATTTACTGCGTGCCAGTAAGTCTTTGTTATTAAAGAGCACATAATCAGATGAGAGGATCAGCACACAGAAAAAAGAGCAAGGCCTTGAAAGGCCATAGAAACATTGTCAGGTAAAACATAAAGTGGAATAGAAGTGCCAGAGCTGAAGAAGGTGCTCAGATAATTAGGCGAGTGTGTGAGACTTCGTAAGAGAGAATTCTCAGCTCTGTGGAAGAAGATTATTTGCTTCACCTTGTGTACTCAAGGCACTCAGGTTTGGAGAACGATCAAAACAAAGCTGTTTAGGAGTCATTATAGACCTCTGAGCAAAAGAATGATTTAGGAGCTGGCTTTTCCTGCTACACCCAAAGAGACAAGTTGACTAAGTAAGAATAGCCATATCCTGGAATTACGTAAACTGATCAGACAGGAAGAAGACGGCTGGCCTTGGGGGCCCCCGCAGATGAGAGACCGAGGGCCGGGCGGCAGGCTGAGCAGGCAGCTGTAGAGGAGTCATCAGGGTAATTCCGAGTGCTGGGAGGAGATTAGTGGTCAGGGGCTCCAGGAGAGAGAAATCATGAGGTAGGTTTTCTTCTTTGAAGGTGGGGAAAGATCAAGTGCAGACTGAGCTGTGGCCAGCGCTTACAGACCAGGAATCCACACTAGCTCTAATCAGAGAGCTCTTGGTGTGCGGGAACTGCCAGTTTGCCGACGTGAAAAGAGCCCCAGACTGGGTACTGGTGAGCCCTGAAGTCGCACCCCAGCTCTGCCACTCAGTGAGCACGGGTAAGTCATCCACCTTCTCCGGGCGGCCTTGATGGCCATCCCTCCTCTGAGGCTAAAGAAAGGGAGGCCAGAATGCCCAGAGCAGCCTCCTTCCTGTCTCAGGATAGGAAAGGATCTCAGGAACCCACTTCATGTGGTAGGAGCTCCTAGTCGTGGGTCATAAACAACCCTCTGTGACCGGAAAAGTCAAACTACAACCGTAATCAGTGACCCAGAGCAGTGAATGTGACGCTGGGTAATTCTGCTTTGAGGGCCTGACCACTGCTTCCCTGGAATGTGGCAGACCTCTGGAATTGGGCAGTGAGTGTTCTCACTGGCAGGTTTTCTCTGAGTTGGCCTCACCTGAGCAGTAGAGAAAGGTGCAGAAGGGTATTTCTGCACTTCAAGCACGTTGTGCAGACAGTGAGGATTACTGCTGTTATGACTATCCTGTCAATATGTCCTAACTCTTTTCACCTCATAGGACCAAGTTGACGGAAGCGTAGGACCAACACTGAGTACTTTCGAAAGAAAGCTGTTTGATTCCTGTTCACCTAATGCCATTTCTTTCAGGGTAGATTTAAGGGCTCTGCCCTTAAAGAACAGTGCTATTGACCCTAGTTTGAGGGTTCAAGCCACCCCATGGGTTAACTTCAACAGATGAAAATTTTTCCTTGGCTACAGCAACATCCCTAATCCTGACCAGCCATGGAGAGGTTCGGTTCTTACAAGGAAAATGAGTGAATGTGGGAATGGCTCACCACATTGGGAAAACAAAACTCACATCCTGCTGATGGTTGGCTGAGGACTGTCATGTCCACATACAAAGAAAAGCATGTGGCACAGTTGTAGGACAAAGGTGAGCAGAGATCTACTGTGGAAAGGGGCACATTTTTCTTATAGAGAGAACCACCAAGGCATGCCCCTCGGTAAGCAGTGTTGGTGGGTGATGGCAGGCACACGCATGGAGGCTTGCTTTCCCTTGCTCCTCATGTCCACTCTCCCTGGGTTAGCCAGCTCTGAGCACCCCCTTCGTCCTGCCCTGCCCTGTTAGCTTGGTCAGCATACCTCCAGAGCAGGTCCTGCTCCTCAGTTTTCAGAAGGGACTTTTCTCCAGCCTCCCGCTTCAGTGACGATGTCTGGGAGACAGAGGCGACCCTCGGTCCTTCTGAAAGTGGTGGGGTAGGTGGCACATTCTCTTCAGTGGCCCGTGCAGGGTGGTATTTGGGACCATGGCTAGAGAGGATTAGGATCAGGGAAAGCTCCTCCAGCAACAGCACAGGCTCAGATGATAATTCTTGGGTGAAAAAGTGTGATTAACGTTTCTAAAAACGGAAGTCTTAGGGTAGTTCTAAAACCATGTCCTTCCCAGTTCCAGCATTTCCGAGTTCTGAGAGCCCGAGCAGTAGGGATGCTGTTGACCGGGGCCACCAGAGCTGGCCATGGCGGGCACCTGCACTGAAGTCTGGAGCAGCCCACACAACTCCGCGTGGCTTTGTTCCTGCTCTCCACAAGCCTGGCCATACTTGATAAGAATCACGGTCCCCGCTTTTTTAGGGAGAAAATGACAGGCACTCTTCCTTCCATTTGTTTTGTTTTTTAGATAAATCTGTCAGGATAGAATGTGACCCAGAGGAAGAAGAGTTAGGGAAAAGGCAATAGCAGAGGAGTGGCAAAGAAAGAAGTTTCTCTTCTAATTGCAAACTGGTGTGCATTTAGTGGCCATGCTTTTTGTTCTGTCACATAGGCATTTGTGGGGCGGGGCGGGGAGGGGGTGAAAGACATGACATCTGGGAGGAAAGCAGGAAGAGGCACATGGGAAGGTTTTTGTTTTATTTTTACCAAGCCCTGCCGTGGAGGGATTTTTAAACTTGGCTTAGATTCATTCTCCTGAATTCCTTCTTCTTTATTCTTACACTGGAATTACTGAAAGATGGTGGGTTTTCATGGTAGAAGAGGAGGGGTGTCTGCAGCTGGAAAGAAAGCTGTTGGGTTGTGTTCGTGAGGCTTACTCATGGTCCCACCAGAGACGTGTGCACAACTGGTCCACACGTGCCGACACGTACAGTGTGCATGAATGCCTGTGTGTACAAAGGTTCAAAAGGAGAGTATTTGGGGGGAGATTAGTTTCATGTTGTTTGCTATAAAGCACAAAGTGATGTTAAGATCAATGTAGAAAGATCCTCTAATATTAGTTACCAGGGAGGGCTTTATTTTCTTGAAGGCACTAAGTTTAATACAGAGACAGTTTTAAAATACTAAAATTGGGACCCATGCAGTAGTTTTTAAGGGTACCTGAGATGATTAAAAATTAAATTTATCCCTGTCTGCCACTGTTACTCCTTTGATGCTACCAGATTAGTTGAAATTCTTATTTCAACATTTACCTATCATACGACATTAGGAGAACCTTAGGCTTGTGTAGTATAGCTCCTTTTATTTCACAGATAAACTGAGACCCAGGAAAACAAGATGACTTAAATCTGCTTGTCAGAGTTGATTGATAGCACAACTAGGACTAGAACCCAGGCCAGTTCTGGCTGCTCCAGTATGAGTAGTTATCAGTTTGCCTTCTGGAGTCCTGCCCTGGGTTTTGAAGGCCAGCTCTGCTGTTTTATCAGGCAAGTTACTTAACGCTGTGTGTCTGTTTCCTCATCTGTAAAATGGGGATAGAGGTATCTGGCTCGTGGGTATTTGAATGTAGGGTAACATTTTCTAGTATATGGAGCTTACTTCATAAATGTTAAGTAAGGCTTTATTTTACTCTGTAGTCTTTCTGCCTTATTTGGAGGACCCATTCACTGCCTAGTGAATGAAACAAAGTCATTCTTTCAGTAAAGCTGATGGGAATAAACAGTAACGTGGTAGAGGCAACCACACTGGTCTGGTCTTTGCTCTCAGAACAGGTGTCCCTATCTGGTGTGGTTTGTGATGCAAGAGGATATTTGGTTTAATCTTCCAGACCCACCGAGTACCGAGTATGCCCATGGCCAAGAGAAGTGACAGTCACATGCCTGATTAAATCCTTGGGCTGGACTTTGACATAAAATCTTCCCAAATAGGGGGGCTTGGCTGGCTCGGTTAAGCATGCCACTCTTGATCTCACGGTCATGAGTTCAAGCTCCACATTGGGCACAGAGTGTACTAAAAAATAATGACAGTAATACAGTGAAATTTCCCAAATAGATTCTGTGGCTTTTCACAGAATGGCCAGATTTTTTTTCTGTAAAGCAAAATAAATTTTATCTCAGGGTAGCTATTTTAATAAGTGACTCAGATATCCCACACGTGTCTACTAAGTGACCCACTTAGAAGTCAGTATGAGAATTTACTTATTAGAAATGTCAGAAGTAACTATTAAGGAAAGACTGACTGACAAGGGCTATTTTCCTCTAATAACACAAATTGGTCCCTACAGCTCAGGGAAGAATATTATTGGCAGGGTATGCCTTGCTTCAGCCCCAGCTGCAGAGAAAGATTGGTCTGTTTGAGCCTTAGTTGGTTTTGGTTTTGGTTTTTAGATAATCGTGTCTCCATTTAACAGATTGTCATTACTTTCCCTCCAAGGTCAGAACAGGTTCTGCATGTAAGCCTTAGAAGCGAGTGAGCACGCACAGAGGGGTCTGAGTCTGGGAGATTTACCACGTAGGGCTGACAGAAGCATCACCCGTTAGTGCCAGAAGCTGGCCTTTCTAGTTCAGACGATTGGCAGAGCTTCGGGGTCTTGCCTTCTCTGACCCTCGAATAGTTGTAAACCCTGGTTATTTTGAAGAAAACCGTTTGGGTATGCCTGTGATTTGTTACTCTTTGGGAGTCCGTATTGCCCTTCAGACACCTCATTAGATGAGTTCGGGGCAACAAGTGGTGCTGGGCCAGCATGCCGCCCTTAGAGGGGCACCGGGGCATTTCATACGCCCGGGGCGAGTGTTTTCTCACATTACTCTTTACTTGGCATCAGGCTCTTACCCATAGGATGCCAGGAGCGCTGATGCTGTGGGCAAAGCAGACCTGTGACCAGTTGACAAGTAAACTAAGGAAGGTACTTTTGGGGGCAGGGGAGTGTTTTATGATCTGTCAAGAAAGAAATGCTCTTTTATTTAACTTGGTCTCTAAAAATGGTAGTACAGCTTTCCTGCTATCCCATTCTACTTAGGAAAGGAAAAGGCAGTTGCAATATATTATCAGTGATAGATTCTCACTGACTGTAAAACACTTTTTAACATAGTAAGTCAATGATTGGGAGAGGCTTTACTTGCTTTGTCAAATATGACATCATGTTCAGAATGACTCTTACCATGCTGCACAGCGATGCCAGCCTTCTGGAGGCATCAAACCACATTTTAGGCTTCATAGCCCACAGATTGAGCCGGGTGGCTTCCGAATTGTATTACTGCAGAACATTTCCCATTGAACAACCCAGTGTGTCTATGTTCCATTTTTTTAAATGGAGTTGAGATTCAGTGACTTGGAGTTTGAATGCCACTCAGACATTTCAGTTTAAGAACCGTCTGAAGTTTTCAGCCATTCGCTGTCTCCTCTGGAGAGTCTGGTTGGAAAGAAACTCTTCAGTAAAGGGAAAATCCCACAGTTCCGAGTTTCTCTCACTTAACATGTTGCTGAATGCAGCATCACATGCTAAGGAAACTAGAATAATGTCGGTCAGGCTGGATGAACTCCTGGCAAGCCTTGTCACCTGTTTTTAGTTCTGTTTAGACGCAGCGGAACACTGGTCACTGTTGGCCTTTGTACCCAGCTTTGTTAAAGACATTGCTTGTAACTTTCCTTTGTGATTAGGTATAATCATGAAAATGGTTTTGGTTTTTAAATAGAGGCAGTGGTCACAACGCTAGACTTCACAGCTGTGTTGTTAGACCAGACTTGAAGTTTATTGATAACAGAGTTTCATAGGGTGTTCAACCTTACCTATGAATACCTTACACATTTTGCTGTTCAGTGTTATAAGTTGTGTTAAAGGCATGAATAGGATTCAGTGGGGAGGGGGCTTTCTTTCAGATATGTGAAAACCAGCAAACCTCTTTGTTGGGAAATTCCTAGCCATGCTGTGTAAAGAAGTTTGCACAGTCCTGTATAGATAGGTTTTAGAAAATTCCAGCTTACCTAAAAGCTCCTGGAAGGGAATTTGCAAAATCATGAGGAAGTGAATAGATCTGATTTTTTTTTTTTCCACTGATAATTTCTAGGATAGTTAGTTAATTCATTTGTGATTAATTTGTTTAGGTAGAAGAACAGGAACTTTAAAAAAAAAATTTTTTTCCTTTCACTGAGATTTGAGCTACTGTGAGTTTTTTAGTGCCTGGATGTAGGTCTAGTTGTTCTCGAAGTTCTCATTTGAGGTTAAAACTAAAAAAAAGAAAAAGTTTTTATGTGAAAAGGGCAAATACTCAGTGTCGTAGAGTCACATATTTTGATCCTTCATACCAAGCATCCTCTGGAGGTCTCTGCAACTGCCACCAACTACTTGGGGAACAAAAGAAATGGTCTCTGTGTATGTAGCGAGCCTCCTACTAGAAAGACAGGAGTCTGCCTTGAGAAGTCTCCCTATCCTCTTGCAGTGCCTGTTGGCACAAAGCAAAGTGGTTTCAGCCAAAGGGAAGAGAAGGCCGATCCTTAGTTTGCAAAACCCACCTAACCTTTGCTAAGCATGACCCTCATTGCTTTCTCTTTAATGGTAGTGAAGCTGGATGTCAGAGTGGCGCCAACCAGGATTTTGTTTGCTCTCTTCTAGATATGGGTTTGTGGAGTTTGATGATCTGCGTGATGCAGATGATGCTGTTTATGAACTAAATGGCAAAGACCTTTGTGGTGAGCGAGTAATTGTTGAGCATGCCCGCGGCCCACGTCGAGATGGCAGTTACGGTTCTGGACGCAGTAAGCATTTGAAAGGGCATTTGTATCAATGCCATACATGCCTTTGTTGTTAAATGTTAATTTTTTAAGTAATTAATTGATTAATGTTACACTGAAATGTATTGCTATTTAAGCTATTTGTTTTATAAATTATGTATCTTTTTAAATGTAAAATTGCAAATAAACATCTTTGATACTGCTTAATTTTAATTTAATTAATGACATAAAGTTCTTGTTTTAATACTTTATAAATATGTTTAATGATGTGTGTTTGTGTTGTTGTTTTTTTTCTCTGTAATGCAATTGTTTAACATAGATTTAACAAAGACCTCAATGTTTTAATTAAAAGAATCCTTTGAGGCTAAGATGACTGCCTGTTCCATTTGCTGACCTTGGGTTACCTTTCCATGCGTGGCTCTTTGAACCATTGTGGCCCTTGGCTGACCAAAACAGGAAGCCATGTGACGACCGCAACCTTTCCCCATTAGACCTGGGTGGTGAGGATCCCAAGGGTTAGACACAGATGAGATTAAACTGAAATAGGTGCCTGAAAATCTTTTTTTCGTATAAAATATTCACAAAACTTTAATCACTGTGAGTAACACCAGTAACTGATTTAGTAATTTGGTTACTTATTTCTAAATTGTTAAATTGTTAATAGTTTTAATTTATGCATGTTAATTTTAAATATAATATTAATGAATATATATATACTTACCACTTTGTAAATTAAATTAAATTAAATTTCATGTTTAGTTGTTTTTTTTTTTTTTAATCTAGTTTAGAATTGAGGGGCGGGGATTGAACTAAAATATCTGTGCTGTGTGGGGTGGGGGTAAGTGGTAGACTTAAGGGGAATATGTGCTGTGTCACTTTTTCCTTTTCCCTCACTGAAGTAATGTTATCTATTTGAAACTTCCAAAGGTGGATATGGTTATAGAAGAAGTGGCCGAGATAAATATGGCCCTCCTACCCGTACAGAATACAGACTTATTGTGGAGAATTTGTCAAGTAGATGCAGCTGGCAAGACCTAAAGGTTTGGGTCTTATTAACCTTCTGGGATAAGGTTGGGGAGGAGTTAAACTTGGGAAAGAGATAATTTTGTCCTGGGCCACGTGAATGAAGAATGTAATGGTATTATATGTTTGAAAGTTTCCCGAAGCTTGGAAAATCTCTAAAGGTTCCAGGGGCTCCTGGTGGGCTCAGTGGAACGTGCAACTCTTGATCTCGAGGTTGTAGGTTCAAGCCCCATGTTGGATGTAGAGATTGCTTAAAAATAAAATCTATTTAAAAAGTAGAAACAAAAATTTTTAAAGCTTCCATAGGAGTAGAAAAGGCATCAGAATCTCACTATTACTGTACATTAGGGGACCATCACTCTAAAGACAGCCTGTATTAAATTTGCCACTGTATAGAGTTTGTTGTTTGTTGTAGAGAGAGATGCCATCATAGTTTCTCACCAACAAAAAGTTGGAACCACCAGTGTTTCCTGCAACATTAGCTGTAATACTCAACGTTTGTGAGTAGCTCCTCATTGGGGGAAATGACTGTCTGACTCATTCTTTCATAAGGTTTTGTTGGGTTGGGTTTTTTTCCCCCCGTGAAATACTCTTCCTCTAAGAGTTTTAAGGTCAAAGATTAAGGTCCAGTTGCTGTGTTGACCATCCAGTGCACTGAACCTAGCTTAGTTTTCTACAACTGTTTTTAAGCTCAGTAGGGAAGAAAGGCTTGAGTAGTATCTTAATCTGGATGGTAGAAGGACAGAAGAAAAGGAAAGTCACACTTTCCACTCACTTCTCATTTTTAGTCCATTGTTAAACAAGTCCTCTCTAGCCAAATGAGTGAGCATATTTAGGTTCAGCAAAAAGTAGTTAAGGATCCTACATTCATATGGTTTTAACTCATCAAAGCAATTTTATATCCCTTTTTAAATTTGATCCCAACAGTCTTTAGATAACAAAGACAAGATCCAGAAAGGGCTCGCATGTTGGTCTTAGCGCAGGAGGCAGGAGTACAACCCAAGCTGGCGTTTCTTCAGCGCTTGGTGCCTTTGTCGGCAGTAGTAGAGGCGGCCCTCACCTGTGCTCTCTGCAGGGATGACTCGGTGTTCAGGAAGTTAAGGGTTTGATGTTTGGGTAAAAACTGGGAAAGTAAAAAAAAAAAAAAAAAAACTGGGAAAGTTTCAGACTTTTGGTTAAAATGGAGTTTAGCCCGTGTCTTCAGTTGATCTTCTACTTCTGTGCCTTTGGTAGTTTCACTCTCTGGAAAAGAGAGTCCTAGAGCAGATGTTCTTGTAAGTCAGAGCAGACTTAAGAACAGGGCTCTGGGGCCCACCTGTCTGCAGTGAATCCCAGCTCTGCCACCTGTCCATTACTGTACATTACCAAGTTACTTTCTTCTTGTGCCTCATATTTTTCAACTATAAAAATGGGATTCATACCCATTTTTACTCAGAGTTACTGTCAGAATTGAATGCAATTCAATATAAAAAGTCCAGGAACAGTTCCCGGCACAATAAATGCTAGCTGTTAATCGAGGAGATGCAAAAGTAAATTTAACGGCTGTTGTTTGTTTTTAAAATTACAAATGCATAACACCCAGTGATGTTGGTTTTGAGAGGAAAGTTATATGATAGTCTGCCCCCAGAGGCATTGAGAACTGGTAGTTTGACCTATCAGGTGGGGTAAGTAGTATTAATTCAGATTCTGAAGTCTGTATATTCTACTTTTCTGTTCTGCCAGGTGGGAAAAATAATTGTATCTATCTCATGTTGGGACTTTAATCATGCCGGTCCATACAGTAAACATTTAATAGTTAGCTGCTGTTACTAGTAATTTGGAAGTGTGGAAATAATAAAACAAAAGTAGTGTCATTCTTCAAGGCCTTTTACTAGAGTTATAGTACATCTCAACCTGTCCAACATAGTCTCAGTCTTGGCATAACTTCATAGCATCTTCATTCAGTCTCAGAGGTGTCCAGATTTGGGTGATGAATTATATGGACCGTTTTTTTAATCCAGAGCCCCCACTCTTATCAGTAATTCAGTTGAAGGAATTTTCTGCAAAGATATTCCCTTGCTGGATTATGAATAATAGCAAGAGACTATACATAACCTGAAATACCCAACAACTGGGAAATCCCCAGAAATAGTACTGGACACCCTACTTGTGAAGGTTGTATGTTAAGACTTAAACATTTTGTGATGCAGTGAGCAAAGAAGGTATTGAATGGCATGTGTTCAGAGGAAAGCAGTAACGAAAATAAACTGCTGTTGAGTAAGTATATACTACATAAAAAGTATGGGGAAATTACCTATAAAACCTTAAGTTCTAAATTATCTAAATGTCATGGTCATTTCTTTCTTTTTTTTTCCCCCGGAAGATTTTATTTATTTATTTGACAGACAGAGATCACAAGTAGGCAGAGAGAGAGAGAGGGAAGTAGGCTCCCTGCCAAGCAGAGAGCCCGATGCAGAACTCGATCCCAGGACCCTGAGATCGTGACTGAGCCGAAGGCAGAGGCTTAACCCACTGAGCCTCCCAGGCACCCCCTGTCATGGTCATTTCAAACACTAATATGATCTCATCTTATCTGTGCATCACTTTTTTTTTTTTTTTTTTTTTTAAGATTTGTGTATTTTAGAGCAGGGAGGGGGTAAAAGGGTCGGGGGAGAAAATCTCAAGCAGCCTCCCCACTGAGTGTGAGCCTAATGCGAGGGTTGGCCTCACGACCCTGAGATCATGGCCTGAGCCAAAATCAAGAGTCAGAAGCTTAACCGACTGAGCCACCAGGCGCCCCCACTTTAATTTTTCTTTTAGTTTTTGTTTGTTTATTATCTCTACACCCCACGTGGCACTCAAACTCAAAACCCCAAGATCAAGAGCCAGTGTTCTTCCAGCGGAGCCAGCCAGGCGCCACATCAGTATGTATCTGGCGTGTTAGTTGTGTTCTCCCAGTGGGTTATATTAACTCCCAGGAGCGCCTGAGCAAAGAGGAAACAGCAGTAAAGGGACTTGGGTTATTGCACCTTTGAAGCCAGAGTTTGACAGTACTGTTCTGTTGCCTTTGTTTTGAAGAAATGATTTAACAGTAATTTCATTTTCTTTTTTAAGTTATATTTATTTAAGTAATCTCTGCACCCAGCGTGGGGCTCAAACTCATGACCCTGAGATCAAGAGTCACATGCTCTTCCTACTCAGCCAGCCAGGCGCCCTCCCAGCAATTTTAAGTAAAACAGAGGTGCTAATCTCATAATCCTTTCATGAATTTTTTATGTAACCCTAGATAGTTGTCAATATTTACATATGTTTTTAAACAAGTATTTATAATGAAATGTAAAGGACCTCTAACATTTACTCATGTGTGGTAATATGAGTGTCTAATGCTGCTATAAACAAACTAGCCACTCTAAAATTTAGGAAGTGATAGTTTAAAATGTTCATATTCACACATAACTATTTAAAGGAGTAAATATTTGTTGTCTCTACCACTCACCTGGTGCTGTAAAGAACCTTAGTAAATGGTTGGTATCTAGATGGAAATATTTTAAAGAGTAAACTCCATTCTGAAGAAAACTAGTTTTTAACATTCGTTATTATAATTGCATTAACCAAATATATCATAACCTATTGAGTGATTTTTCTTTTCTTTTTTTTTTTTAAGGATTATATGCGTCAGGCAGGAGAAGTGACCTATGCAGATGCTCACAAGGGACGCAAAAATGAAGGGGTGATTGAATTTGTGTCCTATTCTGATATGAAAAGAGCTTTGGAAAAGTTAGATGGAACTGAAGTCAATGGCAGAAAAATCAGATTAGTTGAAGACAAGCCAGGTTCTCGACGACGCCGGTCCTACTCCAGGAGCCGGAGCCACTCAAGGTACTGCTGACATTTGCATGTCGGTGCTTGCTGTCAGTTCCTTAATGAGTACGTAGATGAATAATCCATTTCCGTTCTCCTGTTGAATTCTTAGCACATGGTTCTGTCTCGTTCGGTAACTCCAAACTTTGAGCTGACCATTTATTTGTAAAACTCTTGAACTCTTACATCGTGTGCACAAATCGACATTCTTTCTCCGAAGCAGATATCAGTGACCTATTTTCATATTTTTTCTTTGGTACCCCAGATCATACCCTTTTTGGGGACAAACATGGCAAGTAGTCCCTTGGTTTACTTTTCCCAAATACCACCTACTCAAGAGTAGAGACCCTTTTTTTTTTTTTTTTTTTTTTTTTTAATTTATCTATTTGACAGAGACACAGTGAGAGAGAGAACACAAATAGAGGGAGTGGGAGAGGCTTCCCACTGAGCAGGGAGCCCAGTCTGGGGCTCGATCCCAGGACCCTGGGATCATGACCTGAGCCGAAGACAGACACTTAACAACTGAGCCACCAGGTGCCCTAAGAGTGGAGACTTTCTTATTCACCAGCTACTCAGCACTAGGCCGGGCACTAGGAACGAGACAAATATGGTCCGTGCCCTCGTGAAACTCAGCCTAGTGGAGAAAACAGGCATTGAGCAAATAGTGACCGCTGTGATAAGTGTATGGCAAAGAAAATGTACACAGCACTAGTTTGGAGAACTGACGGGGCTTCTCTAAGGATGTGTCATAGACGCTGAGCTCTAAGGAGAAGCTGGAGGTGGCGGGGAGAGAAAGGATTAGTGTCCTTGTACTTCTGGCAGAGGGCAGCAGGACGAGAGCAGCTTGAGGTGATGCAGAGAAGGGCCAGATCCTGCCAAGCCACAGGCCAAGTAAGGATTTTAGGTTTTTTTCTTAAGGAAAATATCAAATACATTAAGCATTTGAGAAAATAGTGAGCCCTGCATTCCCTTATGCCTGTCCCTATCCAGCTGTATCTCTTGTCATTTTGCCAGTCTTGCCTCCCCACCATTGCCACTGCCTCATTTTAAGGCAAGTCTGGGCATCCTGTCATTTTACCCATGATTATTTCAGTGTGTACGTCTAAAGTCTAAAACCGTGATGCCGTATTACAGCTAGTAAATTTGGATGCAGATTCCCCAGTTGTCTCAAATACGTATGCTTGCAGTTGCTTTGTTCATCCTAGGATCCCAGCTGGGGTTACACATTGCCATTAGATGGCATGTCTCTTCTTTTTTTAATCACTGGTATGTCCTCCTTTGTCCTTTTTTTTCATTCTCCATGCATTTAGTTGAAGAAACTGTTGCCTGCTTTGAAGATTCTCTCCTAGTGGAGATTTGTCTGATCGCATCTTGTGGTGATACTTCTGTTCCTTTATCCTCCCCCCCATATTCCCTATAAACTTACAGTTAGAACTTGAGTTAGATCTTAAGGCATGTAGAGTAGAGCCGGTATTTTAGCAGGTCTGCTTCATAACTAGTACTTTATACTTCCTTTTGCATCCCTTGTGTGGTGTCTGGATGTCCCACTGCAAATGATGGGGAGAGTGCACCAGTATGCAGGGGCTGTGAGCCCGAGCTGTCACGGAGTCCTACAACAGTCCGTCTGACAGTCTTAGCGTCTGGCGATCCTCCCTCGCTGGAGCCAGTCACTGTTGCTAACTGATGAATTTCTAATTTCCTCATTCTTTCTGCATTTAAAGTCTATAATTCTGTCGATGATTTCCACTCTCTCGTTGCTCTCCAATACAGTTTTTATAGGAAGTGCAAAATAAAAGTTTGATACCTTTATTTACCACCTTTTCGAATTTTAAATGTGCCCTAGGGTTCCCCAAAGGTAATGATGAGGGTGGTGATTTAGTATTAATATCATTTTGAATGAATTCTCAGATGTTGATGTGTATTTAACGTTTCATCTCCAGCAAATTTTTTATGCTCAGATTGTTCTGTCTTTGGTCACTGGGAGCCCTTAAAGTTGGCTCCTGTGTCTTCGGTATCTTGGTTTTGTTTGGTTTTCATATGAATATGTTTCAGTGTATATTTTCTCAAACTTTCCATTGTGATCATTTTCAAACATCAAAGTTGCAAGAATAGTTCATGAACACCTGTGCACCCTCCTTCTGTCTTCCTCTGTTCGTATGTGTGCATATTTATGCATGTGCCCTACACGTTTACTTTGGTGTAGCGTTTTAAGTCAGGCGGAAGACCTGATGCTTTACTCCTAAATACGTCAGCATGTGTGCCCATGAATGAGGAGGACCTCATTTATATTTTCTTATCTAAGAACCTCAACAGCGATCCCATAGCTATCTTCTGTCCAGGCCATTTTCAGATCTACTTTTTTCCTGACCAGAATCCCAGTCTATCTAGTCTTGCATTATAAGAGGTTGTGTTAGATCTCTGTGGTCTGAAGCAGCCCCCCTTCCTCTTATCCTCTCCCCCCACCGGCAAACACCATTGACTTTTTTTTCTTTTTTTCTAGTAGCACCCCACATTCTGAATTTTCTGTTTCCTTCTAACATCGATGAACGTGTGCTTTATCACCCTGCTTCCCTGAAACTGGAAGTTAGGTCTAGAGAGGTGTGATGGCAATACAGGTTCAACGTATTTGGCCAAAGTCCTTTTGGATAGATGGTGGTGCTCAGCAGTCTTTGAACGTTTCCCTCTTTCTGCCCTGAGGAGATGTTCTAGGCTCATCTTGTGCATTCCTGCCCTGCTCTTGGAATCAGCCGTTTCCCCAAGAGCCCTGTTTCATGTGGTAGGAAGTAAGCAGAGTTCACAGACTTGGCCTTTTAAAGATTTTTCTAGAGCTCGGATGTGTTTTGAAAATGGCTCTCTGGGCACAGTGAGTGAATCCAGTAAAGGGCAGAAGTGTTCACAGGAAGGCTAGTAAGGAGGCTGTTGAGGGACCATGATCGATGGAGTTGGCTTGGTCAGGGCAGCAACAGAGGTGGGTGGCTGCACATGAAGAGGCAGATTCCTTTATTAGTGTAGAAGAGCACGAGGGGAGAGGAAAGAGTCCGGGGTGGCTACAGTTTCTCTTGTAGGAACTGGGTAAATAATAGTGGCGTTGGTGGAAAGAAGGAAGGGACCCAGCAAAAAGAGTGGGTGTGGGGGAAAGCGTTTCAGGATTAGAGGTGCTGAGTGTCAGGGAAGCTGTGCAGGCCGAACGTTTGCTGGTACCGGATCCTCGGACCTAGAACCGTGGAGAGCGTTCTCTTTCAAATTTGAGCCAGGACACAGCCAGCGCCAGACACATTTTTCGATTATAAAATGCCTTCCTGGGCGCCTGGGTGGCTCAGTGGGTGGGTTAAGCCGCTGCCTTCGGCTCAGGTCATGATCTCGGGGTCCTGGGATCGAGTCCCGCATCGGGCTCTCTGCTCAGCAGGGAACCTGCTTCCCTCTCTCTCTCTCTCTCTCTCTCTGCCTACCTCTCTATCTACTTGTGATCTCTCTCTCTCTCTGACAAATAAATAAATAAAATCTTTAAAAAAATAAAATAAAATGCCTTCCTATTCAGCTAGCCTTTCATCAGCAAGTATTAAAAAATATCCTCTCCCGGGGCGCCTGGGTGGCTCAGTGGTTTAAGCTGCTGCCTTCAGCTCGGGTCATGATCTCAGGGTCCTGGGATCGAGTCCCGCATCGGGCTCTCTGCTTGGCAGGGAGCCTGCTTCCTCCTCTCTCTCTCTCTGCCTGCCTCTCTCCCTACTTGTGATCTCTATCTGTCAAATAAATAAATAAAATCTTTAAAAAAAAAAAAAATATCCTCTCCCCCTAGGTCTCGTTCCCGAAGCAGACATTCTCGTAAGAGCAGAAGCCGAAGCGGCAGTAGCAAAAGCAGCCACTCTAAGAGCAGATCTCGGTCCAGGTGGGTCTTCCTCGGTGCAAGCATAGGCGGTCTGCAGGATGCACGTGGACCTCGCCCCACTTGCGTCTTAGTCTTGTTACCAGTCTTCCCTCACCCCAGGCTTTCCAGCTGGGGATAAGAGTTGGGGTGCAGAAAGCCGTCCTGGGCCCGTGCCCACCATGTGCCCCCCACTTGTGTCGGGACGTCTGCTTCCGTGCAGCGGGGCTGCGCGTGAGCCCGATGCCGGTGTCTCCGCAGGTCAGGCTCGCATTCCCGGAGCAAGAGCCGCAGCCGCAGCCAGAGCCGCAGCCGCAGCAAGAAGGAAAAGAGCCGGAGCCCCAGCAAGGATGACAAGAGCCGCAGCCGCAGCCGCAGCGCCGACAAGCGCCGCAGCAAGAGCAAAGACCAGGCCGAAGAGAAGGTCCAGAACAGCGACGGCGCCGGGAAGTCCAAGAGCCGGAGTCCCAGTCGACACAAAAGCAAGAGCAAAAGTCGCAGCAGGAGTCCAGAGAGGCGAGTGGAGGAGAAGCGCGCAAGCGTGAGCAGGAGCAGAAGCAAGGAGAAGAGCCGAAGCCAGGAGAAGGGCGTCCACAGGAGCCGCAGCCGCAGCCAAGGCGGCAGCCGCAGCCGCAGCCGCAGCAAAAGCAAGGACAAGCGGAAGGGCAGGAAGAGGAGCCGTGAGGAAAGCCACAGCCGAAGCCGAAGCCGCAGCCGCAGCCGCAGCAAGAGCGAGAGGAGCCGAAAGCGGGGCAGTAAGCGCGACAGCAAGTCGGGCAGCAGCAAGAAGAAGAAGAAGGAGGATGCCGAGCGCTCGCAGTCCCGGTCGCGGTCCCGCTCGGCGTCCAAGGAGCGCGAGCACGCCAAGGCAGAGTCCGGCCAGAGGGAGGGCCGAGGGGAGAGTGCGGATGCTGGCACCAATCAGGAGACCCGGTCCCGGTCGAGGTCCAATTCCAAGTCCAAACCCAACCCTCCGTCAGAATCACGCTCCAGATCAAAGTCCGCTTCAAAAACCCGGTCTCGTTCCAAGTCCAGATCCAGGTCTGCGTCCAGATCGCCCTCTCGGTCTAGATCCAGGTCCCACTCGCGGTCCTAACTGGCTACGAGCACAGCTGGAACTCCCCGAGAAGTCTTTTGTACATGTTTGGTAGCCGTAGCACAAGTGATCCAAGTAGAACATACGTCACTGCTGTACATTTTTAACTCCCCTAATGGTGTGTCTACAATTGTTCAATCTAAGTGCTTCCTCTCCGTAAAGCCTCCTGGCACCAGGCCTTCCTGCTCGACTGAAAACAATCTTCTCTTTGAAAACCCCTTTACTCATGGCCCACAGTAGAATATCCAAACCACCGCGGCCCTCAGCCTGGCCTTTCCTACAGGGAGCTCAGTACCTGGACGGCGTTCAGGCTGGAATGCTGACATAGGTAGGTACGGTGAGTTCAGCCATTTTTGCCCTTGAATTGATGCCCTTTGATGTTTGCCATTTAGTGAAAGTGCGAAGTCTTAAGTTTCCTACCACTTTGGTTTCATACTTTTGAACTTAACAAAGTTGTGAATAGCACAGTCGAGGAAAATTGATACCTGCAGTAACCCATAGGAAATAAACTGTAGAGTTCCATATTCTGGTATTGTGATTATATTGTTTTATATTAAAAAAGAAAAGAAAAGAATTTTTTTTAATTTTATTTTTCCCCGTCTTGCAAAGTATAGTGACCCCTGTTTCCATTAAATTTGAATAAAGACTATTTTTGCTTGACAAAATTTCACGGTGTTTGAATCCAAGTTGCATCTCCTGATCTATCTCAGTATTCCTTTTCTTAGCATAAAAAGTTCAGAGTGTCACATTCCTGGTGGTCACCCACGAGTGGGTAGGGAACCAGCCGTTATTCCTAAAGGATTTTTCTCACCCAACAGAATAAAATCAGATTTCTTAGGAAGTTACAGTCCTTCCTCTCAAGAAGCTTACAGCCAAGCTGATGAGAGGGACGTGGATCGGCTCGGGAGCGCAGCATCACCGGGTGCTGTGGCATTTCCTGCCATGAAGCCGAAGCAGCAGACCTCCTCACCTTGGGATTTGATTAACTGAAAGCTGGGAAGAAAAATGATGTTGGATGAACTCCTTTCACTCCTGGCCTGGCTGTAAAGAAAGGCCTAGAGGTACAGTGGTTCCAGCGAGGTGTCCACCCAAGGGAGTGTTTCGAGGCATCAGGAGCAGAGGAAGCTGAGGGCCTGCATTACGTGCTGTGACAGGCTTGGGAGGAGAGCAAGTCGCTTCAGGGACTGCTGCCTAGGGGTGGGCTGGGGGCTGCCCCTTGGTTTAAAATAATGTTCTCTTACCTTCGATGAGTCCACGTTTCTTACCCCTCCTGGGGTTCGTAGTCTGGTTGCAAATGATGAACATCACTAGGGTAAACAGTGGGCATAGAGGAGGAAGTTGTAACTTCCTCTGGGTTCAGGGACCTCTTGAGAGGACAGTACTGAGGTTGACCCTCTAGGGATGTGGGAGTGAGTGGAAGGCATTCCTTTAAAAAAAAAAAAAAATCTGCGTACAGAGCCATGGAGTTGGGCAAGCAGGGGGCAAGATTCCCAGGCAGCGTGGAGTGTGGTAATGGGGAATGAGAAGCGAGTCTGGCGGATAGATTGGGTCACAGGCTTTGAATGCCAGGAGGGGAAATTTGGCCTTGGTCCTGTCAGCACTGAGAACACAGGAAATATTTAAACAGGAGGATAAGGGTTGTAGAGCGAGCCGCTGCACTGCCCGGTTGGTCTGACAGTAGTCCGGGACACCAGATGTCCCGAAGGCAGCCGTCCGGGGAACGCAGTACACTTGAGCTCGAACAACTCGAAGAGACTTTTTTTCCTTAGGGTTTTCTTGACATTCTCTCTTCTCTAGGCTGCTGTATGGCAAGAACACGGTACAGGACATCTACATAGCATACACAGCATGTGTTCAGTAACTTCCAGTCCACAGCAGGCTGTGAGTAAGAGTTTAGAGAGGGTCAAGCTACATGCAGATTTTTGACCAGAAGAGGGAAAAGCACCCCTAATCCCTGTGTGACAGGTCAACTGTAATTGCAGGTGATAGGGCCTGAGCAAAGGCAGTGACGGGAGGGAACAGAACAGGGTTCAGTAGGTGACCTAGGGAAAGGAGTTGTCAGAGGTGATCCAAGATGTTCCTGAAGCCTGAGGAATGGTGAAGACAAAGGTGAGTTCAGTTTTAGAAACACGGAATTTCGGGGATTGAAACCTCAGACTCCCTAGAGCCTTGTCTCCATCATGACAAGATGATGGCTCCAACCAGTAGAATTCCCACGGCCTCAGATCTCCAGTGGTGAGAATCCAACATTCCCTAATTTTACAAGGATGGGAACATTTCTTTGGGCATTTTTTTTTCCTTTCACAAGTCTAAAATTTTTAAAAGTTCAACTTCATTTTACTGTCTAACAGCAGCTCTTTCCAAATTCCCTTCCAAGATTTTCCTGTTCATCCAGATTCTAAACATAGTTTCATCATGTTTGTATAATTTAACTTTGTCATTTAACTACATGATTCTTGGAAAGTTCTCACTTTAAATGCTGAAAGCACATAAACTCTAGCAAGTGAGTGTATTAACACATCAAAGAGTATAAAGGACAGAAATTCCATTTGTACATAGAAGAGATTGGCAGTCATTTTTCCCCAGCAGTTTTAAATTCATTTATGTTGGATTCTGAACAAAAAGCTAAAGATCAAGAGAAAGAGGGGAGCTCATCTGTTGGAGTTCCAGGCACACACCGGAGACCAGTACTGGCTCGTCCATTCTCCGTCCTGTTCTCACGCCACCCGGGGGTCAGTACGGTTAGGTTCGGTTGCATGTGAAGAGACTGCAGCAGTCTGGCTACACATCCCCAGTGATGTTAGGTTCCTATTCGAGTGTGTGCCTTTTATATGCCAAGCACTGGTCTTTGAGACACTGGGAATGGTGTAGGAAGAGACAGAAGCCCCCCCTCTTTTCATGGAACATACTTGCTGCTTTTGGACAGGAATCACAGGGCTTGCCTCATGATGGTGTCAGTACTCAGTGCCCACTGTGGGCCAGATACGGGGCCAGTCGGTGGCCACTGGCAATTCACTGCGAGGCGCTCACTCTCTTGCCAGCCCTTAGGAAAGGTGAAATGCAGTGCTTGTTCTAGGCTGTACCGTTTCTTCCAGATAACTCTGGGCCAGAAGACAGCAGTAACCTTTGAGGGTAAAGCTGGATACTGCCTGCACCTCCCTGCCCCCCTGTGGCCCAGGGGAAGAAAGACCTTGGGAAGCTGAAGAGGAAGGCCCTAAATTTGGTTCATTGCCTTCTACCACATCTCCTGTGAGCTGTAGGTGCTTCTGTGTACATCAGTACCTAGTCCCTTTTTAAAAGGCAAAGACAAAAGCTTGGAGAGGTGAAGTGATTTTCCCAATGTACTATAGCTAGTGACAAAGCTAGATTAATTTCTCTGGTTCTCTTCCCTGGTAAAATCTCATCACTTGATGATGTAATTATAGGGAGATATTTGAAATCACAACAGCTAGGATTTGAACTCAGGTTCAAGTCACATGGGGTTTCCTCAAGACAATCTGTTTTCCTAGATGATAACTTCTAAGTTGCTGCAGGATGATGGCGCTGACCCACTGCTGTGAATAAGTTATAATTGCTCCATCATTTGATCGAGACTCAAAAGTCTTGCCTGGGGGTGCCCATCTGTCCAAGCCCAGGTCATCATCCCATATTCTGCATGCCAAGGAGTGAAGAGAAGGAGAGTGGCTCCATTTCAGCTTCTACGGTAGGAAATGTGCATTGATGTTCACAAAAAATGCACTCAACGGGCAATTTTCCCCAAAGTAGGAGGTAGCCAAAGAAATACAAACTCATGGGGCACCTGGGTGGCTCAGTGGGTTAAAGCCTCTGCCTTCAGCTCAGGTCATGGTCTCAAAGTCCTGGGATCGAGCCCCGCATGGGGATCTCTGCTCAGCAGGGAGCCTGCTTCCCTTCCTCTCTCTCTCTCTGCCTGCCTCTCTGCCTACTTGTGATCTCTGTCTGCCAAATAAATAAATAAAATCTTAAAAAAAGAAAAATACAAACTCATCTATAACCTCTTTGGTTGCTCAAATCCACATTCCCTCTTCTATACTTTACCTCCTTCTGTTGCCCCTCCCCTCCCAAAAAAGAGTGGAAGACAAAAAATGAGAACAAAAAGGGTAAGTAAGGATAGAAAACAGTAACAAATGTGGTAGATAATAAACTACCGGTAATTCAGGCCTCCTGGGTGTCTCAGTGGGTTAAGCCTCTGCCTTTCGCTGGGATCGAGGCCCACATCGGGCTCTCTGCTCAGCAGGGAGACTGCTTCCTCCTCTCTCTCTCTCCCTGCCTCTCTGCCTATTTGTGATCTCTGTCAAATAAATAAAATCTTTTTTAAAATAATAAACTATCAATAATTCATCACAGGTGAATTCTACCAAACTTTTTTTTAAGATTTTATTTGAGGGCGCCTGGGTGGCTCAGTGGGTTAAGCCGCTGCCTTCGGCTCGGGTCATGATCTCAGGGTCCTGGGATCGAGTCCCGCATCGGGCTCTCTGCTCAGCAGGGAGCCTGCTTCCCCCCACTCTCTCTGCCTACCTCTCTACCAACTTGTGATCTCTCTCTGCCAAATAAATAAAATCTTAAAAAAAAAAAAAGATTTTATTTGAGAGCGAGCAAGAGAACACAAACGGGGAGCGGCGGCAGATGGAGAAGTGGGCTCCCCACTGAGCAGGGAGCCAAGTGTGGGGATCAGTCCCAGGACCCTGGGATCATGACCTGAGCTGAAGACAGACACTTAACTTGCTTGACCCAGGCACCCTCGATTCTACCAAACATTTAAAGAGTTAATACCTATTTTTCTCAAATGATATTCCAAAAACTGCAAGAGGAAAGAAAAACTTCCAAATTCATTTTTCAAGGCCAGTATCATCCTCATACCAAAACCAGATAAACCAAAAAAGGGAACTGTAGGCCAATATCATGAATATTGATGCAAAAATCCTCAACAAAATGCTAACAGAATCCAACAATACATTTTAAAAAATAATATATTTCACCATCAAGTGGGATTTATTCCCAGGATGCAACTCTGATATTTGCAAATCATTTGTGATTGTTCATCAATAAGAGAAAGGATAAAAACCATATGATGACTTCAACAGATGCAGAAAAAGCATCTGACAAAATACAGCATCCATTCACAATAAAAAAAAAAAAAAAAACTCTGCAAAGTAGCTCTAGAGGAAACACCTCAACATAATAAAGGCCTTACATGAAAAATCCACAACCAAAAAAAAAAATCCTTCATAGCCAACATTATGCTCAATGTAGAAAAGCAGAGCTTTTTCCCTAAGGTAAGGAACAGACAAGAATGTCCACTCCCTACTTTTATTCAACATAGTATTAGAAGACCCAGCCACAGCAATTAGACAACATAAATAAAAGGCATCCAAACTGGTAAGGAAATAGTAAAATTCCCACTACTCATAAATGACATACAATATAGAAAAGACCTTAAAGACTCCACCAAAAACTCTTAAGAACTGATAAATGAATTTTGTAAAGTCACAGGATACCAAATCGATGTACAAAAATCTGTCACATTCTTATACACTAACGAAGCAGCAGAAAGCGAAATTAAGAACACAGTCCCATTTACAGTTGCACCAGAAACAGTAAAATATTTAGGAATAAACCAAAGAGGCAAAAGACTTGTACTGTGAAAACTATAACACACTGATGAAAGAAACTGAAGATAATGGCAAAGAAATGGAAAACCCTTCCATGAACATGGGTTGGAAGAACAAATAATGCCAAGATGCCTATTATACCCAAGGCAGTCTACAGACTTAGTGCAATTCCTATCAGAATAACCAACAGCATTTCTCACAAACTAGAACAAACCATCCTGAAATTTGTATGGAACCACAAAAGTCCTCGATAGCCAAAGCAATCTCAAAAACCAAAAACAAAACGAGATATCAGAATTCCAGATTTCATGTTCTATTACAAAGCAGAAGTAAGAAACAGTACAGTGCTGGCATAAAAATAAACACACTGATCAATGAAAATAGAATGAAAGCCTCAAAATAAACCCGCAATTGTATGGTCAGTTAATCTCTGACAAAAGTGAAATGACTATACAATGGGAAAAGGAAAGCCTTTTCAACAAATGGTGTTGGACAGTTCAAGAGAAACAACCACTTTATTTCACTCTGCACAAAAATACACTCAAAATAGATTGAAGACCTAAATATGAGACCCAAAACCATAAATATCCTAGAAGAGAGCACAGGCAGTAATTGCTCTGACACCAGCCATATTTTCTAGATACGTCTCCTGAGGCAAGGGAAATAAAACCAAAATAAACTAATAGGACTACATATAAAATAAAAAGTTTTCTGTACAGCAAAGGAAATGATCAACAAAAGGCAACGAGAAGATATTTGCAAATGACGTATCTGATGAAGGATTAGTATCCAAAATATATTAAGAACTGCTCCAACTCAATACCGTCCAAACTCCAAATAATCCAATTTAAAAATGAGTAGAAGACATGAAAAGATGCTCAACATCACTCATCAGGGAAATGCAAATCAAAACTACAATAAGATACCACCTCACACCTATCAGAAGACCTAAAATCAAAAGCAGAAGAATCAAGTGTTGGTGAGGATATGGAGAAAAAGGAATCCTTGTGCATGGTTGGTGGGAATGCAAGCTGGTGCAGCCACTCTGGAGAACAGTGTGGAAGTTTCTCAGAAAAATAAAAATAGACCTACCCTATGAGCCAGTAATTGCACTACTGGATATGTATCCCCAAAAATACAAAAACACTAATTCCAAGGGATCCATGCACCTCTATGTTTATTGCAGCATTATTTACAATAGCGAAACTATGGCAGCAGCCCAAATACCCATCTATAGATGAAGGGATAAAGATGTGGCGTGTATATACACACACACATACACACACAAAGGAATATTCTTCAGCCAATAAAGAATGAAACCTTGCCATTTGCAACAACATGGATAGAGCTAGAGTGTATAATGCTAAGCAAAATAAAAGAAATAACATCTGATCTCACTCATAGGCAGAATTTA
This sequence comes from Meles meles, assembly GCF_922984935.1. Taxonomy (NCBI): domain Eukaryota; kingdom Metazoa; phylum Chordata; class Mammalia; order Carnivora; family Mustelidae; genus Meles; species Meles meles. The sequence continues at coordinate 195,342,714 of NC_060066.1, forward strand.
AGAAACAAAACAAATGAAAAAAAAAAAACAAGAAACAGACTCTATATACTACAGAGTCTCAACTATAGAGAACTGATGTTTTATCAGAGGTGTGGGGGGAGGGGCAGAATGGGGGATTCAAGAATACATTTATCATGAAGAAAAATAGAATGATTTTTTTAAACTCTCCCCATAATGAAAAAATAAAACAATCACACCAAATATCAATGATTAAATAAAAAACAAGGACTGTTCGAATGGATTAAAAAACAAGACCCAACTATATGTTGTCTACAAGAAACCCATTTTAAATATAGAGAAACATTAAAAGTAAAAGGGTCAGAGCACCTGGGTGGCTCAGTCAGTTAAACAGCTGATTCTGGATTTCAGCTCAGGTCACTATCTTGGGGTCCTGGGATCAAGACCCACACCAGGCTCTGTGCTTGGTGGGGAGTCTGCTTCTCCTCCTCTCCCTCTGCCCCTCTCCCTGCTCATGTGTCTGCCCTTTCTCTCTCTCCCTAAAATAAATAAATCTTGAAAAAAGAAAAGTAAAAGACTAGAGAAATATACATCATAGTAATACAAATCAAAAGAAAGCTTAAGTAGCTATATTAATTTCAAACAAAGCAGACCTCAGAACAAGGAAAATTATCAGGGGTAAAGAGGGACATTATATAATGATAAAGAGATCACTTCTCTAAGAAGATATAAAAGTCCTTCATGTATATGCACCTAACAAAATATCAAATACATGGGGTAAAAACTCATAGAACTGCAAGGAGAAAAAGACAAGTCCACTATCACAGTTGAAGACTTCAACATCCCTCTCAGTAAGTGATAGACCCAGCAGGCAGCAAGTCAGTAGGGATACAGTTGAACTGAACGTGTCATCAATGAACTAAATCTAACTGACATCTATAAAATATTTTGTCTAACAGCAGAATACACATACTTCCCAAGCCTACATGGAACATTCACGAAAACAGATTCTGGGACATAAAAAAACCTTAACAAATTTAAAAGAAGAAAATCATGTTATGTATGCTCTCAGACCACAAGGAAACTAAACTAGAAATCAACAACAGAAAGATAGCTAGAAAATCCCCCCCAAATACTTGGAGATTAAACAATAAGCTTCTAAATAACATGAGTCAAAGAAGTCTCAAGAGAAATATTTTGACATAAATGAAAATGCAATTTAAAATTTGTAAGATGCAACAAAGACAGTCCTTAGAGGAACATTTATAGCATTAAATGCACCTATTAGAAAAGAAAGGGGTGACTAGCTGGCTCACTTGGTGGAGCATACAACTCTTGGTCTCGGGGTTACAGGTTCAAGCCCCATACTGGATGTGGACCTACTGGAAAAAAGAAAAAGAAAAGATCTAAAATCAGTAATCTATGCTTCTGCTTTAGGAAACTAGAAAAAGAGCAAAGTAAGCAGAAGACAAGAAATAATGAAAATTAGAGGAGAAATCAATGAAAATGAAAACAGGAAATAAGTAAAGGGGAAAAAATCAATGAAATCAAAGAATGATTGATTGACTGATTTTTCAAGATTTTACTTATTTATTTTAAAGAGCAAGTGAAAGCACAAGCAGGGGGAGCAGGAGAGGGGGGAGCAGGAGAGGGGGAAGCAGGCTTGCCACTCAGTAGGCAACCCATGGCAGGGCTCAATCCCAGGACCCCAGGATCATGACTTGAGTTGAAGGCAGATGCTTCACCAACTGAACCACCCAGGCCCCCCAGAATGATTTTTTTTTTAATTAACAACTTCTAGCTAGGCTAATCAATAAAAAAAAAGACACAAATTATTAATACCAGAAATGAAAGAGGCCATCACTACTAATTCCGTGGACATAAAAGGGATAATAAAAGAATATTATAATATAATTATAATATTATCTCCCCACAAATCTGATAATCTAGAAACAAAATCGACCAAAACTGACATAGAAATAATCTGAATAGGCCTGTATCTATTAAACAAACTGAATCAATAATTAATAAACTTCCAAAACAGAGAGCCCCAGGCCCATATGGTGCGCTAGGGAATTCTATCAAACATTTAAGAAAGCATACCAATTCTCAATCTCTTCTAAAAAATAGATGCTGAGGAAATATGTCCTAACTCATTTTATGAGACCAGCATTATCTCAATACCAAAACCAGACAAAAACATCACAAGAAAGGGAAACTACAGACCAATATTCATGAACATAGATACAAAAATCCTCAACAAAATAGTAGCAGATAGAATCCAATGTTGTGATAGAAGAATTACATGCTACAACCAGCTGTTCCATGTATGTAAGACTAATCCAAAATTCAATTAAAGCAATCCATTACATAACAGGCTAAAGAAGAAAAATGACACGAGCTTACCAAAGGTGCAGAAAAAGCATTTAAAGAAATCTAATATTCATGACAAAAACTCATAGCAAACTAGGAATACAAGAGTACCTCCTCACCTTGGTAAATCTACAAAAGACCTCCAGTTGACATCATGGTTAATGGTGAAAAACTAGATCCTTTCCCCCTAGGATCAGCAACAAGGCAAAGATATCCCTTCTCACCACTCCTAGTTAACATCATACTGAAAGTCCTAAGGAACGCAGTAAGACAAGAAAAGGAAATAAAAGATACAGAAGAGAAGGAAGAAATAAAACTTTTTGCACAAATGATATGATCATCTTTGTAGAAAATCCTAAAGAATTGACAGAAAAACTCCTAAAGCAAGTTGTTTTCAGGATACAAGATTAATATGCAAAAGTCAATTGTAGGGGCACCCAGGTGGCTCAGTCAGTTAAGTGTCTGCCTTCAGCTCATGTCATAATCTCAGGGTCCTGGGATCAAGTCCCACATCAGGCTCTGTGCTCACCAGGGAATCTGCTTCTCCCTTTCCCTCTGGCCCTCACCCTGCTTATGCTCTCTCTCTCTCTCTCTAACAAAATCTTTAAAAAAAAAAAAATCAACAAAGCAAAAAGTAAATTGCAGGGGCGCCTGGGTGGCACAGTTGTTCAAAGCAACCAACTCTTGGTTTCATCCAGGCCCGGATCTCAGGGTTGTGATATCCAGGCCTGCGATGGTCTCCACACTCAGCAGAGTCTGCTTAGGACTCTCTCCCTCTGCCTCTCCCCCCATCAATAAATAAATACATCTCTTTTTAAGTCAATTGTAATGAACAACTTGAAATAAAAAACGATACCATTTAGATTAGCACACAGCCTCCCAAAATGGAATGCTTATGTATAGATCTAACAGAACATGTACAATGTACAAGATCTCTGGTGGAAGAAACCAAAGATCTTAATAAATGGAGAGACATTCCATGTTCATGGATAGAAAGACTCAATATTGTAAAAATGTCAGCTCTTTTCAAGTGAGCCACAGATTCAGTGCAAACCCAATCAAAATCCCAGCAAGTTATTTTGTGTATATCAACACACTGATTTTAAAATTTATACAGACAGGGGGTTTTGGGTGGGGGGACAAGAATAGCCAACACAGTATTGAGGGAGAAGGACAAAGTCAGAGGACTGAGCCTACCTAACTTCAAGTCTGACTATAAGCTTCCACAATCACTACAGAGTTGTACTGGCTAAAAACAAAACAAAACAAAAAACAAACAAAAAAACAGATAAAACTAATCAATGGAACAGAACAGTGAGCCTAGAAATAGACCCACACAAATAGAGTCAAGTGGTTTTTGACAAAGGAGCAAAGGCAATTCAATACAGAAAAGACAGCCTTTTCAACAGATGGTGCAGGAACAAATGGGCATCTACATGGAGAAAAATGAATCCAGACATAGATCTTTACACCTTTCACAAAAAAAAACTAGCTCAAAATGGATTATAGACCTAAACATAAAACACAAAGCTGATACAAGTTACGAAAAAAATCTAGGTGACTTTGCATTTGGCAATGACTTTTAGTTTTATTCTTTTTTAAGTAGTCTCTATACCCAATGTGGGGTTCAAACTCACCACCCAAGATCAAGAGTCACATGCTCTTCTGATTGAGTCAGCCAGGTGCCCCTTGACAATGATTTTTTAGAGAGAACACTAATAGCACAATCCGTGTGGGAAAAATTGGCAAGCTGGACTTTATTAAAATTGAAAACTTCTGCTCTGTAAAAGGCAGTGCTGAAAGAGTGAAAAGACAAGTGACAAATCGGAATTAAATATTTGCAAAATACACACGGATCCAACACAGGATTTGTACCCAAAACACACAACTCTTAAAACAGTAAGAAAACAAACACCCTATTAAAAATTAAGGAAAAGATCTGAACAGACACCTCAGCAAAGAAGACCTACAGATGGCCAAGAAGCAAATGAAAGGATGCTCCACCTCGTATGTCATCAGGGAAACACTGCAAAGTAAAACCCTGATGAGATACCACAACGTGACACCGTATTAGAATGGCCATGATCCAAAATGCTGACAACACCAGATGCTGACATGACGTGGAACAACGGGAACTCATTGCTGGAGGGAATGCGAAGTGGTACAGCCACTCCGGCCATCTCACCGAGCTAACTGTACCCTTACCAGCCAGCAGGCATGCTCCCTGGTATTTACCCAGATGAGCTGAAAACGCACATCTCCACAAAGACCTGCACATGAATGTTAATAGCAGCTCTATTGGTAACTGTGAAAACTAGAAGCCATTGGGTGCCCGACTGGCTCCATCCATAGAGCATGTGACGCTTGAGCTCGGGGTTGTGAGTTGGAGCCCCATGTCGGGTGTGGAGCCTACTTTAAAAAAAAAAAAAAAAACAACCTGGAAGCAGTCATGATACCCTCCCCTAGGTGGAAGGACAGATACACTGTGGGGCAACCAGACAACGGAAAGGGACTCAGTGATAAGAAGGGAGCCATGAAGCCACTACGAGACCCGGAGCAGCCTCCAATGTTACCACGAAGCGAAAGAAGCTGATTGGAAAGTCACATACAGTGAGATCCCAACTATAGGACATTCTGGAAAAGGCAAAACTATGGACACAGTGGAAAGGCCAGTGGTTGCCAGGGGTTTGGAAAAGGGAGGGAGGGACTCCATGGGGGCACAGGGGGTTTTTTAGGGCAGTGAGACTCTGGTGCAGGAGACCACACTGGGGCTTGTGTGACAGCACGCATTTGTCAAAGCCCATTGGACGCCCAGCACCGTGAGCCTTCCCACGACGCCCGGGCGTCAGTGAACAGCACCGCGTCAGGACCGGGTCCGCAACCAGAACGCATGCGCAAGCGCTTCTAGGCCTTTTAGCTGCCCCTTCCTCATATTCCACAGCCACAACCCTTCCTCACATGCCGTGGACCAGCCTGGGCCTAACTCCAGCCAACTGCCAGTGTTCATGTGGCCCAGGAGCTAAGAGTGAATTTTACATTTCTGAATGGTTGAAAAAAATAAAAAATTTCATGACACATGGGAGTTACACAAATATGAGCTGCACTGCCCACCCTCTATGCCCAGTCATGTTCGTTTGTGAAACACTAAGTAGCTCTCAAACTCTAAAATATTTACCGTGTGGCTCATTTTGGTGTGGATCGAGGGAGCTGAATATTTATACTTCTGCGTGTCTCCTCACAGAAAGTTGGCTGGCTCCCATACAAAATGGTAAATCTAACCACAGCCTACATATGATAATGAGGAAAAAGGAAAAGAAAACCATTAAAAATATATAAACGGAGGGGTGCCTGGGTGGCTCAGTCAGTCCGTCGGCCAGTTCCTGATTTCAGCTCAGGTCATGATCTCAGGGTCCTGGGATGAGCCCCGTTTTGGGTTCCCTGCTCAGCAGGGAGCTCCCTTGAGGGTTCTCGCTCCCTCTGCCCCTCCCTTCTCAAATAAATCTTTACATATATTTACATATATATATGGATATATGCTGTATCTAAAGAGTAAAAACAGGCACAAATATATAGGTATGGTCCTATGTTATCGTAACCAGTCAGAAGGCCTGGGGTGACCTTATTCTTCCCTCCTTCATGGGTGAATTTTAATGACATAAATAATACCTCAGTGAAGCTGATGCTTTTTTTTTAAAGATTTTATTTATTTATTTGACAGATAGAGATCACAAGTAGGCAGAGAGGCAGGCTGAGAGAGAGGGGGAAGCAGGTTCCCTGCTGAGCAGAGAGCCCGATGCGGGGCTCAATCCCAGGACCCTGGGATCATGACCTGAGCTGAAAGCAGAGTCTTAACCCACTGAGCCGCCCAGGCGCCCCAAGCTGATGCTTTAAGAGAAGGCTCGGCAGGCCACCCATGAGCAAGCTACAGGACAATCACTATTTCCCTAGGGTAACTGAACTCAAGCCATTTGCCCAACACACAGCAAAGCCAATCAGGGAGGCATCGAATGTGCAGCAAGAGAAAGGTTTATCGGAGAGGCAGCCCAACGAGGAGGCAGGAGGCAAGGCTCAAATCCACCTCCCTAGAGCAGAAGAGTGAGGGAGGTTTCAGGTCAACAGAACAGGCGTGGGCCAAAGGTTGCAGCTTGTTCTTCTTCGTCCTATTGGTCCCTGGTTTCAAGCCCCACTGTCTTTTTTTTTTTTTTTTAAGATTTTATTTATTTGACAGACACATCACAAGTAGGCAGAGAGGCAGGCAGAGAGAGAGGAGGAAACAGGCTTCCTGCTGAGCAGAGAGCCCAATGAGGGGCTCCATCCCAGGACCCCGAGATCATGACCTGAGCCAAAGGCAGAGGCTTAACCCACTGAGCCACCCAGGCGTCCCTAGCCCCACTGTCTTTTGATCATTCCTCACTCAGGAGGGAACCGGGGCAACGACCACTCTAGCTCCTTCCTGCTGACACGGGGTTAGATCAGGCTTAGATGAATGGAAACTTTATGTATTTAGCAATATTCTTTGATTTCTTGGGACCAGCTCTCCAAAATAGTAGTTTCAGGGCCCTCAGCAGCTCACTAGTTGAAGCAGGGTTCCTTCTGATGTTCTCCTTCACAGGGTGCCGGGAACCTGAGGAATCTCGTGGAAGCAGCTCAACATGGTGCTGAACCCACCACCTCATTCTCTTCCGTTGCCCCTGAGAGTGGCTCGTCAACAGCACCGCAAAGTCGTCCTGTCCTGTGAGGGCGGAGTTGGTCCTCCAGGTGCCAGGTCTTACCATCTTCGTGATACCACGTCTCCAGCGTTCAGGCAGGGATAGGGCACATCGGTGGCGTTCATCAACCTGCCTGAAGCAAACTTTGAGTATTTCCCTGAGACTGAAGGTACCTGAGAATATCCAGTTCCCTAACATGAGCCCATCAGGAATGCATAAGTCATGAAAAGAGTATAGAGAACGTCTTCCATAGAACGGTTCAGAGGGGCTGAAACACGTCTACTTCTAGAGGCCGCTCTTACCCAAAGCAGGGCAACCAGCAAAGCTTTTTCCCAAGTCCGCTTCATGGCACACTTTTTGCCAGACTTCTTCTAAGTAGATGGCTCATTTTTCCAGGAAGCATGTAATTTCCAGGGAACGCCCAAGGCACTGGACACTTAGTGTGACTTTTGGCACAAACGCCACACCCTGTCACTCTGAGTTGTTAGCGGCAATCCAAACGTAGGAATTACTTTAAAGTGTTTTGACAACTTCTGAGGCCTCAGAATGCAAGGAAAAGCTTCAGCCCAACTTACACAGGAATCCACAGGAACTAGCAAATACCAAACATGACCAGTTGGTTTTGGCACCACGGTAAAATCTACCGGCCAGGCTGTCCCGGTTCGGCGCCTCTAAGTTGTTCTAGAGGACTGACTTGGAGCATCTTCCGATGGCGCGCGGGCTGCACCTGGATAGATCTCCCCAGTTTGCAACTTGAAGGTCTCCGGTGATCTTTCTGAGTGGCCCATAAAGCAATAGGCATGTGAATTCCTCTCTTCTCAAGGTCCCCAAAGTATCCTGAGGTTCCTGCACCTGCCAGGAAATGACCTTCCTCACTCACCTGCTAAGGCTGCTGGGAACCCTGTACGCCAGGGACCAGGCCAGTTTTCCCAAGGGGCTCATTGGTTCCATAAAGTCAACCTTAGTTCCTTGAAGCTGTCTGGTCACATCTGAGTCTGTGCGTGTCTCTCTCAAGTACGACATTCCAGTCAAAGCTTGGTCATAAGAGGTTTCCAATTGTCGTCGTTGTCGTCATCTTCTTCTTCCAATTCTGCTTTAGTTTTTTGTTGTTACTGTTGTTGTTGTTGTTTTAGTTCTGCTTTAATACAGTAAGATTTGAAAATACACAGATATCCAGGGGAAAAGGCAAAACAGTATGAAGCACTGAGAGCACAATTGTGCTTTAATTTGGGTCTGCAGCTTCCAGCTGTAACAAGAAACACACCTCTGAACAATGTCCAGCTCTACAAACACATCCAGTGGTAACATTAGAGCAATCCGTGCTTTACCCTGGACTTGCCGAATACCCAGTCCATAAATTTACCACGTGTTTCATCTGGGTTTTTCATAATAAAAGAGACATACCTATAATTCACAATCACAGTCAGTTATGAAGACTTAGATATGAAATTTTGCCTGTCAGTCTGCTTCTCAAACTAAATTTTAAAAAAGTCTAGGGGCGCGTGGGTGGCTCAGTCAGTTAAGCGTCTGCCCTCAGCTCAGGTCATGTCCTGGGATGGAGCCCTGCATCGAGCTCTCTGCCCAGCAGGGACCCTGGTTCTCCCTCTCCCTCTGCCTGCCTCTCCCCCTGCTTGTGCTCTCTGTCAAATAAAATATTTTTTAAAAAAACAGTATAAATGATTCTTTAAAGCAATTTTATAGACATGGGCAGTTTAGTTAATTTCATAGTGATATTGGCTGACTATGATACAAAGGAAATGCAGGTTATTTTCCCAGACAATAGGATAGATAAAGGAAGCTTTAAGAATTCATGAAGGAAAAAAAAAGGTGATAAAACCTAAACTTCTTTTTCAGATGTTCTAAAATTTCTATAAAACTTTTTCTTCTAAAATTATTCATTTAACTATGGTACATAAAATATACTGAATGCATTGCCTGATATCAAGATGGGAAACCCTCTCCTTTATATAATAAGAACCTCTCCTGGTCCATGTTGGCCCAAGTCCTGGTTGTCTGATGGCAGATTTCCCCAGAGAGGCCTAAAGTCGTCAGGAAAATCACTGTTTTCATCTACTGCATGGTATTCCCGTTCAATTTCAGTGAAGAAGCCACTTCCAGATCCTGATCCAGAAACAGTCCTCAGAAAGGGAAAGACGTCATTCAAGTTCTGGGGTCTTGTCATTGAAGCAGGGTCAGTCCCTGGAGGAAGCTTCTGTTGGGTTCACCCACCGGGAAGTAGGTTGAACGTTGGTCCTTCTCCTCCGTGCCGTTTGCAGAGTTCCGTCAGGCTTGCAACAAACCCACCGGTACCTGGCCCTCCGCACGGGACAACCGTGAGCTGAAGAATCCAAAACCAGGCAGAGGGCAAGAGCCACAAGCAGCCCCATGGTGACCAGCTCACTTCAGTTCACAAACAGGAAATGTGGCAGCGTGCAGTCCGTCCCTCGTAGAAAACGTTCCCAAACCTCAGACCCTGGCCAGAACCCATGTCACAATTTCCTCTCTCCGGCTCCTGTCCCTGTCTGTGGCCCCCGACCCGAGCTGCAGTCCCTCCAACTGTGCCTCGTCAGAAGGAGAACAGAAGGGAATCTGAGACCACTCACTGAGAGTTTCTGGGTCTTGGAGGGCTGGAGTAAGGACGAAAGTTAAATGTCTTCTATGTGCTTACAAAGGAGTATTTTACCAAATTCCTCAAAGTCATATATAGCTTAAGAGGGAAAAAAAAAAAAATGTTAAGCCTGGAAGAGCAAACATCAGAGAACCAGCCATGTTTCAAACAAGAGTCATTTTAAAAAATTTATAATCAACACCTTTCCCATTACTACTTTCAAGATATCATCTTCTAGAAGTTTGGGAGTTATTTTTTCCATATTCTTTAATAATCCCAGGAGGTTCCCAGGTAGTCCTGTGTAGTTTACCAGTTTGAAGGTGGTAAGACTCTGGAACTTTTTTTGCAAGAGGTAACCTTGGTCACTTAGTGATCCAATATAATTTTCAAAATCAGGGTCCTGAAATGTTTATCGCTCTTTGGCAATCTGTGGAAGTTGATGACATTGAAATCCTCGGCATCTTTGGTTTGTTCCTCTCTGCGTTTTGACCTTGCTTGGGCCTCTGTTGGATGAATCAGAGATCCCAGGTGCCTAGTAGTGACTGGTGGGCCTTTTAACCATTGGCTCTGTTTTCCAGAGTTCAAGGTAAAAATCTTGAGGAATCGGAGCAGCTTCTGTGGATGGCTTTGGCTGGGATGTACTGCCAAGCAAAACCAGGGTGCTTTGGCAATCGCTGGTGGGCGCTGGATCCTGGGTTTCTCCAGGAACCAACTTGCATCTTTCTCATGTTTTATCAGAAACCACTTCAAGTCCAGAAGTATTTGAATCTTGACGATTCATACTGAGCTGCCATGGTTGTCTGCTTTCCGGGTCTTCATGCAATCACACGTGCAGACAGTAAGGGGTCATGCTTCTCATTTGGAGTGCACCAGCCTGAAGACCAAGTCAAATCTGGACAGCAACATGCTCCCCCTTTCTAAATTCTCAGAAGCCACTGGTCTTTAATTTTTTTTTTTAAGATTTTATTTATTTGACAGAGATCACAAGTAGGCAGAGGGGCAGGCAGAGAGAGAGAGAGAGGAAGGGAAGCAGGCTCCCTGCCGAGCAGAGAGCTGGATGTGGGGCTCGATCCCAGGACCCTGAGATCATGACCTGAGCCGAAGACAGAGGCCTTCACCCACTGAGCCACCCAGGCACCCCTGGTCTTTAATTTTTGAGCAAACTCTGTATCCACCATGGGGCTCTAACTCACAACCCCGAGATCAAGGGTTGCATGCTCTCCCGACGGAGCCCGCCAGGCGCCCCAAAGCTTGTCTTTATTGTCATGTCCTGCAACCAGACTTGGAGCAGCAATCCCGGAAGTCCCCGCAGGGAGGCTACACAACCACCCAGCCTCGTCGCTTTGCTGCTGCCTTACTTTGTGTTGATTGTCCCATCTTCTCAGGTTCACCTATTCCACAAATACTTTGATCACCAAGTAGAAGGGCACCAGCTTCCAAAGCAAAATCTCCAGAGGAACTAGGCTCTGAAAGAGTTACCCTTCAACCACAAACACATGCCTCCTGGAGCAAGGCTGCACGCCGCTGGAGGGTCGGACTCCTTCCCACATCTGCATCTCCAACTGCAAGGACACGGGGTTCTCCTCCAATCCGAATTCTGTTTTTGTCACCTGCCTATGTCTGGCTTCCCCCAAAGAGTGCCACTGCCAGACCTGCTTTAACAAGTCCATAAGCAGGGGCGTCTACCAGGCATGCGGCTGTTGACCTTGGGGTTGTGAGTTCGAGCCCCATGCTGGGTGTAGAGATTATTTAAATGAGGAAAACTTAAAAAAAAAAAAAAAGTTCATGAGCAAAAATGACAGGGCAAAGCAAGTTGACAATGAGTTTAAAAAGGTTTTCAGCTTCAATCTCCCGGAGGGCATAAAGGTCTTTAGGTAAGACCCCATCAACACTCCATGCTTACGTCCATCCTCAGAAGCCTTTGTTTTCTGGCTTTCGCTCTTGCTAACATAATCTCCTCCTATGTGCTAAAGGAACATGCATTTGTCATTATTTCCCGAACCTTCTTTGGCATTTGAACCTTCGACAACTCATCTTCCTCAATTCATCCAGTCCCATGCTACCAAATCTTATTCTGTTTGCATGCAGTCTTCCCATTAGTTCCAGATATCGTCAGAGTCCTGTATTTATCCCAGTCCCAAGTCCTCTCCATGAATCATCTTAAAAGGGAAACACATTTGCAAGCGTGTTGGAGTAAAACAACAGCTGCAAATGACTAAAAAAACCTCAAAGCTGGCTGTGGTCAAAGATCTGGTTAGAGGTCATTACAATGGAATCAACAAGTTAATTTGGTTACTTTTGTGACACATAACACTTTTTTTTTTTTACTTTTTTTTTTTTTTTTTTTTTGACAGAGAGAGATACAGTGAGAGAGGGAACACAAGCAGGGGAAGTGAGAGAGGGAGAAGCAGGCTTCCCACTGAGCAGGGAGCCCAACGTGGGGCTCGAACCCAGGACTCTGGGATTATGATGTGAGCCGAAGGCTGACGCTTAATGACTGAGCCACCCGGGCACCCCAACACATAACACTTTAATAATCAGAATTATAGGTGATGACTTTATAAAAGGACATATCAAAACCTGAGGAATTCTGGAACAGTTACAACATCCACCCATGCAATATTCTCTCAGAAGGTTTATTACTGCTTATTTCAATGCTTCCCATGGAGTTGGACACACCATATAAGCCCAATTAGTAACCAAACAAAGCACTACACTTCATTTACAAGTTGAATTTTGGGAAGTTTGTCAGAAATATCAGGACCTTTTAAAGCACGTGACTAAATCAGATTACAGATCATTACAAAACTTAATACTTAATGATCCATTTCGCTAAAGCGGCAGTAAGGGATTCTAAAGGCAGATACAAGGGTTATATGGTTGTTAGTATTCTTAGCTCTTTTAATATTGAGAAGATTCAATTTTAAGTAATCAAAGACCTAAGAAGGGCAAAACACGGAAACTTTGTTTTTCTAGGACGATGACATTACAGATAAAGAAAAACCTTTGTTTACAATTTCTTATTAAGAGTAGATCAATAGGGGCGCCTGGGTGGCTCAGTGGGTTAAGCCGCTGCCTTCGGCTCAGGTCATGATCTCAGGGTCCTGGGATCGAGTCCCGCATCGGGCTCTCTGCTCGGCGGAGAGCCTGCTTCCCTTCCTCTCTCTCTGCCTGCCTCTCTTGTGATTTCTCTCTGTCAAATAAATAAATAAAATCTTTAAAAAAAAAAAAAAGAGTAGATCAATAGGGGCGCCTGGGTGGCTCAGTGGGTTAAGCCGCTGCCTTCGGCTCAGGTCATGATCCCAGGGTGCTGGGATCGAGTCCCGCATCGGGCTCTCTGCTCAGCAGGGAGCCTGCTTCCCTCTCTCTCTCTCTCTCTGTGCCTGCCTCTCTATCTACTTGTGATCTCTCTGTCAAATAAATAAATAAAATCTTTAAAAAAAAAAGAGTAGATCAATAATTATAAAAACAATTTTTTTAAAGATTTTATTTTTAAGTAATCTCTATACCCAATGTGGGGCTTGAACTCACAACCCCAACATCAAGAGTCTCATGCTCCACTGACTGAGCCAGCCAGTTGCCCCCGAATATCATTTTAACAGAGAGAAAAAAAACAAATTCCAATCTTAAATCGGTGTGCTTCTGATGGCAAAGCTCATTCATTCCAAAGAGATGAATTTTGTTTATTTGGGCTTGGGGGAGGGGAGCAGTGGGAGAGGGAGAGAGAGAGAATCCCAAGCAGGCTCCATGCTCAGTGCAGAGCCCAGCAGAGCCCAGCATGGGGCTCATCTTACGACCCTGGCATCATGATGAGCCAAAATCAAGGTCAGATGCTCAAGCGACTGAGCCACCCAAACACCCCTGTTTGTTTAGGGGTTTGTTTTGTTTTGTGCGAGAGAGAGAGAGCACGAGCAGGGAGGAAGAGCAGGGGGATAAGGAGAAGCAGACTCCCCACTGAACAGGGAGCCTGATGTGGGACTTGATCCCAGGGCCCCTGGATCATGACCTGAGCCAGAGGCAGATGCTTAACCGACTGAGCCACCCAGGTGCCCTGTTTGAAAGTAAACTCTAATTAAAAGTGGTGTTGGAACTCATGACCCTGAGATCAACGGTTGCCTGCTCCACCAACTGAGCCAGCCAGGCACCCCAGTAATAAGATGAATTTTTAAAAAAAAATTATGCAGTCCCTCCTTTTTCCCTCCCTGTCATCTCCCATGTGGATATATACTTATTTCTTAAAGATCTGTTTATCTATTTTTAAGATTTTATTTATTTGCCAGAGACAGTGCTTACAAGCAGGGGGAGCAGCAGGCAGAGGGAGAAGCAGGTTTCCTGCTGAGCAGGGAGCCCGATGTGGGATTCGATCCTAGGACTTTGCGATCATGACCTGAGCCGAAGGCAGATGCTTAACCGACTGAGCCACCCCGGCGTCCCTTGTTTACCTATTGTAGAGAGAAAGAGAGAGAGCGCACAGCAGGAGGAACCGAGAGAGACTCTTCAGGAGACCCTGCACTGAGTGCAAAGTTCGACTTAGAGCTCAGTCCCAGGACCCCAATATCATGACCCACGCCAAAACTAAGAGTTGGACACAATTAACTGTGCTACCCAGGCAGCCCAATATATACTTCCTGAGACAAGAACATGCAGGGCGTTGCCAGGATCTGAGTTCGTGTGGGTATTGGGATGTGCTGACCAGAACCTCCACCAGGAATGACGGGCTCTCCGGGGCGGAGAAGCTGCGGAGAAGCTGTCCCCTCAGCTGGACCCATCACCGACTGCCTTGACTGAAGACAGCTGCCTTGTCAAGGTCATGCCCTCTTCCCAGGTGGTCACATCTGGTGACTATTCAATAGGAGGATATAAAAAGTCCAGCCCTTTGCCCCAACTTACAATGGTTCTGAAGGGTAATCTAAGTCTTGGAACCCCAGAGAATCAGCTAAGGCTTCTGTGGGTGTCGGATACGGCTCCTCGTCTGCCGGGGCCTGCTCTTCCCCACCTTTCCCTTCCCCGGGAGCCCATTCCTCCTTAACAAGCTTTCCATCCCCATCTCCGTAATCGTTCTCAGTCCCAAGCACAACACATTCCCTTCCAAAGACGCCTTCTCACAAACCTTCTACAACTAGGCTTTTTACGTTCGATTTCGTCCTACGTTTTCCCTCTTTAAATAACCGATCTCACTTTCTTTGCATCGAGTTGTTTCTCTTATTTCTAGTAGTCGTGATTACATTTATTCTTAGTTCTTAAAAACCGTAGTTTCTACAGAAAAGTTGTCACGGTGAGCTGCGGTGCTCGTTTTTCTGTGAATAGGAGCCAAACAGCCAAACATCTGAGAAGAAACAGATGTAAACCATTACTAGGTATAGGTTTATACCTAGTAATGGTTTACATCTGTTTCTTCTCCACAATCATCTGTAGATTCCCCATACAACTATGAGACACTAGACAAAGTTGTACCGTTTTTTTCCCCCCTTTTCCCAACAAATTTTGCTGCAGAGGTGACCTGAACCTGCCAGACTCACAGTAAACACAGAACAGAAGTTCTCCATCTAATGTGAACAGTCCTAACAACATCTTCATTTTCATTCAACCAACGAGCTTAAATTAGCTTTAATGTCAACTATCTTCCCAGATCATGGGAATTGGAGTTTTAGAATGCACAATTCTTACAGATGCTAGTCTTTAAACCAACTAAATGTCAGAGCTCTTCCACAAATGAATTTTAGCAGCCCCATCCAGCGGTAGAGAAGATAGCTCACATTTACAACGTACGTACGTGGACACACGAATAGGGGAGCGAGATGCAAACATAATCTTGAAGCCCCAAATTTCCAAACACATTATACTTCATGGATTCATTCATTGGTCATTTTTCTTCAGAGTCTAACGAATATTGGGGCCCAGCAGGGCAGCAGAAAGAGATGGCCCGATTTCGGAGAACACAGCCCCAAGGGCTGCATTCAGGAGTCAAACTGGCATTTCCGAGTTTCCCATTAGAAAACAGCCCGTTTTACCCAAAGACCCTAAAAGCTGCAGCGACAGACAGACCCCCTCCCCCCAAAGCCCGAGGGAGCGGCGGTGGGGACGGCGGAGTCTCACCAGGTGATCCAAAGGGCTTCCAGGTCCGCGTTTGCTTAAGCAAGAAAAGGAGGTGAAGAGCTCTCAGACCCCCTAATGACCAGCCACGGGAGGGGAGGCGGAAATCGAGGAGAGCCCAACCAAACGGGAGGAAGGAAGAGCTGAGACGTGCTCACCGAGGGGGGTCTGTCCAAGGCGGCACCACGAACAGTGTCCTTGTCGCCAGCGCGGAGTTCTGCGCTGAAGGCTGATGGCACCCGTCGGGGTGGGGCCCCGGGGCCGTCCCCAGGCGGTCAGGGCGCGGCACTCCCGGCCCGGCTGGCCCCCAGCGGCTTCCCTCCAGGCCCTCCGAGCGGCAGCGGCATCGCAGGGCAAGTGGGAAGGACCGGGCACCGAGCTGCAGCTGTGCCTATGAGGCCTGACACCTGCGCTTCCCGGTCTCACCCGCGCTGGGCCGCCTCCTTTCCCCTGGGCGAGGACCTGCCTGGACCACGAGCAAGAACCCCGGCGCCTGGGGGTGGGAGCGGAAGGGGGGGTCCTGGTGCCCGCAGCCTCCACGCAGGGGACACGGGCTGCGCCTCCCAGACGCCACCTGTTGCTGGCCCGTCTTGAGGAGGATTTAAAAGATGAAGCAGACACGGGCTAGTCTTCGAGAAGCTTCAGCGAGTTACAGAGGGCTTCACCGTCCACGGTAGCTTCCGAAGAAACAGAAATCAGTACAAACTCGGCGGAGGAACAGAGAAAAGAGGCGAGGCCCCGGTCCGGGTGTGGCTCCAGCGCCCAGGAGCAGCTCGGGCCCCCTTGGAGGGGGGGGGGGGCGGAGCAGGACAGGCCAGAAGCCCTGCGTCGCTGTCCTTGTCACACCCCGCAACTAGAAGCACCCCCGGAGTGGGCTCCACAGTGACCTGGAGAAGCCGTGGCACATCTATGGCACCAGGCAGTCCGCAGGTGGAGCGGGCAGGTCACAGCCACCCCAGGCCACACCGGGACCACACAGACAGCCCGCCCCACCCTCATGGGCACAGACTTGAATTCCACGAATATAAGCTTTTCAAACAGCCACACTAAACTGTAGCTGTTTGAAACAACCACACTATAGTATTATAAGTTGTGTGTGCTTTTGTCTGGAGGGGCAAGGGGCCTGGGGTCTCCTGGGGTGCTGGCTGCCTTCTACTTCATGCCCAGTGGTGAAAACAGGGGATGCTGCCTCCTGCAAGTTGACTGAGCTGGACCATCAGGTGTCCCCGCTTTCCTGGAGGTGTATTATACTCAGCCCAGCCAGAGGCGAGTGGGGATTTAATCAGATCCTATCAGAACCCAAATCCCTTACTTCCTGAGACAGATGGAATACTTACCCACAAGTCCCACTTTCCAAGAGTCCTGGGTGTTGCTTAGAGAGTCTATTCAGAACCTAGGGGATGGTTCCTGAAGTAAAGCAAATTAGAATCCCCATAACCTTGCGTTACACCTGCCCTTCAATATGGAACCTGCAGCCTGACTGTGATCCTGACCTGCAACCAGAAAGCTCCAGAAAGGAGAGGAAGTCTGGAGGTTGCTGGGCTTGGACCCCCGACTGCTGTCCCCCTGAGGGACCGACACAAAGGTACTAGCTCCAAGCACCAAGATGTTTACCAGGGCAGCGGCATACGGAAGTGGACGGACAGGCCACCCACAGGAGACCCACTCAAGCCAGCCTCCGAAGTCCCCTGGGACCACTCGCAGTCCCCACATGGATGGGCAGTCCCCTCCCCCATTCCAGGATTTATTTCCATGAAAAGTCTTACAAAGGCTTGGATATTAAATATCATTTACTGAAGCGACTTCATTGAGAAGACTGGAATTACTGGAAAAGAAATGAAAAATTCATGACCACTCCCATCAGGGACAGCCACGTGCTGTCATTTTTGTCCTTCACCTGCCTGTAAGTTGACTGTAGATTCTTTCAGTGATCCCTCAGGCATCCTAATGCTTTCTCTCGAGCATCTCTTGGTGAGAGATTTGAGGAGCCTCTTGGAGCATCATCAGTGGTTCTTCCAAACCCAAAATCTGTGCGGGACCCAACAGCATGGCCAGCGCCTGGTAGCCCCACCAGGCTGCCTCCACCTAGTGACCAGGGATGCTGGGGTCTCCGTGAAGACCCTGCCAGGACCTGTGACGGTCTGAGAACATCTTCTCCTCGTCCTTTTGGCTACTACTTTTTTTTAAAAAAAAGATTTTATTTATTTATTTGACAGGCAGAGATCACAGGTAAGCAGAGAGGCAGGCAGAGAGGAGGAAGCAGGCTCCCCACTGAGCAGAGACCCTCCCCCCCCAATGCGGGGCTCAATCCCAGGACCCTGGGACCATGACCTGAGCCGAAGGCAGAGGCTTTAACCCACTGAGCCACCCAGGCGCCCCTTGGCTACTACTTCTTACTAGAATCTCTCTTCGTACCGGAATAAGACGTGAGATTCCTGCAAAATGTCAGTAGGATGCCAAGTGGTTAAGCTAATGTGGACCCAGCCCCGACTCCACACCTGGCCGTGGAGGGGGCCGACACCTCGTGAGGTCCGGGCGCTGTCCCAGTCTTAGAGGAGGACGCAAGGATTATAGGCAGGACAGGACTCTTGCTACCTTCTTGCTGTGTGACCCTGGACAAATTATTTAACCCTGGGTCACAGTTTCCCATCTGTAAAATAAGGACAGTAATTTGTATCCTCATCTCCCGTTCTGTGTGGAGGCTCAGGAGTCAGAGAGACCTGGCCTTGAGCCCCGCCACGGAGAGGGAGGCACCTGCTGGAACCCACTGCAGCCGGTGGCCTCCCCGGTCTCCTGGTGGCCAACACGAGCTGATTGGGATGCCATGGGGGTCTGGCTGCTCCCTGCCTGTCAGGCATTCCAAGTGCAGGGTGGGAGCTCGCTGGGTCTGGCCCCCTTTGCAGTAGCCCTGTGATCATCGCAAACATCCCAGGATTGTGACTTGTCTGATAAAAAAAGCAAACTTCTATAGGCTTGGGCTGGATACCCAAGCTAGGGGGCTGGTCTAGGCAAGCTTGGGGTGGAGGGGCACTGCAGAGCCAGGGGCAGGTAACACAGGGCCAGAGTTTGGGTTTAGATCAAGCAGTCCTGGGGCCCAGCCCAGTTCTGTCACTTACCATTTTGTGCCTCAGTTTCCTGTGCTGCGGACACAGGAGCCCGTATTCCAGCAGCGCCATGAAGGGGCTTCCACGCGGGGTAAATGTGACACCCCCCCCCCACCGGGTTTCGTCCCGCGCACCCGGCCTCCCCAGGCCGAGTCCTTTCTGTCGGAGGGAGGCCCGTGAGCCCGGAAGGGGCTCCGGAGAGCACACGTGCGCTCCTGGGATCTCCAGGTGGGGACCGGGCCAGCTTCTCGGCTGCAAACGCGGCGGCTGCGCACCGGGAAGAGAGGAGCGCGGGCGGGCTGGACAGGGGCTGCGCGGGCGCAGGTGCAGGGCCTCGCCGCCAGGTGGCGCCGACGCCGACCTCGGCCGAGTCCCCGCCTGCCTGGGGCGCCCAGGCTTCTGCGCAGCCCACCCCACGACCGACCCGGGAGCCCCGGCACCACGGCGGTGTCTCTGGCGTTCTTCCCGCCGCCCACCCGCCTCCAGGCCTGGGTACCAAGCCCTGGAACTGCAGTCCTGCCTCTCTGAGATGGAGAAAGGCCAACTGGGGCGACCTGACGCATGATCAAGCTTTGTGACCTTGGGCATGTCACTTACCCTCCGTGGGCCTTCTTACTTTGACTTTACAAAGTACTTTATTCAGGATCTGGAAGCTGGCATTTGACTCCATGATATCGACAGAACTGGGACCGGCCCAGGGTTGCAGGGTCGGGGTGGGAGAAACGACCACATAGTCTGAGAGCCTGAGAGCTGCTCTCTGCAGGGCCGGGTGACGGACAGATAGCTGGACGAGCTCCCGGGGGGCCTCAGGCTTCTCTTGGCACAATCGAAGGACAGAAGATGGCTGACCAGCACGCTACCAACTCCAGGCCTCCCTTACTGCCAGGAACCTGCCCTGGAGGATTCTCACTGTGACTCCCAGGCTCCAGAGGGGCCAGCCTCTACTCCCCGCCTGCCTCATCACCAGTGTGGCTTGTCACCAAATAGAGGAGCCTCATCCCTGTGGTATCTAGCAAGCACTCCTCCTTGTCTCCCAATACCCATTTCCCAGCCTCTCTTTGGGCTGGGTGTGGCACACAATCGTGTTCTAACCACTGGGAAGGGAGCATAGATGTGTGCCTGGGGGGCTGTTCTTTACAAGGAGCGGGGAGCACAGTCCCCTTTCCCAGCCCTATTCTCCTTGGCTGGTCCCCAAACTCAGGGAGGAGGGCCGAGAGCATCTTCAATCACAAAGACAAGGTGGGTGGCCACACCTCTGGGAGGGCAGAGCAGCAAGATGGAAGGAGCCTGGGCCCTTAATGCCAGGGGCCTCCCTTGGCTCGAGACGGTTCAGGCTCCAGCTAGAAAGTGAAGGAGAAATTTTGTCTTGCTTCATGTCACTTGAAATTCTGACACTCTCCTCTGGCAACATCAACCAGGCCCATCATTCTGTCACTGAGATCGAACATTGGAGTTAGCTCCCATCGGGCGGGAACTTCCTCTATCCGTGCCCGCCATGCCAGTGGCTGTCCCTGCGGGCTGTCTGCACTGATGACGAAGCACGCCACAAACTCAGATTCCTTGTCAGTGCTCATGTGGCCCCTGTGGGCTGGTGCGACTCTGCTGCATCCCGAGGCACATCGCTCTGCCCCGTGGTGCTGTTTTCCTACCTTGGTGGGGGGGCGGAGGGGAGGACATGGGAATGTAATGCTCTCAGCTGAGGTTTTTCTTATCCTGTGGTTCTTGCTATGAGCACTTCCTGAAAAAAGGAGTAAGCAGATCTTTGCAGGTAAACCCCAGCTTCAGTCTCTTGCTGGACAGTCGTGCCATAGCTGAGGACATGGGGGGTGGGGGATGCCAGCATGTGCCCGGTCGCATTCCTGGCCAGCAGCCCTACTCGAAGCACCTGGCAAATCACCCAGCTCCCAAGGTCCCATCCCTACTCCCCACCCCGCCAAGGCTGGCAGTCACTTGTAGGGATCTGTCACCCTGTCCCAGGCATCTGAATTGACATTTCCCGCCCCTTCTCCTTTGGACTGCATGACAGAGGCTTCTCCCTCCTGTTTGGGCCAGGGATAGCCCCCTGCTCCCTGTTGAGCCAATACGAATATTCAAGAAGTTCAAAAAGAACAGAGAGATGAAGCAAAATCTCAGAGCGAAGTTAAAGGCAGTATCGATAATAGTGACAGCCAGGGCAGCCCGGGTTCCCTGGACACTCGTGCGCAGGCTCCGGGAGCATCTGGCGAGCTCCGAAGCCTCACGAGCTGTGACCCAGGCCACTGGCCTGTAGTCAGAGGAAGACACGGAGGCTCGGAGACTCAGAGTCGGTCCCGAGGTTATTTGGGTACGTGTCTCTTTTGGGATTGACCCCCCTGAATTGGGCATTCAGTCCTCCCCTGCCCCATCCCCTGCCATCCCCACTGCCCTTCCTCCAAATGACTCCCTAATTCCCTCCGGGCTGCAGCCCACCCAGCAACTTCTGCCCCGTGTTCTTTCCAAGCCGTCACTCAAACGGCCTCTCTGCCAGGAAACTCCCAACTCCGTGGTACCCTGGGCGCCCAGCCCTCAGCACAGCCCAGAGACCATGTGTGGTGCCCTTCTTCCACGCAGAGCAGCCCCGCTAGAGTAGGACCAGCCTCGGGGGCACTCCGGAGTCTGTGCTGGGCCCTCTAATGTTGCCAGTGCTTCTTGGAGTGGGGGCCTTACAGCGGCTCTCCATTCTACAGAGCAGAAGGCGGGGCTCAGGAAGACAGAAGTCTCTTTACTGGGTCACACAGTCGGTAAGTGGCCAGGCCGCAGGTCAGGCCTTAGTCTCGGGGGTCCCAGGGGATGGCACAAAGCAAGAGAGCTGGGAAGGGTCAGGGTGGGAGGGGGCCAGAGCAGCTGGCTTCAGGGACAGAACCAGAGGACCTGGGTGGCTGTGGGCTGCTCTCTCCCCCCCGGCCATGGCCACAGGCTGCCTGGCGCTCCTCCGCAGGGGGGCAAGCCTCCCCAGCTCCTCAGGTTCCTGGGGGGGCCTGGGGCCCCGTGTCCTGCACCTTCTCTCTGTGCTCTTGGAGAAATCATTACAGGTGTCGCGTTCACAGTTTGTAAAGTCCTTCCCCAGGTACATAGAGATAAGGTGACCCTCCTGCTTCAGAATCTCCCATGGCTCCCAGGGCCAGAGGGCTGAACCTTACATCCTGGGCCTGGGGTTTAAGGAGCTCTGCAGTCAGGCCTGAGCCCTTCCTCCCATTCCGGGCTCTCTCTCTGGCACCTGAGTCCCGCCCCAGCTTCCAGGCTGTCCGCCTGCTCTTCCTGCTGCCTGGGTCTCCCTCTGCAGCCTGGGTAACTCTTCTGATCCTGAGACCCAGCGGGAAGGCTGCGGCCCCCTCCTCCATGAAGTCCTCCCCGCTGCCTGGCCCCCACGTGGAGTCAGCTGTCACTTTCTCAGCCTTTGGTGGATGGTCCGTTCACGTCACCCCTTGAAGCATCTGGACGGGGCCCAGGGCTCCTCTCTGGTCCCCAGAGGAGGTGGCTGAAGAGAGACAATCATTAGCCTCACTTTCACGTTTTCTAGGAGAAGAAACTGACGGGCACGAACCAGTTGAAGGCCAGAAAAGGGCCAGTACCACCGTGTTTCCTGTGGGGTCCCTCCTCATTAGAGGCCTTGGCAGGCCTTGCTACCATGTGTCCCCACTTTGCAGAAGAGGAAATGAACATGAGGGGAAATGGAGACCTGGGACTTGGCCAGTCACAGGGCTAGTGAGACGTAGTGTAACATAGCATGGGTGACAAGGGGTGATGGTGTCATGTCCCTCTCAGGGTTGTCTTGCACACTTAGGAAGGTAACAGGTATGAAGGGGCTGGAGCCACGAGGAGTTGGACAAGACGGCGACTTCCTACTGTCATCCCTCCCCTAGGGACGCAGGCAGGAGGCTGGCTTTGCCCTGTCCCCCAGGAGGGTCTCATCTCCTTGGCCTTCCCCGTGTCACCCAGGCTCGGCTCCGTCTCTTCTCTGGGCTTGGGAGAGCCATGAAGATGGGGAATTCATTCTTCCCAAGAGATTTGCCAGTCGCGTAGACACCAAGGAAGCCATTGCCCGGCTCAGAGCTTCTACAGGTGGGGAGATGGACTTGGGGTTCCCATCCCAACAATCCCTGAAGCCTGAGCCCAGGGTGGGGACCTGTAACTGTGCGGCCTGAAGCCCCACTCTGTCATTCCCTGGCTGGGTCACCCTGGTCAAGTCACTATGCCTCTGTGGACGTCGGTTTGGTCCTATAAAATGAGGCATTGGAATTGGGGTTCTGGATTCTACTTGCCAGTCATTTCTTATTGAATCAGCCCACCAATTTTCCTGTGAAGGACCCATTCGAAAGGCAGGAGCGCGGAGGGACTCCTGTGATGGGCCCAAAGTCACTCAGTGAATGGGCAGTAGAATCAAAACTGGGTCTCGGAGCCAAGCTCTCTCCTCTCCACTGGCTTCGGGGATCTTAGCTGAGGCTGTGGTCTTACTGGGCTGGGGCCCCATGGACATTCAGCTGTGTCCTCTGAGTGCTTCTGGGACAGCTCAAAGACAAAGATGGTTTTAGAAACCCCTGGGGCTCGGGCAGGAAATCCGGGGCAGCCCAGACCCAGCCAGCAGGGCTGTTCCTAAACTGGAGATGCGAGAAGATGAGTTCCCAGGCCTGCTCTCTGTGGCCCCGGGGGGGGGGGGGGGGGGCTGTGACATGCAGGAGATGACAGCTGCTCTCTCCCCCTCGTGCCTTTCGGAGAGAACATGGAGCCTCAAGTAGGACCTCAGGGTCCCTGTGTTCAGTTCTCTGCCTCCCCGGAGAAGCTTGGGGGAGAAACGTCAGCCACGTTGGCCCCAGGGGTCCTGTCGTCCAGGCCCCTCCTGGTGCAGAAACAAAGGAGCCCGTGTCACACAGAGGCAGATCCCACGTGGAACTGATGTCCCAGTATTAAGGCCACTGGCTTACCACACACCTGTGAGTCCACGGGGCCCAACCAAGCAGGCCCCATGACGCTCCCTCTGTGGAAGGAGAGCGCCCTTAGCAGCCTGGCTGTGTGTCTGCCGGCAGGTCTCCGCGTCTCTGAGCCACTTTCCTCTTCTGTAAACTGGGCCGATCACTGGCCTCCCAGAGCTCTTGAGAGAAGCAAGTGGACTTATATCGAGGAAAAGAGGACCTTTGTCACCACCACCCCAGGTAACCCCAGGGGAGATTTCTACAGCTCCCCAATACCATCTTCTGTGCCCCCAAACCCGGGGTCAGAGGAGGGACCGGCCGTTTGGTGGGTGCCAGACCCACTCTGTGCCAGACACTGAGCATCCGCGCTCTCATCTAAACTTCCAAATGACACAGTGTCATTTTTGGTGCAGATGGGGAAACTGAGACTGGGGGCTGAGTCCTTTCCTGCCGTCTGGGCTGGAGCCCCAGAGGTGCACATCAGGAGCAGACACAGGCCAGGGGAGGGCCAGGGCTCAAGGAGGGGTAGGACAGACTCAGTCCTCCCCCTCAGAGCTCACCACCAGGGGGACATAGGCCCTAGGCTCAAATCCCAAACACTGATTTCAGTTCTCCTGTGAGCAGGACCGCTAAGGAGACACTCCAGGGAGGGTGTCTAATGGAGGGGTCGGGAGGCGCGAGGCTGAAGAACCCTGGGGCCTCACAGAAGGCACAGAGACCGTCTGGAGGGCAGGAAGGAACCAAGGGGTTGATCTGGAGTGGGAATTCCTGGCAGCAGTCCAGGCAGGGGCCAAGCCCCAAGGCCAGAGCACAGATACGGGGATGGGAACAAGTTCAGCTACCAGTGGGGAGGGGTGGGGGCCAGGAGCCAGTTTGTGCAGATGAGAAGGGATTTTAAACTCCATCTGGACAATTCTGGGGAGCCACTGGGGGGGTTTAAGCAGAATGAGTGATTGGTTTATATCCAGGGTAGAAAGATGGTCTGTGCCTCTGTGCAGAACTGTGGCCCTGGGGCAGGAGAAGGCCGCTAATTGGGGATTCAAACAGAAGGGTCCACAGGACTTGAAGGATTGTGGGGGGAGGGGGGATGGGGTAGAGGAAGGAACCTAAGGTGACCCCTGGTGCTGAGGGCCAGGGCCCTCTGGTGGGCAGTGGGGCCCTTTACAGGGTGGGGAACAGGAAGGGTAGGAATGGGCCATGATCAGCGGGAGAAGAGACTGCTGGGGAGGTTACTGGTTGCTGAGACTCGTGAGGCTGGGCTTGTGGGCCCAGGCCGGCAGAGCCCCAACATCAGAGCAGGGCAGAGGAGGCCCAGAGGAAGAAAAGTCAGGAGGGGCAGGCAGGAAGAGCACAGGGCAAATGCCAGGGCAGGTGGAGTCACAAAGACAAGGACAGGAGGCTGCCAGAGCTCTAGCCACGGGTTGGTGTCCCCAGGAAAAGCCGCCACGGTGGACAGGGCTGCAGACCACGTTGGGTGGGAGTCGGGCCAGCGGTGGGTGGGGGGTGTGAAGGGGTCAATGTGTGGGAATAGAGGGAGTGCCGGGTCGACTGGGGGTCTCGAGGGAAGGAGGTGGCAGGAAGGAGGCCACAGCGTCAGGGGAGCTTCAGCCACAGCCCAGGCGCAGAGCGAGGGGAGTTCTCTCCGGAGCTGGGGCCGCGGGAGCCTTAGTCTCACGCGGCGGCGGGAAGGCGACCCCGGCCTGGCTCTGCGACGTTACCCGTCCCCAGGCTTGGCCCCATCCGCTCTGCGGGGCGCCGGTACCCTCACGGTGGGTCCCCCAGGAGGCTCCGCCCCCAGGGGTGACCTCGGTCGCTCCCGGGATGCCTGTCCCCGAGGGCTGGGCAAGGAGATCCCGGGGCGCTGAGGCCACCCCCAGTATTCCCGGCCGAGAGGGGTTCGAGGACTAGCCGTGCTGTGTGGCGCCCTGCGAGGTGGGATGGCCCAGGCCGGCTACTTCCTCGAGCTTCCCCCCTCCGCGGCCGGGGCGCACAGCCGGGTCTCATTACCGCCCCTCCCCCTCCCCCAGCCCCCCGGGCCGGGGGGTCTCGGCGGCGGGGGGGAGGGGCGGGTTATAATCAATCCCAGGCCGGAAATTCCTCCCGAGGGGCCCGGCTGGGATCCTGGCCGGCCGCCCGCTCCAGCGCTCCTCCTCCTCCGAGCCCGCCCCCCGCATCATGGAAACTGGGCCGCCAGCCGACCCCCTCGCTCCGCTCCGCATTCCTGCCTCGGGGGGCGGGCAGAGCTCGAGAGCTGGGCGGCCCCGTCAGGCTCGCGGCGGGGGGCGCCCCCAGTGCCTCGGAGTTGGGGGCCGGCGCCACCTCCCCCTCCAGATGGGGCGCATCTTCTCAGGGGCGTTAGGGAGGCCGGCGGGACCCGTGACACTCCGTTAGACTCCCTCAGCTCTGAGAGCCGGCTCAGCCCCACCGCCTCCACCCCTGCCCCGGGCTCCTTTTCACTGGGCGCTCGCGGGGTTGCCGGGCTGCGCCCCGTGTGGTGTGCCCGCCCCCAGCGCTGGGTGTTCGCTTCTTACGAGGCGGACACCGTTAAGCCCATTTTCCAGGTGAAGGCTCTGAGGATCGTGGAGGGTAAGGCTCGGGGATGGGAGGAGCAGGAACCCGGCCGCGTCCTCCGGGCAGCTCCCCGGACGGCGCGGGGCAGCAGTGGGCTCTCAGACACCCCCGCGAGTCCTCTCCCGGGCGCCTGCAACGAGGAGCTGTGACTGGCGCGGGAGGGCGTGCGGGCTTCGAAAAATCCTGTCTGCGCGCTCGCTGCGGAGCCGGGTAGGGCTCCGGGTCTCAGTTTACCCACGTGGGAAGACGGAGCCCTCCCAAGCCTCTGCGAACAACACAAGCCGGGGACTCGGGCCCCCAGATCCTCCGAGTCACCAAGCGAGCACACAGCGCTTACCTGCGACCCTCAGACCTGAGCTGCCCCCTGCTTCCAGCGGTGCGGCCTGGCGGGGGCCTGGCGGGCCAGTTCCCGGGACTCCGGGGGGCGGGGCTTGGGCGGTGCCGGGCGGGGCCTGAGAAGGGGGTGGGGCCAGGGGGCCAAGATTCCGTGGAGACGCCGGCAGTGCCGGGATCCGCGGCGCGCGGACTCGGACCCGGACCCGCCGTGGCGCTGCGGCGCCAGGTGAGCAAAACTAGGACCCCGCGTTGGCCCTCCACTTTCCTCAACTTTTTGTTTGGTCCCCTCCCTCCGGAAAGGCCCTGGGGGGCGGGAGCCCGGTCCTCCCTTTCCCCGGGACGGAGTGTGGGCGCGCGGGGAGGCGGGACCCCAGAGTGCTAGGGACCCGGCCCAGAGCAACTTCCCGCGGCCTGAGACCTTCCGACTGTGGCTCCAAGTTTCTCCCTCCTGGGGTCCCCAGCGTGGACCCACGCCCTCCAGAGTCTCGGGGTCTCTATGTGTGTGTCCGTCTCTCCGCACAACTCCGCCTCCCTCCCTGCAGGGACGCGCGGGGGCTCCGGGTGACCTTTCCGGGGTTGGCGCTGGGGCAGCAGCTCCGGCCTGGGGCGCCGTGGTCACTTCTGCGGTTAAGGGCCGGGGAGAAGCCTCCACACTCAGAGACGACTGGGAAACGGCCCTTGCCTCCTCCCAGGACGCTCTCGTGGCGGTGCCGGGAAGCGCACAGCGTCCGCAGGCCCGGCGTCGTGTCCCGGAGGAGCCCCCTCCTCGTGTGACCCCGGCAGGCTTCTCTGTCTCTCTGGGCCGCAGTTTCCATGTGTGAAAATCAGGCTTTGGACGCAGTAGACTCTGCGGCTCCGTGCTAGGCCCTGGGCCTTCCGCACTCCTGTCGGAGGAGGGATGGGGTGTCGTGCCTTGAGCTTCGGGGGTGCGGATAGGGAGTGAGTGGGGTAGCAAGGCCTCCTTCCTGGGGCCTCCGCACGGATTCCAGCGCGGAAGCTGTTTAGAAACCAGACAGGGGTAGTAAAGACGCACCACTGGACAGCGAAGTCCTAGCCCTCCTCCCCTGCAGCCCAGGGCGCCCGGGCTGGAGCCCCGTTTCCTCCCACACCCTCCCTTCGGTGGGGGCCACCACACACAGCCCAGCTACTCCTTACCCGGCCCGGCTACAGTTCTTAGGCCACAGGCCAGGAAGGGCTGAAGCCGGGCGGCCCAAACTGGGGCGGCCTGAGGTGCTGGGGCGGTGCTGCTCTGTCCGGGACGCGGGCCACTGAGGCCTCGGGTGGAGGAGGCCGGAAAGGAGGACAGGCGGCGGGAAAGGGGGATGATTCATCCCGAGGAGC
This sequence comes from Meles meles, assembly GCF_922984935.1. Lineage (NCBI taxonomy): Eukaryota > Metazoa > Chordata > Mammalia > Carnivora > Mustelidae > Meles > Meles meles. The sequence goes on from NC_060066.1 coordinate 195,370,735, forward strand.
TCGAATTGGAAACGCTGCAACCTGGGAACAGTCTTGCCCGGGCCGACGGGAGAGCTGGGGGGAGCTCTCCCGGCAGGACCCCGTGCCCAGCGCCTGCAGCCCCCTGGCCCCGGCCCCCTGCCCTGGCCACTGCCCGGCCGCTGGGGGAGGGGAGGACTCTTCAACTAGGACTTGAAAGCCATCCTGGGCAAAGTCTGCCGCTGGTCGTGGCCAGAACGGTCTTCCCGGAGTCTAGCTCAAGTCTCTCCTGCTGCAGCTTCAGTGCAGGCTGAGGAGGTCTGGAAGGAGGGGGCGGGCAGGAAGAGTCTGGAGTCACCCCCTCCTTCCTACGCTGCGGTATGTAAAGCGCAGTAGGGGGGAGGTGGGGCCCGCGAGCGACCCCAGTGGACCAGGGCGGTCGGAGATCCTTTACTACCCTCCCTCCTTTACTACGGTGCACCCACGTGCGGGGGTGAGGTCGATCCCGGGCTGGACTTACCCTGGAGACGCCACTGCCGGGGACCCCCACACCTCCCGAGGCCCGGGATCTGCGGGCTGGCGAAGAGGGTGCAGGCAGCCGGAGCCCCGCAGCGGAGGATGCGCCAGGTAGCAGCCCGAGCCCCCCTCCCTCCTCTCCGTCCGCGGGTCTGGCCAACTCCGGCTTCTGCCGCGCGTCCCTGGCTCGGAGCTGCGCTGCGGAAAACCCGAGCGGGGGCGGCTCCCCGCCTCGCAGCCCGGGAAAATCCGGGGGTGGCCGCCAGGGATCTCCAAGCGGCCTGGGCGAGGCAGCCCGATCTTGCCTCCCAGATTTGGGCCCCCAATCTGGCGCTCCGACCCTAGGCCCGTCGGTTCAGTCCTTGCCTCCCATCTCTCCGCAGAGCGCCCAGACGACGGCAAGATGACCGCCGGGAGCCCCGGAGACTTCGGGGAGGTGCGGAGGAGCCCCGAGGGCCGCGTCTCTCGCCTGGGCCGCCGCCTGGGCCGCCGCCGGCGCCCGCGCTCCCCGCCCGAGCCTCTGCGGGTGCGGGCACGGCTGCGGCTGCGCTCGCCGTCGGGGGCGTTTGCGGCGCTGGGGGCGCTCGTGGTGCTGGTGGGCATGGGCATCGCCGTAGCAGGCTACTGGCCGCACCGCGCCGGTGCCCCAGGGCCGCGCGCTGCCAATGCCAGCGCGCCCCCCCTGAGCGAGCTGCGACGCGAGGGTCGCGGCGCCGGCCGAGGCCACGGTCCACACGAGCGGCTGCGGCTCCTTGGGCCCGTGGTCATGGGCGTCGGCCTGTTCGTGTTCATCTGCGCCAACACGCTGCTCTACGAGAACCGCGACCTAGAGACGCGACGGCTTCGCCAGGGGGTGCTGCGGGCTCAGGCGCTCCGGCCGCCTGACGGCCCTGGCTGGGACTGCGCCCTCCTCCCCAGCCCCGGACCCAGGACTCCCCGAGCCATAGGCTGCACAGAGCCAGAAAGTTGGGACCTGTCCCCGCGTCGGGGTACCTCACCCGTTCCATCAGTGCGGAGTCTGCGTTCAGAGCCCGCGAATCCTCGCTTGGGGTTACCTGCCCTGCTCAACAGTTACCCGCTGAAGGGCCCGGGGCTGCCCCCACCCTGGGGTCCACGGACCCAGACTGGCCATGTGATTATCACCGTGCAGCCCTCTGGTTCCTGCATCGAACATTCCAAGTCTCTGGATCTGGGCCTTGGGGAGCTTCTGCTTGGGGCCCCAGCGCCTCGAGACTGTGCTCACGGGAGCTGGCCCCGGCTGGACCGCCTCAGCCTGGGGGGTTATGCCAAGTTGGAAGGAGGAGGGGACTTGGGAGCCTGCGTTTGAAGAGCAGAAGACAGCCTGCTAGGAGGCTGCCGCATGGACCGTGGTAACAGGACCAGAAGTCCCAATGTCTAGTAGATGAATCAGTCACTTCCCAGACTGGAGATGGATGCTCTGGCCCCAGCAGCTGCTAAGGCATCCTGACTTGCATGTCGGCAGAGAAATGCCAACTGCACAAGGGTTCAATCAGCTGGAGAGAATGTGTTTTCATGTGGAGTCTGGAGACCAGCATGACTTGGCCTCGGGAATTCTTTAAGCCTCCAAAAGTGGCCTTAGCCTTGGACAGGTACCTGAAGGGGCTGGAGGTCCAGGCTGGGGTGATTGGGAGATGCAGCTGGTGTCTCGGCAGACCCAGAGTGGTGGGCAAGGACCCCTAAGACTTGGAAGGTAGGTTGGTTGGGATGTGATAGGCGGGGCCAGGCTCCCTCCACCGTGGCATCGGTTGCGGGGTCGGGGGAGATGGGCAATGAAGCAGACTTGAGACCCCCCACTGCCATCTGGGATGGGGACTGAGACTTTCACTCCCACCACCTCAGCCCTTCTGTCCCCTCAGCCATGCAGGGTACACCCCACTAGGGCTACACTACTGCCAAAGCCTTCCTCCTGAGGGTCCCGCCCCTCCCTCAACAGGTCTGAGAAGCCCCCTTCTCTCCTCTGTCGTGGCCTGTGCAAAATCTCCCCCCAGCTGGCAAAAAGCATCCGCCAGTTCTCCTTTTCTACAGCGTCGAAGCTGCATCTGGGCCAATGTGGGTAGCTTACTTTAGAAAAGGGTCTTTTCTAGGGTCAAAACTTTGGGTCTCCCTTACCCATGTTGAATTTTTCCCAGATTGCTGGTAGGAGAAAAGGACTTTAAAAGTTATCAATTCTCACAGATTCAGTACTGGGTTTGTTTTTGTTTTGTTTTGTTTTTTGTTTATTGAAAAATGCAATCCAAGAAGCAAGACCAAACACATATCTAAACACTACACCACTTCTCTTACTACAAAAGGCCAAAACAGCAGACCTAATTATTGCCTTTTTAATCTAAGGATTTTGCCAATTTGAGTCTGCTGCCATAGTTCCTATTTTGTCAAGAAATGTAAACAACTACTTGATATGATTCATAATTTTAAAAAAATTTACAAAGCTCCTTCATTTTTGTCACCAAAATAATACATTTGAGAGAGATTTGTAAAAACCACCAGCCTGGGGCTGACATCCTGGGCAGATCTTTCCAGCGAGCATTCCTTGATGTCGGTCAGGCCGAAGCTCTGGTTCCACTTGCCAGGGCAGACCGGGGTCCCTCCCACTAGGCTGCCATGCAGAGCCTGCAATGGGCGGGCAGGCAAAGAGGCCCCAAGAGGTCCCTGCAGCCAGGTTCTGTGGGCCCTTGGCTTAGAAATTTAGGTCCTGCTTGGTGGGTGGGTGGGTAGGTGGGTGGCAGAGACCTCATGCGGCTTGGAGGAAGTCTTTACTTCTCAAGTGGAATAAAAATAAAATTGCAGTGAGAGTTGTCACTGTGGTGTGTCTGAGTCACTTCAGGAAAACGGCTGCCAAGTCTCTGACCCTGGAAATGAAGCTCTCTCCTCCCTTCTTCACCATTTCCACCTGGACAGAATCTGTTTTTCTTCACACACACACACACACACACACACACACACACACACACACACACAAATGCACACATAACTGCAGGAAGAAAAAAAAATCCAAACAATTGTCAAAGCCCCAGATCTGTTCCCAGAGAGGGAGGATAGGGGATAGGGGAAGAAGCTTGGAAGGACATCCTCTTCCCAGCTTTTCCAAGTTGTGGCTTCTCAGCGCTGCAAGGCCACTTGAGATCTCCTGGCCCAGTTTACAGTCAAGGAAGCAGAGAAGCACCGTGAGCTGGTGACAAAGCCAAGGGGGCGTGTAGGCCCCCATCAGCGGTGTGGACAGTCCACCAGCGGGGACAGTGGATAACTCGGTGGGCTCTCTTCCTTACCCCCACCCTCTCACTCCACAGCTGTCAGCTCTGGGAGCGGGGAGCTCTTTCAGCAGGACAGCTGGCCACTGGAAAGCAAGCTCACGTTACATGCTGTTTGATGTGAGCTGCATTCTGAACCTCACCGCCACTCCTGGCAGCACAGGCCAGGCTTAGGCACCAACAAGCCAGCCCCATCATTTCAGACCCACGCCCACAGGCCAGAAGTCTGCTCCTGAGACAGGACAGTCCTTTCTCCCAGGCCTGTCACACGTCCCACCTGAGTTCTTCCTGTCCCTCTCCAGAGAGCTGCCTTGTGGTTAGTAATAGGCTCACATAACTACTAAATGAAAAATGCACACATCTGAAATCAGTTCAAACCAACCGACTTTTTCTAGAAGACTCAGCCAGTAGAGGCTTTGGACACATGCGGCTGGCCCCTACTGTGCGGACCAGAGGTCTTACAGTTCTCTCACTCAGCTTCCTGAGCCCAGAGACTGCTGACTGTGACCCACTGTCTAGCTCATGAAGTTCACTTCTGTCCCACCATAAGATTCTAAGAACTTCCAGGCAGATGTGTTTGTGGGAAGCCAGCTGGAAGATTTGGGAAGCACTATTGAATAAAAGGGCCCCCAGATCAACCAGTAATGGTGGAACTGGGCTCATCGGTCAGTCCCATTTCCAAAACTAAGGAAAAAAAATTAGAAGTAAAATAAACCCACAACCCACCACAAAGATCAAGCCTACAACACCTGACAGACCTCAGATGGCGAGTGGGAATGAGCAGAGCTGATGTTGGTGCTCCCTAGTGTGTGGGGTTTTGTGGGAAGGATGGCCCCTAAAAGTCAATTCCCTTGCTCCAGAAAGGTGTCTGCAGGCAGGTACCAGTCAGGAGAAGAAAGGTCAAGGAACACAACCTCCTCTCTGAGTCACATTTCCAATCATCCCAGGATTAAAGAAAAAGGCCCAGGGTTGGTCACCTGGAAATACTTCTTAGTGGGATCTGACTGAGGTAAACACCATTCCCCTGTGTGAAGTGCACATTCCCAGAACTAGAAAGCCTTTTTTTTTTTTAAACCTCATCAACTTTCCTTACTCAAATCATCACTAAAAATGTGCCATTAGAGCTTTTGGCCAAAAGTGCCTATTTTTCTGTGAGTTTTGGTCTCCTGAGATGGGAGGTGGGGGGAGCACTTAGCAGAGCCTGCTTCTGACGAGGTCAAAGGGGAAGGGAGGGCAGGAAGGTGAAGGCCACAGATTTGTTCGAACATTCACAGTATCAGATATATCTGGAACAACTTCTTATGTCTTTGATCTAAAGAAGCTCCAAAAGAAAGAATAGGAGGAAAGAAGGAAAAACAATACTACATTCTTAGCAGAGATCTCTGCCTCACCAAAACCACCCTCAACAAAAGGACAGGGATGTCTCCCTGCGGCGTGTGGATCAGGAAAGCTGCCCTGCCTCACATGGTAAAGTCACATCATTGGCTCTGAGAAAGGGCTGGTTCATAAAGTTTCTGCTGACATCGAAAGGGTATAAAAGTAGGGGAGGAGCAGGGAAGCCCCATTAAGCTGGCTTTGGCCCCCAACACAGCTGACAGAGCCTCTGGAGGATTTCCCCAAGAATCTGTAGACCTGTCAGTATCTGGGTTGGAAGTAAATGGGGAGAGGCTAGGTTGAAGGGGCTACAAACCATCCCATTAAAAAAACACAAAGCTCTTTAAAAACAGTCCACAGAGTGAAAAGTTGAACAATCTCTGGTATCACAATATAGAAAAAGGTATTAAAAGAATCAGCAATGTCTAGAAGACTCTCTCGGTATAAACCCCAACTAGAAAACAAAGTTAATTTTCTGGTGGTTTATAGCAATTTTGAAAGCCTGAAGTCTGACTATTGCAGGTAAGCTTCTTTATCATTTTGCTGGTTTTCTTGTGGATGGGAGACAGGCAGGGAGTTGGGGTAGGATAGTTCCTAGAGGAAAGAAAGCAAACTTTTAAAATTCTGCAAAGGAAGACAGCCACCCTGTCCCAGTGCCAAGTTCTTGTGGTCCCAGGTGCAAGGCAGGGCCCGAGCAGCCTTACTAAGGAGCCCAGTCCTCCCTGGTGATTGATGGCTTCTCTGAGTCATTTGTAAACTACGTTTAGGCATAAATTTCTCTGGATTTCTGGCTCCCCAAAAGCAGCTACCCTGCTTCCATTTCTCGAGTCTGGTGTCTGAGCTTCAGCCCTCTCTTCTCTATCCCCCGAGCCCTCATTTTTAGACAGTCAGGTCCTGCTTTTCTTCATTTTGTTCTCCTCCTCCGGCCCTCTCAGGTTTAGACTCAGAGATACCTACGACAGCAGAAGCCTCCACTTTAGTGAGTCCTAGCGTGGACACCTCTGGTCATGGCTCTCTGATGTCGGGACAGTGAACACCTGCACCCCACCAAGAATAGCCCATACCTGAGCTCATTCCTCAGAGATTTCAGTCTCCTGATGGACGACCACCTTGGTCACTGACATGTCTGGGTGCTGCTCCTTTGCCTCCTTGATGGCCTGGACGAGGACCTGAGGAAGACAGAAACCGTGCCCCTGAGGCAGAAAGCAGCCAGACTGGTGAAGGAAGGCAGGGATCTCAGGATAGCATTTCTCTGGCAAATTCAATCTTTCTGTCTGCAGTACTAGGGCAGCATTTAGGCTAAGCGAGTTGATAATACCCTTCCATCCCCGATCATGCAGAGGGAGGCTCTGAGACACAGAGACAGTGAAGGCCAGAGATGTCTTTAAGGAATCACAAACAGATGTCAGGGGTGACACCTGTGCCTGCTGGGTGGCTCTGGGAGGATTCACTTAAGAACTGAGTCTGAAGGACAAAGCAGAATCTGTGTTCTAGGAAATTCAGAATGGAAGAGGGAAATAAAGAAGCATGCTACAAAAAGGACGAGATCTCTTCAGCTACTGGAGAGGGAAATAAACAAGGAAGAGTGGGATGGCCTATTATATGCCATGTGTTGGCCTAAGCACGCTATTATTATTATTATTATTATTATTATATACTTAATCTTCATTTTTAAATTTTAATTTTTTTATGATTTTATTTATTTGACAGAGAGAGAGAGAGCACAAGCAAGAGGAGCAGCCAAGGGACAGGGGAGCCTGATGTGGGGCTCAATCCCAGGACTCTGGGATCATGACCTGAGCTGAAGGCAGATGCTTAACCAACTGAGCCACCCAGGCACCCCTATATACTTCATCTTCAGAACAACTAAATGAATTAGGGTCGCACTGTTTCCACTTTTTAAAAAAATTTATTCATTTGTCAGAGAGAGCACAACCAGGCAGAGTGGCAGGAGAGGCAGAGAGAGAGGCAGGCTTCCTGCTGAGCAAGGAGCCTGATGTGGAACTCAATCCCAGGACCCTGGGATCATGACCCGAGCTGAAGGTAGCCGCTTAACCAACTGAGCCACCCAGGCGTGGTCCCTCCACTTTTTTTTAAAAGTAAACTCTGCACCGGTGTGGGGCTCAAACTCATGACCCCGAGATCAAGAATTGTGGGCTCCACTGACTGAGACAGCCAGGTGCCCCTCATTGTTTCCATTTTATAGGCAAGGAAACTGAGGTTCAGTGGGTAAATAAAGAGGTTAATGTTTCACAGCTAGTAAGTAATGCAGCAGGGATTTTTACTTAAATCTATAAGGCTTTCTTCTTCACTACACTGCCCTTTAGTTTCGGGGAGACCCTGTACCGGCATCTGGAGGAGTTTCGATAATTTTAGAAAAGCTAAATGATGCCTAGGGAAAGTCAGAGCAAGGACACCACTTCTCTCATTGCATGGCAAGTCTCTGAGCCTCCAGCTCACAGAACCAAGGTGGAAGAGCCTTTGCGAACGGTGATATGGGGATTCTCAAGAGACGTGCCCCTCCATCAAGAAAGACACTGGCTAGATCTGACCACCTGACAGCTGACCCTGACTCTTAAGAACTACCTCTAGGAGGAACAAGCGAAGAAGGGAAATTCCTCTTTTGTTCTCTCGACCCCATGAAAGCCATTCTTCCTTTTGGGGCGCCTGGGTGGCTGAGTTGTTAAGCGTCTGCTTTCAGCTCAGGTCATGATTCCAGAGTCCTGGGATCAAGCCTCGTATCAGGCTCCCTGCTTGGTGGGAAGTCTGCTTCTCCCTCTTCCACTCCCCCTGCTTGTGTTCCCTCTCTCGTTTTGTCTCTCTTTGTCAAATAAATAAATAAAATCTTAAAAAAAACCCAAAACCCTGCTACCTCTTTATATCCCTGGTCATTGTCCCTGATCCTTTTTACCCAACACACCTGCTCATGAGTCAAGGTCCAGCCCAACCCCTCTCTATGGTTACTCTGATCTACACCGTTCTCTGGATGAAAGCCTGCACCACATGATTTCTTGCTTCAAGTGCGTCCCCACCCATCCAGAGTACACCATGTCTAGCCTTCGTGTAGCCCTCACACCCAGCAGAACTGAGGGGCACAGGAGCATCTCTCTGAGCTATCAAGTGTGTTTGTCACAACCACCCTGAAAGAAACTTATCTTAATTTTATAGGTGGCAAAACTATAGCTCAGAGAAGTAAAATAACTTGCTCAAGGGCACACAACCAGTAGGTTGCGGAATCTAGAGTCAACCCCAGGCTGTGTCACTCCAAACCCAAACACCTTCTGGTTCCCCAGGCCCTTGCTGTCTAGCACCAACTGAGCACACAGCAGGGGCTCAGGTCAACCCCACCAAGGAGGGGGGCGCAGGCTGGCAGCACAGCAGGATCTACTGAGCTGGGGCCAAGAGGCTGCAAGGCCTCCCACTTGGGCTTTGCAGCCTTGTTGCCGGGGACCCTGAGCCTGCGTTCCCAGCAGGGAGTCTCAACCCTGCTACCAAGGGAACTGCCAGCAGTGAGGCTCAGGTTTCTTTTCTTTTTTTTTTTAAGGCACTCAACATATCAGCATCAAGTCATGGAATTATTGCTCCGGCACTGCTGTCAATGATTCCAGAAGCGTTTGCATGCAGTCCCTTCCACCCCCTCTCCTCTGCAGCTTTACTGTTCTAACCTCACCCAGCAGAGAACTGGGAGCATTAATTCTGACCTTATTATTTGCTAATTGCTTGCAGCACACAATTAGCACCTAATTAATATAGAAACATAGAGTTTTAGTGCTCAGAAGAGCCCAGAAATTACCTAGATCAACCTACTCTCCTTTAAGGGACAAAAAAGAATCAGAGGTAATGTGGTTTGCCCAAGGTCACACAGTAAGTTAGCGACAGATCTAGGACAGGCTTGACATCAAGACTCCTGTTTGCACGCAGTCCACCTCACTCCATTTCCCTCGTCTCCTCTGCCCCTACAGCCCTCTGCGGGCAAGGCTCACCCCTTCCCTCTGTCTTGCTATCTTCTTCCGTCCCCAGCACAGGTTTTAAGTACACACTATCCGCTGGACAGCAACAGCTCCGCCCACCCAGAGCCCACCATGTACCTCACACCAGACAGCCCGTTTCCCACGATTCTCAAAACAACTTCGAGAGGAAGTTGCCATAACGCCCATCTTAAAGATAGGGAAACCGAGGCCTAAGAGCTAGAATATGGGAGACCTAGGATTTGAACCCAGCCTTTTGAGTCTAAGGCCCATGTTCTTTGTATTACACTTCACGATCCCCCCACCTGCAGCCCCCATCCCATAGGCCTCCATGGTCTGATTCCCTTCGCCCTTCTCGTTTAGGTGCTAGAGTAGCCCAGGGGGTTCCTGGGGATGAAGCTGGCAGAGCCATCTTCTGAAAGCCAACTCCTGTATCCATCCCTCTTCCTGCCCAGGGACCCATGCTGAATCCATGCTCCTCAGCAGTCCCACCTGGTCATGGTCAATATCAGCATCTCCTGTGATCACGATTCTCTTCTCAATCCGGGTCTCTGAAATCCCACCTTTTACGGTCTGAAACCAAACAGAGGTGGTCACATGAGAAAGAAAGGAAAGAAGGAAGGGAAAACAAACTGTAAAAGATTATTCCGAAAGCTCTACTTCAAAATTTCATCTGCTGCTGGGTACTGTGTAGAACAGCGTTCTTACCTACTTGTCCAAATTCTTGGCTGCGCCTGCTAAAATGAGCACACCTCAACTCCTGAGGATTGCTAAAATCTTTAATAAGCAAAACGGAAAGCCACAAACCTCTATTTATTTTTCCCTTTTTCTTCCAAACATCGCAGAAATTCAGTGAGTAAACAAAACAGGTGTTTCTTTTTGCTCTTTTCCTGTACAATTTGATTATTTTCAAGAGGAAATCGGGAAGACTGTGAACAAAAATGTCACACAGCTTGAAATTGGGCTCTTTATTTTCAAGCACTTTGTATCATTGATATCAAAAGATCCTTAAATAATCCCCTCAGGGTGGGTAGGTTTCCCTAACTGACAGATGAGGATAACCAAGGTCTAGACAATTAAGTAACCAGCTTCTAATTACCCGTGTATCGATAACAGAGCTTGGTCAGAAATCTAGGTCTTACTTACAAGAAAACAGATTTCCCCCTAGTGCTGCTGCAAACATGGACTGTCTCTGATTTCCAGGGAGTAGTTCCAATTTCAGATAATTTTTCCTGCTTGCCCCATAAACAATATTCTAATAATTCCAGTATTTCAGCACGCAAACTGTAGTTCTCCTGGCCTTGATACTGGACATTATATAAAAACTCTTTCTTTTTAAAGATTTTATTTATTTGACAGACAGGCACATAGCAAGAGAAGGAACACAAGCAGGGGGAGATGGAGAGGGAGAAGCAGCCTCCCCGCCAACCAGGGAGCCCAATGTGGGGCCTGATCCCAGAATCCTGGGATCATGACCTGAGCCGAAGGCAGCCGCTTAACCAACTGAGCCACCCAGGCGCCCCAATATAAAAACTCCTGAGTTCTGATTTTAGACTTGGAAACTATGGTTGTATAATAATACCAATGACACCTGTCCTTAAACTGACTTTTTCAACTTACCTCCACAGCCAGATAGGGGAGTGACCAGAGAGACATGCGGATGTGTAGAGAACAACCACATGTGGCTCTATGAGACTACTAACAAGGCAAGGGTGCCCACAGGGTCACCCTAGCTTTACTGCTGGGGAAGCAGCAGGGCTTTTCCACCTGTGACAGTTGGAATCATTTGGCTCAGTAGGGATGGAGCTGAAAACCCTTGCTTCTAGACCAGGGTCCTTGTTGCAGAGAGGGAGCGAACTTGGCATGCCACTGAATTCCAGAAGGAAGTTCTAACTGGTCTGTTACCTTGGTAATCTGAGTTGTGGTTGTGCTGCTTGTGGTCTCAGATGTGATGGTCTGAGCTGTCAGCAGGACTCCTGGGTCCAAGTCCCCATTGCTGTCGTCAGTCTGCAGAAAAAAAATGCAACTCATCACCATGCCTCTCAGGAAGCCTGTGGGCAAATGTGGCAGGAGGCAGCTTCACTCTTCAGCTGTACATTCTAAAGCAAAAAACTGATTCCCTTACAGCGATCGTTTCATAAAGAAAACAATCCCCTGGTAGCAAGCTTCCTTCTAAGAATACTGGATGGGCCAGTTTCCCTACCACAAGGTCAATGACAGAAGCGGGTCAGAAAGGGGAGGCAGGATTATAGCCAGAGGTCCAACAGGAGTGGCAATGGCTACACATGCGTGTACAACATTTTAGAGTTCACAATGGCCTTTCAAAACATTGTCTTTTTTTGATGCCCACACAAGCCCTGTGTAATAAATAGTAAGGGGAGAGACTGATTAGCACTCCCTAGTAAGAAAACTCAGGCCCAGAGAAAGCAGATGACTTGCTCAAGGACTCAAAACTTATAAGTAGAAGTTGTTCACTCTACAAACCAGAAACTCTTTACACACCACCCAAGGCAGGAAAAGTATAAATTCTTATGTGCTAAGGCGTGGGTAGGTTCTGAATCATAGGGTGGAATTTTCCAGAAAGGACCGGGAAATGTCCTTGCCAGGGCTCAAGGGGCCAGGGAATCTTAGGCTGTCTTCTTTGAAGACTGAGAGGGGAGCCTGGAACCAAGGAGGTAGGAAATGTCCCTTTAAGACAACACCATAGAGGAAACCTACGTGATATTCTCAATGACATTTCTGACAACAAAACTATTACTGAATTGGACTATCCTGATTAGGGAGCATTTAAAAGTATTTAGAATGCTGGGCTTTGCAACTAATCTATGCAGAGAACAAGGGCTGGGGTGACTTCTTGTTTCTCTAGAGGTTGCCATATTATGACCAAAACAATTATATAATGATCAGGCTGAGAAAGGACACTAGCAAAAAGGAAGAGAGATGGTTAGCAGCAGCCACTAGGCTGGTAGCAGGATTCAGAGCTGCCACAGTCCCATGACTGGGAGGGAAACAGACTAGAGTAGGAGGGTGGGGGCTGCCCAGAGCCAATGTGCTGTCCAGAATATAATGACCAGTTGGTTCTGGGATTGTACACAGACTCAGAACAAATTTAGAGAATTGTAGTTCTTTTCAAAAAGAACCCTGCAGTCAAAAAAGTGTTACATTACTATCTTTTCCTGCCCTCTTTATAAAGTCATCTGTATTAAAAGCAGAGGCCTCCAAACTTTTTCTGAGCAGAACTACATTTCACTGAGACAAAATGTTGAGATATGTGGGGGTGGGAGATAGGAGGAGCAGAAGAGAATTAGGAAGAAAAGAGTCTCTGAGTTCCCTTCTAGGTAAGAATCTAGACCAAACAGAGAGGAGACAGGATTGTGACACCAAAGCCTTACATGCATGCCAGCATCGTGCCGGCTAGACGACTGGCAAGTTCACTAACACTTTCTTCAGTGCCGACCCACCTATCTACTTTAGATTCAAACTCAAGGAATATTTATTGTACTCCTACTATGTGCCAAGCACAGGATGCAACTCAATTCTACCTCCCAATATCTGAAGTGGGTACTATTATTATCCTTGCTGTATAGTTGGTCCAGAGAAGTTAAATAACTGGTCGAGGCTCTATAGCTAATCAGTGTTTGAACTAGAATTTAGGGCAAGACACTTCTTGTCTGAAGATTGAGGTTTGGGTCCCAGCTCAGACATAAGTAGCGATGGGATCCTGGGTGAGCCCTTCTGATTCTCTGAGCTTTAATTGTCTCACTTGTAACAGCCAGTTCTGTAATACGGCCCTACCCCCACCGTGGCATTTTTGTGAAGATCTAAACAGACTGTAGACATAAAAGTACTTTCTACTGCATGGAGCACTGGGTGTGGTGCAAAAACAATGAACACTGTTAAGCTGAAAATACACAAATAATAAAAAAAAAGAATATAAATTTGAGGTGCCTGGGTGGCTCAGTGATTTAAGCCTCTGCCTTCGGCTCAGGTCAGGATCTCAGGGTCCTGGGATCAAGACCCGCATCGGGCTCTCTGCTTGGTGGGGAGCCTGCTTCCTCCTCTCTCTCTCTGCCTGCCTCTCTGCCTACTTGTGATTTCTCTCAGTCAAATAAATAAATAAAATCTTGGGGAAAAAAAAAGAATATAAATTTGTGTGCCAGGAAGGCTAAACCTTTTTGAAGAGCTCCACCTCTACTAAAGCGTGAGTCTATCATATTTCCCTACCTCCCACTGACTCCCTTATTCCCTGCTCTCTGTCTCTGAAGAAGTGGAAAATGGACGAGATGTTGTTATGATTTCTGACTTACACTCTTCCCACATGTGGACTCTCTTCTTTGACCCTGTAACCAATGTTTCCTCAAAATGATGCTGTGGCTTTGACAGTTGTTTATAAAGTTAAACATCCATTTATCCTAGGGCCTAGCAATTTCACTCTTAGGTGTTTACCCAAGATAAGTGAAAACACGTGTCTACAATGACTTGTACATGAATGTTCACAGAAGCTTTATTCACATTTACTCCAAACGGAACCAGCTCAAGTGTCCATCAACAAAGGAAAGGATAAACAAATTGTGGTACACTCATACAATGGGATACTATTCAACAACAATAAAAAAGTAAACTACAGATTCTTGTAACTTTGATGGGTCTAAGAAAAACATGTTTGGACACAAAAGTGTACTACTGGATACTTCCATGTATATGGCGTACAAGAACAGGCAAACATAAGCTGTGGTTATGGAAATCAAAGCAGTGGCTGCCTGGAGGGGCAGAGAGTAACTAGAATAAGGCTATGAAGAGAGTTTCAGGGGCAATGGAAGTTATCCCAAATGTGTCGTGGTTACACAGGTATATATATGTGTCAAAATCAATCAAATGGGGGGCACCTGGATGACTTGGTTAAGTGTCTGCTTTGGGCTCAGGTCATGACGCAGGGCCCCAGGATTGAGCCCCAGGTGGGGCTCCCTGCTCAGTGGAGCGCCTGCTTCTCCCTCTCCCTCTACCTACTGCTCCACCTGCTTAAAATCTTAAAAAAAAAAAAAAAAGGTAGGCATCATTTAAAAAAAAGTCAATCAAATGGAATACTTAAAAACTACACTTCCCTGTATATAGATAAGCTTTACTTCAAGCATGCACACACGCACATATACACAAACAGTAAAATCCTGTTCTGGCTCCCCGTCTCCTCTCACCACATTCCCCAAAATGTGGGAACTGGAGAATAACTTGAAAAAAAAAAAAAAAAAAAAGGTTCCTGGGCTAACCTGTTTGGTAAGATAATAAAAACAGGAGCAGAAATACTTATAGTAAATAAATAACAATAGCAAATAATTGTCTGGTGTTTGTTATATGCCGGGCACATTTTTCTAGACATCATTTACACCATACTGCACTTCGCTTTTTTATTTACCAGTTTATCCTACAGATTATTCCCATCAGAGGCTTTTCACAGCTGTATAGAATTACCTTCATTGGATGTACCACAATTTATCTAACTTGTTCCCTGTGATGGACATTTAGCTTGTTTCCATGGTGGTGACAATTTGAAACGCACATTAGTCTATTCCTTGCAACAACCCTATGGAGTGGAACTATCATTGGTCCCATTTTACAAATGAGGACAATGAGTCAGAGAGATTAACCTGATGGCACATCAGTAAATGATGGAGCAGGTTCGAACCCAGGAAATTCGATTCTGAAGTCAGCACTTTCCCCGCTATGCTCCACCGTCTAATATGAATAAGAAGTCATCATGTGTATTTTGTCTGACTGTCTTAAGCCCCGTTAAAATGAACTAAGACAGATATGGAACAATATAATATAGTCATAGCTACCATTTTTTAATACCTACTATATGCCAGGCAAATATTATCTTTATTTTAATAACTTTATAAAGTTATTTTTCAGAAGAGAAAACTAAGGCTCAAAGAGTTTAAGTGACTTGCAAAAGGTCACAGAACTAGCAAGTGTTGGAATTCAGATCCCTGTCGAACTCCAAAGCCCACCTGATTTACCTAGCACATCAAGCTTCTTCTACACTTCTCTGACACATGCGTACATTTTAAAATGACTGCCTCCTTTTCCCTTTTTTACAGGGTCTACACTCAAACCATGTGGGCTTTGGTAGGCAGCTTAGTCCTAACAACTTTCATGCATATGCTACAAAATTCACTTCAAAATGGAATACGGTGAAATGTCAGTCTCCCTCCCACTCCTGACCACAGTCCTGGAGTCCCAGTCCCCTTCACCAGAGGCCACCACTGCTTTTTGGGTTTTCTTTTTGAGTACTCATTCAGAGATAATATATTCATGTACAAGCTTCCTCTTTCTCTCCTAAAAACAGCATATTATTACACCATATTCTACCATGCCTTTTTTTTTTCCAAGGATTTATTTATTTGGGGGCACCTGGGTGGCTCAGTGGGTTAAAGTCTCTGCCTTTGGCTCAGGTCATGATCCCAGGGTCCTGAGATCAAGCCCTGCATTGGGCTCCCTGCTCAGCAGGGAGCCTGCTTCCTCCTCTCTCTGCCTGCCTCTTTGCCTACTTGTGATCTCCATCTGTCAAATAAATAAATAAAATCTTAAAAAAAAAAAAAAGGATTCATTTATTTGTGAGAGAGAGGATGGGAGGTGCAGAAGGAGAGGGAGGAAAAGAATCTCAAGCAGACTCCCCCCTCAGCACAGAGCCTGATGCAGGGCTCGATCTCACAACCTTGAGATCACAACCCAAGCCGAAACCAAGAGTTGACGCCTAACTGACTGAGCCACCCAGGTGCCACCCCCCACTACACTTTTTTATCTATTAATTTATCACATAGATTATTGCCATTAGAAGCTTTTTAAAAGAGCTTCACTGAATTATACTAACTGGATATACCATCATTTGTTTAACCTGTTCCCTACTGATGGCTAGTTAGGTTGTTTCCATGGCAGTAACAATTTAAAGAGTTTCCTATCATATGAAAGTAATTCTTACATCCTCTGGTTAATGATGTGCACAACCTTAAAGTAATTTCCTATTCCTTCCTTCTTCAATACCCTGTACTGCCAAGTCCTAGTCATTCATTTCGGTCTCTCCTGCCCCAGCTCCTTCTTCTCATCTCCTCCAGCTCTCCTTCGGTTCTTTATAAGCATCTCCCCAGACTTGCTCTAATCATATCCCTATCTCCAGGCTTCGCCCTACTTTAAAATATTCAGCACACAGCCTTAGGAATCATCTTCCAAAAATCACAGCCTCAGTGATGCTGCTTTCTTACCACTGCTAAAACACTTCAAGCAACCCCTCCTTATTTACCAAATGCCACACTCTAGACCACAAGAGAGATGGGAGAAGCATGCTAACAGTGACTTAGCAACCGTGAATGGACCAAACACTGTACAGACATCATTCCACTAAGTTCTCCCCCAAATCTTGCAATGGAGGATGATACCAGCCCCATTTTACAGCCAAAGAAACAGAGGGGAAAGAGATTACTGATTTGTTTCAAGTTATCCTGCTAGTTATGGGGGTTGAGCTAGGATACAAGTTCCATTTGTCTAATTGCAAAGCACATGTTTTTAATTGGCAAAGGATGCCTGTTCCCGAAAGGGGTATCGTCCTCCAGTTCATGGTGTGAAGATGAGTTGTAAGGATTTAGGTGAAATCACTCAGCCAGAGCTTCACATGGCTGCCTTGTTCCTGCCATGCAGGCTCCAGCCAAAATGTGGCCTCCTCAGAGAGGATTTTCCTGACAACGCTAGAATCAGAGGAACCACCTTTCATATAATCTCACATTGTCTAACTCTTCATCCGATTTTCGTTTCTTTGGCCTAATACATAAATGCTCAACAAATACTGGCTTATATTTGCTTATCAGTTTATAGGGGGAAAACTTTTTCTAACTTTTGGCTTCTATGAATAAAAAAAGGGAAAAAAAAACAACATTTTTTGTTTTTTGTTTTGTTGTAAGAGCAACTCTTAACTCATTCAAATTACCAATAAGGAGAAATTTTACTGAAAGTAAACAAAATTTTTATTTAAACAAAAATTTTAAATGCTTAAATTCTTGTGTGATTTTAAATTTAATTGTAATAAATTTTAATAATTTTTTAAATTTTTATTTATTTTTTAAAAGATTTTATTTATTCATTTGACAGAGATCACAAGTAGGCAGAAAGCCCGAAGCAGGGCTTGATCCCAGGACCCTGAGACCATGACCTGAGCCAAAGGCAGAGGTTTTAACCCACTGAGCCACCCAGGCACCCCAATATTTATTTATTTATTTTTAATTTTTATTTTTAAGTAATCTCTACAACCAATGTGGACCTTGAACTGACAACCCCAAGATCAAGGGTTGCACACTCCTCCAACTCAGCCAATTACATGTTATACAATATAATATAAGTTATATTATAGCTGTTACTTATTTACACTTTCAGGCATGATGCTCAAGTCAAGTCCATACAGTGCAGTATCTTATACAATCTTCACAATAAAATCATGAGGCAGGGGCCTTTGGCTCAGGTCATGATCCTGGGGTCCGGGGTTGATCCCCGAGTCAGGCTTCCTGCTCAGCAGGGAGTCTGCTCCTCCCTCTGCTCATGCTCGCACTCTAATAAATAAAATCTTTTAAATTTTTTTAAAAAAATTAAATTAAATCATGAGGCCGATACTGACATCATGAACGGGGGTGGGAAGAGGGTGGGGGGCAGCAATCAAAGCTCAGAGACATTCAGTTACTGGTAGTAACTGGAGTAAGTGGAGGATCTGGAACTTGACCTCAGATTTGTGTGACCCAAAGCCCATGTCTGCCTTCCCTCACTGAACTGGGGGGATATAAGCAGTTAGATGCAAGACAACTTTGCATTGAATGAAGTAAGTACTTTGGGACATCCTCAGATCAGTGATCTCTTCCAAAAAGAATTACACCAGAAAAGCCTAGCTTTATTTGCAGCAAATGATTAGACTCTGTAAAGAAAGAAGGTTATCTATTGTGTTTACTCCGGTCTTTGTTTGTGAAACAGCACATCATGTCCCACCTGGGCAGCCTCGTAAGTGATGGTCTTGGTCTCAGTGTGAACAATAGGGACATCTTTGGTTGGGATTTCACTTTTCACAGCGTTGGCAGTATCTGAGATGGTGACGGTCTGAGTCTTCACCAGGGGAGGCTGTGAAGCAGTAAAGAAACAGAGTCAGTTACCAGAGTCTTTGGAAGGCTGTGAAGAACTAATCTTCTGACATTGATCTGATCAAAGTGATAGCTCTAATCAAGCCAAGGGCTAGATCAATCTCTGCCCAAGCCTTGGACACTATTCCAAGCAGCCTTGACAAGGTGTCAAATCATGAGGGATATTAAAAAACAGCATTACTGTAATCATTTTCATATCCTTAATGGAAAGCTATAAGATCAGACGGTTACGATCAGTGATATAAAACACTTTAGACTGACCTTCAGAATTTGAAATTGTTTGCCAAATAGCAGTCACTTTTGTTTGTTCTTGTGACTGTGCCATTACAATTAAGAAAATCAGTCACATTTCCTCCACTAACTACAAATGGGACATGAAACAGCAATGGCATTGGAATACTTTATCCTGGAATTCATTAACTTCTTTCAAATCAATGTCAGACATTCACTTTGGATTTATTGAGAAGAACAGTATTTGGAAAACTGGAAAGAAAATCATCACTCCTACCACCACCTGGTGATTAATCTCAGAATCTCAGAAGCATGAACATTAGTGGAGTATCGAAGGCTTCTTGTCCATCAGCTCACCTTGCCAAAGACTACAAATCACCCTAAAACTACCAGTTGATTGTGATAAAGTTAAGTGGCCACCCACCTTAGCATAGGAGATTAGTGCCTGTGAGCACGGAAGCCCTTGTGAGTGGGGTCAGTGGGAATGGTGGGCTGTACTATGTGGCTGCAATACAGAAATCATTATCTGGGGTCTGAAACCTCAAAAAAAAAAAAAAAAATCAGTTGCCTCTTTCAATGAAGAGTATTGCAAATTTTGAGCATGGCCTCAGAGCACTAATGACTCTTCACCATAGAAGTCTCAGAAATTCACCTCTGTATATAGCCCACACTTGAGCAAGGAAAAGAGGAACCCACTCACACCAGCTTCATAAAGATAAGCAGCTGGAACTTACCCCCAAGAGTTCTAAGTCATCAGGGGTGAAAGCATTTCTGGCCATGGAGTTAATTCCTCTGAATAAATCTATTTGTAATAATCAAGGGGTTTGGCTTTATTCTTTGATTCTGAAAAAAGCAGAGAGGTGACTGTCCTCACCACCACCACCACCGCCACCTCCACAGAGCAGATTCTGGCCCTCTCCCAGAGTGAGTCATTAGACCTGCATCATTGAATCGGTTACTACCTGGAAACTTCGAATGAGGGTGGGGAACTGGTTACCCACACGAGAGTCATGAAATGATCCATTTTGCTTTCCAAGTGGCTCTCCTGGTGTAACATGTTCTTCACTACTCTCTGCCTTTTTTTCACCAAGATGCAGCTGAGAGGAAGCTGGCGATACTGAGAAGTTTAAGGCACTGGCCTGTTCCTCCATTCCTATACATTCCCCACTTGAGCCTCTTGGTATTTCCTTAACATCAAGATAGCCAGCTGCCCCCCGCTCCTTCTCTTCTGTCTCCTTGCTGCTTATGGACAGGGAGCCAAACTCAAAGCTTTGTGGAGACTCCGACGGGGTGGTCATTTGGCTCTTACTAGGAATTACTGAATGCTTGGGACCATCCCATTCAGAGTCAGGGTTGGTAGATGGCCCCTTTGCCACGGCAGCCGCCTCCTCTGTGCGAATGCCATTTATATTCTACAAATGAATGAACACATACAAAAGCAAGAAGGTTAGGAATAAGTAGGGAATACAGTGAACTCTGAGAATCAACAATGATTTTTAAGAGGTCTCGAAAATATCAGTATTAATATAAACCAAGAATCTTAGCTCCTGAGGTAGCCAAAAGGAACAACTGCTCTTCATTGATAAATATATTAGTGATCTAAGCAGTTCCAACCTCATTATGGTCTTATTTCTATAACCCTGTTAACCTAAGAACTAATTTTGATGTGCCTCACACAGTATCAAGCACTTTGTGTTACTATGACCTTCCATGTATA
Organism: Meles meles; assembly: GCF_922984935.1. Classification (NCBI taxonomy): domain Eukaryota; kingdom Metazoa; phylum Chordata; class Mammalia; order Carnivora; family Mustelidae; genus Meles; species Meles meles. The sequence continues at coordinate 195,390,935 of NC_060066.1, forward strand.
ACACATACTTTTCATACTTAAAAGAGTTACTTTGCCATTGCTGAATACCTAACTCGTTAATATACACAGGGAACAATGCGATTTATGAGCCAATCAAACATCTTCTCCAGAAGCCTGAACAGGTTGCAAAATGTTTCATATCACCAAACCATAAATATCATACTAGGCCCCGCAGAGAGACTAAAATCTCGACTTTGGATGGCAGGGATTAAAACATCGAATACATCCAGAACAAACTTAATCCAACCACTGTCATGAAATTAAGTATCAAAAATAATGATTTCTTTGTAAACATAATAAAAGTGACCCAGCAGCTGAGACACACTTTTTAGAAAGACTTTTTTTCATTTATTCGAGATAGAGCACACAAGCAGGGGGAAAGGGCAGAGGGAGAGGGAGAAGCAGACTCCATACTGAGCAGAGAGCCCGATGCGGGGCTCTATCCCAGGACTCTGAGATCGTGTCCTAAACCGAAGGCAGATGCTTAACCAAATGAACCACCCAGGCGCCCCAAGCTATATTTCTTCACAGATGAATGACCTATTGCCATACCTAAGAAGTAAGTCCTGGAAACAGTTCCTTCCTGGACCAAGTATCTTACAGCACAGAAAAAACAGACCTAAAATAAGTACTTCCAAGAGAATGTGGATAACAAGGTAACATCACCATGGATGGACATAAACCTAAAGTTAAAGAAAGGTTCTATTAGGTAGAGGAGAAGGAATTCACATGAGTAAAAAAGGATTATGAGCCATGTGAAAAACCAACAGGCTGAAGGAAGAAGCTAAATGTCAGGAAAGGTAAACACGTGCATGTGCTCACCAGAAAGCCATGTGGGCCTGAAATTTTGCCAAGATCAACTTCCCATATTACAAACCACCTATGAACTTACTAACAGAAAAGCACTCTTTTCAAAAGGTATTCCTGGAGTCAATGACACATGCTTGGATTGCGTACGTACACATGTTACTGCTCAAATCACAAGACACGTATTATATTTTTTAAAAAATTGCTGCTGCTCCTTGACTTGTAAACCAACCTACATTGTGGTGGATATAAACCAGTGCCCTATTAAGTCAAGCAAAGAGGCGCTGCACTCAAGAACTTCAGGCCATACTTCTAAGCCGTCTTGAAACCATCAACTCAAGAGCATCCCAGAGTGGTACAAGTTGAATTCGGATTAGGCAGGTCTTTCATGGACTGATTATGAAGATCATATGATCACACAAAGCATGAAAAATGGGATTGAGAGAGAACAATAGAAACTGTCTTTGTCTGCAGATGAATCAGAGATACATAAAATATTCTTGCTAAGGGTATGTGAATTTCTTCATACTTAAAATGAGAAAAATACCTGGTTTGACTCATGGGGTTCTGAAGATCAAAAAAACCAATATACGTGAAAGCACTTTGTAAATTCTAAAGTACCATAGAGAGGCACTTAATTCAACCAAAGTTCTGAGTACCTAGAATATGCTAGGGCCTTTTTTACTAGACTAAATTAGTTGTTATTATTTACGCACTGTATTACTTTCTAGGACACTTTTCTCACCATTTCTTTTGAGTCAGACCAAGCTGTTAGAGCTGTCCAAAAATAGATCAGCTGGTAATAAACAAATGGACTTTTTCAAATTGCTATATGCTAGCTCTAACACTGTGAACAGCATATACAAACTCACTCACATGGAGAAAAACACGGTTTTTCCAAATAATTTTGTCACAAGTGAGAAGGCTGATTTATAACCAGGAATGTACCTAAAAAAATCAAGTTAGAGCCAATTTTATACCAGTCTGCTCAAGTGATACGTGGTGGTCTGCCACCAAGAAGCCATTTGTGAATTGAACATAGCTTAGGCCAGGAACACCTGGCCCAAAGTTGCCTACTGTTGAATAAAACTAGATCAAGCAATAATTTTTTTTTTCAAAGCATGTGCAGAGGAGACCACCGATAAAAGCTACAGCCATAATAACATCAATTCAAAAAAAAAATAATAATAACATCAATTCAACAAATATTTGCTGACCACTTAATATGTGTTAATCACTGGAAATAAAAGGAAAATTAATAACAGTTGGGTTAGATTATCACTTAGAGCATTCTCACATATGGTTAAATCGACCTTCCCAGTTGGCTCTGTTGTCCAGATCTGGACACAGCCAACTACTTACTGGACATCTTCCCAGCCATATGGAATGCAATATGCCCCAAGCTAAACTCATCTCTGCCGCCGCCTGGACCTGCCACCCCAACTTCCTCCATCATTTCTGTTATATTGGTAAATGGCACCATCATCCGTCCAGTCTTCCAAGCCAGAATCCTGAAATCATCTTCAATGCCCTCCTTATACTCATCCAACAACTCCCGTGAATTACCACAAGTCATTTCCATTCCATTTTAATATTGCCCTTATCTATCTGTTTCTATTCCCATGCTTACTACCCTCATTCAGGCTCTTGTAATGCCTCACTTCACTTACTGCTAATGCCCTAAACAGTTTTTCTTCTTTGCTTTTTTCCTTCCTTCATTCTCATCTCAAACCTTATTTATTTATTTATTTATTTATTTATTTATTTATTTATTTGACAGAGAGACAGGGAGAGAGGGATCACAAGCAAGAGGAGTGAGAGAGGGAGAAGCAGACTTCCCACCGAGCAGGAAGCCCGATGTGGGGTTCGATCCCAGGACCCTGGGATCATGACCTGAGCCAAAAGCAGATGCTTAACAACTGAGCCACCCAGGCGCCCCTCAAACTGTTCTTAAACAGATCTTCTACTCTGCTGCTAATGTATTTATTTCTATTTTTTGTTTAAGATTTTATCTTTAGAGAGACAGTGAGAGAGAGAGAGAGAGAGCAGGAGCCACGGGAAGGGCAGAGGGAGAAGCAGACTCCCCATGGGGAGGGGGGGCACCCTGCTCAGGGCTCATTCCCAATCCCGGGACTCTGGGCTCATGACCTGAGCCACCCAGGCACCCCTAAAGTATTTATTTCTAAAATGAAACATCGAGAATTCCATTTTACAGCTTAAAGGCCTTTTGTGGTTCTTCACTGCCTCTGGTTAAAGTTCAGACCCTTCAGTAAGACACAGAAAATAGTTTAAAATATGACGCCTACCTCTCTCTCCAGCTTCACCCTGCCACACCTCCACAGATACCCTTCTTTTCATTGACTCAGTTTCTAGAACAGAGCATGCTTTCTTTTGCCTCCCTGCCTTTGTAAATATTGTCAATATTGTTCCTTCTGCCTGAAAAGTCCATGCTCGGCTCAAGTGTCATTTCTGGAAGTTTCCCCCTGACTACCTAGAGTATGCAGATACTATTCCTCTTTTGTTCCCATTCCACCTTATCATTACTGGTTTAGTAAACCATCTTTCCCGTTAGACTGTGAGTTTCTTGTGTGTATGTGGGGAGGGTGGGTAGTGGAGATAAGGATTTCTTACGTTACTTAGCTCTATATCTCTCTTGTTCAGTATTTGGCACATAACAGATGTTCAGTAAAAACTGAACATTGCTGAAAGTATATTCAATAAATCCAGGTGACTTGAGAAGTTCTGCTTGGCTTTGTGCTATTTAAAAACTGAAAAGGCATGTTTAACGGCTCAGTTGGTTAAGCACCCAACTCTTGACTTCAGCTCAGGTCATGATCTCAGTGTTGTGAGATCGAGCCCCTCGTCAGCCGGTGCCTATTTAAAATTCTCTCTCTCTCTCTCTCGCTGCACTCCACCCCACCACAGACACACAAAAGGAAAGAATGTAAAAAGTGGTCCACCTGACCAGACCCACTCTCTCATCCAGGATTTTATCTCCTACATCAGTAAAGAGGAAAAGTGACATTATTCGTGTTCACAACATGCCAGATAGTGCACTAGTCACCTTAATATGTTTCCTCACTTAATTTTTCACAACCTTACTATGAAGTAGTCACTACCTCTACTTTAGAGATAGAGACGAAGAAACAGAAAGGGTAAGCAACTCAAAGCTAATTAAGTGATGGAGCAAGGGTTTAAACTCAAGTTGGTTTCTCATTCTAAAGACCATTTCTTCCATGGCAACAAAGTGTTTCAGGTAAGACCAGAGGACATGTCCTATTATGTTCAAAAGAATGTGCATCAAACCTGACTATACTTTTGAGAAGTACCGAGATTGTCCGAAGTCCTCTTAGTAGAATCTGATTTCAGTGTCCAGCACTATCCTTTTAAAAATAAGAAGGCTGAAAGGCCAGAAAGGATGGAGGCAAAAAGAAGATACAAAGTCTCCATGACACAATTCCCAAACTTGGGCAAGTAACATAAGTGAGGAATGTTAACTGACAGCATTGTGCCTTTAACGACGGCCATCAGGAAGGGCCACTGGATTATATAAGATTCTGCGCAACAGCATATAGCAGACTGGCCTGGAAACTTTAAAGGAATCTTGTCAGGGTATGAACAAACATAGGACTGTGTCTGAACCTCCCACAGTAACTGACAAAATTGAGACGTAATGTGATTCAAAGGTGTTAACTCAGACGTTGCTTATCTGGACTGACGGGGTATCTAGAAGAAGCAAGATGCTACAATAGTAAGACCAACTGCCTGTACAAAGTACAGTCAGCTTATCTAGTTGGTTTCAAGAACAGAATAAGCAAGAATGTTAGACAAATATTTAATTGAGAATACTATTAGAAAGTTTTCAATTTTATTTAAAAAGTGAATGGTACCTGCTAAGTATGATAATTAAGTATTTTCTTTGGGGGGGGGGGAACAAACATTTTTCTTTTTAGCGGTTTTCTCTTGAAGAGTATTTAGTTAGAAGGATTATGTCTCAGGATCATCAAACTCTGGTAGGTATGTGCCCTTCCAAGTTATAAACTACCTCTTCCCTTGACTTAAAGATCCCAGACATCATTAAGAGCAGTGCCACTCCATTAAATGCAATCCAGAGACTTTTCCTCTTCAGGTTATTTTTGAAGCAAGGTATTTATAGCTCAGATGAATGAAAGAACCACAGTTATGCTTATAAGACTGTCTTATCCTTAAGAATCACAATGAAAATAAATCCTGAAAACCTTCCTAAAATTTTGCCACATAAGAAAAAATATATATACTTTTTTTTTTTTTTTCCTGGAGGGACCATATAGTAAGTTTTCCCACACACATTTGATCATCTGTTTCCTGCTTTAGTGAGACGGATTTTACCTCTGGGTGGCAACGGAAAAGCAATTCCTTTCTATATTGGGAGGGAGAAAAGAACCTGCTATTGTCTCATTTTATCTTTCTATACATTAAAATCCTGGGCACACAATAAGGACTAAGTGAAGAACAGCAGGATCACTGCCACCTTCCCAGGTGATTTCAGGGGACTACTTTCACCTCAGGACCATAATTAAATGTTGGAATGAGGGAGGAAGGCAAAAATGCTAACTTCAAAGACTGTACTCTCCCCTTGGTAATGTGCTATGCTTTATTTCTTACCCATTTAAAAATATTTTCCTGTGTATAACTACACACATTAAAAAGATTTCAGTGCATATTAAAATATCAGTAGTAGTAGCAGAAGTGCAAATAAATTTTTTTAAGTAAACTATATGCCCAATGTGAGACTTGAATTCACAACCCTGAGATCAAGAGTCACATGCTTTACTGACTGAGCCAGGCAGGCACCCCAAGAACTGCAAATAACTTAATTTCTATGTGTTTTTCTGTATTTCTTAACCTTTCTAAATGAATATGCATTACTTTTGTTATAAAAATGTTATTATTTTCTTATGCAAGCTTTTGTATCTGGTTTCATAATGAAATAATCTACAAAACCTGAAGAATCTGGTAAACAATTTATGAAGTGCTGATAAATCCTTAATGTCCTCTAACCATTTAAAAACAGTTAAAAATAGGGGCACCCGGGTGGCTCAGTTGGTTAAGCATCTGCCTTCAGCTCAGATCATGATATCAGGGTCATAGGGTCAGTCGCTGTGCCGAGCCCCTCGTGGAGCTCCCTGCTTCTCCCTCTCCTCCCCACTCATGCTCTCTCTCACTATCTCTCAGTCTCTCAAATAAATAAATAAAATCTTAAAAAAAAACCAGTTAAAATAGTTTCCTAAAAGAAAAACTAGTTAATAGAAAGAATGCTAAGTGATTGGTAACTAATATAAACATTCTGTTTTATATATATAATATAAAACCTTAGTAATTTATCAAGTGGATTTTGAAAGTCAAAGTCAATGACTGTGTACTCATATATCTGGGTGGAAAAGAAATAGCTCAACTTCAAGGTGTAGCTTCATTATATTTTGTTTAATGTCTTCTGATTTAAAGATGGCAGGGCTATTCTCAGGAATATGAATGAAAATATGGCTGTATCTGTGACTTAACTCCTTAGTGGATTATCTTATTAGAGAACGTAGCCCTGAAACCAGGAAAGACATACAAAGAAATTTATCATTGTCTTGCCAGATATGATAGCAACTGGGAATATAAAATATTAAAGATCAAAGATTCCTAAAACTTGATCTGAACAGTAACTCTAGATTAAGTGATATATATACTACAAATCAACACTATCACACTTCAGTCAGAATGATTTATATTTTTCTTTCTTTCTTCTTTTTTTGGCCCGAGTGCCTTGTACCTCAGGCTTAAATCTTGTTTTATTGGAATCAAGTATAAAACATCAGGATGACTGAACAAATTCAATAAATGGTTTAATAGCCATCTCAGAAGAAAAACGTCTTTTAGGTGATTTGGAGATAGATGAAAGAAAGATGTGATCTGATCCTATGGTACTTAGATTTAGTTGAAGATTTTGACAGTGATATGTACAGATGTCAGTTAAGTATATCTACACAAGATAAATATATCTTATGGTGGTGGCAATGGTGGAACCTTGCGGAGAAGGCAACTTTTATTAATTAAACTCAAGAGCTGGTCTCGAGTTTAATTACTGTGTCTTGTTAATTTTTTGGTGCATTCTCAGGTATGATACTGCATTAAGCATCAAAATACACCAGTCAGTAATGTTACTGAGTCCATACTAGCAGAATTAGACAGCTGACAGAACAATTTTGAAAGAAAGAATAATCATGTCAGTTATAGAGATAACTTCTAATGAGAGCCTGGGAATCAGTATATGCTGAATTTTGAGTTTGCAAAAAAATGCCTTTCCCTAATATTTTATTCAATAAAATACTTATGAAAATTATGAATTATGAAAAAATACTTATGAAAAATTTATCTTCATATATGTCCATGTTCAATGGATAGTATAGACAAATATGAATAAATATGGGTGTTCTTACTTGCTAAAAACAAGACAAATTTTAAGAGAGGGCCATTAATATGCTAGGTTGACATTTTATTTTATCGAATGGATGAAACGGAGAAGTAGGAAGCACAAATAATAACTGCAGAAAAATGTTAATAGTCCAGCCAGACCAAAATACAAATTCTCTCACTAAATTGCATGAATATCTTGGTCTAACCCACTTTACAATACCATCTTTTTTTTTTTCTAAAGATTTTATTTATTTTTTGACAGACAGATATCGTAAGTAGGCAGAGAGGCAGGCAGAGAGAGAGGAAGGGAAGCAGGCTCCCCGCTGAGCAGAGAGCCCAGTGGACCCTGGGATCATGACCTGAGCTGAAGGCAGAGGCTCCAACCCACTGAGCCACCCAGGCGCCCCTACCAATACCATCTTAAACACTCTACTCCAAATCAGCAAGGGTTTGACCCTGACATAAATATACTTAGGGACTCAGGCACAGAATACCAAAAATACTTTTTTTGATGAAGCTTGAATGATTCTTAGAGGTACAAAATGTCATTTGGTTTGACAATGAGGTGTTTTTGGTTTGTTTGCTTCTGGATATCAGTCGAGTTTTCTTTTGACATTGTGTGTGAGGTTTGACTTAATTAATGGGAATTTAAGCTATTGATCTAAATATCTTCAATAAATATGTAAACTACTAATTATTTTCTTCCAAAAAGTTCAATTCCTTTTATTGGATGATTTTTTTTTGCTTTTTTATTATTATTTTTAATAATAAATATTTTATATATATAGTATATATTTATGTAATCTATATAAATATATATAATATATATTTATATAATCTATATAAATATATATATATATGACTTGAACTCATGACCCCGAGATCAAGACCTGAGCTGAGATCAAGAGTCAGACCCTTGTGGCGCCTGGGTGGCTCAGTGGATTAAAGCCTCTGTCTTCGGCTCCAGTCATGATCCCAGGGTCCTCAGCAGGGAGCCTGCTTCCTCTTCTCTCTCTGCCTGCCTCTCTGCCTACTTATGATCTCTGTCAAATAAATAAATTAAAAAAAAAAAAAAGAGTCAGACCCTTAACTGGTTGAGCCACCCAGGCACCCCTATTGAATAATTTTAATACCAGAAACCAGATCATCCTGGGGCCCAACAAAAGCCGTGACACCTTTGCCTCAACCACAACCAAGGCCTCATTTCTCACTTTATCTTCTGGATCCTATACACTGAGAGAGATCCTATTTCCGGTTCTGGGACCTTCTGCAGGACTCAGTCTGGAGGATTTAACTTAAGATAAAGCGATTCCAGCATTAATAAATCAATCCATCAGTGGTTTCAGGATCTTAAAGAACCGTTCTCTTTTCTGAGAGCCATTTTTAATACCCAGTTTCATAAATCATTAAGGTTTCACAAATTCCAACCTTCTCCTTAACTCACCCTCTGTAACATTTACCACATTTTCATTTGGGGACTGAGTGACTTAGGAGACAGCTGTGGTGTGACAGAATGTCATCAGACTGAAACATCAAAGACCTGTGTTCTGGTTCCAGTTCTTTCACTTAAAAACCGCTTGTTCTTGGGCAGGCCTCAAGCTCTGAGACTCCGTTTTATGAGAAGAAGAAAGAGCATCACTGTTATGGTTATTATGAGGGTTCACAGTGAAGTTATGGGCAAATACTAGACACTATTTGTCTTTGTACTCTATTTCTTAAAATTCTACTTTTTGCAAAGAAACATGAACCAGAGCAATAAAGCCACCTAGTCTCTACTTGGAAGTGTTTCTTGAGCACCCAAAGTGGGCCAATCCTATAGATTTAATTAAGGCTGGTCTTCCTTTCGGCTTAGCAAGTTCTCAGCCAGGTTCTCCTTATATTTTATTTTATTTATTTATTTTTGAAGATTTTATTTATTTATTTGACAGAGATCACAAGTAGGCAGAGAGGCGGGGGGGGGGGGGGGAAGCAGGCTCCCTGCTGAGCAGAGAGCCCAATGTGGGGCTCAATCCCAGGACCCTGGGATCATGACCCGAGCCGAAGGCAGAGGCTTTAACCCACTGAGCCACCCAGGCGCCCCTCTCCTTATATTTTAGAGAATATATATAAATATATATATTTAGAGACTATAAATATATTTATATTCACCAGACAGAATTTTGAAGAAAGAAATTGTGACAGAATATAAGAATTAAAATAGGTACACTATGAGAATATTTAATAAATATTCCTGATTCAAGCTCCTTATGAAAAACACTGGATAGGCCATTTTTTAATAGTTTTGAGATATATACTATCTGCTAAGAAAGAAAATTAGGAAAAACATTTCTCATTAAGTCACAAAATTTACAATCATTTAAAACTTAATAGATTTATTGCTGTTTCTAAGTCCAAATCATATCTATGTTACTACCTACAGATTTTGCTTCCTGAAATTATTAAATTTTCTGTAAAAAGAGCCTAAGATTTAACATACTACCTCTATACGCACTTTCCACAAGAGAACCCTAAATCTACCACATTTATTAAACTCGCATTTGTTTTCACATTCTCTTCATTCTATTTTATCATTCTTTTTTTTTTTAATGTTTTAGGTAATCTCTATACCCAATTGGGGCTCGAACTCACAACCCTGCAATCAAGAGACACACGCTCCACCGACTGAGCCAGCCAGGTGCTCCTAGATTTTACCAGAGACCTAGGACTGCCCTACACATACTGCTCAATGATATGATCAGCTCTGTAATTTTATCATCTTTGCAATGACTTTGTGGCCTGTTCAAATGTAAACACCTCAGGGAAAGTTTATATATTAAACTGCTATCAGTGTTTCTGTCCGCCACAAAAAGGAGATTTGGGTATTCGTTAGACTTTTTTTTTAAAGATTTTAAAAAATTTCTTATTTTATTTATTTATTTGACAGAGAGAGAGATCACAAGTAGGCAGAGAGGCAGGCAGAGAGAGAGGGGGAAGCAGGATCCCTGCTGAGCAGAGAGCCCGATGCGGGGCTTGATCCCATGACCTGAGCTGAAGGCAGAGGCTTAACCCACTGAGCCACCCAGGCACCCCTTGTTAGACTTTTTAATAAGATTTACATAATTAAAAAAATAAATATGATAAGAAAAAGGGAGTGAGAAGAAGGAGGCAATGGGACTGAAGGACAGGGTTGTGCCCAGACACACATACACCCACCAAGCACATTACCCTTGCTTCGCAAACCCAGTAAGAAATGCTTTGCACCGCAAATGCCCACAGAACCAGCAGGAATCGAGGTTATCTTGCTAAGCACAGAAGGAAGATACCCAGCAGTAGTGTCCAGCTCCTGGTTCTTTACTGAAGTAAACAATAAATATTATAGTCACTTATCAACAGTCTATTTAAGTAATACCCCCAAATGGTCTGCAACATGCAAACTCAAAATGTAGAACCCAATCCTGATTAGATCAGTTAATTGCGAGTGCTTTGTTTCTACATTTTTCTCTTTAACAAAACATGGGAAATTTATGTTTTAGCAAAGAACGGCTTTAAATGCCTTGGGGGGAAGCTCTAAAAAAAATGTCTTTATACATTAATTTAGTACCAATATTTGTAATCTTATTCCTGTTTTGAAAATTAGTAATAACTAATTTTAATAACTAATTTTAATAACTAATAACAGGAAACAGGTGTTTCCTGTGGTTGTATGACAATCAGTAGGAATGTCAACCTGGTAATTAAAAAATTTTTGTTAAAACAAATACTTTTATATGGGCACTTGCAATAAAAGATAAATCAGATGTGGTAATAGCTTCTTTTGTAAAAGCCATGTATAAACAGCACATAAAGATGACAAGTCAAGCAGCAATAGCCCATTCTTCAGCCAAAAAAGGAAACGAATGAAGAAAGAACAAAATTCACCAAAAAAAAAATCATTCTCTACCCCCCCACACCCCTCAAGAGCCTCATAAATAATAGTTTTGGTACACTTTCAGTGGAAAACTCAGGCCAGCTGACAGTTTGAAAAAGACCATTAGAATCACAAACACTCAGGATGGGGATAAACTAACAACAGAGTAACCATGTGACTAGCAAAAGATGAATCAAAAATTCTATCTTTCCTCTCTAGTGTGCCATACCTTATCTTGCAATACATTTCTCTTCATTCTAAATTTTCTCTCTTGGCTATATCTGCCCCCACACTTTTTTTAAAAATAAAGTTAGTATGCCATGGGTCCCTAGCTAGAAATACACCCTTGTAGTGCTCACTAGCTTCTCCACAAAACTTGAGTCATTTTCATGGCTCTTTGCTATTCTCTGGCATATAAAGATTACATCTGGATAAAGGGGCTCACTTAGATGTTGGCCTTTAGTAAATTACAGTTGGTAAAACTGCTTATTATAAGAAAATCAGTCCATAATGCAGCTCTCACAAATGCCAGCAAATGAAATTTGCCAATGACAGTTATCCTCTAAACATAGTTTTTATAATTTCCTTAATAGTGCTGTTATTAGATTATCCCCAGAAAAGGTGACTGTAAAAGCAACAGCTTCAAAAATCAGTGCCTGATGCAAAATTTTATCTATTAGGTAATAGAAAATTTTGCCTTAACACTGCACTCACCAGCAAGGACTCCACAGATCAAATGAGTGTTCTCAGACCTGAACAGAGCTATAGAAGTCAAAGTTTTCAGCAAATATTAAAAGTTATACTAAACATGTCTAGGAGACCAGAAGCCTTTGGTTGGTAAATTTTATTTCAAGATACTAAGAAGGGCTAAGATAGAGAAATGGAGATAGAGAGTAAGGAGTTATAACCAGTATAAAAACTCTGATCATTTAATATGGAACACAAATATATTTGGCAGGATTTCTCAGAAATCCCAATTCCAAAAATGATTAAAGACATAATAAGTACTTAAAAAAACACCATGGCCCAATTTAGTATCTAGAAAATAACATTTTGATTCCACAGAAGTAAGTACAACAGGAAACTCTTATTCGATACTAACTAGCTGTGTCTTCTCTTCCTGAAAAATCCTGTAATAATGAAAATGACTTTCCATTGTAACATTTTCAACAAGTTCCTAAAAAGAACATGGCTTTGAAGAAACTCTTCAAAATTTTATACTACTCAGACACGGCCATGAAGTACATACTTTGAGCTTGTAAACAGACCACTTCAAAATGTGGAATGTTGGTTTTAAGTAATTATCTGGGTGATACAATAGAGTCTAGAACTGTGAGAGTAACATAAGAGATAAGGTTTACCGGAGGTGAAGTGAAGAAAGCAGTATACCTTCTGTTAATTCCGTATTATAGGAGAACGCTCTCCTCACACCCACATATCCACACCCACTCCATTCTTCACTCTTCACTGTGATCACAGTGGCAATACTGGATGGTTAATAACCACTAATTTGTAGCGTGCTTTATAAAAAAACAAAAGATAAACTCAGCGTATTAAAAATGCTTCTAACAGATGCGACAATTACATGTGCTGCAGTGACTGATTAAGATGGTTAGAAAAAAGTTATTTATAACACTTGGTATAAATAAGTCAAATGAGTTCCAAGCTGATTTTAAAACATTAATATTCTAAGAACTGAACACATGTCAAGGCTATGTCTGCTTTAGGGCTGAGCAAAAGACAATTACTGGGACATAGAGAAGCGTGAAAATGTGGAAAAACAAGGGAACTTTTCTAGAAAGACTGGCTGATAATGTTTTGCTAATCCTCTGAAGCAGAAGTTTCTTTTCCTTTTTTTTTCCTCCTTTTCTTTTTTCTTTTTTGAGTGGGTCTATATACTGCATTACTGGCTCCTATTTCCTTAATGACTACTATCACCCAGAATCAGATTTTCAATAAGATTTATTCATGATAAATTTACATATTAACAGCAAATAACGTGAGAAAAATGTCAAAGAAAACGTTCCAAAAGAGAAGTTCTTAGCAGATTTCTTTAGGCTTAATATCTTGCTGAACTGCTAAGGGATAAACAATTTATTCAGCCTAGTATCAGAGCTAAAGCATCCTGGTCCAGAGAATGGAAAGAAACGTAAATTTACGGATTTATTAGAAAGCACCTCCCAAAACTAAACACAGACCAAGGACTCCTTCAGAACACAATCATGTCCATGTCAACTAGGAAGCAAAGACACTTCCGAAAGGATATAAATTCATTTTATTCTGACTTACTGGTAAATACTGTCCCAATAGGCCCTAAATCAGGGGGAATTCCTCTTAGGGAAATCTCTTTATTTAGAACAAGGAACCCTTCTAAAATGTTTTCCTTAGATTCCCAACCTTAAATTTATACAACTGTTTGAAACACTAAGGTGTACCAAAACTTCAGAGTAAAAAATCATTTCATGTACTTTACCATGTTTGTTAGATCTCTCTAAAAACTATCTAAAGAGAAAATGAATTTGGGAATTGTTTCTTTATTCCTTAGGGGAAAATGAAAGCAGACCCTTAAAGGGGTTAGCTGAATTCATCACTAAATATATTACGAGGACAGTTAACACTGAACAATCTGGAAAGCTGACAAAGGCAGGGGTGTTGTGATGGTTACAGATATGTTAGATCACAGTTCTGGTGCACCCTGATTACTAAATAAATAGACACAAATGCCTTGTATTTTGTTTTCCATTTCTAGTCATAAACAAGACCGAAAATACTTCAACCCTGAATAAAGACGCTAGAGTATCTACAACTCTTCAAATAGTACAAAGGCAGAAAGAGTAAATTTATCAGTTCTCTGGTTCTCTAGATCTGTATCAGGGGTCAGTCAGCAAACTACAGCCAACAGTTCAAATCCAGCCCACTCCTTGTTTTTGTATTGCGATGAGCTAAGAAAGATTTTACATTTTTTAATGATTTGGAAAACATAAAATGGTATTTAGTGACCATAAAAATTACATGAAATTCAAATTTCAGTGTCCATAAAAAAAGTGATGGAATACGTTCATCTTCATTTGTTTGTTGTCTGTGGCAATGTTGAGTGGTTATGCCAGTGACTATATGGTCTGTAAAGCCTAAAATATTTATTATCTGAACATTTACAGAAAAAGTTTGCCAATTCCTGGTCTATCTGATATACAAAACCCTTGATATCACAAGAGTTTGATACACTTGGCGTTTTTATACCATGTGAAATGCAAGAAAAAAAGAATCAAACTCTTCTCTGCAATGTATTTTAGATAAACACAAATTGTCAAACATCAGGTTCCCCTCACGGTGTCACACTCCAAGATGCATTTATACATACAAACAAGCACCCGGTCTCAATAATACCTTCCATAGGGAAAACAGCTGGCTGTTACCTTTGGTAAATGGATAAGAGCTCTTAATTGAACCAAATTACAAGACATTAACAAGAGAGACAGACACCTACTACAGGAGATTTTTTTTAAAGAAACCACAGACCACGCTACAGGATTAATAAGAGAGACTGTGGCTTCTGGCCCATATATGGGTTTGAGGGCTACTCACATATACTGATTAGGCTCATGGTGATTAATTTGGCATAAATCTGTGTCCCAATATGAGAGATTCTACATGAGAAGTTAGAGTTTATCCATTACCATCTGTGACTAATCATTTAATCCAATTTAACAAATTTTAAGTATCTTGTTATATATCCGAGATACAAAGGTGATAGATTGGCAAACAAAGATGCAGAAAACAAAGACTCTCACCTTTGAGAATCTCACAGTTTTGAGGAGACAGGTACAAACTAAAAGAGATGGATTAACGTCATTTCAAATTTTTTAATACTACTTTTTCTGGTGGGGATCTAAGCCATCATCAGAATGTTACACAGAAAGTAAGTTTCCATAAGTTTACCATATCACAATGATATAAATTAAATCACATGGGGGTGCTAAAGTATGTAAAGATTAGTCAGTCAGAGAAGGCAAGCAAACCCAGAATGCCGCCTCTGACAGTACGCTCCTTCAAAATAGAATAGTGATTCTGTCTTGTTAACAGATTCTGGGCTACAAGAAGTTTCCAAAGCTACAAAACTATCCCACCTCCTCCCTTTCATCTAAAAAAAAGAAAAAAGAAAAAAATCCCATGTGCCTGTGTCATCTATGAAGAAGCTCAGGGATTTCCAGGAATTTCAAGATGTTCTTTTTAAGAAAGAGGGCAAGTGAATGGATAAGAACATAAGATGAATAAACCATTGGCAAGCAACCGATGGGCAATGGAGCCAAAAAGAAAACGAGCTGATAAAACAAGGACAGCTAGAAAAAGAAAGAAAGGCAGGATAACATGTTAGAAGGAAGACTGGGACAGACCTGGATATCAGATGGTAAGTTATCTGAGGGCAAGAACGATGACTAATTCCAACATGGGAGTTACATTTAACTATGTAAAATTAATATGAAATAATATGAGAAATAGAAAATTCTTCAGAAGGCCTCCATTCAGGACCAAGAATTGAAATCTATAGGGAAACAGATTTTGAGTTACTCTAAGAATGATGTATACGCAAAAATCAGAGATGTTCAGATGTAGTATGCTATATCTTGGGAGGCTAGAGATCACTTTGTCCATAAATGGTTTTAAATCACTAAGTGATATTGTATAGAAGAGTCAAGCATTGGAGTGGAGAAGCGTTGGATTCGGGGCTTATCCAACCCTAAAATTCTGATAATGCTGCCTCTTTGCATCTGCAATACATAATGAGGGCAATGGACAAATGCATAGCAGTAACCATGGTTTCCACTTAAGTTTTAGTCTCTATGTTTCATTGAGCTAGGATCCTGTACATACGAAGACTCTTCTTTAAAGAGAATAGTAGAGGAGAAAATGAGAGACTAAACTGCACACTTTAATGACTTGGGTGGGGAGGGGCCTGAAGAGATAGTTGGGACTCCTGCTTCTCCTGCCCTCTAATCTTTGAAATGTTAGATTTATTCTGTTATTTACTGCGAATAGAACTCTGACTATAAAGTGGGAGGCTGTTCTCTGTGATACCAATCACAAAGGATTAGAAAACCATTCCTAAAGCATACACTTCCTCAATGACCTGTCACCCACACATTTAGTTAGGCTATGATTGAGGTTATTTAGCTTTTAGCCTGTATTTCTGATCTGTGGGAGTAATAGACTACTTTTTTCTGTCTCTCAAGTTTTAATAAGATAAGAATTTCATTTATGAAGTGAAATACTCCATGAATTTCTGATCACAGCCATCCCTGTTCACCTTCTGGCTTCCTCCCTCTAACAGCCATACCTTCTTAACCATTTCCAGTGCCCAATCCCAGGTCCATACCAATATTTGTTTGTTTCTTTGTATCATGCTCTGCTGCAGTAAAGAAGGAGATCCTAAGGCATGAGGGGTAACAGCAACAGAAATAAGAGCAGACTCATTGGTCCACTATCCACTACAATGTGGAGAACTCCAATACAGTTATCCCACATGCCATGCAGAATGGAGAACAGAACAAGGACTCATCTCCATTTCTAGTACCAAAATTACAAACAACAGGGTTAATTTGAGTGCAATGAAAACAAGCACATTTTTTTCTCAGTGTGGTAGAGAATGCTGTAAAGAAGTTTGGGATTTTCTAATTTCCGTGAAGAATACAAGGGATGGAAACTGTAGAGAACTTTATATACCTTTACTGTACTCAATACTTCTGGGGGGGGGGGGGAACAGCAACAATGTGAAAAAGTGTCTCATACTATTTTTGAATTTTCTGTCCTCCTTTTGTAAATACGTGATCACTAGGTAAAGCCCAAGTATAAATTTTGCTTGCTAATCCCATCTAAAAAAATAACCAAACCTCTTATGCTTAGTATATTCTCCATGCTTATCTGTAGGAAATATTACAAAAGTAACTCAGGAATGTAGGAGACAGGAAATCCGCTTATACCCATAGAAAATTCAGAGAAATTTTTACAACATTTACTAGAAAGAAATGTACTAGGATGTAGGATGACAAAAGGAAACCTAATCCACAGAAAATCCCCAGTCTAATATTAGTCAATGGAATCAGTATCTTCTCCTTCCAAAACTTTTATCAGAGCTGTAAACAAGTTGTAAAATTGATCCACATGAGCTGAATCTCTTTCACATTCTAAGTGTTAGCATAAGAAAATGGCTAAAAGATCGGTCCAAAGATTGATGCTGGGTTTATTTTCAAGTTTGGTCCACTGTAAGAATACCATAAGGATAAGATGAATTGTTTAATAAGAGTATGATGAATTTGGAAAGACATTTCTACCTTCAGTAGTTTTAAGTGCTTGGTCAAACACCAGTAAGAAGAAGATGGAAATCAACACAACTATCTAACTGCTCGCTTTCACATGAAAAAATTCTAAGAAATTAATGTCTGCTGATTTTTAAGTTTTCATCTTCCCAGTCCCCAAAAGACCAAGAAATGAACAACAACAACCAGAACTTCTGGTTCCTGGAAAACGTTACAGATTCATTCTCATGAGGTAGGTTTGTCTCCATGTTACTAGGTGGAAATCTGGGCACCAAGTAGTTAAGTGAACTTCTCAGAGTCACCCTAGAAATGATTAGTAGCAAAACCAAGGCAAAAAACCCCAAGACTTTTTACTGGTCTGTATTGATACCTTTAGTCCAAATTGGTTTTTGTTTTGTTTGTTTTTATTTATCAACTGGCCATTAAGAAGCTTAAGAAGCTGAAATAGGATAAAACCAATACACAGTTATTTGGATCTGTCTCTGGCATTCAGAATGGAATGAGATATGAGAAGGAAAGTAAGATTATTTACAGCTTTGTTTCATAATATCAGCAGTATTAACAGTAGTTAATACAAAGCTGTAACGTCTACTATTTTTTCCTCTGTTAACTGTGATGGGTATATCTTTTGAACCTGCACTGACCAGCTTAATCCAACACAAAGGTTTGGCACTTCTCCTCTCAACCATTCTTATCCCATTAATCAGAGAAAGGGCCTCTCCTTTAACCATCAGTAAGGATCTCTGAGGACTCCTGCTGCACTTCAAAACACTGAAAAATATTATTGACTTACTCTGGACTTTTAATGGACTTAGAATAACTCTAATACAAAGGGAAACAAAATCCAAGGTGGAGTTTACAATAATAGTTAATAAAAAGCTGTGTACCAGGATGAAAACTGAAAATATAATCTTAAGCCATTATAAAAGTAACAATAAATTCTGATTATTTCCTTTTCAGATCACTTTCTGTGTCAGAGGACAGCTTTGCAATGTGTTAGATTGATTGAGGTTCCTCTTTTCTTACTATGAGTGAATCAAGAAATATGCTTAGTTACAAAATATTTGTAATACACAGACATAGCCTGTGACACGAAAGATACACACCCATAACAGATTTTAAAATTCAACCCGCCCCTTACTTCTTTTCCCATTTTGGGGGGAAAGCCTATGACGACAGAACAGCAGTTTTCAGGAAATACCAGAGCATTATTTCTACATGTCTCCAGAGAAAAACAGAATTGTGGTGGGTGTTGAAGGACAAAAGATTCTTGGCATTAGTGTTCTTTCTTTCTTTCCTTCTTTCTTTCTTTTTTGCTGTAAGAAGCCATCATCTTAAAAACAAAGGTCTTGTTTAGATGTTTCATCAACTAAAAGTGTTGAGAAGTAAAACAAAGTGCAAAAATCTCAGTTTGATAACCCCATGAACTCAGATTTCAAAACAGATATTTGAGACATTAACCAAATCATCCATATTGGTACATACAAGTGCCATAAAAAGTAAGCTACATGCAAGATGTCATTAATACTGAGGTAAAAAATAACAGGTTAGACATCTGAGTTGTGTTGTGAAAACAAAGCACACCCATATTTACTTCAGCGAAGCCTTGAAAATCAACATGCAAACAGAGGGACACATACTTGTCACGACAGAACTTTAGCTCACAAAGCCATCAATTAAAAACAATTGATTTCAACACAAATGTAAGAGTAAACAGGTCTGAAGTCTATCAGGAAAACAGAATATATCAATATATATTTTGAGCTTGTGATAATGGCTAAATATTGCTTCTAGCAATATAATTACTTAAGTCATAAAGAAATAACACAGTATTAATTCAGAGAAGAGTATATTTATGTACAGATCTTGAATAAATCTATATTCTAGGACTTTTAAAGATGGGTACAGTGGTCTGTAAATTCAGCCCTGGCTGGAGGCTAAGGGGCACCAGCACAGCACCATTTTCCTTAAACCTTCAACATTCTACTTGTGAAAAGCTGGCGTTTAACCTTTGCAGATCCCTTCTATAGACCAGGCAGGATAAAGATGTTTTTCCCTGTACATTTCAGAAATACACATAAGAAGGCCACAGAAGTCAAAAGCCCTTTTCCAAAAAAGGCCTTTGTATATACTGGTTTGATATCTCAAGAAAAGGAGTGGTTATGGATTCATAGATTAAAATGTATCATTTTAAGGCTTTTGAAAAATTAACAAGTTGAATTTTTTTTTTTTTTAAACTACAGAGCCCATGCCGCACAAATGACTACAGAAGATTAGGAAATATTCCATCAAGTGTTTCTACGAGTATCCTGCTTTGCGTGGAACAGCAGCGAGGAGGACACAACAGCAGTGAACAATGCACACATGCAGGATAGAAGAGTTAAACCTTTTGGGGGAAAGTACTGACTGTCACATACTTAAATCTGATTTGTCTGAACTTGTTTAGAGTCAGTGAGGAAAAGCTGGCTTGGGCAATCCATTGCTACTCCTTTGTACCCCACAATACATTCTACGCAGAGTAACATTTTATTGACAGAAAAATGATCAAAAAGAGCTCCCCTAGGACAGTGAACTATGAAGATCAAAGGGTATCATACAGGAGATAACACAGTAGAAGTAAATGACAAAAGTTCAATGGTTTTAGTCTTGACATTTCGGATGAGCACCCTGTTTTCCGATCACAGAAAGACCAACCACCAAACAGCCAACGCAAGAATCACGAGAAAAGACATCATGAAAGGAATACGAGGAGATGGGAAAGTACTAGAGTAGAGGTGGCACTTTTTGAGAGACTTGTGATCCTCAGGGATTGGAATAGAAACCTTGGGAAGAATTTCTTCATTGTCTTGCTGGGGCAAGGCTCTCTCAGTAGATCTCTCTTGCCTTTTAATTTTCTCTTCATCCTGCACTAACAGAGCACGTTGCTGTGTCTGCTTTCACGATAGAAGATCAAGAAAGACAGAGAAAGATGAACAAAATGACAGATGGAAAAATGCTCAAAAATGATACTTGGGGATGTGCAAAGGATTTGGGAAGATCTTTTGGGACACTCTTTATTTTACTTTACTTTGGCAATTTTCCCAGCAAAGTCTCTATAACAGAGTCTGGTATTCAACAGATAATTTTTGAATGAATGAACATTAGAAGTCTTGAAAGTTCAAGCAATTACTCGACTTCCTTAGCAAGAGTATGTTTCCTCCTTCAAGGATACTCATATATGAATATCGGTCATTTTTCATTGTTTTAGTGCTGCCAATTTTTCTTAGATCACTTGGGTAAAGCCAATAATGAAGCATTCTTCTCGCCATGAGAAAAGTTAATTTTATTACAAACGGAATGGCAGAATATAAAAAGTTATCCTTCTATCCCTTCATATAGACTTAAAAAACTGCAACAGTTCAACAGCAATTAGCTTTTGCTCAAGGGAATAAAAATCTTAATCCTGTACATTTTAAAGATTGCAAAAGAAAAACAAAAGTATAAAAGTTTGTATGTGCCTCCAAGGTCTAACAAAACAAACAAAATCCCCCCACAAATCTCAACAACTGTAAACTTCCTCCCCCTCTTGCCGTATCATGATTAAAAATAATAGTAGTAACAACAGCCATGAAGGTTTATACATCACATTAAGCAGAGTTTTTGACAATTTTAAGGTAAGTTGCCTTTTCCAAATGTCCAATTGAGAAGTTTTTCCTCCCCCGACAATTTCTGTGCTCTGCCATCTAGTCAAGAGATGTTATCTATGAAAGGAAAAACTTGGCTCTAAGTTCTCTCAGTTGGGCCAACCTTCTCTGATCAGTTTGGAATTTTGACACAGGTTCTTTGCACACCCCTAAGTGGTATGTATCAGGGAGAAAGTAGCTGGGGGACTGGTCAGCAAAAAAGAAAAAAAGGAAAGAAAGGATGCAAAATCATAATGATTTTTAAAAGAATATAAGGAGGGAGAAGAAAGACAACATAAAAAGAATAGGGTACAATTAAATTCATTTTCTCTCTGAATACATATTTACATCTTCATGCAGCTTTTCAACCAGCCATGCGCCGAAATAAGCAAATTGAAAGCTGCAAAAGCTGCAGCCGTGGAAATGTTATGTGTTAGGTCAAAAGGCAGTGGAGTGTGAATTTACTAGTAGAGCCAAAAGAAAAAAAAATTACTCAGCAGCTGCTGTTCAGTTCTGGGGGAGTATCTGCTTAGTGCCATGACAAGAGCAAATTCGGATTGAGAAGCACGAGTCATAACAGCAGCTTTACCTCTGGCCCACCAACCTTTCTTTCCGAGGGAAGGACAGAGGTTTTCTTCACCTGGTCATACACAAATTATATAAAATTCAGTAGCCTTGCAATGCAACAACAATGCTGCCAAAGACGGAAGAGGTACCCCCAGAGAACAGAAATATTGCCCTCATCAGTGAAGAAAAAGTAAGATATGCCAGAAAGTGGAGTTATCCTTTAAAAAAGGTCCTAAAAAAAGTTATTCTTACTTATTCTGTTATTGATGTAGAGGAGTAATATCCAGAAGCACAGAGCTAAAGTGGCTCAAGTACTCCCCACCAATCTCATTTATAAAAGTCCTTTCTTTAAAGTCCACAGAATGACATACCCACTTCCAACCAGCCCTGAGATGATTTCTGGAAGGTTTCTATTAAGATAGAAGATATTTTCTGGAAATGGAGACTGATTCAAATTTACCAAACTTCATCCAAGAGAGTATTAAATTACTTTTTCAAAGTAATCGAGCATCTTTTATTACTTCCACAGAGTCAAAAAGAAAGCTTCTAGAAAATAAGCAGCTATGGTTTACAGAGACAGTTAACCAGGCAAGACAACAACATGGCGTTTCTCCTGAAGTCTAGATTTATAGAAGGCTGAGTCACTGTCTCAGTTCAGGCTACATTATCTAGATTTAGAATCTAAAACTGATGTCCATTTACATCAGGGAATGGAGGCTGAAGAGGACGGAGAATAGAAACAACAGCATCCTGTCACCCCCGGTAACTAGCTACCCATCATTCAGGAATTCTCCAGTCTTACTTGGTGAAACTGGTCTGACTCTACTTGGAGAATCTTGGCCAATTTCAATTGCATTTTGAAAAAGATAAAAAGTACCCTCTGCGAGTCAACTTTTATCATCTTCTCCAGTTCCAGAAACTAAACAAAGTTGAATAGTTTACCATGAATTCTGAATTTAAAAACAAGTTGTTTTTTTTTTAATATTATTAAGACATCACTACCTTTCTTGACTAGAATTGCTGTTGCTATTGGTGAAAACCAGGAATATAATTTTAAAAATTATTATCATCACTCATTAAATCATTGTGACTACTTATGTAAATATTAACCTATATAAGCTAAAGATTAAGAATTTTTAAATATATGCTTAAGGTAACTTTTAAGATATTTCATCACACAGATGCATTTAGTCAGATGTAGGATTTCTAAGACAGGTAATGACAACAGCACAAAAAAAAAAAAAAACAGCCTGAAAGGTATCTCCAACTTCTAACTGACTATCTTACAAAACATGTTAAAAGTTTGAAGCTGCTCATGAAGATGAACTGTCAATCATTTTTCTAAAATTAAAATATAACCATTAATGTGTGGTGTTCTGCATTCTTTGGCTTAGAGGCCTCCTTAGTTTATTATATAATTGTGGTCAACCATTCCAGACATTTCTCAGTTGTGCAAATGTTCAAATAAAGTTTAAAAAAATGTTTATCCTGTTCCAATTCTGACCTTACTAAATTTAGTAAACTCTCTGGTCCTTGGAGGCACAGTTTGAACACGAAGTTCCACTGGCTTATGGTCAATTTGTAAACACACACTAGCCAGAAGGAGGCAGTTCTCAAGAGCCTAGTCATCTATCTAATGGTAGCTCTAAACGGCTCCTATAATTCGACTGGGTAGCCCATATGACTTAAAAACAAGTGTTTGATTATGAATGCCTTAAAGCTGCAATGAACTGGTGAGGAACCAAAGCTAACTTTCAGCTCTAAACCTACTTTACTTATATACAGACATTTAATAGACAATAATGTTTATTTCATTCATTCTCACAAGTGGTCATGTGGACGAAGTACTCACTCCTTCTCCTGTGGGAAGCTGCCCATTGATGTTAAGTGTTCGGAATGGGGAGTGAGTGGATAAGCGTTTATCCCATTCACTAGGCCGTGGTTCTGGTACAGATTCCATGAAGTTCTTTTTCAGCTCACTGATGCTGGCATGATGTTTTTTTATCTCTTCTTGACTTTTGTCTAAATCCTACAGTTGAAAGGACAAACATGCAAAATAATAAACACTCAGAGGAAAAAAAACACATCAGGGGAAGCCCACTAGACTATATGGGCACTGGCAGAAAACACACCACATCCAGGGCAGATGTTACTAATCCATAAATTGCATTCAAATTTTAAATATACAGCATGGTATATTTGCTTGCTTTTTGTTAGTGTTCTTTTTTTTTAATGAGGTGCTTTTCTTGGAAGCAGTGAAGCGTCATAACCCCACAACGCTTAGCAGTTTTGTAATCCACAGACCTCACTCCTTAATTTTGCAACTTTTCTTCCCATTACGACACAGCGTTAGATCTCCAACTCCTCATCCCAAGAGGGTGATCTCACAGCTCAGTTAGCCTTGTCTTGATATGAACTGATTGAGGCTCAGCTCAGGCAGGATGGAGATAGCAGTAGATAAGGGGCAGCTATTAAACAAAGGACATGATAAAAGATGCAACTGCCACCATTGGTTGCTTTGCTTTGGTGAGTTGCAATCATACAGCATCCCTCTGTTTATACCTGGAGATAATTCTGCTTCCTTATTACTAGGTGGTATTACTGGTTTTGATGAACAGAACAGCCCTTTCTTGTTATAAGAATTTATCACTAGAATTCCTGGCCAAGCCTTGAGAGCAAATTGTTATTATCTATGAAAAATCACTCAGGTGTGTGATATGATAGCTTTTTTTCTTTACCAATACTATTCGTGCTTTTAGTTAAATCCACCTCCCTGCTCAGCGGGGGTCTGTTTCCTCCCTCTCCCTCTGTGCTCTCTCTCTCAAGTAAATAAATAAAACCTTAAAAAAAAAGCCTTATGCCTTCCAGCTTCTGATAGCTTTACTTCATCCCTTAGTAGAATTCAAAATAGGGACCTTCTTCCAGTAATTTTCAATGGATTGGAAGTAATTTAACAAGAATTCATCAAATACCTTATATATCTCAACAGTTTAAAATATCTCAACTGTTCCAGCAGAATTGGATAGTGGACAACTAGGTTTAATATTCCTTAAATGGGATATTCCAGGGAGAAAGGATCAAAATGAAGGTTAATAAAACTAGAAATAACATTGAGGTTTATGTAACAGGAGGCAAATAAAACTTTCAAAAAGTAGACTTGGCCAGAAATAAAATGGGAAATACAATTTAAAGACAAAAACTGAAATGTTCTTTGTCCAACATACTTCTCCAAAAAAGCTCAGATCCATGCTTGAGATCAAAATATGTGGGAGCCTGTCACTTGATGAATGCTAAAAATTCTGTGTTTATTATGTATCACAGCAGCTCTGTATCCAAGAAAAGCACAATATTAAATATATCTTTTAATATGCTGTATAAATTTTGAGATTAGCCTCTTTCTTTCTTCCTTCCTTCCTTTCTTTCTTTCTTCTGTGGAAAACCACCACATTTGGGGGGAAAAATTGGAACTCATTTAAATAAAAATTTCAAAAAATTTTCTGGAGCAATGCATGCTTCAACCTAATGAAATTTTTTCAAAAGCAATGTCAAAGAGAAAATAGCATAGGAAAAAGCATTGGTGAGGCACACGACATAATTTTGATTCTGGAGATATTCATTCAGAAAATTCACTTACTAATCTGTTCTTTTTATTTTTGTAAGACTAAACCATGTATATTTGCTTTGAGATCAAAAAGAAAACTAAACCCAAAATGGACAATCCTGTAGCTTCCCCAAAAAATTACCTCTTGCTTGTTGGGATGAAATGTGAGTATAGCCCATGAATATGGGCTTCACCATGAGGCAACAACAGTGTGCACTTTTATTCTAGCTGAAAGCAAGAAAAGCATGTTTACTAGCTAAAGAAAAGCATGAACAAGCTTGGTCAAAGACCCAGTAGTAGCCTGAGCATCTGAGACCTACAAGGCATGTAAGTCCCTGTGACCCAGCTCCTAACTGGAAATTAAATCTGCTTGGTCCAAGAACAACTTAACACATTTGAGAGTTAAAGTATGAATGGAACAAAACAAAAATAAGCAAGATGCTATGGTAAAACCATAAGTCTCTATGTTTGCCTTTTAATATGAGAGTGGTGATTTGTTACTCTTCTTGCCTAGCTTTTGATTGGCTTGGAACCTGAGAAAATAAATATTTCAATAAAATCAGTAGCTTCTGAAGGAGCTTTCTCCATCCTTCTTAGCTGGCTCTGTTAGAAACCTGTGGGGGCACAGAGTAAAATTAAGATCTCAAAGGGACCTGTTCCAAATAGAATTTGTCATAGACACTTGCTACAGGTTCTCTCTGGGAGATGGAGGAGGAGGCGGTAGATCTAAAAATGAACTCGACCTTATTTGGCCAGAACAAAGCATTAGTGGGGGTGGGGTAGGAGAGATGCTTTACCAAAAAAAAAAAAAAAAAAAAAAAAAAACCCTGCTAGAGTGACAGATAACTTGAGAGAACATCCTTATGGGGTGCAAGGGAGACAATTTTTGAGATTTTTTTTTCTTTTACTGTAACTAGAGAATGATGGTTAGCCAAACTACTCTGGCTGCTTTTAGGCTAGAAACTTTTTGATACTTATCATCTTAAAATTTTAGCAGCAGCCAAACCAAACCATTAAATATAAAATGTTCTCAAAAAGTAGTTAGTAGTTTTAATTTTCAAACGCACACTTATTTAGAAATCCCCTCTTGTTGCTATCAGTGCAGTGCTGGGGAAAAAAACACATCACACACAGGGACTCTGTGAGTCTCAGAAGCCATCACACACCTCATTGAACAAATGACAAATATATGATTGGTACTGCAGGTTCCAGTCAAAAGGAAGCACTAAAGAAGGACTAGTGAAGAAAAAGGCATGTTTGGGATTGGGAGATGTTACATTGCCAAGGACAAGGACATCGTCTGACCTCTGTAATTCTTCCTAATCCCAGAAGAAGAACCATTCACGTCTAGTTTTAGTTATGAAATCAAGCAGAGATCTAGCTGCCGAGTTTGAAATATCCTAGAGTCCAGCCTTAAAAAACTTCATGTTACATGAGGTAAATGTACATAAAGTACTTGGTATTGTGCCCATCGCACAGTATGTGATTAATGAAGGCTGGCCAAAATTTTTATTACTTTTATTAAAGTACCCTATACTTTGCAAGCACTCAAAATGTATGTTTTGACAGAAAATAGGACAATGTTAAGTAACTATCAGAGGTCATTATATTAAACCAGAGATCTATTTTAAAAAGTTTCTTCAGATTTCCAGTTTAATACTATTTAGTACATTTCTTGTATGTTCATCGTTCAGATCTCAGCTAGTATGTTCTCTCTCCAAAGAGAACTTCCCATCTTATTCAGAGATTTCCTTTCTTAGCACAGCATACCGTCACAGCTTCCATAATAACTGGAAATCATTTTATTGCTATTTTTACCTGTTTATTGTTTCTCTCCTCCCTACTTCTACACATTGTTAAGTTTCCTGAAGGCAGAAACTATGTTTATCATCTTCCTCTGTATTTATGTTTCCTTCAAGTTTAAGTTAAATCCCCAGTATCAGAGTTATATTCATTTCTTTTGGCTCTGTCTTGAGCAAAATCGTAAGATAATCTGGTCAATTTTTATATATAGAGTCTTCGTGTGGTGTAAACTAATGTAGCCTCAGTGTTTTCCATATAGATAACTCCATGTTCTCTACTTTTTCCTCATAGAGTTCCCCTACTCTTCTAATTAGTTTCCTATTTCCCTGTTCAAGGTGGAGCTCCAAACTAGGTAAGTATACTAATACAACTCTGGTAAAAAGCAAATCATTGTTGAATGTAATGAGAAAATGACCTTACAATTCCTAGAGTAGATAGTATGTTGCAATTTCTGAATGGAAAAAAACAAACTTTAATAGAGATAGATAGACAGACCCTAACTCAAAACCTAGCTTTACCAATTTACTGGCTTTGTGACCACACAGGCAAATTAAATTTCTCTAAGGCTGGATTTTCTTATCTTTAAATTAATCATCTTATGCCCACAGACTTGTTTTTGAAATTAAACTATCTTATATTAACTACAGATTAAATACCAGGTCCCCTCTTTCCTTCCTATATCTTTTCTCTTTCCTGACTGTCCTATCATTTTTTGATATCTCCAATTTTTAAGTCCATTTTTGAATTGGGATCATTTCTCCTACTTTTCCACACTCAGTTCAGAAGATGAAAAATATAGCCTGGGACACACAGGAGTTTATACTCTTGGAAAATTCATGAAGTTTTTGACAGTGATATTGAATTTTCTACAAGTCGGTAAAACAATGGAACCGCAAGAAGCAGAGGTAGTCCCAATCATATATTTTTTAGATAAGTATGACAGATGGAAACTAAAGAGTCAGAAGGAGAGATGGTTGCATATCTTCATGTTTACCAACATGCAAAAGCATTTTAAACTTAAAATTCTTTCATGCAATGGCATGCAAAACCAAACACAGCATAAAGAAAGGGATGATTGCAAAGAATGCAGAAGGTATAGGCAACCAACTGAAATAAGCTTCAAGTTCATACAAACCTCCAACATTAAATTGCTATGTCTGATATAAATGTTTTCACCATCTAGTCTCTCTCTCTTTTTCTGTGAAAATGAAAGAGGGAAAAACAGAAAAGCATAAAAAATTAAAATGTTGTTCTTGCGGGAAAAAACTGCAAATTGGCAAACCAAAAAAATTAGATGTCCACAGCGCAGCATATGCCAACATGAAATGGTCACAAAACTACAAGGACACACACAGAACACATTACCGCTAGAAAACGGATGACCCTATTCATGAGTGATGGAAGAAAGTGATGACCTTATTTAAATAGACAGTGCTCCTGGCTTCATTGGCTTCTTACGTAGTAAGCTGTTTTATGCTCATTTTTGAAATTCAACTGTTTGAGAGTTATCTTAAAGTACATGACTTTAAGAAGATTTGAAATCCCGTGTTCCATGGCATGGAGAAATGCTGTAAAACGTTATTTACCTTCCCGAGACATAGTTCATACTTAGTAATACCACGGTAGGTATATCTCTAATACCTTTCATAAGAAAGATCTAAGGGCACTTTATACACGATTAGTCAATATTCTCTTTAGTAAGGACTGATACATCCCACTCTATAGTTGGGAAGAATGGGCACAGAGCAGCAAAACACACAGTTATGAACAATGCCAGGAGTTGCTGCTATGATGGTTTCCATACTAAGTATGTATCAAATATTGTCCATGTTTCCAAGAATATGGTGCCACTGAAATATTTCTTATCAAGTTTAAATATGAAGGATAGTTTTGGTCTTCACTAGTTACTTCATTGTGTTTAAAAAGGCATTTTCCTCCTGGGAGGTTTATTTTAATGAACAATTTCAACAAATAGTATAGGATTATAATTTATTTGCTATACACATGTATGTGAGTGTATGCAAATATATATGTGCATAAATATATATCTGCGATTTGAAAACAATTTCTGATGAAGAGAAATCAATGAAAAGAATGGATCACTGTCTTTTTAATGCACTGTAGAAGTCAGCATGGGTGACGATAATGCAGTTTTGTGAAAGTGAAAAATGGCTGACCTTCCTCATTCTTATCAGATCTTCAGTTTTTTCTGCAAGCTTCTGTTTTGCCATTATTTAAAAAAAAAAAAGAAAAATGATAAAATATTGGCTCAATGAAGTTTATTTGAACCTTTATAATATTTTTTAAGGGAAGGGAGTTAGGGAGAAGAAAAAAAATTGAGGAGGGAGGAGAAAAGGAACAAGTGGCCTGTTGGCACAAACCTGTGTTTGGTCACCATTTGAGGTGGGTACTGTGACCTCGATGTGGGTTTTTTCCACCTACATTTAAGAAATAAAGTGGTAAAAACATTTTAGGTTAGTAGGTTTCTATGAGTAGCATTATTTCCAAATATGCCGCATCTTTAAGCTGGTTGCAAAATAAGCTGATACGTAATCAACATGATGCAGTCTTATGGGGGTGTGACAGGAAAGGACATTACTCTTCAGTGGTCATCTGTTAGTTCACCAGCGTATTTTCAAGGCTGAAGAGGTAATATGGACAGCCAAATGATAGTGAAAGAAAATTAAGATAATTATTCCATCGATGAAGAAAACATTTTTACACTTATTGATAAAAAAAGTACTTATACAAAAAATAATTTGGGCTTAAATAAGGCATGTGTTTTTGTTTTGGCTTTTTTTGTGTGATCTAGAAGTACTTTAACATTTAAAAACAAATTTACAAATGAAGATATCAAGGTAGGACATACATGACAAAAACAAAATCTTTACAGTTAAAGCACACATATATAAACCACATATGACACAAAGAACGTAAATACAAAAAAAAAATTGTTAGTTGATCAATATATTTAAGGAGACACTTTCACCTTGAGTTTATTAGACAACAAAACATCAAAATAAACTCAATTCAAATTGTTACTGATGCATGCAATTACTTCCAAGGCTGATTTATAAATAAGCACACATGGGGCTCAGCTGCAACATTGAGCAATCTGTAATCTCCTCTCCAGGGAGCGGGAGCCCTTGTGTTTGGTGGATGAATAAGATTCATCCTTAATAGTAGGAAGAGAATAACTAAGACCTCCTGCCTAGCTTTGAAATACGTTTAGTAATAGTTATTTTATAGACCCTAAATGGAGCAAGTATAAATTTAAGAAACCCAAACAGACTATTAAGAGGAAGCGTTTTAGAGTGAGCAATGCCTAAAGCAGTAGGTATTTCAAAATTAGAAAATTTTTTATTAAGAATCAAATCAGTCACTTTGTATCATTAACTTCTTTATAGAGGCTCAACAATCTGTGGTTTTGACACGTTCTTTTTAATCACACTTGGCAGCATTACCTTGGAGTACAATGTCATTGTGCTATTTTCCCTAGGACAGAATGTAGAGAACATAACACCAAATTTTGTGATACTGTCAAATCATAAGCACATCCAGCTACAGTACTTTTAACTACCAGGATAACAGATAATTTGTGTCATTTCTACTATGAATCCATTATAGTTGATGTATGGTCATTAGCAAGTTATTTCACCTAAGTTTTTTATTGAAAAAGTGGAGACAATATACCCATGAAGTAGTGAATGTTTAGCAAATAGCAGTTTTAAATTATTTTGCAGGGGCACTTGGATGGCTCAGTCATTGAACGACTGCCTTGAGCTCAGGTCATGATCCCAGAAGGTCCTGGGATTGAGCCCTGCATTGGGCTCCCTGCTCAGCGGGAAGCCTGTTTCTCCTTCTCCCACTCCCCCTGTTTGTATCCCCTCTCTTGCTGTCTCTCTCTCTGTGTCAAACAAGTAAAAAAAAATCTTCAAAATTTTTTTACAAAAAATTATTTTGTAAAGCTTAAATTACTTGTTTCAATGAATAATGACCTTTTGCTTTTTTCTAACAGCAACAAAGTGAGAGCCTCTACTTCAGTCTGAGCGGAGGCCAAGTAGCAAAGGTAGTCAAGCCCCTTCAGAGAATATTAAATGAGATAAACGTGTGCATAGGGGCGAGGTACTATTCCACACCTGCAAAACAGGTCTTGTCAAATGACTCAAGATGCAAAAAGCTACTTTTATCTGGCACCAAATTCGTGTTAGCTAATGAAATTTATATAGTGTTACAAGGTTATTTTATTACACTATTGCTTTATATAATAACTATGGCTTCAGGTAAATTCCATAATTATTTTCTACTGTTACAAATAAAATCAACTCAGAGTCTTCCTTAATTCTGTCCCTACTATTACAGTAATAGAAGGTTATCAGAGGTGGTTTTCAGTCTGATCTTTATGTAAGTATCTCAAGACATATACATACACAGAATTAATCAGCAAGAAAATCACCTACTGGCACTTGAATGGGAAGCACAGACCAAGGAGTGATCTCTCCCCTCTATCAGGTTCCAAGAGCAACAAGAACCTATTCTAGATACCTGTGTCTGACTTATAGGCTAAAGAACAAGTATGGGGGCATCTGGGTGGCTCAGTCAGTTAAGCACCTGCCATTGGCTTGGGTCATGATCTCAAGGTCCTGGGATCCAGCCCCACTTTGGGCTCCCTGCTCAGCAGGCAGCCTGCTTCTCTCTCTGCCACCCAGTCATGCTTGCTCACTCTCTCTCTCTCTCTCTCTCTCAAATAAATAAAATCTTAAAAAAAAAAAAAAAAAGAACAAGTATGTTAGCAGAACACCAAAGGAATCTTAGCCACTCAAAGAGATTCCTTTGCCAACTCCAATAATCCAACACTTTCCAGTTAGTACAAAAAATGGAGGAATAGTCAAAAGTGCCAGATGAGATATCCTAATGTTAAAAACTGAGGTAGTCTAACCTTAAAAAGGCACTGTTGATACTGAACCTGATGGCCAGTGTCATACACATCTGGCTAGGTTAAAAAAGAAAAAAAAAAAAAGCAAATATTTACCATTTGCTCAATTTTTTTCTCTCTTTAGACTCAAGTTGGTCTCAAAGGACAGTAAAAATGGCATGTCATGTAGAACGTTTTGTTTTGTTTTAATACAGTCAAAACAAAGCCAAATTGGCCACTGCTCTACAGATAAACTAGATACTGAACTGGGTCCAAAAGAACAGGATTAATCCATCTGCCAAGATGAGAGCACTTACTGAGGTCTTCCATGGTTTAAAAATTTTTTTGGCTTTAACTTTAACAGACATATAAAAACGTGATTTTTTAAAAAGCACTGCCTCTAGTAATTCTTGTTGTCAACAGTGATACTTGTGTTTATGTCAGTAATTCCGAACATCTCAACTACATCACAGCCTAAATGTGCTTAAAAGGCTAATCAACACATAGAAGATCAGTCCAGATACTGTTAGTCCTGGGAAACCTGCTAATTGGTGATTTTTCAACAAGATCAGAGACTGAGGTACAATCAACGCAGAACTATAAGCAACTCAGATCCTACACAAGGATCTTTGCCTTTTGTAAACAATTTGATTTGAACAACCTCATAGAAGTGCTTTATATAATACTAATTGGGATATTCTCTGGGTATGTCGCTTGTATACTTATCTTAGGAAATCAAATTATATTATAATCCTATTAGCAGAGCTTACTTTTAAAAAGCAGTGTGGAGATTCCTTCTAGATGAGTAAAAATTAGTTTTAAAAGCAGATGATCACAGTGCTGATGTGCTTTATAGGCTCTTTTTTTTTTTTTTTTTTTTTTAAAGATATAAGTTAGGTAACTGTGTAGGTAGATCACCTGAAAACTTCTCGGATGGTTTAGTCTTCATGGCATAATTCTATGAAAATATTTTACAGGTTCACGGGGAATACTTTCTTTTAGAAAGAGTAAAGAAGAAATAACTTTGTTAGAACTCTACAAGAACCAATGCTTTGAAAACCTCCCTGGCCAAGGAGTTAACATGTCTAAACCAGAAAGTGAACTAGCCAGATATTTAGACTTATGGCATACCTTCCACGCTTCTGTGGGTTCCGGCTCAGCCTGCCCGGGTGGCACTTCTTCCTTTTGCTCTTCAACCTTAGCTGTTTCCTTCTGTGCTTTAGAAACCTCTGTGTCCTGACTCTGAGCAATGGCGGGTGCAGAGGTGGGCCGGGGACTTCGGTCTGAATCAACAGCCGCTGCTACGTGAGAAAGGGAAAAGGGAAGGATAAGTGAAGGCAAGAGTCACTATACTACTTCAGAGTCACCACGTAAAATAATAGTGAATGCAGGACACAGTGTCCGGTGGGCTATCACACAGAAGGTAAAAAAAATAAATCATTAGTGCTCTGCCAGGTTACTGATGGCATTAAAAAAGCTAAAATAGAAAAGCTAAACTATGTTATCATGTTCCATAAGGGGGCGGAGTGGATCCAAATAAGAAAAGAAAAACTCTTTATTAAAAAGTTAGCAAGATTGTTTAACCTTGTACTTTGTTAGTTTCAAGAACCTGCAATGTAGGGGAGCCTGGGTGACTCAGTGGGTTAGGCATCTGCCTTCAGCTCAGGTCATGATCCTAGGGGTCTGGGAATAAAACCCGCATCGGGCTCCCTGCTCAGCGGGGAGTCTGCTGCTCTCTCTCCCTCTGCCCTTTCTCTCTCTCAAATAAAGAAAATCTTTTTAAAAAATAAATAAATAAAAATCTTTAAAAAAAAAACTGCAATGTAGTCTATGGAGAAAAAAAAAGAGGTTAATTAAGTCTGACTTCTTTCACGAAGCCGTATTGAAATGTACATCCATTTATTTATAGGTGATTTTAGGAAACTAAAAACTATGTTCTAGGAAAAAGGATCAAGTCTGATTTCTTCTGTTAAGCCTGCTTGGAATGATTACAAAATAACTTGATAAATTGATCTTGTAAGATATGAATACTTTTTGATGTTTAAGGGCAAACCTTTGAACCAGATACTTTCCCTTTTAATAAGTCATTTGATTAAAATAATATGAATTCAAAACCTTTGGCCTTTAGTCCTTTAAAATAAAAAACTTTTGAGTTCTTTCCTACCCTCTCAGAATATTATCAACTTGTGTTACAGCCCCTCTTCTCTGATATATCTAAGGCAGTGGTTCTCAACCAGGAATGATTTTGTCCCTCAGACAATATTTAGGAATGTCTGGAGATATTTTGATTGCTGCAACTGGGGAGAGAAGCAGGAGGGGTTACTGGCCAAGGTTGCTGAGATTAAGAAAACCTGACTTAGAGACAATATGCAATAGAGACTTAGAACAAAAGTTTGATCTTTCAAAGTTAATAGTTGTTTTGGGTTGGACTATTAGGCAGCTAAGTTTCGGATGGCTTACTTCAAAAACAACTACTCATACTCTTTTTATGATTTTTATCTTCATTCTTTCAGGGACTAAAAAACACCATATACATACTTTGTAGTAGCCTCATTTATCTGGCGGTGTCTAGAAATGCAGTGTGTCTCCACATGATTTACTTATTTATTTTTAAGTAGACTCCATACCCAGCATGGAGCCCAACTTCTGGGGCTTGAACTCATGACCCTGAGATCAAGACCTGAGATGAGATCTAGTTGGATGCTTAACTGACTGAGTCACCTACGTACTTCTCCACGTGATTTAATATTTCTGATAACAGGTCATTATCCTTTCATGAACTACGATTTTTAAATTTTAATTATTTTGCATGGAAATCCTTACAACTTTTATTGTATGCTTTCTTGCCTTCTTAAACTGAACATACTGAATTTCTCTTTTTTTTGAGAGAGAATGTGTCTGAGTGGGGGGAGGGGCAGAGGGAAAAGGAGAGAGAATTTTAAGAAGACTCTTCACAGAGAATCTCAACTAGGAGCTATGACCGACACGAGGTGATGCTCCACCTCATGACCCTGAGATCATGATCTGAGGCAAAAATCAAGAGTCTGATGCTTAACTGACTGAACCACCGAGACAACTCTGAATTTATCTTGATAAATTTAGATTTATATGTAGTAAATATTAGCTTAAAAAAAGGAATTCCATGAATCAGAACAGAGAAAAAATTGGAATTCACAACTACTTCATATATACAATTCCAAGAAAAAAAATGCTCATTTCCCAGTAATAATCTCCAGCGAAAGAAATCACTTCTAAAAGTACACACAGGGAAAACCGGAGAACAAAGGAATCGCCTATCTTCCAACGAAAATTCTGTGGCCTCTTGCAAGCCCTTGGTACTCATGGGTGCTGGTGCTCTAAGCTACTCAGTGCAAGAATGGCAGATGGCAGACCAAATCTAACAACACAGGGGAATGTGACAAAATATTTTGCTCACAGTTGTGTTAAACTATCATTATACATGTGTATTCACACCTCCTCTCAAAGAATTAATTCAACTCTGCCTGGCATCATAGAAACATAGCCCATGCTCTCACCATGTGTTATTTTGCCACTTGCATTTGGTTTTAATCCAATACTAATACTGCAGAGCCAAATGATTTATGTCTTTGGTATTCCTAGCCCTGGCAATCTGTACCGTCTGTGGAAAGTAGGTATCAGTGTGGAAACTGGCAGTTAGAAACAGAGGCATCAGGTTTCACTGTTTATAAAATGTAGATGATATTAACTCTATAGAATAGTTAGGGAAGACATACTCAATGGTTATGAAAATATTTTATAAGCCCTACATATTAATAACTTTTAATGTCATACCGCTAAGTCTTTTTCTTTTTTTTTTTTTTAAGATTTTATTTATTTATTTGACAGATAGAGATCACAAGTAGGGAGAGAGGCAGGCATAGAGAGAGAGAGAGAGAGAGGAGGAAACAGGCTCCCCGCCACGCAGAGAGCCTGATGCGGGGCTCGATCCCAGGACGCTGGGATCATGACCTGAGCGAAAGGCAGAGGCTTAACCCACTGAGCCACCCAGGTGCCCCCCCGCTAAGTCTTTTTCTTGTTGTTGTTATGGGTTAATATCATTTCAACACCCTGTTGGGAAAAAACTAATTATGCACACACTGATATGTAATTCAAGTGAAAGATTTCACCTGGGAGCCCTGGAGAGAAGCAAATTTCTTTCCTTTTCTCAATAAGAAGATACAAAGTATGTATCTTTGTATACATACTTTTGTATACATACAAACAGAGAATCGTGGTAGTGTTCTTATTTATTTTAGACATCTTTATGGTGATATAATTCACATAACATATAATTCACCCGTTTTGATTGTATAATCCAATGCTTTTCTGTATATTTTTGGGAGGGCAGTGATGGCTTTTTAAGATGTTTTGGCTCTTCAGTTTTGTGAATTTACTTGTTAGCCATTACAAGATTTAGGTGCATATATAGAGAACGCTTAAACTTTAAAAATTCAATCATTTCCCAATTCTGAATGTCTAGATAAAGAAGAGTGCTGTGATCATCTTATGGACCCATTAATTTCAGTATTATATTGTTCTTGTCTAAAAACAACAGAAACTTTGAGACAGTTATATATTAGATTGGTGAAGAGTAAAACTCAAAACCATCACACTGAGTAAAAGAAGCCTTACATTTTAGGTCTAGCCCTGTTACTTACTAGCACAATCTCTGCTAGTATGGTATGGGCATAATAAGTAAGTAGCAGATCAGGGATTCCATTATTAGAGGGCCCACACCAATCAGCGGGAGATCTTAAAACACAATAGAAACACAGCCCATGCTCAGGTCCACCACAGACAGATGAGGTATTTAAAAGTGAAGATTGGGTACTTGTTTTGAAGCTCCAAAGATGATATGGATGTCTTCCTCTGGCAAGAATCACTGCACCAATATTCGCCAAGTGGACGAACCGTCTCATTGTGTGACCCTAACATGTTATGTAACTTTCTTGTGCCCCAGTTTCCTCATGATTAAACCAAGAATTCCTAAATGCTTCTTGTTCATTCAGTTTTTTTTTTTTAAAGATTTTATTTATTCATTTGACAGAGAGAGAGGTCACAAGCAGGCAGAGAGGCAGGCAGAGAGAGAGGAGGAAGCAGGCTCCCCGCGGAGCAGAGAGCCCAACGCGGGGCTCGATCCCAGGACCCTGAGATCATGACCCGAGCCGAAGGCAACGGCTTAATCCACTGAGCCACCCAGGCGCCCCTCATTCAGTTCTTGGTACTAAATAGGAATATATGGAAATGGTTTGAAAAGGAAAAAGTGCAAAAAAGTCCAAGCTGAAAAATCTTTGTCATCATTATTAGCTATCCTTGGGACTTACCACTCTAACGTATAAACTGGAATCTGAACCAGTTTTAGCTTCTCAGCTGGTGAAGCAGATGTCGCTTATATTTTATAGATATATATAGAGAGAGATGTTTATGTATCTATATATATATGTGTACATATATATATGTATATATAAATAAAAAGGAGGGCCTAAAAGGGAAAAGTCTCTTTCTTAAGATGAATAGAGAAGGAGCCAGGAAAAGGAGGGAAAAAGAGTTTCCATAGACCTGTTTCTAATTCTTGTACTGAGAAGACAGCAGACAGAGAAAAAAAAGACATTTGGAAATAAAACTAAAAAAAATTCTCCTATTTAGTTTATATGTAATTCAGAGGCTTAAAAGATAGTACCATGTGTCAAATATTTGGAACAGTGCCTGAACATGCTAACTGCTCAGTGAATATTAGTATTTTTTATTCTTCCTCTCCTAGGAAAACAAAAGTCATCATGATGAGGAATAAAAAACATGGGTCTGGGTTAACAGTCCCAGACTCTTCTTCTAGTTCTGTTGCTATATGACCTTAAGCAAGTCACTTAAATTCTAAGATTAGGTTGTAAGAAATAATGAACAGCAGTGGGTATCCATTTCAAGAAATGAAAAACAGTAGTTCAATAAAAGCAGAAAGAAAATAATGAAGATATTAGCTGGCATAAATTAAAGTATATCTAATATGAAAAAATAAGAAAACCCCTAAAGTTGGTTCTTGGAAGAGACTAATAAAATTAATACATCCGGGGCATCTGGGTGACTCAGTGGGGTAAAGCCTCTGCCTTTGGCTCAGGTCATGATCCCAGAGTCCTGGGATCAAGCCCCGCATCAGGTTCTCTGCTCAGCAGGGATCCTGCTTCCCTTCTTCTCTCTCTCTCTGCCTCAGTATCTGCCTACTTGTGATCTCTCTGTCAAATAAATAAATAAAATCTTTTAAAAAATATTTAAAATTAATACATCTATAGCAAGACTATTCAAGAAAAAGAAGAAGCACATCTTACCAATATCAGGAACACAAAAGGTGACATTGCTATAATTCTTAGTGATAGTAAAAAATACCCAACGGTTGGTAGCTGATGGTGACCGTGGCTTCTCTGTGGCTCACTGGTGTGTTTGTGACACATGACATCCAATTCCTGTCACACACTCCTTTCTATCATATACTGATACACACACATATATATGAATATACTTGTGAGTGCATGTGCACATGTATACTGATTGTGTCTGCTGTGTGTATGTTGGAGATGTATTTGTGTACATATATGCCCATATGTATGATATATACACATATGTTTTCTGGAGATTTTGAACTCCGGATTGGGTGTCGGGACTGGAAGAGATTATGCTGAGTGAAATAAGTCAAGCAGAGAGAGTCAAGTATCATATGGTTTCACTTATTTGTGGAGCATAACAAATAACATGGAGGACATTGGGAGATGGAGAGGAGTAGGAAGTTGAGGGAAATTGGAAGGGGAGGTGAACCATGAGAGACTATGGACTCTGAAAAAGAACCTGAGGGTTTTGAAGGGTTGGGGGTGGGAGGTTGGGGGAACCAGGTGGTGGGTAATAGGGAGGGCACGTATTGCATGGAGCACTGGGTGTCATGCAAAAACAATAAATACTGTTACGCTGAAAAGGAAAATAAATAAAAATTAAAAAAAAAAATACCCAACGGTATGTGAATAAATTGAAAAATTTAGGTAGAGGGGCACATTGGTGGTGCACTTGGTTAAGCGTCTGACTCTTGGTTTTGGCTTGGGTTGTGAGATTTAGCCCAGAGTCAGCTCTTAGCTTGGCATGAAGTCTGCTTGGGACTCTCTCTCCCCCTCTCCCCTCCCCCTCCCCCTGCTCTCTTGCTCTAAGATAAATAAATCTTTTTTTAAAAATTTAGATGGAGTAGACATTTCCTGGAAAAACACAATTACCAAAACTGAAATAAGAACCAGAACATCTTAATAGTCCTTTATTTAATAAAGACATTGAATCTGAAAGTAAGGAACTCCCGGACAAGGAGATCCTTAGGACCAGATGGCTTTATCGGCAAATTCTTCCACACACTGAGGAAGAAATAACACCGATCTTACACAAACTCTTCCAGAGACCAGAAAAAGAAGGAATCCTTCATCAATTTATTTTATGAGGCCAGCGTACACTTGATACTAAAACCTGACAATATTATAAGAAAGGAAAATGAGAGGAAAGAAAGAAAGAAAGGGAAGAAGGGAGGGAGGGAGGGAGGAAAACAACAGGCCTATCTCTCTTATGAAAATAGTTGAAAAAAAAATAGTTGTGAAAAATTCTAAAATAATATGTAAGAAAAACATTATAGTCAAATTGTGTTTACTCCAAGAATGTAAAGTTGGTTTAAGGACTGAAGGTCAATCATCTATTCTACCATATAATATAAAGAGGGAGGAAAAATCATATTATTACAGCTGACCCTTAAACAACAATGGGGTGAGGGGTACCAACTCCCTTGCACAATTGAAAATCTGTGTATAACTGACTCCCCCAAAACTTAACTCCTAATAGCCTATTGTTGGCTGGAAGCCTAACTGAAAATACAAACCATGGATTAACACATATTTTGTATGTTACATATATTACATACTACATTCTTACAATAAAGTAAACTATAGAAAAGAAAATGTTATTAAGATAATCATGAGGAAGAGAAAATACACTGAAAGCATTATGTTGTATTTAACAAAAATAATCTGCCTGTAAGTGTACCCACGCAGTTCAAAACCATATTGTTCAAAGGTCAACTACATATCAATCATGAATTAAGAAGCATTTGATAAAAGTCACCATTCATTTATGATAAAAACTCAGGAAATTAAGAATAAAAGAAAACTTCCTTAATTGATAAAGGGTAGCTAACAAAACCTAGAATAAATATCACACTTAGTTATGAAATACTGATGGTTTCGCCCTGAGACTGGGAGTGAGACAAGTATAAGGAACTCCTGTAGCACTGTGTATTATAGAAGACTG
This sequence comes from Meles meles, assembly GCF_922984935.1. Taxonomy (NCBI): domain Eukaryota; kingdom Metazoa; phylum Chordata; class Mammalia; order Carnivora; family Mustelidae; genus Meles; species Meles meles. The sequence goes on from NC_060066.1 coordinate 195,431,271, forward strand.
ATGAATCACAGACCTATACCTCTGAAACCAATAACATATTATATGCTAATTAACTGAATTTAAATTAAACATTTTTTTAAAAAAAGAACTCCTACAAGCTAGTAAGACAGACAACACAATAAAAATATGAGCAAAGTTTGGAACAGGCACTTTAGAAACGATGATATGCAAATGACCTACAAATGATGAAAAGGTACTCAACTTCTCTAGTCATCGGATTTGAATAAAGGTTTGAAAAATTAAACATCAGCAAAAAAGAAGTGCTTTTCTTCCAGGTAGAAAAAATTAAACAGAGGGACAACAGCTATAATAGGATATTCTAATGCACTTAAAACATCCAATAGAAAGTGGAACATAAAATCCAGCTCAAATTCAGCTGACAGGAAAAACATAATCTTATTTTCAAGATTTATTTATTAAGCACTCATAATGTAGCAAGAATTATGGTAATTATCAAGACCAGTAAAGATTATGCATCTTAAAAAAAAAATTCTCAGAATTTTTTTCAAAGGAAAAGGGAAGGAAGAAGCCATCCTGGAATTTATGAAGGTATAAAGGGACTGATCTAGGTACCAGAAAACGTACAGGATTCCAAGTTTGTATTGGCAGACTATGTTAACTTTGGACAAACTTTTTTAGGCTCTAGGTTTCATTTCTATAAAATTAGGTGGCTGGAAAAAATGATTTCCAACAATTTTTTCAAAGTCCCAGAACTCTGATACTAATGGTAAAGCCATCAAAGCTATCTTCCCTTAGATTTCTCTTACATGCTTTAGTTTTAGAATCTCAACTATGACCATAGCATTTTCAAGACAATTTTTTTGGAGATCCACTCCCCCCCACCTCAGCATAGAGCATTATTTAATAAGAACTAGCTAATATTAGTCAATAGAGACATCAAGATTTTTTAATATCTTGGATTGTGACATTTCTACAAGCTAGAAAAATAGAGACAGTCGGGACATAATTTCTAAAAGTAATATAAATCTCTCGACAAGTAAATCTTTCTAATTTGTTCAAGATACCAAAGCTCATGAACACTTCAATCTCTGGTTATTTTTGCTATTAGAAAGAAAAGATACATCAGGCATAGTATCTAAGTAATGAAGAATTTCTAATTAATGGAAAAAGCCATGGGATACACGGTATCATACAAACCCAGGTCTAGCTTTGCAACGTACTGTCTGTGACATATTGAAGAAGTAATTTAAATTTTCCAAACTTAGTTTCTCACTGAAAATTGTGGATAAAAACAATAAAATAATAGCTCCCCAAACCCAAGGTAAACTAAAAAGTAGGAGACTTCACTGGACAAGGAAGGAGATGCCTGATGGTGTTATATAAATATGGCAGACATGAAGATTAAGTGGTCACATCTAGAATCTACCTTGTCCAAGACAGAAGTCTTGATCTTCCACCCAACTGTGCTTCTCTCTCAGACTTTCCCAGCATATTAAACAATCAAGCCTAGGAATAAACCTTGATTTTCTTTTCCTTACCATCTCCAGCACTTAATTTATCAGTAATTCTGTCAGGCCTACCTCCAAAATGTATTTCTGACTACTTTTCCCTGTCTTCATTGCCAAGACTCAAGTCCTAGCTGTCATCACCTCTCACCCAGATCCTGCAACCGACTTCGCCATGCTTCTCCTTTACTCCCCTTCAGGGAAGCATTCACTCGGCAATCAGAGTGGTCTTTTAAAAATGGAAATCAGATCATATCACTCCCTCTAACCGCTTTCCACTGCAACCAAAATAAAATCTAAACTCTTTAGATGGCCTCCAAGGCCTTATACAATCTGGACTCTCCCACTTCCTCTGACCTCACTTATTTTATTTGTTTAATTATTTGACCCCTTTCCTCTTACTCACTAGGAGCCAGACCTTTGCTACTCAACATGGGAGCTACTAGCTACACATGGCTATTTAAACTTAAAGCTGAATTAAAATTCAGTTCCTTAGTTACATAGCCACATTTCATGTTCATAATTGGCCACATCTGGCCACAGGCTACCAAAGTGGACATCACCAAACAGATTTCCATCAGAACACAAAGTTCTCTGGGACAGCAATGATCTAGACCCATGCCAACCTCATTCCTACCTCCACGTCACTGAACTTGCTACTCCCCTTGACAATATTCTTCCCCAGATGTTGGGATGGCTGACTCCTTCTCATAATTCAGGTCTCAGTTCAAGAAGCTCCTCGGGGGGACCTTCTAAATTTAGATATAGATCACTCAGTCTCAAACAGTTCCCCAGTCTCCCCATCCCCAGATATTCTTTATCCATCACTCCGGGCTTTTTTCATAGTATGTATCACTATCTGAAACTGTTTTGTTTTGTATGTTTACGCATAGAATGTAAGCTCTGCGAGGGCAGAGACTATGTTTGCATGTTCACAGCTGTCTCTCCAGTGACTAGAACAATACTTGATATATAGGAAAGGTAAAGTAAGTTGTTGAACAAAGGAATACGTGAGTAAGTATCTGAAAGAACATGGGTTTTGGAGTTAACCCAAACTGTACTCCAATCCACTCATCAGCTGTCATTTTTTTTTTTTTAAGATTTCATTTACTTATTTGACAGAGAGAGAGAGATCACAAGTAGGCAGAGAGACAGGCAGAGGGGGAGGGGGAAGCAGGCTCCCTGCTGAACAGAGAGCCCAACACTGGGCTTGATCCCAGGACCCTGAGATCAGGACCCAAGCTGAAGGCAGAGGCTTAACCCACTGAGCCACCCAGGTGTCCCTAGCTATCATATCTTAAAAAAACTTATTTAATCTTTGAGCCCATATTCCGAAGGTCTTCATGATGACTGAATGAGACAAAGCCTGTAATCTGCCTTATCCTCTTCCTCTTTAAGCAGCCCCTTCAAACTCAGGACAGTAGAGAAACATCAGAAAGACAGAAGCATGACTTGCAATATGGAAGCACAAAAGTTCTACTCCTTGGGGAATCTTCTTCCCAAGTGGGGCTGACTTATTCCAGATTCCTCTTAAATTGAGGCAAGTGTCTCTCATACACACTCCCATAATGCAACAAACCAAAATATGGCAGCATAATTCTGGATGATATAAAACAAAACAATAATGCTATGGCCAGAATATTAGCAGTATCTTAATGACGGCTATTATTTTGGGGTCACTTAAAAACTGTCAGCCATTGTGCAAAGCACTATATAGACATCATCTGATTTATTCCTCACAAAAACTCTTTGAGGTATTATTATATTATCACCATGTCCATCTTATAAATGAGAAAACCAAGGCACAGAGATTAAGTAACTTGCCCTAGAAGACAGATCATAAATACAGGGGTTGAGCTTGGAACCAGGTCTAGCTGAGGGTAGAAGCCAAACCTTTAACTTCTGTAACATGCAGTTTCCTTTTATAGCATCACTATAGATAGCATAGAGCTGGACTCCCTAATAAATATAACCGACAGTGCTCTATTTTGGTTACTGCCTTTTGAAATTTTATTTATTAACTATCTTTTTTTTTTCATGGCATAAAGAACTAAGTATGGCTTATTACTTCATTTTTAGGAATACTCTCAAATCCTTGAGACTAGGAAAAATTCAGAAAGATCTTAGGTTGGTATACACAATCATGAAAATTATCTATTTCCTCCCTATTTTATTTAAACAAAATTTAGAGACTCCAGTAACACCACTGCTTTTTCTGTCTCTAACGGCCACAGGGCAAATAATCTAAACTTTTTAAATGAATGCTCTAGAGAGCCAGACCCTTTTCCTCTTTCCTACTTGAAAAAACAACTCCTTAAAAACATTAAACAGCCGGTTTTTTTTTTTTTAATATTTATTTATTTGACAGAGAGAAATCACAATCAGGCAGAGAGGCAGGCAGAGAGTGAGGAGGAAGCAGGCTCCATGTGGAGCAGAGAGCCTGATGCGGGGCCGATCAGAATCCTGGGATCATGACCTGAGCTGAAGGCAGAGGCCTTAACCCACTGAGCCACCCAGGCGCCCCTAAACAGCAGGTTTTAGTTCGGTATACAACATTAGGTTTTCACACTATGGCAGAGATTCTGCATTTGAATTCTGATTCTAGCGCTGTTCATCTACCAGGTACTTCCCTAGTGAGTTAGGATCACAAGAAATCATTAATATTCAATACAAACCCCCATCAAGGCTCCGGGATGCCCGTTTGCTTGCTGTACGCTCGAAGTGTGGGGCAGGCCTGTCAATCAGGGCACTAGCTTGTCTGGTCTGCGCCTGAGTCCGGCCGCTGTATCGAAATTTGGATCCCAGTGCAAGAAATTTGCTTTTAGGAAGGGTGTCTGTAGACGTCAATCTGGGGGGAGGGGGAAGCATAATTATATATATTACCTTACTCTAATGAGACTGGGAGAATAAAGACAAAAATCATGAATTAATCTCATTGTTTCCTTACAGTTACTAAGACAGAGTTCCAAACAAGCAATCCAATCATTCTTTTAATTCTATGTCATTTCTCAAAACAACATGTATAATTTAACTGTGGCCTATATTAATAATATCATCATATATCCCTATAGGAAGGGACTTATGGTTTTCAAAATGCTTTTATAGCACTGTAATATTTTCATTACATCCATGTAATATTTTCATCATTTTACAGATATAAGAAACTGAACTTCCAAAAAGAAGTTACTGCTTTAAGCTCACATAGCTGGCAAAAGATTGGGCAATAACAGGGTCCAACCCAGAGCACTTTTTCCACTCTATTAAAATAATTTTATCAAATGCACTCCAAACTCAATTAGTGCCTGTTAAGCTATTTAATAGGTTATTTGGTGTATGTATTGCAGTTAGGAACCCCATATTCTTTCTGTGCTATATCCTCTAATTCTTTTGCGAAGGTGTTTACTACAGTGACCTAAAACAATCTATGTGCTAGTCTCCACTACAAGGCTGTGGGCTCTCTACAGGTAAAGGATAAAGACTATGATTTATTTACCTTTGTGTTTTCACTCCTGGCATAGTGCCTACCATGAATTTGCCATTCAATAAGTGTTTGCTGAATAAATACATAAATAGCTACATCAAATACTACCAAAAAGAGAGTACTTTATCCCTTTGGGATAGTTTATTTTAATTCAGCAAATATTTATTTTCTTTTGTGTGATGAAGAATTGCATATTAATATATTCTCTTATTTTCATACATATTTAAACATGCTGTCCTACAACTGAGAGAGAGAGAGAATGCAAGCACACATAAGTGGGAGGAGGGGCAAAGGAAGAGAATCTCAAGCAGACTCCCTGCTGAGTGTGGAACCTGCCATGGGACTCGATCTCACCACCCATGAGATAATGACCTGAGCCAAAATCAGCAGCTGAATGCTCAACCAACTGAGCCATCCAGGCACCCTCCACCCTTACCCTTTTTAAAAACTCCATTTTCTTGGTTTGATTTTAAAGAAAAGGATGATAAAAACATAAAGAAATACCTCAATGCTAATAATTAAGATTCCTTAATTCATTATGAAGTGTACCTTCATATTTATTCTGAAATGAGAATGAAAATGTTCTTTTCCCTGACACTTCTTCCTGTCTACTGTGCTATAGTGCTAAGTATGATATGAAAATACAAATAGAAGTAAAAGATACTGCGGTCATCTCTCTTGAGAGCCATTCATGAAGAGCCAAGTTTATTTACAAATGACATGACATGAGATCAGGGATTTGCTTCAAAATACTCTGGGAAGGAGTGGGAGGAATGGCTAAGGATACAGATGAAACAAGATTTTCCTTGGGGTGATAATACTGAAGCTGGGTGTGTGTACAAGAGTAGTTCATGATACCACTTTCTTTACTATGACCATGTATGCAATTTACAATAATAAAGAATTTTTTCTTTACAAGGTGAGCTGACAGTAACTAGCTGGCTCTCCTTTCAGTGCAGGTGGTTACTTGTCTACAGTTTGTCTTCTCTGCGAGATTAACTGTTTCCTCAGGACAGGGACTGGAACTATCTTGTGGTATACTCTCACTGCCTACTACAGCGCCCACACAAAGGATAAGCACAAAGAAAATGTTTGATAGATGAATACAAGGGGTAAATGATGTGGCCTCTTGAAAAGCAGAGCACAGAGGCCCCTGGGTGGCTCAGTCATTAAGCATCTGCCTTCAGCTCAGGTCATGATCCCAGGGTCCTAGGATAGAGCCCCACATCTCAGCAGAGAGCCTGCTTCTCCCTCTCCCACTCTCCTTGCTTGTGTTCCCTCTCTCGCTGTCTCTCTCTCTCTGTCAAATAAATAAATAAAATCTTAAAAAAAGAAAAGAAAAGCAGAGCAGAGCAGATGAAACTTTCTCTTATTTTCTGATTATCTGATACAATTGGGCTTCAAAGACAGTTCTCTGTGTCTCTTTTCTGGGGTTGATTAGAGCCAAGATAATGATCAGCTTCCTACCTTTTACCTTCTAATATAACAGCCCTATAGAAAGTAGTTAAGTACTGCTTCAAGAAATTCCATGTGGAGGTAAGTCAGGGTACTTCCCCCTCACAGACTGATCTCAGCTCCAGTTAGGATGATCACAGAGCCCCTAGTAAACACAGATTCCTTTTCCTTCCTTCTATTCTCCTTCTACCACACACAGAAAGGTGCTCTGGGAATATTTTTCAACCCGAGGGAGGAGAACTGGATTTATTTTATGTTGCCTAAAATGATCTCACCTGAACTAAACAAAAGAATGCCAGCCATACAAAGAAGGGAATTTCAATAGCAGGTTTAAAATAGAAACTGCATAAATAATTTATCCCTGAAAAATACTTAAGTGAGAATAATACCTGAAAAATGTGTGATGTTCTACGCAGACTTTCCATAATTTTTTAGCCGCTCGGTAACTGGGAAGTTTGAATCCAATGGTACTCTCATACTGTTCCTGCTATAAAAACGCGAATAAACATGAAACATGGTTATTTGACTAAAGTGATCCAGTACCAGAGAAATATGCTGTAACAGAAGAGGACTTATAAATGAAAAGAATGTTACTGCTAGTCTAAGAAATTAAAATCTTTCAAGTGAAATTGAAATTTTTCATTTGAAATTTTTTCCTACTTACCAAAAGAGATCTACTCACTTAAAGTAGCTTTTTCCACAACTGAGAAGCCAGGGAATTCATCTTATATTATTTATGCATCTTATTTGCATATTTATATGCATCTGAACCCACTCCCCCTACAGACGCACACCACACACACATATGCTATACATTTTTCTGAGACATAATTAAGTGACCTTTTGACTGTCCAGACATTACTCTTCCTTGGTTATTGTATACATTTGGGATATTTGACTACAATATGATCAGGGAATTGGATAACATGAGTCCTCCAATCAATCATTATTATGCAACTGTTTTTCATAATAGGAGCTAAAGATTTTGGCTCAAACCAGATCCCTGAATTATTAAATGTTTTCTCTTTTCTTTCCTTTGACTGGCCACTAATTTATCTGGAGACCTCTTTGACTGAAGCAAATCATAACCTGCCGAGGATACGAGAAACACTGTCCTGTTAGTGTTTTGCCTCTTTGTTTTTAACTTAAGCATACTTTATAAGATAGGAAAGAAATTGACATTTATATTTAGTGCCTATTATTACCAATAATACTATGATTAGATCTTTTCATCCATATCTTTACACACAAAGAAACTAAGACCAGAGAAGTTATTTGCCCAGTCTGTTAGCTATCAAGTGGCAGCCCCAGATTTTCATGGTTTCTACTACACCATACTACTACTGTATAGTGTAGACATAACATCCCGCATCTCAATATTCTATTGTTGTTCCTAATTGCTTTCTTCAATAAGAATTCTGTGTTTTAGTACCTATAATATAGTTGACATTCAAAAAAACCTAGGACTTCCTTTTATCGTACCTATTTGTGTGTGTGTATCTGTGTGTGTAAATTTTCTGCCTTCCCACATTAAAATATTAAGATTGGTTAGGGATGAACTATTTTATTCATTATTATATTCCTAGACCCTAGAATAGTGCCTGGCACAAAGAAAGCCCTCAATCAATAAATATTTCATGACCAAATGCCTCTTAGATTTGAAACTTTTGAGGGAAGACATTGACTCCTCTTTGCCAGGCACAGGTAAATATGATGATATTAAATAAATGCCTCATTGAGCTTATCCAAGATTTTTAAGGCTGCACATCCAGTATTTCCAAGTTAAAATAACAAGCCATTTTCCACCAGTAGATGGTGATACACACACAAAAAAAGCCTCATTGCATTAGTGCATTCTTTCTCGTTCAGAGTTTTTACAGCTGTCATCTCATTTGATCTTCAAATCAACTATGACAGAGAAGGGATTATCCCACTCGAATGATAAGGAAGCTGAGCCCTAGATCTGTCCTGGATATTTTGCTTAGTAGTGGCAGAGACAGAGTAGGAGCTAGAACTTTTTTAAAATTCCTACTTAAATAATTTTCTGCTGCGCCATGATGATTCCTTACTGTAAAAGTTAAGTTTGGTCAGCATTAGTATGTCCTAAATCTTGAACACCAACTAATAACTGAGTTGCCTGGATGAGGTGAACATCCAATTCTATTAAAAATCTAGAACTTGACCTAGAATACATTCTTAGTAGCCACTAGAAGCTACACATACAAATAAATCTTAATTACATGAGGTAAGGTGTTGGTGGTGCAAAACATGAATATCTTAACCCCACAACTTAAAAATCTCCTGCTACTTAATTTATAAATTTTTCCATCAAGATTTTACCTGTAGTAAACAAAGAACAAGTTTTTCAATCCAAGATTCACTTCTTCTAGCCATGGTATATTTACTTATATACAGAGAACTGTCCAGAAGAACAGTAGTAAGGAAGACAAGAAGCATTATGGGGCTGATTAATTTAGAGAACAGAATGACCAGCTCCTGAACAGTTAGCTACAGAGAGACATCTTAGATGACATAATAAGAAAAACAAGAACGAAGAGATGTTTCCAACACGGTCCATGCTTGATTCAGGAGGAAAGAAGCATAAATGCTGTACCTCTCCAGGACGGATCTTGATGAAAAAGCTGCTACGTTTGTAAGAAATCTTCAGCACTTTGGGCCAAGGGAAGCGGTTAATTCTCAGCTTATCTTTATAAACCAGAAGGCCACTAGAGCAGACACCTAGGATGATATCCACTCCTTCCAAGTCCTGAAAAAGGAAAGTGTCTGCAGTTCAGTCTTCAGCATAGTGCTCAACACACAGTTGACTATTATTTGATAATCTGAAGATATCGATAACCAAAAACACTTACAAAGCATATATGGAAAAGTAAAGCTTAACCTTACAATCATAATCCATGGGACTACTGAGTCCATGTAAAACGTTACCATACCACTGTGAGTGAACACGTGCTCTTCTTTTGTCCAAGAAACATGAATGTACACATCTTAGCCACTGAAGGAACTAACTCCTAGAAGGAGCAATGCAGCCGTCACCACCACCCCTTAGAGCCACCATGAAATGTCATTGGGCTTTCACCTCATGTAACTTTACAACACTTTTTCCATAAAACTGAGCGCATGTATCCACCAAAAAGGTGTTCCTTAATAATCCAACAAGAAGAGGGCACCTGGGTGGCCCAGTTGGTTAAGCAACTGTCTTCGGCTCGGGTCATGATCCTGGAGTCCCAGAATTGAGCCCCACATTGGGCTCCCTGCTCAGCGGGCAGTCTGCTTCTCCCTCTGACCTCTCCCCTCTCATGCTCTCTCTCACTTGCTCTCTCAAATAAATAAATAAAATCTTTAAAAAAATAATCCTACAAGAGACACTCATCTGCTTTTACCATGCTTGTCTGTATATGAAAGTTCTAGGGTAAATATTCATGTTCTCATTTTAGTCTCCCAGTTCTAAAGTACTCAAACCTGTCACTATCATATAGTCAGTAAATAATTACTATGGTGACTATAGCAGCTATCTACATCCTATACCTGTAGGTTTAAGTCCATAGACCACATGACTTCTGGAGGCTAGGGCTGAGGACTACGTCTACTACCCAATATGCATGCACAATCATAATTTTTTAATGATAATGTGTTCATCCAAAAATCATAAGGAGTTGACACTATTCCTGTATAAACTCAATACGAATCTCAGACTCTCATAATTATTGACATTAAGTATATTAAATTATAAATATCCCACTATGGACATTGGGGAGGGGAGGCGAACCATAAGAGACTATGGACTCTGAAAAACAACCTGAGGGTTTTGAAGGGTCAGGGGTGGGAGGTTGGGGGAACAGGTGGTGGGTGATGGGGAGGGCACGTTTTGCATGGAGCACTGGGTGTTGTGCAAAAAGAATGAATACTGTTACGCTGAAAAAATTAATAAAAAGGGAAAAAAAAAATCCCAAAGTCAAGAAGGAACAGCAAGATAAAGCCACATTTCTATGCCTCCTTAGTAATTTTTAAAAATTAAATATATTATAGTATTAATCATCTGTGTCTGCAAATAAGGAAAATAAAACCCAGAGTTAAATGTTTCTCGACTATTCCTTTTCCCAAATTGAGTTTAGAGAAACATGTTAGTGTCTACATGTATTATGTACAAACATAAGAGAAGTAAAAATTATTAACAGCTCTAACTCGATGACTATATAACTGAGAATTAAGATGCCCTCTTAAGTTTTTAAAGCCTGGGGGTACAATTATATCTCTTCCTTAATTATATGTTTTGGAGAAACAATTTGGTTTACAAACAGGCTGCTTGACTTCTTCATCTATCCCTGATAATTTGCATCGACATCAGCCTAGAGCAGGAACTGAGAAGCAAAACCCAACAATTTCAGTTCCAATTTTTCTACCATCTACTTCAGAGATTCACAGAGGCACCCAGGCCAAAACAATCCAGAGCAACATTTTAAGAAAAACAACTAAGTGCAATGAAATTTTATTAGATTTAGCAGAATCTAAAGAAGGAAGAATCTTCAGGTATCAGCTTCAGGGTGGGAAACTGAATGCTCACTATCTTCTAGTCTAGGATAGGTAGAATAACCGCTTGGTAGGAATTTAGAAAAAAGGACATTCAAACATCTGGTGTGTGATCAGACTAATAGGACCTTTCATGGTGTAGGCCTGAAATAAGTGCTACGGTAGCTAGGGGCTCATTCCATCTTAGAAAAGCTCTGACTGTTAGGCAATTTGTCAAACTATACTGAATAGTATTTCCCTGTAATTCCCATTTTACTAACTCTAGTTTTATATCTGGAGCCATAGTAAAAATCGTTCCAATACACAAAGACAGGTTTTATGTCATCCCTAAACTTTCTCTTCTATGGGGTAAGTATCCCTAATCCTTTGTTTTCTCACTGGATATGGTTTTGAGTCCCCTCATCACACATCCTAGTTAAGTTCCTCTAAATGAACCTCACACACACACACACCGTGGCCACTCCCAGCCACTTCAGTAGGTAAAGATGAGAGAAGTCAAGCAACTTCCCTTAAGTTTATCCTGTTACGTTGTGCTAGGCAGAACTAGGATTACAGCTCAAGTTTCCAATTCGTAACCCAGCAGTTTCCAAATGAACCACTGTGGTTCATCCCATGTGCATTAGAAACCCCTGGAGAGCTTGTGAAATCAGATTGCTAGGCTCCGCCTGCAGCATTTCTGATTCATTAAGTCTGGGATGGGGCCTGAAATGTGCATTAGTTTTTTCTTTTCTTCTTCTTCTTTTTTAACTTGTCTTTTAGTTTTATTAGCGGACTGGGAGAGGGATGGCATTTCTAACAAGTTCCTAGATGATGCTAAATGCTGTCTTAGGAAACCGCACTTTGAGAACCACTTCCTTAGTCCAATAAATGGTTCTCAGATTCAGGTATGAATGAGAGCAATTTGACATGTTCATTCAACTTGGAGCTCTAATGTCTTGTCCAATGTAATTCAGTAAATCTGGGAGGACCTTCAGAATCTACATACTTAATAAATGCTCCAGCAATTCTGATGTAGGTGATGTTAGTTGTGAAACATGCCTAGCTGCTACTCTGTATTTTCAAAGGCATCTGCATTTGAGGAAAATAGCGCTTCTTCTGCTCTAGGTGAAATATCTTTGATCCTTATAGGGGCTTCAATGTGAAACTTCATGCTGACAGTGGAACTGCAAAGGGGCAATTCAAATTATACACTTAAAGTGTTAACAAGAACTATCTCTTCTGAATATTTTATAATACCCCAGATAAAAGTTGGCAACAAGTATTATATGACCCAGGTCTGACACACGTATATTAATAAAGGCCAAAGATATCATTCATTACCTTTGCTTTATGAAGGTCAACACCATACATAGATAACTTTTTGGCATTCTCAAGAAATTCCAGATCAGCTTGAGCTGGAGTCATGGACCTTTGGTAGAATAAAAATTAAAAATTCAGCCTCACAATGCCAACTTTTATAATAACATTTGTATGTTAGTTGCACTTTATATAAACACATACACACGCACACACATAACCAATATGTATATGGATATATTTCATAGTCCTAAAAGTAAAATATTAGGGAAAAGAATTCTTATCACTACCTGTGTCTAAATCATTGAAATATGTCTGAACAAAAAGATCTTGGAGAAAAGCAAAGTCACCAAAAAAACTATTAGAAAAAAGGGTTTTAAAAAATATCCCGCTAAACAATGTCCTTAAAGCTGCCTCACCACCATCAGCTCTACCCCTCCCTCTCCTGAGCCTTTTTCTCTCACATACACAATCTCCTCCCACTAATTTTTCTTGCCAAGGAGGTGACCAAATTAAATCCTCTGAGGGCACGGTACAATTTAAAATATCCTCTTAGCTGCCTTTTTCTTTCCATACTCCTGAATTATTATGGAAATTAAACAGGAGGGCAGCTGAAGTTACTTAACTGGAGACTCTTAATAGGGGCAGGCTTGATGAAAAGAAATCTTCTGGTAACAGATGGTGTCCTGCCCACTAATCTAAACAAAATAAATTGGTTAATAGAAGCATGTAGATAATGGGGCTGCTTTCTCTGTTATTAAGACATCTTCATTACTAGGCATATACTGAATTAGATTTGTTTAAAAACAATCAGGCTCACTGTCTAAATGCTCACTGTGATGGTCTTTCCTTCTCCTTTGTAACTTTCCCCACTTTTGAGAAGTGCTCATGACCTGTTATGTTGAGATCTGAAGAAAAAGATATCACTCTCATGCTGCACAATTCAGGCCAATCAAATCTAACTTCATACTAACAATAATGCTGCCACACCCCCAGAGAAAAACGGTGTAAATGCCTGTTTCCCAGAGGACTGCCTTATACTAAACAAAGCAGCAGTGGCCTATTCATTTAACAGAAGAAAGTCTCTTCTAAACCCATCTGTCTTTACCCTCATTAAAAAGAACAAAAGGTTCCTTGGAACAACAACCAAAATCTCAGGAGACAGTCTGCAGATTTGTTAATGACTCAGCCTCCCCAAATAAACTTTCTTTTCTACAAGCACTAAATCATCACACCTGAGTTCTATTTAGTAGTCTAAAATTGAACATACACAAAAAAAGGAGAATGGGAAAATTAACACATATGCAAGACTGTGTGTTCTAGTCACTAAAAACATCTCGGGAATGGGGCACCTGGGTGGCTCAGTCTGTTGAACCACCGACTCTTGGTTTCAGCTCAGGTCATGATCCCATGATCCTGGGATTGAGCCCAGTGATGGGTTTTGCCCTCAGCCTGGAGTCAGCTTGGGATTCTCACTCTGCCTCTGACCCTTCTTTCTTTCTTTCCCTCTTTTTCAAATAAATAAAATCCTTTTTTTTTTTTAAAGCATCTCAAGAAAGTTTTATAGGTTCTTTTTTTCTCCATATAAAGTTATATACTTTTCTAGTTAAGGTTACTTCCAACCATTTTATAGTTTTTGTTGTTGTTACTATTATCAATGCTTCAATTCTAGGATTTTGAAGGTTGAATGGGGCTCGAAGATTATAGAATCCAACACTTTGATTTTGCTCATGAAGAAATAAGGCCCTGAGGGATCACACAGTCATGGGCAAGATGTTACTCTTAAGTTTAAGGCAGCAGGCTTTAGTCAGGACTTCAAGTCAGGTTACTCACGCTGGAATCATGCCTCCAGCACCTAAGAGTAGTGACCTGGCGTCTCCCTCAATCTCCTATCTATAAAGTAGGCTCCATGATAATACCTAATTCCAGAGATTAGGACAGGCAATCACTTTTTTTATCCTTGCTGAATGAATAAATGTGACTAAGTAGGATATAATGGTTGTGAAATTGCTCTGCAAAATATAAATGTTTATTATTATTGCAACTTTAGGTTTCTTTTATAAAATTTTTTTTAAAAGATTTTATTTGTTTACTTGAGAAACAGAGATCATAAGTAGGCAGAGCGGCAGGCAGAGAGAGAGGAGAAAGCAGGCTCCCTGCTGAGCAGAGAGCCGGATGTGGGGATCGATCCCAGGACCTTGGGATTATGACCTGAGTCGAAGGCAGAGGCTTTAACCCACTGAGCCACCCAGGCGCCCCTCTTTTATAAAATTTTTTAATAATTCTTTTTTAATAGAATTTTTTATAAAATAAATTTTATTAAATTTATTTGAGAGTGAGAGTGTGTGTGAGTAGGGGCGGTGGGGGCAGAGGGAGAGGAGAGACTCCCAAGCCAACTCACTACTGAGTGCAGAGCTGACTCAGGGATCAACCCCATGATCCCGAGATCATGATCTGAGCCAAAATCAAGGGTCACCCATTCAACTGACTGAGCCACCCAGGCACCCCTGAATCTTTAAGTTTCTGATGATAGTACATCTATACACAATTCATAAAAGAGAAAAATTTTGATCACCTGAACTTGAAGACAAATTTTAAAGCATTATATGTGGCAATCATGAGAAAAATCTTTTCTATAGCTACTCCTCCAACTCTAAAGGACATTAACAGCACAAATTTAAATACAGATTTAAGCTTCAAACTATGTATTTAAACGCTTCTCTAACTAAGCATGCTTTAAAATTATGCTAAGAGCAGGAACACCTGACTGGCTCAGTTGGAAGAGCATGCAACTCTTGATCTCGGGGTCATGAGTTCAAGCTCCACGTTGGATGGAGATTACTTAAATAACTATGTATTTTATTTTATTTATTTAATTTTAAAGATTTTGTTTATTTATTTGAGAGACAGAAATCACAAGTAGGTAGAGAGGCAGGCAGAGAGAGAGGAGGAAGCAGGCTCCCCGCCGAGCAAAGAGCCCGATGTGGGGCTCGATCCCAGGACCCCGGGATCATGACTTGAGCGGAAGGCAGAGGCTTTATCCCACTGAGCCACCCAGGCGCCCCAATAACTATGTATTTTAAATATATACATACATACATAAGATTTTATTGAGGGCAGGTAGTAAGATCTTTAACTTTAAAACTATTAATTTCCTTGATAGTTGAAAATAATACTTATATTTGAAGTTTGTCTGATGTTTAAAACATGCTTAAACTTAGAAGTTACTACAACGCAAATCATTTTTTCAAACTGTTAACCTGATGACCCATCGCTCCCAACGCTTCAATGTGTAATTCCTACAAACAAATTCCTAAAAACAAAATATCTCCTATATAACCTTAATACCACCATGAAAAGCAGGGAATAATTTTAATACATTACAGCTATCCAATCCTCAGATCTCACTCAGGTTTAGCCCGTTGTTTAAAAACTGTTCTGTACAGTAGAAAGGCCCAGTTTACTTAGCATCATGAGTTTTATTTAGTTCATGTCTCTGGTCTTATTCAGTCTGAACTATTCAGTTCCTTAATCTTTCTTTGACTTTCATAATCTTGACCTTTTGAGGCTGACAGGCCAGTTATCCTATAGAATGCACCTCAATTAGGGTTTGATGTTTCTCCATTAGTTCATTCAGATTTTGCATCTTTGAAAAGAATAGCACAGAATTGGCTTCCTGTTCTCACTGCCTCCTACCAGGTGGTAGGCACACAATTTCACTTTGCCCCTTCATGGATGATGCTTGTTCTGATCACTGATGTCTGTCAGTCTTCTCTTCTGTGAAATTCCTCTTTAGCTCTTTGTAATTAATAACCATTTCATGGAAACATATACGACTTTTATAATCAGAAAAAGCTTCCTGAAACAATCACCCCATGCGGATGCCCTCCCCTCGATGCAGGCCTTACCCCCACATGGATGCCCTTCTCAATCTGCTCTCCCTCTGGTAACTACCACCACATGCCCACACACGACTACCCTCTGTGCATGTTTGAGCTCTGACTCCTCATGCCAGTCTGGCCCCCTACCTATGAATACTCTCTTCACCCTGCTTAGACCCCAATATCCCCAGCCAGACTGCCTCTCTGCATGCATGACTACCTTGCTCTACCCTACCTAATGGCAAAACAAAATTGTTTCAGGAAGCTTTTTCTGATTATAAAAATCATATACATTCATTGTATAAGCACGTGGTGGGGGGAGAGAATCTCTCATAATCCCCTTATGCACAGAACTGTAGGTGTAAATATAACGCACATATTTTACAAATTTAATACCACAAATTATTTTCAACTTAAAATTTTAAAGATCATGATTTCGCCTAGATTTTCCAAGATTCTTTAAGTATAATAAATTAGCTGGGAGGAGGTTAGATACCTTTAAGCCACTAAGAATTTATTCAGTACCACCTAATAATTTACTACTTGAAAGCTTACAGAAGTATCTAAACAGAGAGCTCTGGCACTGGTTAACTCTTGCTCATTAAAAAGAGAAGTTAAAACAAAGTTTCTCTGTTTTTATTTTGAGTAAGTGGGGTCTGGATACAGAGCCATTCAGTGAGTTCCAATGTTATGTGACAGCCTTTTAATAATGTTTGTTACATCCCCTAATTAAGGACTGAGATTTCAAATAATTAAGTGGGGGACAACTGACAAGTTTACATACTTTCCTACTACCCATAAATGGAGGGCAATTAATTTTAAAGCTTGATTTGCTAGTATAAATTTACAGTGTTAATTATAACTTCAGAGTCTCTATCTGGGCAAAGGGCCACTAACTAAGGGTTCAGTATACGTAGGCGGTCTTCTATTTATCTGAGAATAGGGTGGTATTTGCTTGTACTTTCCAATGCATAGTAAAATGCTTCTGCCTCAGCAGAAGTTTCTCTGGATTAGTTAAAATGCCATGTTGTTGGACATAATTAAATTTTCCATTTGGCTTTCTGTTTATAAATGATGCCAATCTTCCCCAAAAGGAGCAAGTAAATTCCAAGATGTCAGACTTCTACAGTTTCTAGTCATGGAGATCAATCTTGCTTAATTTCTATCCATATACCTAACAGAATTTCAACTGGACCATATTCACCTGTCTTTCGAGATCATTTCACTTATTTGGGTTTAAATTCTATTTAAAGTTCCCAAAAAGTAGTTCTCTAAACCCATTCACATCTATCACTTGTAAAATGGGGTTAAGAATTATTATCCTAGGGGCTCCTGGGTGGCTCAGTGGATTAAGCCGCTGCCTTCGGCTCAGGTTATGATCTCAGGGTCCTGGGATCGAGCCCTGCATCGGGCTCTCTGCTCCGCAGGGAGCCTGTTTCCTCCTCTCTCTCTGCCTGCCTCTCTGCCTACTTGTGATATCTCTCTGTCAAATAAATAAATAAAATCTTTAAAAAAAAAAAAAAGAATTATTATCCTAGCAAATACTCTCACCATGTACTAGTCACTATGTGAAGCACTTCACATTTTTAACAATCACAAAATTCATATCATTACCCTTATTTTTCAGATGAGAAAACTGAAGCTTAGAGAGCTTAACTCATTTAGTGAAAATCAAAAAGTTAATAAGGAATGGAGCCTGTTGGGTTATGGACACTGGGGAGGGTATGTGCTATGGTGACTGCCGTGAAATGTGTAAACCTGACGATTCACAGACCTGTACCCCTGGAGCAAATAATACATTATATGTTAATTAAAATAATTAATAAAAAAATAAGGAATGAAGTCTGAATTCAAAGTATAACAGACTAATTCCAGAACCTATGCTTCTATCTCACAGTGGTTCCTGAACTTTTTGACCTTAGGATCCCTTCACTCTCTTAACAATTGCTGAGGTCTCCAAAGAGCTTTTCTTTATGTGGGTTATATCTATCAATACTTACTACATTAGAAATTAAAACCATCAACTCTTTAAAGAATAACAATAAATTCGTATTTTAATATTCCTAACTTTTTTGTGTGAAAAAAATAACGATGTTTTCCCAAAAGACAATAAAAAAAAAAAGGTTAGCTGGATTCTCCTATGCAGACTAACATAACTCAGGGTGCTACTAACTCATTAACTCATGTTAATAAGCTGAGGCAGCCTATAAAATTTAGTGTTAGCAAGTCCCTCAATTAACCATGGGATGTATAGTAGGAAGAAACACTAATTATTCTGCCACTTTAATATTAGCCAACATTTATTGAATTTTGACAATGTATAAGACACTGTATTAAGTTTTTCCACAGGGACTCCTGGATGTCTCAGTTGCTTAAGTGTCTGCCTTTGGCTCAGGTAATGATCCCGGGTTCTAGGACTGAGTCCCACATTGGGCTCCTTGCTCAGCGGGGAGCCTGCTTCTTCCTCTGCCTGTTGCTCCCCTTGCTTGTGCCTGTGCGCTCTCTCTCTCTATAACAAATAAATAAAATCTTTTTATTTTTTATTTATTTTTTTTTAAAGATTTTATTTATTTATTTGACAGACAGAGATCACAAGTAGGCAGAGAGGCAGGCAGAGAGAGTGAGAGGGAAGCAGGCTCCCTGCCGAGCAGAGAGCCCGATGCGGGACTCGATCCCAGGACCCCGGGATCATGACCTGAGCCGAAGGCAGTGGCCTAACCCACTGAGCCACCCAGGCGCCCAAATAAAATCTTTTTAAAAAAAAGTTTCTCTACATAGTACCTTTTCTAGTCCTATCTATTGCCCTATTTCCTCTGAGGTAGTAAGTTCCATCAGAGATATAAGGAACCTGAGGCTCAGAAAGGTTAAGTGAATAACTCAAGGTCACAAGGCCAGGACCAAGCAGAACCAAGATCTCATCTCAACCCAGGTCAGTCTGACCATATGTCCTTGCTTTGTTATGACACCTCCCAACATCACCAATTATTTCCATGGAAAAACGGATTGAATTCAATAAAGACTTTTCAAAATACCCTCCGGGGTTTCATGGGTCCTCTGGAGTCTATCCATGTACACAGATCTTAAGAACCCCTGCTTTTGGGACACCTGGGTGGCTCAGTTGGTTAAGCGGCTGCCTTCAGCTCAGGTCATGATCCCAGCGTCCTGGGATAGACTCCCGCATCAGGCTCCTTGCTCGGCAGGGAGCCTGCTTCTCCCTCTGCCTCTGCTGCCACTCTCCCTGCCTATGCTCTCTCTCTCTCTGGCAAATAAATAAATAAAATCTTAAAAAAATAATAAAATAAATAAAATAAAAAAAAAAGAACCCCTCCTTTAAGGATCTTAAAGTACCTAATACAGCATAATAAGTTAAAAATCTGAAAAAAAAGTAAAGCAACAATAGCATTTATTGAGCACCTACTGTGTGCCAGACACAATGCTTAGTGCTTTACATCTATTACCTCATTTAGTTTTCATCCTTCAACAACACCTATTACTCTGAGGAGAAAACTGAGGTTCAGAGGGGTTAACTGACTTGCTCAAAGTTGAACAGTGGAGGGGCTTGAGCTGACTCTATAGCACCACATCCCCTCTAAGGCAAACACTGAATCAAAACCAGGCCAACGGTTTAAACTTCTTGCCAAAACACTAAAATTAACAAGTCAGGAAATGACAGATGCTGGCGAGGATGCGGAGAAAGGGGAACCCTCCTACACTGTTGGTGGGAATGCAAGCTGGTGCAACCACTCTGGAAAACAGCATGGAGGTTCCTCAAAATGTTGAAAATAGAACTACCCTATGACCCAGCAATTGCACTACTGGGTATTTACCCTAAAAATACAAACGCAGCGATCCGAAGGGGCACGTGTACCCGAATGTTTATAGCAGCAATGTCTACAATAGCCAAACTATGGAAAGAACCTAGATGTCCATCAACAGATGAATGGATAAAGAAGATGTGGTGGAATACTATGCAGCCGTCAAAAGAAATGAAATCTTGCCATTTGCGACGACGTGGATGGAACTAGAGGGTATCATGCTTAGTGAAATAAGTCAATCGGAAAAAGACAACTATCATATGATCTCCCTGATATGAGGACGTGGAGATGCAACATGGGGGGTTGGGGGATAGGAGAAGAATAAATGAAACAAGATGGGATTGGGAGGGAGACAAACCATAAATGACTCTTAATCTCACAAAACAAACTGAGGGTTGCTGGGGGGAGGTGGGGTTGGGAGAGAGGGAGGGGGTTATGGACATTGGGGAGGGTATGTGCTATCGTGAGTGCTGTGAAGTGTGTAAACCTGGCGATTCACAGACCTGTACCCCTGGGGATAAAAATACATTATATGTTTATAAAAAAAAAAAGTTGGAAGGGGAGGCAAACCATAAGAGACTATGGACTCTGAAAAACAACCTGAGGGTTTTGAAGGGGCGGGGGTGGGAGGTTGGGGGAACCAGGTGGTGGGTAATAGGGAGGGCACGTATTGCATGGAGCACTGGGTGTTGTGCAAAAACAATGAATACTGTTATGCTGAAAAAAAAAAAAAAATTAAACTTCTTGCCAAAACAAACACAGAAAAAAACCTGGAGACACATTTACCTGTATGACTTATGGAGTTCCATGACCTTCTCTTCAAGTTCCTTGGTCTGATTTGGGGCCAGTTTAAAATCACTAACATAATCGGCACCGTGAAGTTCTGGGTCATAGTCTCCCAGCTCAGACTGGATGGTGTAAGAACCTAATAATGCTAAGGTTGCAAAGGAACAAGGCAGATGTCCTGCAACTATGTCCTGTCGAAGCTGAAGGCATAAATAATATCTACAGCCAAAAGAGAGAAAATGTTACCATGTCAGCAACAATAAAAACAAAATATAGAGAAAGAGGAAGATGGGGAATGAGAGGGAGGGAAGGAGGGAGAAAAACAAGAGATTAAATAAACATGAAATAATATTAGTAACTATTCGATCTAGGTAATGGCTATATGATTGTTCATCACATTATTTTTTCTTTTCTGTGTACTTAAAATTTTTCCATGTAAAACATTAAAAACAACAACAATAAACACCCTGTAATTATGTTGGACTCATGTCCAGAAGGCAGTTTAGAAAGAGGAAGTCACTAAGAGAGGAGATCTTAAAAGTTCTTATCACCAGGAAAAACATTTTTGTAATTATGTATGGTGATGGTTGTGAACTAGACTTATTGTGGTGATCATTTCATAATATATGCAAATATTGAATCATTATGTTGTACACCTGAGATTAATTTAATGTCATTTATATCTCAAGAACAAAAAAGGAAGAAAGAAAAGAGGTAAAGTTGGGAGAAGTCTAAAGGAGGTAAAGAAATTAATATTTTATTGAGTATATTAAGTGCCAAATACACATAAATTATCTCAAATACTTTTCATGAAAAAATTTGTGAAGTGGGTATATCATTACCAGATTTCAGATAGGGGGCAGCTTCAAAGACTAAGCTTGCTCAATGTCATATGGTCATAAAGGCCATTTGGTTCCAAAACTGGACTCTTTCTATCACACTGCTTTGCCAAACATGTAGATACTGTCCTTCATATACAAAGATGACATTATTGACACATTTTTACTAAGGTATGACCAGTTTCAGTTCTTTTGCCTTCAAGATGGGCTAAGTGGCATATAGCCTTCCACACACCATCATCTTGGAAGACTGATTCCACCATGTGCTAAATCATTGGGAATTCAAACTGGGGTTAAAACTGTTCTGTAGAACAAACTCAGTGCACCTACATAAGTTAGACACTCATCTCTGTCAATTTCACGTTTACATCTATGATCCTGACCTCCTTAGCACTTTTTCTAGCTGAGTTGACCAATACAGACTCTTTCACCAAACAGGAAAGCTGGGAGATATGATAAAATTAAAAATTCCTGTATTGATTAGAATTATATCCTTGTTTTGACCATAATAAGATGGTGAATAACGTAGGTATCAACAATCGGTTTTGTTATCTATGATTAGTCACTACAGGCATTTTTTTTTTTAAAGAGGAATGCCAATCAAATCACAAGGATCTTAAACTCCTCTCAAATGTAGGTAATTAGCAAAGAATTTTAGGGATCTATTTTGTTTTATACATAACCTCAATGAAAAAAGACAAATAAGAAGCAATTCTAAAGACAAATATTACCTGAGAAAAAGAAACAACCAAAACAATTTTTTTTTCAGGCAGAGATGGTATCCCAACCTCAAGCATGTGCTAAAGATTAACCAGACAAAGAATAATTTTTTTAAAATTTCACCATACTTGACAATCAGACTTAGAGTTTACTTGGGCTATTCCCTTATTTGAGAGATCTGAAAACTGAGGTACAGAGACTGTATATATGTCTGAAGTCAGACAGTGGACAGCAAAATCAGAATCAGAAAGCAGTTTCTCAGCAACCAACAATTCCATTTAACAAACATTTGCCAAGCACCTAAGTGTATAAGGATCCATGCAAGGTGTTATGGATATAAATATATACACTAGCATTCTTTATAATAGACAGCTTTTCCATTTTTAAAAAAATTAGTATTTATATAGAACCCAGTAAAACCCACTTTTCTAAAATCAGGAAGTTGTTTTCAAAGAGTACAAGATTTGTTTCATAAATTATGTGGGCTTAAACAAGAAGAGACTCTTAATCTCAGGAAACAAACTGAGGGTTGCTGGAGGGGATGGGGATAGGAGGGATGGGGTGTCTGGGGGATGGACACTGGGGAGAATATGTGCTATGGTGAGTGCTGTGAATTGTGTAAGATGAATCACAGAACTGTACCCCTAAACAAATAATAAATAATAAAAAAATTAAAATAAATTCAAAATTTTTTTAAAAATACTGAGGAAGATTCAGTTCAGTGTACCTAATCATACACTTTGAGAGATAAGAAGAAATAATAATACACACATATATACACACATGAAATAATAATAATTCAGACTTCAGACCTGTAACAGAAAACATGGTAGGGAAGGAGTACTAAAAAGAGAAAGTAGTAGAGCTGTTTTATCACATATATTTTTGTCTTGCCCTTTGGAGTGCGTGTGGTTTATAGGTCCCTGTACACAGCTTGGCATAGCACCCATGATAAGAAAGGTTAATTTCCCTGCCGATTTCCTCCAGGCATATCACAGATACATGAGGCTTTTAGGCTCACTTATTTGCAAACCTGCCTTGAAGTGATCAGATGCTTTCCATCCTAACAGCACTTCACTTTTCTTCAGTTCTAAATAGAAAAATTCCCAGAGCTTATGATAATGAGAATTACTTGTATAGTTAACTATTAATAAATTATTTACCTTGTTATATCTTCTGTTAACTGTGCCGGGTCAGGTGGATAAAATTTTACATTAAATGTGAAATTCCAGGGGACACCTATAAAGGTAAACACAAAAAGAATTGTATGCTTATGGCTAAATTTCTGATTGTTAGAAGTACCTAAAACATTCAAAGTTTTCTTTTCCTGGTTTTTTAAATATTTTCATGCTTTGTGGGAAAAAAATCTGATTTTTATTAAAGAAAGAAAAAGTTATTTAGAACCATTTAAGAGAGTTTGAAAGTGATTTTTTTTCTTCTTTGAATGCTGTATTAATTAACTGATATAAAAAGCTTAATAATACCCAGAATTGGTGGGGAAAATAATTACCATCGCTGATACAGGTGTAAGTTGGTACAATGCTAAGGAGAACAATTTGACAACATCTTTCAAAGCATAAAACATATATATATTCTTTCATCTCCCAACACTATTTCCATAAATGTGTCTATACATATGCTTAAATGTGGTCAGAATTGTATATGTATAAGATATTGTTCGTAATAGCAAATGACTAGAGACAACCTAAATATATATTTATTTAGCAAGAGAAGATATATTTCCAAGACAAAGTGTTAGGTGAAAAAAATATCAAAGTCAAGAACCGTTCATGCAGAAAGGAACTATAAAGGACACCTGGGTGGCTCAGTAGGCTAAATGTCTGACTCTTGGTTTCAGCTCAGGTCATGATCTCAGGGTCATGAGATGGAGCCCCTTGTTGAGCTCCTTGCTCAGCATGGAGTCTGCTTGGGATTCTCTCCCTCTCCCTCCTCCTGTGCCCCTCCCCTCGCTTGTGCTCACTTTCTCTCAAATAATCTTTCAAAAAATAAAATGAAAATTTTAAAAAAGCAACCATAAATATTGAAGGGTAAAAAGAAGTGTATGTTAGGGTATGATTATATATGCATAGACAATCCCTATAAGGATATATACTAAATCAGTTATAGTAGTTGGGAAACTAGGAAAGGGAAATTTCAGAGAGGAAAATGGAGAAGATGGGGGAAATAGAATGGAGACCTATTTTCACTGTATATTCTTTTATACCATCTGAATTTTGTACATGTACTACTTATTAAATATAAATATGTAACTTTTTTAAAGGATAATCTCTGTCTCCTCCCACTAAAATGCAAATTACTAGACATAAGAACTTTTCTGTTTTATTTGGTGTGTATCCCTAGTGTCCAAAACAGTGCTTCATAGATCATAGATGCTCAAGAAATAGTTGTTGAGTGAATGAATGAAATAAAGTAACTGATCTCACAGCATTGTTGTGAATGTCATCTGAGGCTGCTACAGCTCCAGGGGGGTGGGGGGAAAGTTACTAATATATTAAAATTATCCATTAATCCAGATTTACCAATGACCTTATGTTACCAGACCTAATCAAATGAAAACAAACAAAAAAACCTGTATTCTGGTTCAATTTTTCTCTCCATTTAACCCCAAACAAGGACGTTTAACTGTATTAGAAATAACCATATCAGGGCACCTGCATGGCTCAGTGGGTTTAAAGCCTCTACCTTCAGCTCAGGTCATGATTCCAGGGTCCTGGGATTAAGCCCGAATGGGGGCTCTCTGCTCAGCAGGGAGCCTGCTTCCCTTCCTCTCTCTCTGCCTGCCTCTTTGCCTACTTGTGATTTGTCAATAAAATAAATAAAATCTTTAAAAATAAAAAAAAAGAAATAATCATATCTAAACAGAAATGTTTCAATTATTAACTCTTACTTTTGTTGACAGCAATTGTAAGAAGAACCCAAATTTTGAGTTCCTGTTCTTTTCACTGCAAGCTAGCTCAGGGTTCAATGCAATAGAGAGACTAAAAAAGTTAATCACTTGGAATTTTTAAAATTATTAAAGTTAAGCTTTAGTCAGTGACTGTTTCTAGAATAGGATACATATAATTAGTAATACCTTATGGGGAATATTTAGTGGGGAAAAAAAGGTGGCTGGAAAAGTTCTTTAAAAAAATCTTAACATTAAAATTTCTTCCTTTTAACTCAGCAACATGTCAGTGATATTCCCACCAAAATGCGTAACTAAATATTCATGGGCCATGAAAAAAATCAGACACGCTCAAACTGACCACTTAAAAAATAACTATCTGGACTCTTCAAAACTATCAATGTTATAAAATACGTTAGGGGTGCCTGGGTGGCTCAGTCGTTAAGTGTCTGCCTTCAGCTCAGGTCACAATCCCCGAGTCCCAGGATCGAGCCCCGTGCTGGGCTTCCCACTCAGTAGGAAGCCTGCTTCTCCCTCTCCCACTCCCCCTGCTTGCATTCTCTCTCTTGCTGTGTCTCTCTCTGTCAAATAAATAAATAGAATTTTTAAATAAATAAATACATAAATAACTTTAAAGACTCAGGAACTGTTCCAGATCAAAAAAAGCTAAAGAAAGAAAAAGAAAAAAAAAAAAAAGCTAAAGAGATGTGCCAACTAAACGCAAAATATCACCGTAGACTTTCTTTCACTATACAGAATATTATTTGGACAAGTGATAAGGTCTGTAGGTTACAGTGTTGCTTCAATGTTAATTTCTTGCTTTTAATAACTGTATTACAGCTATATATAAGAAAATCCCTATTTTTAAGGATATTTTAGGGTTGGAGAGGGGTAGAGAAGGTAAAGGACTTCTTGCTTTTGCTCTGCACTATTCCAGAAAGAGGTAGAAGTGGATAGCCACACTGAGTAGGGGAGATCTCTCTTATTCACAGCCAAGGGAATTAAGCTGGGAGGAGAGAGAGAGAGATTGATAAACCTCCCAAGGAGATTCAAATGAATAAATGGGTCTGAGGGAAATTTCAGAAAAACAACAAAAGCAATACTATCTATGGAATATAGGTATGGGTATATAAGAAAAAAATAAATAAAAACATGGACTAAATCACTCCAAATTCATGAAAATAGATTTCTTTGGCTAGGGAGAAAAGAGGACAGGACTAGGAGGAAAACAAAAAAGACAAAACTTACCAGTACTGTCCTATTTTAAGTTTAAAGGGTTAACACATGTTAATTCTGGGTGATGTGTACATGGGTTATTTGTTACATTAGCCTCCATACTTTTCTGTGTGTTTTTAATATGGAAAAAATCCGTCTAGTGAATATATATTTCAATTTTAGATGTTCATTTTTTTGTTCTACTTCTAAGAATTTACCTATAGGAACATATATGTATATGCACTTATATGTTATATAAGTGAACCTGAACTTATATAAATGTTCACTGTAACCTTGTTTGTAATAGCAAACTATTGAGAATAACCCAAAATGTCCATCAAGAGGACTTCTTATATATATATTGTGCTACAACTATGTAATCAAGAAAATTTTTAAACAAACAAAATAAATTTACATGTGTTGATATGAAGAATACTCCAAATTATGTTAAATAAAAAATATTTGTTGCATATTTATATTAAATACATATAATACCTAATCTATTTATGTAAAATATACATAGTAAAATACCATATGCATGTAAAACATATGTATTAAATACATATTTATATTATAATATGTGTCTGTCTATGTACACTCAGAACATCTCTGGAAAGAACCCAAGGAATTAAAGGATAGGGTAGAAGGGTGATTAACCTTACATTAGATTCATCGGTATCTTTTAATTTTATTCCACATATTTATATCACCTACTTAAACAAATTTTTAACTACATATGCATACACAATGCATATATAATATAATGCAATACATAATATATAACAATGTATAACAGTCCCCCCCTTATCCATGGTTTCACTTTCCCATGGTCAACCACAATCTGGAAGCAGATGATCCTCCTGACCTAAGACTAAGCCACAATGCCTGCGTCATTCACCTCCCTTCGTCTCATCACACAGGCATTTTATCACATCACATTATCATAAGAAGGGTGAGTACAGTCCAATTCTGAGAGAGAGACCACATTTTATTACAGTATATTATTATAACTGTTCTATTTTATTATAAGTTATTGTTATTAATCTCTTACTGTACCTAATTTATAAATTAAGCTTTAACAAGATATACACCTATAAGAAAAAACACAGTATATATAGGGTTTGGTACTATCTACAATTTCAGGCATCCACTGGGGGACCTGGAACGTATCTCCTAGGGACATGGTTGGGGCAAGAATCCTATACAGCATAATTCTATTTTTGAAAGGCAAAACTTATATATGCCTAGAAAAAATCTTGTAGCTTATACCAACTTAACAGTGATTGTATCTAGAGGATAGAATTTAGGGGCCTTTTACTTTCTCCATGATATATTTCCATAATGTTTAATTTTGTTTAATATGTTCCATAATGTTTAAATTTTTCACAATGGGTTTATGTGAAGAAAAATAGTTTTTTAAAAAAACAAAATTCTTCTCTTTGGCTTAATGAAATGTCTACATTTTGATTCCTTATTTCAGTTTGTGCTACAGACAAGGTTTTCCTTTCCCATGTTAAAGAAAGGGTTTTTATTATTTTGTAAATTTTTTTTAAATGACAAACACTGGTTCTTTTTCTTAGCAAGATTTTTTTCCATAGCCAGAGATATAATCTACTAGATGTTCTTCTCCACTCATCATAAATTCTGCTTTAACTTTTCTCCCTAACCAGTCTTCTTGTATAATCATTTGTTCCTAAGTAATATTGAATATTAAAAGAATTTTCATTGACAGGAGTTATGTTTTTCTTGTCATGCTTCAAGTATTCCAAAAATGTATTGCTCTTACTTGCATTTTATTTTATTTTTTAATTTTTTATTATTTGTTTGTTTGTTTTTTGCTCTGACTTGCATTTTAAAACAACATTTTATAGTATGGAGAGCTGCCAGTCCAAAGGAGTATTTTGCCTTTCTATCTCAAGGAATATAAATTATAAATAGGGTCTAAAAGAAAATATTTCACTACAGCAAGCTTGTTAAGAAACAAATGAAAAATAAAATCTGTTTTCAGGTGATAAAGCTAAAACTTACTAACCATGATAAATAACCTTAAGCGTAGTTCCTGAAAATTTCCTTAAAAATAAACCAAACCAAAAAGACATTCGGTTGTAAACAAGAGAAAAAGAATCTCTACCCCTTAGCTAGCCCTTTGGGCCTAGAGCTACAAAATACTAATCTGCACTTTATTCGACCTAGAAATATTTATCTCAGGAGAGCAGTCTGAGCAGGGGTACAACAGTAATATATACCAGAGGGCTTGGCGTTAGGAGAAAAGTCACAATATCAGAGGGCCATTGGCAAGGAATTCTCATTTTTCTACTAACAGAAGAACTAGCTGGAAGAAGACTGTTGAAAATGGACAAAAAGAGCTACAGACAAGAAAACATGAAGAAGGTTAGAATGCAACCATCCAGAACAATTTAAAAGGACCAAGACCAGGCAGCAAACTCCTTTGAGAACTGACTCCCATATCCTTTTCCTCTTCTCATCTTTGTTCTTCTCAAACTTGTTTTTCTCAACCATTCCAATCTTCCCCAATTTTGCCTAGTTGTAAAGAAAAAAATATCAAGTTCTGCCCTACATCTCAATCATGTCCACCTCTGCTGTATCTCCTGTCATGGAATCTCCTCCTTCCAAGGGAAGGTTTTATCTCAATTTCAGAGCCACCTGCCATAGCCAGGATTCTAAAGTGACTCATAGCCAGAAAAGGGTGAAAATCCTCTGACCTACTAAAAGAAAGAAAGAACTACAAAAAGGGCTATATCACTTACCACGAACCTGCTTTTTTATTTCTTTGGCAGAATCCAGCCATGTCTGTAAAAAGAAGAAAAGGCATTCACACACAGCTCCAAAACACATAAACCACAGAGTACCACAGCAGGATTACTGGCCATTTTCGAATAGATTCTCTAGGTCAAATCAACATTTCTGATATTCTCTGCACTAATTTCACACAGCATAGTAAATGTGAGCAGAGAAATAGGGGGCCAGACGGTTAGGATTGAATCCTACCTCCACTACTTCCTAGCTGAGTCATGTTACACATCTCTGTATCTGTTTTTGCATCTACAAGAAGAAATTAAAATGAGACACTAGTAGTAGTGCCTATCTCATAGGCTTATTGTGAAGATGAAACGAGTTAATATATGTAAATCTTTTAGTAGACAAGAAATGCTAAATAAGCACTTGCTATTTTTATCATTCTATAAAGAGTAGTAGAGATATAACCACCAAGATTAATAAACATCACCCAGATCTTATTCCTCCCTCCAACTCTGCCCTCCAATCTCATTTAAGTTTTCTATGTCAACACAGCATCTGGTACATGTTTCATACTCAGTTAATATTTACTGGATGAGTGATTAAGTTATTTTCCCTGACTACTCTTGCCCACACTAATCTCTCCTTTTACTGTTTACCAACCCCACTTAGAGCCTACACACCATTAGCACAAGGCTCTTCAATTCATGGTGGACCATGAAAAATAATGGCACTTGGAAAGAGCCTCACCATTAACATCTTTTGCAGGCTCTTTGGGAAATGTTTAAAGATAGTAATTCCTAAATTAAATTGTTTAAAATATTTTTATTGATATAAGAGACATAAAGAAACATACCTTAAACATAATTGTATAGATCAATAACTAATCAAAGTGTTTAAGATCATCAGCATCCAGTAACCCCTCTCCTGCTTCCTCCCAATCCCTCTCCATTCCATCTTTCTAAAGGTTTAAAACTGAATTTTAATGGTATTTAGAAAAGGAAAGTATCCCTCCTCATCCTCTATCAACAAAGACAAAAAGCACAAAGTTACAATTCTATCTGCCCTGCCCAAGAAATGAACTTGAATTCCACAATCTTATATTTGATTATATTCTACTTTAACTGTTTTATTAAGGTAGTCATCATAAGAGACAATAAGCAAGACAGGGAGGACTAATTCCTTTTTCTGTCCCCTTTGCCCACAATTAACAAAGAAGATTAAGACATGTGTTAAAAATATACCACTTAAGGGGGAGGAGTCAAGATGGCGGAGAAGTAGCAGCCTGAGACTACATCAGGTAACAGGAGATCAGCTCGATAGCTTATCTAAACATAGCAAACACCCACAAATCCAACGGGAGAGCGAAGAGAAGAAGAACAGCAACTCTAGAAACAGAAAATCAACCACTTTCTGAAAGGTAGGACTGGCGGAGAAGTGAATCTAAAACGACGGGAAGATAGACCGCGGGGGGAGGGGCCAGCTCCCGGCAAGCGGCGGAGGAACGGAGCACAAAATCAGGACTTTTAAAAGTCTGTTCCACTGAGGGACATTGCTCCAGGGGCTAAACCGGGGTGAAGCCCACGCGGGGCCAGCGTGGCCCCAGGCCCCGCAAGGTCACAGAAGGATCGGGGGTGTCAGAGTGTCGGAGAGCTCGCAGGTATTAGAACGGAGAAACCGGCTGCAAAGACAGAGCCGAGGACTGAACTCTCAGCTCGGGGTTACCTTGAACTGGTCGCGGGCTGGGTGAGCTCGGAGCGCGGCTAGAGGCTGGGGATACGGGAGTGATTGGGTGCTGTCCTCTGGGGGCGCACTGAGGAGTGGGGCCCCAGGCTCTCGGCTCCTCCGGGCCGGAGACTGGGAGGCCGCCATTTTCATTCCCGTCCTCCGGAACTCTACGGAAAGCGTTCAGGGAACAGAAGCTCCCAAAAGCGAACCCGAGCCGATTACTTAGTCCGGCCGCCGGTAAAGGCGGTGCAATCCCGCCTCGGGCAAAGACATTTGAGAGTCACTACAACAGGCCCCTCCCCCAGAAGATCAACAAAATATCCAGCCAGGACGAAGTTCATCTATCAAGGAGAAAGCAGATTCAATTCCTAAGACAGCAGAGCAATTCCAGAGGAGGAGAAAGCAAAGCACGGAACTCATGGCTTTCTCCCCATGATTCTTTAGTCTTGCGGCTACTTCAATTTTTTTTTCTTTTTTCAATTTTTTATTTTTTTTTTCTTTTTTCAATTTTTTTTCTTTTTTCTTTTTTCTTCTTCTGCTAAATTTTTTTAAAAACTTTTACCCTTTTCTTTTTTAACGTTTTTTGACTAGTTCATCTAAATATATATATTTTTTCTTTCTTTTTTATATTTTTTTGTTTTATTTTTTAAATTTTTTTCTTTTTTTTTTTTTTTCTTTTTTTTTCAGAACCTGTTTTTTATCCCCTTCCCCCCCCCCCCCCCACAATTTGGGGTCTCTTCTGATTTGGTTACAGCGCATTTTTCCGGGGCCTTTGCCACCCTATTAGTAGTTTATTTGCTCCTTCATATCCTCTTATCTGGACAAAATGACAAGGCGGAAAAAATCACCACAAACAAAAGAACAAGAGACAGTACCGAAGGCTAGGGACCTAATCAACACAGACATTGGTACTATGTCAGATCAAGAGTTCAGAATGACGATTCTGAACATTCTAGCCGGGCTCGAAAAAGGCATGGAAGATATTAGAGAAACCCTCTCTGGAGATATTAAAGCCCTTTCTGGAGAAATTAAAGAACTAAAGTCTAACCAAGTTGAAATCAAAAAAGCTATTAATGAGGTGCAATCAAAAATGGAGGCTCTCACTGCTAGGATCAATGAGGCAGAAGAAAGAATTAGTGATATAGAAGACCAAATGACAGAGAATAAGGAAGCCGAGCAAAAGAGGGACAAACAGCTACTGGACCATGAGGGGAGAATTCGAGAGATAAGTGACACCATAAGACGAAACAACATTAGAATAATTGGGATTCCAGAAGAAGAAGAAACAGAGAGGGGAGCAGAGGGTCTATTGGAGAGAATCATTGGAGAGAATTTCCCTAATATGGCAAAGGGAACAAGCATTAAAATCCAGGAGATGCAGAGAACCCCCCTCAAAGTCAACAAGAATAGATCCACACCCCGTCACCTAATAGTAAAATTTACAAGTCTTAGTGACAAAGAGAAAATCCTGAAAGCAGCCCGAGAAAAGAAGTCTGTAACATACAATGGTAAAAATATTAGATTGGCGGCAGACTTATCCACAGAGACCTGGCAGGCCAGAAAGAGCTGGCATGATATATTCAGAGCACTCAACGAGAAAAACATGCAGCCAAGAATACTCTATCCAGCTAGGCTACCATTGAAAATAGAAGGAGAGATCAAAAGCTTCCAGGACAAACAAAAACTGAAAGAATTTGCAAACACCAAACCAGCTCTACAGGAAATATTGAAAGGGGTCCTCTAAGCAAAGAGAGAGCCTAAAAGTAGTAGATCAGAAAGGTACAGAGACAATATACAGTAACAGTCACCTTACAGGCTACTAATGGCACTAAATTCATATCTCTCAATAGTTACCCTGAATGTTAATGGGCTAAATGCCCCAATCAAAAGACACAGGGTATCAGAATGGATAAAAAAACAAAACCCATCAGTATGTTGCCTACAAGAAACTCATTTGAGACGCGAAGACACCTCCAGATTTAAAGTGAGGGGGTGGAAAACAATTTACCATGCTAATGGGCATCAGAAGAAAGCTGGGGTGGCAATCCTTATATCAGATCAATTAGATTTTAAGCCAAAGACTATAATAAGAGATGAGGAAGGACACTATATCCTACTCAAAGGGTCTGTCCAACAAGAAGATCTAACAATTTTAAATATCTATGCCCCTAACGTGGGAGCAGCCAACTATAGCAACCAATTAATAACAAAATCAAAGAAACACATCAATAATAATACAATAATAGTAGGGGACTTTAACACTCCCCTCACTGAAATGGACAGATCATCCAAGCAAAAGATCAACAAGGAAATAAAGGCCTTAAATGACACACTGGACCAGATGGACATCACAGATATATTCAGAACATTTCATCCCAAAGCAACAGAATACACATTCTTCTCTAGTGCACATGGAACCTTCTCCAGAATAGATCACATCCTGGGTCACAAATCAGGTCTCAACCGGTATCAAAAGATTAGGATTATTCCCTGCATATTTTCAGACCACAATGCTCTGAAGCTAGAACTCAATCACAAGACGAAAGCTGGAAAGAACCCAAATACATGGAGACTAAACAGCATCCTTCTAAAGAATGAATGGGTCAACCAGGAAATTAAAGAAGAATTGAAAAAATTCATGGAAACAAATGATAATGAAAACACAACAGTTCAAAATCTGTGGGACACAGCAAAGGCAGTCCTGAGAGGAAAATATATAGCGGTACAAGCCTTTCTCAAGAAACAAGAAAGGTCTCAAGTACACAACCTAACCCTACGCGTAAAGGAGCTGGAGAAAGAACAAGAAAGAAACCCTAAACCCAGCAGGAGAAGAGAAATCATAAAGATCAGAGCAGAAATCAATGAAATAGAAACCAAAAAAACAATAGAAAAAATCAATGAAACTAGGAGCTGGTTCTTTGAAAGAATCAATAGGATTGATAAACCCCTGGCCAGACTCATCAAAAAGAAAAGAGAAAGGACCCAAATCAATAAAATCATGAATGAAAGAGGAGAGATCACAACTAACACCAAAGAAATACAGACAATTATAAGAACATACTATGAGCAACTCTACGCCAACAAATTGGCCAATCTGGAAGAAATGGATGCATTCCTAGAGACATATAAACTACCACAACTGAACCAGGAAGAAATAGAAAACCTGAACAGGCCCATAACCAGTAAGGAGATTGAAACAGTCATCAAAAATCTCCAAACAAACAAAAGCCCAGGGCCAGACGGCTTCCCAGGGGAATTCTACCAAACATTTAAAGAAGAACTCATTCCTATTCTCCTGAAACTGTTCCAAAAAATAGAAATGGAAGGAAAACTTCCAAACTCATTTTATGAGGCCAGCATCACCTTGATCCCCAAACCAGACAAGGATCCCACCAAAAAAGAGAACTACAGACCAATATCCTTGATGAACACAGACGCAAAAATTCTCGCCAAAATACTAGCCAATAGGATTCAACAGTACATTAAAAGGATTATTCACCACGATCAAGTGGGATTTATTCCAGGGCTGCAGGGTTGGTTCAACATCCGCAAATCAATCAATGTGATAGAACACATTAATAAAAGAAAGAACAAGAACCATATGATACTCTCAATAGATGCTGAAAAAGCATTTGACAAAGTACAGCATCCCTTCCTGATCAAAACTCTTCAAAGTGTAGGGATAGAGGGCACATACCTCAATATTATCAAAGCCATCTATGAAAAACCCACCGCAAATATCATTCTCAATGGAGAAAAACTGAAAGCTTTTCCATTAAGGTCAGGAACACGGCAGGGATGTCCATTATCACCACTGCTATTCAACATAGTATTAGAAGTCCTAGCCTCAGCAATCAGACAACAAAAAGAAATTAAAGGCATCCAAATTGGTAAAGAAGAAGTCAAACTATCACTCTTCGCAGATGATATGATACTATATGTGGAAAACCCAAAAGACTCCACTCCAAAACTGCTAGAACTTGTCCAGGAATTCAGTAAAGTGTCAGGATATAAAATCAATGCACAGAAATCAGTTGCATTTCTCTACACCAACAACAAGACTGAAGAAAGAGAAATTAAGGAGTCAATCCCATTCACAATTGTACCCAAAACTATAAGATACCTAGGAATAAACCTAACCAAAGAGACTAAGAATCTATACACAGAAAATTATAAAGTACTCATGAAAGAAATTGAGGAAGACACCAAAAAATGGAAAAATGTTCCATGCTCCTGGATTGGAAGAATAAATATTGTGAAAATGTCTATGCTACCTAAAGCAATCTACACATTTAATGCAATCCCTATCAAAATACCATCCATTTTTTTCAAAGAAATGGAACAAATAATCCTAAAATTTATATGGAACCAGAAAAGACCTCGAATAGCCAAAGGAATATTGAAGAACAAAGCCAACGTTGGTGGCATCACAATTCCGGACTTCAAGCTCTATTACAAAGCTGTCATCATCAAGACAGCATGGTACTGGCACAAAAACAGACACATAGATCAGTGGAACAGAATAGAGAGCCCAGAAATCGACCCTCAACTCTATGGTCAACTAATCTTCGACAAAGCAGGAAAGAATGTCCAATGGAAAAAAGACAGCCTCTTCAATAAATGGTGCTGGGAAAATTGGACAGCCACATGCAGAAAAATGAAATTGGACCACTTCCTTACACCACACACGAAAATAGACTCCAAATGGATGAAGGACCTCAATGTGAGAAAGGAATCCATCAAAATCCTTGAGGAGAACGCAGGCAGCAACCTCTTCGACCTCAGCCGCAGCAACATCTTCCTAGGAACAACGGCAAAGGCAAGGGAAGCAAGGGCGAAAATGAACTATTGGGATTTCATCAAGATCAAAAGCTTTTGCACAGCAAAGGAAACAGTTAACAAAACCAAAAGACAGCTGACAGAATGGGAGAAGATATTTGCAAACGACATATCAGATAAAGGGCTAGTATCCAAAATCTATAAGGAACTTAGCAAACTCAACACCCAAAGAACAAACAATCCAATCAAGAAATGGGCAGAGGACATGAACAGACATTTCTGCAAAGAAGACATCCAGATGGCCAACAGACACATGAAAAAGTGCTCCACGTCACTCGGCATCAGGGAAATACAAATCAAAACCACAATGAGATATCACCTCCCACCAGTCAGAATGGCTAAAATTAACAAGTCAGGAAATGACAGATGCTGGAGAGGATGTGGAGAAAGGGGAACCCTCCTCCACTGTTGGTGGGAATGCAAGCTGGTCCAACCACTCTGGAAAACAGCATGGAGGTTCCTCAAAATGTTGAAAATAGAACTACCCTATGACCCAGCAATTGCACTACTGGGTATTTACCCTAAAGATACAAACATAGTGATCCAAAGGGGCACGTGTACCCGAATGTTTATAGCAGCAATGTCTACAATAGCCAGACTATGGAAAGAACCTAGATGTCCATCAACAGATGAATGGATCAAGAAGATGTGGTATATATACACAATGGAATACTATGCAGCCATCAAAAGAAATGAAATCTTGCCATTTGCGATGACGTGGATGGAACTAGAGCGTATCATGCTTAGTGAAATAAGTCAATCGGAGAAAGACAACTATCATATGATCTCCCTGATATGAGGACATGGAGAAGCAACATGGGGGGGTAGGGGGATAGGAGAAGAATAAATGAAACAAGATGGGATTGGGAGGGAGACAAACCATAAATGACTCTTAATCTCACAAAACAAACTGGGGGTTGCTGGGGGGAGGTGGGATTGGGAGAGGGGGAGCGGGCTATGGACATTGGGGAGGGGAGGCGAACCATAAGAGACTATGGACTCTGAAAAACAACCTGAGGGTTTTGAAGGGTCAGGGGTGGGAGGTTGGGGGAACAGGTGGTGGGTGATGGGGAGGGCACGTTTTGCATGGAGCACTGGGTGTTGTGCAAAAAGAATGAATACTGTTACGCTGAAAAAATAAATAAAAAGGGAAAAAAAATATACCACTTAATATAAAATTGTTCCTTAGAATAAAAACTAAGCACACATTTGTTTAAGCCCAGTCAGAAAGGCAGTAACCCTCATTTCTCATTATGATTAAAGAACTTCAAGTTGTTGTAGGTCCAAAGGCAAAGAAAGACTTCAAAAGTACCAATTAATAAGTTTCGTGGAAACTCTGAGAATCATCATTTATACCAGGCAACCCAGAAGTCTTAACAAAGACTACTTTTTACCACTTTGGAATGAAACATCTCTCACCATAATGAGGCAACTCTATATTTTCCACTATTTTTTAGAGAAATCCCCCAAGGTAACCTGAGGCTGCCAAGTTTCTTACAGGGATTTTTCAGCCTTTCTTTGACTCTGGAGCTAGATTTCCCACCAATTTGACATAAAGAGGGCAAACTCAGATTTATATCAGTCACATGTGACTCCACAGTATAAGTGACCTTACTGAACAAATTACTATGGCCTCAGTATCTAGACCTCCAAATCCAAATAAAAAACAATGTGTACAAGAATAGGTACTTTTATGCTCAATTTAAATGATTCACTTCACAGCATTTTATTTAACCAACAGACATTTGAGGAGCGACCCCATGTGCTAGGCAATGTAGTTTCAAAAGAGGATTCAAAAATAGTACTTGTCCTCAAGGAGATGTCAATCTAATGGAAGAGGTGGATAGTGAACAATTGATTCGTTCGTTCTAGGTGTGAAAATGAGGATGATAGTGATGTGTGAGAGCGCTGAGGAGGGCGTTCTAGGAGCACAGAGGATGTGCACCAAAATGGATTGGGGTAAGAGACAGGAAATATTTCTCAAGAGAATATTTGGGAGACCTAAACCGCATCTTCATCGACAAACAAGTTAGCCAGGCAAAACAGAAGAGGGAGTAAATAAAAAGGCACAGGGTATAAGAGAACATGATACTCAGTTGCTACATGTAGGTGAGCATAGCTGCAACACAGAGGTGAGGAGGGGAGATACAAAACAGAGAGAATGGTAAGGGTCAGATCATAGGGTACTCAGTATTTCACAGTAAGAAACTCTGGACTTTATCAAGTTCCAGACAAGGGGAAGCCACTGAAGGATTTAAAACAAAGGAGTGACATGAATTAGAGGAAGCTGGACTGTAGAAAGGGAGACCAAATGAGGGGTTGCGTTGAGAATGATAATTGTGGCACAGAAGAGAATAATGGTTATGGGTACAGGCTTGGAAGCCAGACACTCTTGAGTTCTAATCCTGTCTCAACTTCTCTACCATTTACTAGTTGTGTAACCTTATATAAGATCATCGAAGTCTCAGTTTTCTCATATATAAAACTGGGATACAATTACCCTCCTCAGGGAGCCTGGATGGCTCAGTCAGTTACCCGTCCAACTCTTGGTTTCAGCTCAGGTCATGACCTTGGGGTCCTGGAATCGAGCCCCACCTGAGCTCCCTGCTCAGTGTGGAGTCAGCTTGAGGACTCTCTATCTCTGTTCCTCCCTCCACTCTCTCTCTCTCTCTCTCTCTCTAAAATAAATAAATCCTTTTAAAAAATCTACTCTCCTCACAGAGTTTTTATGGATTAAGTTATTTGATGTATATAAAAAGCACATAACCAGCTCTCAATAAATTGTGCTGATACTGATCATCTAAACAACTTGATAGGATGAAGTCTATGGTACAGAAAAGAAAGCTGTGCATTAAAGACATACACCAGAATGTTCTTAGCAGTGGTATTCTTAAGAGCCCAAACTATATACAAGCCAAACAGCCATCAATAGTAGAATACATAAAGTGTGGTATAGTCAAACAATGAACTTTTTTAAAAAAATTTTTTATTTGTTTATTTTCAGCGTAACAGTGTTCATTGTTTTTGCACCACACCCAGTGCTCCATGCAGTACGTGCCCTCCCTATTACCCACCACCTGGTTCCTCAACCTCCCACCCCCGACCCCTTCAAAACCCTCTGGTTGTTTTTCAGAGTCCATAGTCTCTCATGGTTCATCTCCCCTTCCAGTTTCCCTCAACTCCCTCTCCTCTCCATCTCCCCATGTCCTCCTTTTACACAGACATGAGAAGGAATGATCTATTGCTACTCACAACATGGATGAATCTCAAAAACACAATACTGAACAAAATAAAAGAAGCCAGACCTAAAAGAATATATGCATGATTTCATTTTTACAACACAGTTTAAAAAGCTAACTTTTTAAAGTTAGTAAAAAGTTAGGCAAAGCTAACTTGTGGTGATAGGTGTCAGGAAGACATTTGTTACTTTTAATGCGTAGGGTGGGAGTGGTGATTGTTAGGGGATGGAGGGAGGGGCTGGGAAGGGGCACGAAAGGGGCTTCTGGAGTCCTGGTAATATTTATTTTCTTAACCTTCTGGGTATTTACACAGATGTGTTCACTTTGTAAAAATTCTTTGAAATACGCATGTATGATTTACACACTTTCCTGTATTATGTTATGCTAATAAGCAGTGAAGAACTACAGATAGTTATACGTAAATTAATTTCTTAAGAGAATGGTTTTGAAAGAGAGTGAAAGAGAGGGTTATACCTAAGGGAAAGAGACAAGAATTAACTTATAAAATAACAAAATATTGAGAGGACAAAAGTTATAGAACTCTTATCTTATTAGGGATCTTTTTAAAAAAGATTTTATTTATTTATTTGAGAGAGAGAGCATGAGAGAGAGATAGAGCACGCATGAGCAGGGAGGCCAAGGAGGGACTCGATCCCAGGACCCTGGGATCATGACCTGGGTGGAAGCAGGCACTTAACAGACGGAGCCGCCCAGGTGTCCTCGTATTAGGGATCTTAAGATGTTCCCAAAATATCAATTCTGGTTAATTTTCTATTCGAATACTTTCAGTTGCAAGGATTCCTTTTTTTTTTTTTTTTTAAGGATTCCTTTTTTTTTTCTTTAAGATTTTATTTATTTATTTGACAGAGAGGGAAAGATCACAAGTAGGCAGAGAGGCAGGCCGAGGGAGAGGAGGAAGCAGGCTCCCTGCTGAGCAGAGAACCTGATGTGGGGCTCGATCCCAGGACCCTGAGATCATGACCTGAGCCGAAGGCAGAGGCTTAACCCACTGAGCCACCCAGGCACTCCTAAGGATTCCCTTTTAAGAGTCTGTTTTGCTGATCATTTCTTGTGAGTTAAATAAATTAACATTTATTTACTTACTTACTTATTAAATTAACATCTTAAACAGAACTTACGTTTGTGCTTTAAAAAGTATCACATTCCTTCTTGAGCTTAAAAAAAAGTTTCTAGGGGCGCCTGGGTGGCTCAGCGGGTTAAAGCCTCTGCCTTCGGCTCAGATCATGATCCCAGGGTCCTGGGATCGAACCTTGCATGGGGCTCCCTGCTCTGCAGGAGGCCTGCTTCTCCCTCTCCCACTACCCCTGCTTGTGTTCCCTCTCTCACTGTGTCTCTTTCTGTCAAATAAAAACAAACAAACAAACAAAAAAAAAACCTTTAAAAATTCCCCTCCAGATTGGCTGCACAAAGCCTATGTCATGACCCACCATGGCACCAGGCAACCAGGCCACAGCCCACCGTCGCTGCTCCAAACTGCACCTAGGCCTTTGACCAAAGACACATCTTGCTGGTTCATCAAGGCAGCCAGCATCAGGCTGCCACTCCGAGGCAACATGAGTGAGTCCTCCCCTTAGCTCATGGTCCCCTCTGCCACCAGCTTGGGTCAATAAAGAAAAGGTGACATTTCTAAGCTGGACTGGCATGGAGATTGGCTCCACCTCCAATTGGAGGCTTGGGCTTGGAGATTGGGCTTGAACTTACAAGGTTGAGGAACTCTTTCCCCACCTGTTTTGGAGAGGGGAATATGTCACCCACAGAGAGTTAGCACTGGGCTCCAAACCATGGACTTGGAGCTGTGGTTTCAAAGCAAGTCCTGACTCCAGTTTTCCCCTCCTCTTCATATGGCAAAAGTAAAAAGTCTGCCACCACTGTAGTTTGGTGAGGAGTGTGGGGAAACAGGGTCTCTCCTTACTGTTTTAAGTTAAACTGGATCCTCCATTTTGGGAAGGAAGGAAGAAGGAAGGGAGGAACGGAGGAAGGAAGACAGTAAGAATTCAACTAGCTTAATTCTACAAAGGGAAGGTCACACAAAAGACCATGAATCAGAATGGCTCTGGCCTACTCCATAGCAGCACTAGAAGCCAGAAGACAAATGGAGCAATGCCATCAAAATTATGATGGCAAATAACTTCAAGAGTAAAATTCTACACCCAACCAAACTGACAATCAAATGTGAGGTAAATAAAGACATTTTTCAGACATATAATATCTCAAAAAGATTATGTCTTGCATGCCATTTCTCAGAAGAAGCATTCTATCAAAACACAAGGGAAAGCTAGGACAAAGGAAATTGGAGAAACATCACATGAATGAGGCAAATCAAATCCCCAGGATGATGGTGACAGAAATACCAGGGACAGTTATGCATAAGCAGAGAGAGCAACTCATCCATAATGAATAAGTATGACTCAAGAGATAGCATATTGAAGAAGGATTGTCATCACCAAGATGGCTTTTGCTACTGTATTGGCCTTCTAACCTGACAATACTAAGGTAAGTCTTCTCCAAATTCATTTTTGTGCAAGATTTGCTTGGCAGTTTCCTGTTTTCGCTTCTATGCCCTACTTCCTGAATCAGCCCAATGACCCTCATTTTAATCCAAAGAAAAACTCTACTTTGACCTATTTCTCAGAGTTGGAGGTTGGTCACAATGAATTTAGAAGCATAAAATACAGAACAGTTCATTACTTCTGACCATGTTCCTGTTGGATATCCTATAAGAACGTGGACCCTACTACAAACCTTACAAATGCCTTGAATATGATAAGCCCTTTGTTTCCCAGGATTCACTTGCCCAATGACTTCCCCAAAAGGTGCTCTTAGCAACTATCAGGGAAGTTGAAACTAGATTATGATTCCAAAACAACAGCTTTTCTCTTCTAGAAATATTTTATTGAAGAGGGATAATAATGCCATTTTTTACACAGCCAGGTTTATACTTTGCTATTCAGCTTTTATATTAGCCACTTTTAATGTCACTTTACACATAAATATTTAAATGAATATAAATAAAGGAATTAAATATTTGCTTATAAAGATTTTGAAAAGTATTATAAAGGAAATAAAACCTGCTGACAGGACAAGTATGATGGCACCAACAATAGTGAAAAGTTATCAATGCAACTGAAAGTATTTGTAGCAATGTGGGCCCTAGAAGCTCAGCTTCAAGTGGAAAAGAATTTCCTCTCCTGAATGTCTAGATGAATGTGCTAGCTTCTCAAAATTTAACTATGTTTGGTTCATAGAAATTATTTCCATTTATATTAAGTAAGTACTCAGTGATTTTACCAACATGCCAAATTCAAGCATTCCCAATTATTCTCAAATCAACCTTGGATTTTTCTTTTTTGCACCCATAGTATAAAAACACTGAACTTTATCTCACTGAGCTTATATAACATAAAATACTTTTCAGAGTATTTTCCTTGATTCATTGGAGAATTTCTGAGCTCACAGCTACTGAATGTTCTTCACTGTAGTTTGGGGGGTATTGTTTTGTTTTTTAATTACCTTCAATCTTCCCTTATTAATAGAACTTAGAGGCTTCAGTACAAGTTGGTTTGAGCCTTTAAGGACAAAGATTAAGTCCTTAAAGAATAATATTAACCTAATGCTGGTAGACATAGTTCTTCTGCTTGAACCAATAGTCACTCACATAGAAGGACAAACTATTGCAAACTACTAGGTAACTACTAATATATTTTACAAATAGAGTTCATTTAGGCAGAGGGAAATTCCATGTCTTCTAGCTTGCATTCTCTAACTCAAAAAATCCAAACTACAGAGTCTACGGTTGTTAAAGGCTGCTGCCCCTCAACTTTTCTTAATAAATTTAAGTTACTTTGAAGAAAGAATCAACAAAACCAATTCAGATTCATCTCTTTCTCTGTTCCTCACTTCCTATGTTTAGCCAGGCTCCTAGTTTCTCCAATGCCATTCTCTTAATTCTAGGCCCTTTTACAAGCCATTCTTTCTCCACTTCACTTGTCCATTTAATCCTTCAGTTCTCGGCTCAGGCGTCACCTCCCCTGGCCATACCCTGTCATGACATCATGTATTTCCTCTTGTGTAACACTCATCATGCTAAACTATAAGTTCCAAAGGGCTGGGACCATGTCTATCTTATCCACAGCCCTATCCATATCATTCAGGATAGCATCTGCAAAGACTTGTTAAGCTGCACTAAAGTTTTTATCACTAGATTTTAAGCTAAATATTTTTAATTTTCAGTAAATCAGCTTAGGAAATAATTCAAATTTTCTGAAGTAAATACCTAACTTTTAACCTTTCCTTCCTCCTCCATGTTCTCACACTTTCTTTTACTTCTTTTGAAAGTTAACTACTGGTTTCCCTTTGGGCTAGAAGAAAATGTCAGATTCATTGTAGGACTGTTTCAATAATATATTTCAAATTATATGTTTCAAATTATAATATGTTTCAAACAACAATATGTTTCAAATTATAACTATATATCATAATTATCTTAAAATTATAATATTGATAATCATCCATTCAACAAGTATTTTTATGAACCTATCAGATATAATATTAATTACATAATATATGAAGTTATTGGTATCTATTTGCTAATCAGGACATCGTAGCTCTGTACTTGCCCTGTCCTTTAAAAAGATAGTACAGTAGATACTCTCTCTCAATGATGAAAGAACACATCAGCAATGGTCTTTTCTTTAAAATGTTCTAGAGGGAAAATCTGAGAAACAAGAATAGGCAAGAATAACTCTTAAATACATTGTATCTTG
The DNA here is from genome assembly GCF_922984935.1 of Meles meles. Lineage (NCBI taxonomy): Eukaryota > Metazoa > Chordata > Mammalia > Carnivora > Mustelidae > Meles > Meles meles. Next base: position 195,475,025 of record NC_060066.1, read on the forward strand.
GAGAGGCAGGCATAAATACACTTAACAACAATAAAAGAATTTAAACAAGTATTTTGACAGTCTCCTCACCTTAGAGTTTGCATTATCCCAAATGGCTAGACCAAAGTAGTCCTCTTCCAAAAGATTGAGGTGCTCACACACTCGTTTAAGCAAATCTTGCCCCTTTGCATGTTTCTGCAAAGACAAACATATTCTGAGGTTTCCTCTTATTCTTGTGTTTATCATCAAATAAAATAAAATGTCACTTCCCAATTTCCTCTTTTATCCTTGGTTACCACCACTTTTCAGATGGTTTATACCGTAGAAGTAGAACAATACGGGTTATAAAAATCCTGTTTCTTAATTTGTCATCTTAAATATGCAACACAATTATAGTGGCTTGGAAATAGTGCTAGAATTCAAGGCAAAATTTTACCTTCCCTTCATCAACCAGTTCCGGCCTCCATCTTAAACATCACAATCTTTATTTTTGGTGCAATATTTCCAGAAGCTTGCTATGGGCTGCTGTCAACATGACCACCTAAATTCAATGACTCTAATGTCAACACTGACAGTTAATTGTGACTATGGAAATCATTCAGATGTTCTCAGACCAAATGTCCCAAGAGAATGAGCTATGTCTCAGCTCCTTGCTGAAAAACGCACGAAGTCTAGATACCCTACAGACATTACCACTTGCGGTGGCTTCTTTAGTTGTGCTATGAATCATTTTCTTAAGGTTTCTTTACCTAGAAAATAAAACCACTGCCAAATTTGGGTACTAATATTCCTACTTAGCGTAACTTAGAGGCTAAAATAGTACAGTCAAAAGTCCTGGCTCCTCCATTTACAACCTAGATCAATTCTATTAATAATTCTGAATATTAGCTTTCTTACATGTAAAACTGTAAGACTATTTATATCTATCCTACCTAATGGAATTGTTGAAAAAAAATCAAACATGCTAATGACCTCTGAGAAATATATTTTTTAAAATACTTCAAAAAAGTTAGAAATCATTTTTGACACACACACATCCTCTCCATGAGCAGAGTTATTTTTAATGACTGTTAATAATTCATATAGCTATTAATTCATTTTCAGACTTAACTCATCTATTGTAATCATTTTCTTCATTTTTTTCTCTCTTATGTTTTCACTCCAAATGACAGCATTGATCTGGGAAGTCTTCATGTACAGGTCCCTACTTCCTTATTTATAATTCCAAAATCCAGAAGCTCTAAAAAGTAAAATTTTAGGCTTTTCGGGTGGGAGGGCAGATTCAAAAATTCATTTGAAGGCAAATTCTGACCTGAACTGTTACGAGGCTATTTATGATCTTTATGTACCTGTCTTAGAATGAATCCTGGTACTGCCACACACCCTGCTGGGTGTGTTATGAAATATGCAGCCAAAGTATTTACTGCCTTTCTAAAACCAAAGTATTTTGAATTCTGAAACATATCTGCCCCCAAATGTTTCAGGTATAAAGAACCCAGATCTGGACATTGGTCCAAATGGGAAGTATGTGTGAAATAGCTTTTCCCATCTCTCAACTAGCTAGTGGAGAGAAGCAGAAAGAACAGACCACAGGTCCTTGGTTAACAGGATAGCAGCTATTTTCAAAGTGTAATACTGTATTTTTCTTGATTTCTTTTTTAAAACTTGGAGAGGGAATATCTATTGATAGATATAGGGTGATATTTTAGACTATTACTGCTTTGATAGATTTGCATTTGCATATGAATAATTCAATTCATGATTAATTACCTAAAATACAAATATATGTGAATTATATATGTTTTATCAATAAAGGCTATTATTAGTAATAATCACATTGCTTAATATCAAGCATATCATAACTGATAATTACTGCTCCAGTTAAAAAAAATGATTAGTAGATTGTTAGGGATTTTAACTTGTCTTGGAAGAGCAAAAAATAACCAAGTAACACATTTTTATTCAATCCTGACTCGATCACTTATTTTTTCAGAAAATAAAGTATTCTAAAAAATGGCATTACTTGACTTAAATTTTTCATATCCTATTTCATAGTGCTAAAGAAATGGATTGAATAAACCAGGGCTTATCACAGTTTAGATCTGGGACAACAGAAATGACCACCCAGTAACTTTTTCACAAATATAATTATGAGGATAGCTAGACTTAATATCAGAGATTAAGGCTACCTGGGAAATCTAGTCATGGTAGGTCACTCTATAAATAATAACCAATTGTTTTTAAACAAAATTGTTTTGGATTATAAAAGTAACACATGCTTGATTCACAAGTTTTGGCAGATCCAGACAAAACTTTGGCAGTTATAGACAAAACTGGAGAAGAAAGTAAGACTCAGTAATAATTGTTCCAGACCTCCACTTACAGAAAATCCCTATTAACATTTCAGTCCCTGGAAATAGTCACTAGAACTACTTACTCAACCCTACGTGAAAGAATTTGTAAGAATTATGACTATGGAAATTAAAATGCACTCACCTCCACAACACATTCATAAACTGTGTCATCCAACAAAGAAACCTTGCAATGCATGTTTCTGTGTCTTCTGGTGGATTTCTGGGAAGCTTTTAATTCTCTTTCTGCTTTTAACTCAGGACTTTCTTCTTTTACTTCTATTTTAGAGCACTCTTCAAGGTCTCCTCCTTCCTTAGTTTCAAAGTCTGGATCTTCTCTGTGTTCTTCCTGAGCGGGCTGCATATCCATGACATCAAGTCAGTAATAAAGACATTTCATAAAATATGCTGTATACATTTTAATAACTATAATAATGCTACCAATGAATGTGGTGAATTAGAAAAACTGTTAAAACAAATATAAGTGATACTAAGACTAAATAAAGTATCTATAAAAGATATTATGAGGGGCACCTGAGTGGCCCAGTCATTAAGTGGCTGCCTTAGGCTCAGGTCATGATCCCAGAGTCCTGGGATGGAGCCCCACATCTGGCTCCCTGCTCAGAGGGAAGCCTGCTTCTCCCTCACCCACTCTCGCTGCTTCTGTTCCCTTTCTCACTATATCTCTGTCAAACAAATAAATAAAATCTTAAAAAAAAAAAAAAGATATTATGATCTCCTAAAAGATCTATACACTATGGTATCCTCAAAACTTCTCAGGTAGGGGCACCTGGGTGGCTCAGTGGGTTAAAGCCTCTGCCTTCGGCTCAGGTCATGATCCCAGGGTCCTGGGATCGAGCCCCGCATCGGGCTCTCTGCTCCGCGGGGAGCCTGCTTCCTCCTCTCTCTCTGCCTGCCTCTCTGCCTACTTGTGATTTCTCTCTGTCAAATAAATAAAAAAAAAAGTTAAAAAAAAAAACTTCTCAGGTAGAATCCTATCTTTCAAATCAACAAATGAAGTTTTCAGGCAAACTACAGGACACCAATATATGGCTCTCAGCATTATATATTCTTCCTGACTATGCCATTATATATATTTTAAAGATTTTATTTATTTTTCAGAGAGAGAAAAAGCACAAGCATGGAAAACAGAAGGTGGAGAGAGAAGCTCCCACTAAGCAAGGAGCCCCTTGCAGGACTCGATCCCAAGACCCTGGATGGTGACCTGAGCTGAAGGCAGACACCTAACTGACTGAGCCACTCAGGCATCCCGCCCCTATATATTATTAAAGTTTATCAAAACCTTACCATCTCTGCCTATGCTCCTACAATTTTAGCAAGGTAGCTTTATGAAGTACAAAATGAGATGCGATTTATCACATATTCTAAATCTTATGAATGGCTAAGAGTCTTAGGACCAATTTTAGAGCGTAAAACAACATATAAAATAGGCTAACAAATGTAACTACCAGTTAACTCCTTTCTACCTTTTATCAATCATGCCCAATGGGAAGAAGATTCTAAGAAGCAAGAGGCATTGAAATCTGGGTTTCCTAAGGTTATCATGAAGTCATCCCAAAGTTTTACAGGTAAGTGAAACAACATTTTGACACATACTTTACTTCCAACATAATAAAACTGCTGAAATATTCTTAACTAAACCTTTTTAATTCTTTTCTTTCAGAATGTAAGGTTGACATAAAGGAAAAAGGACTTAATTATTTAGCTCCTGAATTAGATATTGGAGGTGGTCTAAAAGGCTTCTTCCCATCCTTTGTGACCCTTTTAAATGTGACCTCTTCAAAGAGTCCTTCAACTGGCTATCTGACCTATCACATCCCCACTCTGCTATTCATGTCAGTACCCTGTTTATTGCTTTCTTACAATTTCTTATAATAAATAATTATTTTGTATTTACTAATTTTTTGTCTCTTCCATTAGACTATAAAATGTCATCAAGAGTAGGGATTATGATTGTTTTATAACAACAACAACAACACTATATAACAATTAAAATGGATCAGTTACTATTTTAAAAGCATTATTTATATGAACTCACTTTATCCTCCTTATATCCTACCTCAAACTAATATAACACTGCATGTTAACTACATTGGAATTAAAAAATTTTTTAAAGAAATTAAGTTTATGATATGAAAAGAGTAAAAACAACCCAATTGCAAAAAAAAAAATAGGTGAAGGGGATCAAGAATATTTATCACGATGAGCACTGAGTAATGTATAGAATTGTCAGCTCACTATATTATACATCAGAAACTGATATAACACTGTATGTTAACGATACTGGAATTAAAATAAAAAAAACAGAAAAGAAAAGAAAAGAGAGAAAGAAACTGAAGCCCGAGAAGTTAAAGTAACTCATCCAGCATCATTCAATTAATAAGTTGCATACTAGTCTGCCTCCAGAATTCATGATCTTAAACATCTTTGTCATATTGTACCAACTATATCCAGCTTAGGGTCTGGCATACATAGTAGGTTTTCAATAAATATGTGTTGAATGGGGGCGCCTGGGTGGCTCAGTGGTTTAAGCCACTGCCTTCGGCTCAGGTCATGATCTCAGGGTCCTGGGATCGAGTCCCGCATCGGGCTTGCTGCTCGGCAGGGAGCCTGCATCCTCTCACTCTCTCTGCCTGCCTCTCTGCCTACTTGTGATCTCTCTCTGTCAAATAAATAAATAAAATCTTTAAGAAAAAAATATGTGTTGAATGAATAAATGAACATTAAAAACTGACATGGCTTCTGAAAAATCCAAGGTACCGGACATAAAGACTGGTACAGTCCTATGAGGCAAACTTACTTTTAAAAAACCTGGATAGAAAAGGACCACTCGAGTGAAACTCTATCACACATATAGAAATATGGTTAAACAAATAAACCCTTACCTACAAGGTTCTGATCCACAAGGTTTTGATTATAATTACTGGCTCCTAAAAAGCCCAAAATAGTTTTCTCCTTTAAAGAGTATCTCTTTGGGGCGCCTGGGTGGCTCAATGGTTTAAGCCGCTGCCTTCGGCTCGAGTCATGATCTTGGGGTACTGGGATTGAGTCCCGCATTGGGTCTCTGCTCAGCAGGGAGCCTGCTTCCCTCTCACTCTCTCTGCCTGCCTCTCTGCCTACTTGTGATCTCTGTCAAATAAATAAATAAAATCTTTTAAAAAAAAATAAAATAAAATAAAGAGTATCTCTTTGGGGTGCCTGGGTGGCTCAGTGGGTTAAGCCTCTGCCTTTGGCTCGGGTCATGATCTCAGGGTCCGGGGATGGAGCCCCACATAGGGCTATTTGCTTAGCAGGAAGCGTGCTTCCACCCCTCTCTCTCTCTGCCTGCCTCTCTGCCTACTTGTGATCTCTGTTTGTCAAGTAAATAAATAAAATCTTTAAAAAAAAAAATAAATAGTATCTCCTTGAGATTTATTAACAGTACTATTTTCTTTCTCTTTATATATAAATACCTGCATACAATCTATCACAATTCTGATTTAATAAAGTTTCAATGAATGAAACTTCAGTTAAATCTAAAGTTAACTTTGTCCACCATCTGTTTCAGCTTCAGTACAAATGTTATGATCTTTAGATAAAACAGATGAACCCTGATTCAAATGCTAACTAAAACAAAATATGGATTTTTTCCCTACATAAAGCAGAGGAGAAAAAAGGCAGTTAAAAACTTCCTCAAAGTACAAGCCTTCCTGAAAGATAATGTAATTTAACTCTTTTGGTATTTCTAAAATTAAATTAAATTAATGATATTAAAATACATAAGGTTTCTTTGCCTTTACTGTTCATGTTAAGTAGTAATAACTAACATTTAATGAGTGGCAGGCAATGTCTTGAAAGCCTTCCATGTTTACCTTTTTAATCCTCTAATAGCCAAAGGAGGTGAATTTTATTCTCATTGCACAGTGGAGGAAACTGATAAAGCAAAAGTGTCACTCGCTTTTCTAGATCGATTTCATAGCTTGCAGGTTTATTTATTGATTTTTAAAGATTGTATTTATTTATTTGGCAGAGAGAGAGAGCACACAAGTAGGCAAAGTGGCAGGTAGAGGGAGAGGGAGAAGCGGGCTCCCTGCTAAGCAGAGAACCCAATGCCCAATCCCAAGACTCTGGGATTATGACCTGAACCAAAGACAGACACTTAACTGAGTAAGACACCCAGGCACCCCATATATACATGTTTACTATTGCGCTATACCGTAAATCTTCTTTTCAACTTTGTGTCACAAATAGCAGTAGGTAACTACAACTTTATCTTAAATTTTACTGTTAGCACTTTTTATATACAAGTAGTATTTCTAGAAATACATGTAATATTTTTAGAAAAATCTAATTAAACTGTGTAGCCCAAACCTGAAACCTATACCAAAAACATATAGGATTTATATTTTTAACAATACAAATAAGCATGCTCACATGCTTCAAAAATAAAAACCCCTTTAAAATAGCTTTTAATTCGTTTTAAGGCAAAAAACAAATGGGATTCCTAGAAAATAGTTTCAGTTATACTACTAATACTTTCGAATATTTTTTTGGACAGATAAATTCACAACCCATGTTTAGTACATGCTATATATGTACTTGTTAAATTTTAATGTGCATCAAATTACCCAGCAATCCTTGTTAAAATACAGATTCTGATTCAGCAAGTCTGGAGTAGAGCCCAAGATTCTGCATTTCCAACAAGCTCCAATGCTGCTGACCTAATGATCACTCTTTAATAGCAAAGCATAACTGTGACACAATTAAGGCCCCAAGCTACTGTATATTACAGTAGTAGGTGATATATCAAAGGTGATATAAAGAGCTAGCCTTCCTTTTCTATACTAACACTCTGGTAATATGATCTGGTTGGAGAAAACAATAAAAATAAGGCAGGCATGGCTCAAACCTAGCATATACCTCTGGATAGCTTGAATCTACTACATAGCTTTTTTGAGGACTTTCATAAAAGGACCACATTTGCAGATAAACTGTCCCACTCCTAAGAATTCCAACAAAATGAACTTTAAACCACCTCACCTTTTCCCACCTCTCATTAAAAATCTTGGACTTGCAGAATGGCTAAAATGAACAAGTCAGGAAACGACAGGTGTTGGTGAGGATGCACAGAAAAGGGAACCCTCCTACACTGTTGGTGGGAATGCAAGCTGGTGCAGCCACTCTGGAAAACAGCATGGAGGTTCCTCAAAAAGTTGAAAACAGAGTTACCCTATGACCCAGAAATCATACTACTGGGTATTTACACTAAAGATACAAATGTAGTGATCCGAAGGGGCATGTGCACACAAATGTTTATAGCAGCAATGTACACAAAAGCCAAACTATGGAAAGAACCTAGACGTCCATCAACAGATGAGTGGATAAAGAAGATGTGGCATACAGATATACAATGGAATACTATGCAGCAATCAAAAGAAATGAAATCTTGCCATTTGCAATGACGTGGGTGGAACTAGATGGTATTATGCTAAGCAAAGTAAGTCAGTCAGAGAAAGACAATTATCATATGATCTCTCTGATATGAGGAACTTGAGACACAGGGCAGGGGATCATGGGGGGTACAGAGTCAAAAATGAAACAAGATGGGACCAGGGAGGGAGACAAACCATAAGAGACTCTTAATCTCAGGAAAAAATCTGAGGGTTGCTAGGGGTGTGAGGGGTAGGGAGAGGGTGACTGGGTGATGGACATGGAGGAGGGTATGTGCTACTATGGTGAGTGCTGTGAATTGTGTAAGACTAATGATTCACAGACCTGTACCCCTGAAGCAAATAATACATCATATATTCATTAAAAAAATCTTGGACTTGTTCTATTATCACAGCTAATTGATATACAGGCTGAATAAACTCATTTGATAAATACTTCTTTCATTTTGTTTTCTTTGCTCTATAAAATGTAAATATAAAAGTATAGAGTGGATCTTCTAAAAAGTCAAGTTTCCATTGATTACATTAATTTCTTCACAACAGAAATTCCAAAGCTTCATGTTATTTATTCTTATCAATGCCTAAGTCAACTGGTTAGTAAGAAATAATGGCAAATGTTATTAAGTGAAAAATACAGTCAATACAGTCTTCATTACACACCTCCTTCATTCATACATCCTTACCTGTGTTTCTGCACTGCTTAATGAATGAAGATCCAAGGATGGGTCTGTTTTGAGTTCAGGTTCAGGAGCTGCAATTGGGGCTTTTAAAATGATCTCTTCATCAAGACTGGTTCCAAATTCTATCTCTTTCTGACCTCCTTCACATTTCTCTTTGGCTGACTCTACGTCTTTGCCTTCTTCCTCAGAAACCTGAGACTTGGGCCTTTTGAGAAATGAGGAGAACAGCCGTGACAGGCCCCTATTTTCGGATGTCCGCTCCTTGTTCTTGGTTAAGTCTTCATGTGTAGGAGTATCTCCATTAGATGTTTTCAGCTTCTGCTCACACTGGTTATCTCCCTCAGCTGCCTCCTGAGAAGCCTCCTCCAGCCGAGTTTCTTGTTGGCCTGAATTTGTGGCTCCTTCACCTTCTTCCTTCTGTTGTTGGTGCTGCGAGTTTTCAGCTTCAACCACTAAACTCTTCTCTGTTGTCATGATGTTGCTATTAAAAAGAGAGAACTCTTATAATCAAAACTGATTACTGTAGGCAAAACCCTAAATCATGTCAAGTGTGCCAAAATTAATATATTTAGGTATTTAATCACCCACAGACAGTACTCCAGTCCATTAAGCATTAGACCTTTCAATAAAGTACAAAAATATCTCACCTATACATCCCAAATAAATTATTAATGCTTTCACTTGCTAAATATATGCACATGGAGAAATTACCTTACCCCTGAGGCCAACTTAGTGAAATGCATATTTCAAATTCAATGCTCTGACTGTATATAGCAAATACCCTTTTATCTTTACTAAAAAAGATCTTATTTGTATACCATGCTTTGAGGGTATCAATCTAATAACGGCGCAAAGTTTGCAGGAATTATTCTTTGCAAACATCTCTATACCCCAAGAAATGATGAGATCGAAAGGTCCCCAACTCTTTATTGTTCTTTTTCTTTATATTTCTTAAAATGCATAGACTTCTCTACTAAGAACAGCAAATGAGAATTCTGATCATTTATCAGAAATAAGTCAAGCAGAGAGAGTCAAGTATCATATGGTCTCACTTATTTGTGGAGCATAACAAAGAACACGGAGGACATGGGGAGATGGAGAGGAGAGGGAGTTGAGGGAAACTGGAAGGGGAGATGAACCATGAGAAACTATGGACTCTGAAATACAACCAGAGGGTTTTGAAGGGGCAGGGGCATGGGAGGTTGAGGAACCAGGTGGTGGGTAATACGGAGGGCACGTACTGCATGGAGCACTGGGTGTGGTGCAAAAACAATGAACACTGTTACGCTGAAAATAAACAAATTCACCAAAAAAAAGAAAGAAAGAAAGAAAACAATGACAAGTATATAGTTAAAGTAATCATCAAAAAATCCTTACATTTTCATGTTATAATACTAAATTACAGTCTCTTGCAGAAGTATCCTCCTTTAAGTTCCTTAAGACCTTTTCTCCTTCTGAATAATATGATTTTCCATGGCCAGCATTTTTAAGAATAGACAGTGAAATTATTACAATAGAGAAAAATGGAAAAATAACAGAAAAATAAAGAAACGAAATAGAGAAGAGAGATTTAGGGGTGCCTGGCCACATCAGGGATGGGCTCAGTCTGTTAAGTGTCTGCGTTTGGCAGAGGTCTTGATCCCATGATCCTGGGGTTGAGCCCCACATTGGGCTCCCTCATCAGTGGGGACTCTGCCTCTCCCTCTACTGCCAGCTTGTTCTCTCTCTTGCTATCTCTGTCTCTCTCTCAAACAAATAAATGAATGAATAAAATCTTAAAAAGAAAATAAAGTTGAGAGAAGACAGATTTAGAAAGCAAATGCTGAGTGCAAAAGAGAGAAGGCAGGCATGCTACAGAGCTCACATATTTCAAAACTGTTGGCTTCTAGCCTCTTGATCTCAAAATCCCAGCATTATTAGTCAGGTCTCACAATCATAGCCAAAGAACACTGTCACATCTAGTTTACTAAAGAATAACCAGGGGCACCTGGGGGGCTCAGTTGGTTAAGCGTCTCACTTCAACTCAGATCATGATCTCGGGGTCCTGGGACCAAGCCCCAAGTTGGGCTCTGTGCTCAGCATGGAGTCTGCTTGTCCCTCTCCCTCTGCTCCTCCCCTTGCTCATGTTCTCTATCTAAAATAAATACATAAAATCTTTTTTTTTATATTTTATTTATTTATTTGACAGAGAGAGATCACAAGTAGGCAGAGAGGCAGGCAGAGAGAGAGAGAGAGAGAGGGAAGCAGGCTCCCTGCCGAGCAGAGAGCCCGATGCGGGGCTCGATCCCAGGACCCTGAGATCATGACCTGAGCCGAAGGCAGCGGCTTAACCCACTGAGCCACCCAGGCACCCCAAATACATAAAATCTTAAAGAAGAAGAAGAAAAAAGAGGAGGAAGAGGAGGCGGAGGATAAGGAGGACAACCAACACCAAGAAACTTCTGTGACACCAGGAAATAAAGTTGACTATTAATGATCTTACACTTTGATTCACTCCTATACTTAAAAGCACTCCACTCAGGGGCGCGGGTGGCTCAGTGGGTTAAAGCCTCTGCCTTCAGCTCAGGTCATGATCCTAGGGTCCTGGGATCGAGCCCCACATCGGGCTCTCTGCTCAGCAGGGAGCCTGCTTCCCCCTCTCTCTCTGCCTACTTGTGATCTGTCTGTCAAATAAATAAATAAAATCTTAAAAAAAAAAAAAACTAGGATAAGTTTAAAAAAAAAAAGCACTCCACTCAAAAAGTAGCATTTACATTCTCTTCACATCTGCTTCACATTATTTAGATGAAGTAATTTTATTTGAATGCTCACAATCCAAATTAATGAGCTATATTTAGCTCATTCCTTTCTCAGGCTCTTCGCACTTGCTGTTCTCTCTACCTATGATGCATTTCTCCTGGCAATTACTTTAAGCAATAAAAATATGAAAATATTTTAAGCAATAAAAAATTCACCAAAGCACATTTTCTATTCTCATTTACTAAGTCACAAAAATTACTCTGTGCTAATAAAGTATGCAGTTCAGTCTTTATAAACACGACTTAAAACATTTACCGACCAATCTACATTCTTAGTTTGTTACCCCTGAGTGAGTTACATTTGTACTTAAATAAAAGAAATAAAATTGTCATCAGTTCCTCCTCATATTAGGAGTAGGCAACTGGCTTTTCTAAAAGTCTTCTTCTTTAATCTCTAAGTAATCAAATCACCAGAAAGAAAAGCCGGATATCAAACTACTATTTATTCTAGAAGAGTAATGATTTGATTTGATAGCATCAGTTTACTTCATACTTCCTTTGCAAAAATAAAGAGAGGACAGGATGAAAACTTAGCATTATTTACCACGGGTTTCAGATACGACTTTATCATTCACCCTATGGAAAAGGTTCTGAAACCATTTCTGTATTAAATCTTCCCATATGGCAGATTTTGCAGCAAGGTCTCTCATAAAGACCTTTTTTTTTTTTAAGATTTTATTTATTTATTTGACAGAGAGATCACAAGCAGGGAGAGAGGCAGGCAGAGAGAGGGGAAGCAGGCTCCCCGTGGAGCAGAGAGCCCAATGTGGGGCTCAATCCCAGGATCCCAAGATCATGACCTGAGCCGAAGGCAGAGGCTTAACCCACTGAGCCACCCAGGCGCTCCAAGACCTATGTTTAAAAATTACAAATCTTTTGTGAAAGTTTTAGCAGATATGAAAACCACTTATGCCCCACTTCAAACAGTCTTTTATTTGCCTCTTTCTGTAAATGAAGAGTATTTACCTATTCCTGTGTTTTATAATTTTTTCGTAGAGTTTAAAAATAGAAAAGATCCTCCAAGGATATTTCTATATTTGCTTTCACATGAAAGGGAGTCTCTAAGAAAGTAGCTGAATGAGTAAAAGTACTCAATTGTTTAAAAAAAAATACACACAGATGGTAACAATCCATATGCTATATATGGACTTGTTAAATTTTAATGTGCATCGAATCACCTAGGAATCTTGATTCTGATTCAGCAAGTCTGGAATGGAGCCTGAGATTCCGCATTTCTAACAAGCTCCCAGATGTTACCAGGGCTACTGGCCCAATGACCACTCTTTGAGTAGCAAGACAAAAAAAAAAAAAAAAAAAAAACACTATTACTTTTGGAATGTACTCAAAATGCCTAAGAAATAAAGATAGCAAAAAGCTACTTTTAGAAAGTAGAATATGAACAGTGAAAAATACTTGACACAAGAAATGCTCAACAAATGCCCACTGAATTAATGAGTGAAGCAAAGAAGGCAACATGCTGTTAAACACGGAAGCTGAACCACTAACATGTTTCAGAATTCCTTTTGTTGCTTAATCAAAAGGCAATTGAAACTTTTAACTATAGAGCTATGGCAGTTCCAAATTGTCCAAGTAGTCATTACACTCGCCCAGAAGTGTTCTTGGTACCTCCACTGGTATGATCTCTTTGACACATTTAGGAATGAATGATCAAGACATATGAATGGAGTGAGTCAACAAGTTCATACCTTATGCTATGTTCACGAGTGTGGCTGTCGTCTGTCCCAATACACTGCCATTACAATATCATCAACTGAATCCCTTATGCTGTGTCTTTTACTCCCGTGACTTATTTATTCCATAACTGGAAGCCTGTGTCTCCCACTCCCCTCATCCATTTTGCCCAACCCTCTAACCTCCTCCCCTCTGACAACCATTAGTTTGTTCTCTGCAATTATAGGTTTATAGGTCTGATTCTGCTTGTTGTTTGTTTATTCATTCACTGTGGTTTTATTATTGTTTTAGATTCCACTTATGAGTGGAATCATATGGTATTTGTGTTTCCCAGTCTGACTTATTTCACGTCACACAACACTCTCCAAGTCCACCCATGTTGTCATGAATGGCGCAACTCATCCTTTTTATGGCTGTGTAATACTCCATTATATATAGTTACCACATCTTCCTTATCCATTTCTCCACTGATGGACATTTAGGTTGCTTCCATATCTTGATTATTATAAACAACAGTGCAATAAACATAGGAGTGCATGTATCTTTTCAAATTAGTATTTTCCTTTCCCTTGGGTAAACAGTCAATAGTGGAATTGTTATATACCATTGTATGTTAACTATAATCAAATTTTTTAAAATTAGCTACCAAGACACTATCAAATCACCACATTTTAACTCTTTGTATAGCACTTATAGTCTAAAATTACCTTGCTTATTTACTTTTCTTTTTTCCTCTCTTTGAATTGTCTGTCCTCCATAACAGAATGTACAGCACAAGAGAACAGCATCTCTGTCTTATTTAGCAGAAACTCACAAATACGTAGACGTGTCTGATTAAATATTAGTTGCTCAGTAAATATTTTTAAATAAAAAAGACATGATTGAAGAATCAGAGAATAACATCTATCAATGCAGAACTAACACATTCTGCCATGTAACTGGACATGTGTGAAAAACTAAACATAAGTAAAAAATGGATTCAAGCACAACATAAGGAACAGGCATACAAGCAGAATGACAAAAGAATTCTACTGGAAGGAACATACTGAAACCACCTTTGGGTAATATCATATATTCAATACTGGGAAACAATCAGGAAATCAGACAATGTAGTTAGTATTCAGCAATGATGCTATAATTCAGAGTATCCAAGGAAAAATAAAAATAATTTATTAAGGAAAGTTATCATGCATGTTCTTTCCAGCCACATACATATGGGTAGCAACACTATTTAGTAAGCCCCACAAAAGCAAAGGGGAGTGGGGTTAGAGAGAACATTAAATGCAAACAATAAACCCAGGCAACTATCTCCAGTTAGTTCTGAGGCTGATCAGAATTAAGCAAAAACTAAACAGCAGAAAGAAAATATCCTATGGACCATTTACTAAAAGCTCAAATAAACTCACCTTGACAAATCTGTTATACCTGCAGCCAAGTTTTTCCTGTTACAAATGATAAGATGGGTAACCAGAGGAAAAGATATAAAGAAACCAAGCAGCAAAGACAGGATAAATGCTCTACAAACAGGCCCTTCCTGTTTGCAGTAAATGATACCCCTTTCATTCTGGATACAAAATCCAAAAGGAGGTATCTATTTACTAAATGTCAGAAAGAAGTCTTTTGATTAAAAAAAAAATCAGCACTTTAGACAAAGCAATGAGTTCCCATTTGATCTCAATCCTAATCTTTCAAACCCTTGGAATTACACCCCATTTGGTATAAAACAAGATAAACTTGTTTTAACAGTGTGCATCTGTTGACTTCAGGCAAATCAGGTCTTTAAAAATATGATACTGAGCAGATCTGCAAGGGCCAGACAATATCTTTCTTCTTTTTTGTACCTCTCTCTAACATTAGTATAGTCAGTACTCCATTAAGGCTTCTTGGGTGAACAACTTTGAAAAAAAACACTACGGTTTGGCACCACTAAGAAAATTCCTTAGGATCACCATTTATGGATGAAATGTAATGATTTAGGTATTCGTAATACTCTTCAGGTTAGCTCTGTGAACGTCTATCAAGGCTTACTGAGTATTAATCATGTTTAAGGTTTGGGTTTAGCAACTGAAAAGGGACCCAAGAAGAATAATACACAATTCTTAGAAAGACAAGTTTGAGTTATGCCACTTTGCTTATTTAAAAAAGACCTACATGAGTACAGATCTTCCTCCACTTATGAGGCAGTTATGCCCTGATAAGCCCATAATAAACTGAAAATGTTGTAAGTTGAGAGTGCACTTAATACACTTAACCCAGAGAACATCATAGTTTAGCCTACCTTGCATGTGCTCAGAACACTTACATCAGCCTATGGTTAGGCAACATCATCTAACACAAAGCATTATAAAGTGTTGAATATCTTATGTAATTTACTGAATACTGTTCTGAAAGTGAAAAACTGGTTGCAGAATGGTTTTAAGTGCGTTGGTTGTTTACCCTCACGCTTGCATGGCTGACTGTGAACTGTGGCTCACTGCTGCTACTTCTAAAGATCACAAGAGAGTATGGTATTACATACCACCAGCCCAGGAAAATAACAAAATTCAAAATTCAAAGTACAGTTTTTACTGTATGCATAATAGCTTTTGTACTCCTGTAAAGTCAGAAAAATTGTAAATCAAACCATCATAAACTGGGGGCCATCTATGCCTGTTTTCACTAACTGAAAGAAGTCTGAAAAGGATTTGCACTTTTATGAAAGAAGGGGAAAGCGAAAATGGCATTCAGCATTTGTTTGTGGTTTTTTCTTTCTTTTTCTGGAGAAGGGAGGCCATTAATTTATTAATTTCTCTCTCTCTCTCTCTTTTTTTTTTTTTAAAGCAGCTTAGCATGGAGCCCAACAAGGGGCTTCAACTCACAACCCTGAGATCAAGACTGAGCTGAGATCAAGAGTCAGATGCTTAACCAATGGAGCCACCCAGGCGCCCCCCGCATGTGTTTTGCAGGAAGCCAGTACAGAGGCAGCACACGCCCTAAGCTGCGATAGGATGGCACCACCAGCTGCTTCCCAGGAACTACACTCAGCATCTTAGCATCAGGTCACTATTGTTTTGAACTGTATCTATAAGCATCTGTGCTTTGTCTCAACTTACTTTCTGTATCTATTAGCAAGATGTGTCCTAAGATATCAGAAAAGCTTTAAGAGTGGTATTACGCTAAGCAAAATAAGTCAATCAGAGAAGGACGATCATCATATCAGCTCTCTGATATGAGGAATCTGAGAGGCAGAGTAGGGGGCTGTGGGGGAAAGGGAGAGAAAAAATGAAACAGGATGGGACCAGGGAGGGAGAAAAACCATAAGAGACTCTTAATCTCAGGAAACAAACTGAGGATTGCTGGCTGGGGGTGGGAGGGATAGGCTGGCTGGGTGATGGACATTGGGGAGGGTATGTGCTATGGCGAGTGCTGCGAACTGTGTAAGACTGATGATGCACAGACCTGTACCCCTGAAGGAAATAATACATTATATGTTAATAAAAATTAATAAATTTTTAATAAAAATTATTTAATAAAATTAATTAAAAATTAATAAATTAATCATTAATAATATATAATGATATAAATTAATTTAAAAATTAATAATATAGATTAATTTAATAAATTAATTTAATAAATTATTTATTAAGTTTTGAATTTAAATTTATTTTATTTTATTTATTTAAATAATAAAAAATTTAAATTTTTATTTTATTTATTAAATTTTAAAATTTAAAAAATATTAAAATAAAAATAATTTAATAAATTATTTAATTAATTTAATAAATTAATTATTTATAATATAAATAAATTAATAAATTGACTTAATTAAAAATTAATAAATAAAAATTAATAAAATTAATAAAAAATAAAAAATATTTATTTTTGATGAAAAATAAAAAAATTAAAAAATAAAAAATTTTTAAAATACATTTTATTTATTTGAGAGAGAAAGAGCACACATAAGCAGGGGAGAGGGGCAAAGGGAGAGGGTGAAGTAGGCTCCCTGCTCAGTAGGGAGCCCAATGCAGGGCTCTTTCCCAAAAAGGCCCCTGCAAATGTCCCCACATTGGGATTCGCACTCAGTGGGGAGTCTGCTTCTCCCTCTCCCTGCGCCACTCCCCACCACTCATGCTCTTTCTCTCTCTGTCAAATAAAAAAATTAAATCTTTAAAAAAAAATAGTTCAGACTTTATCCTGAAGGCAGTGGAGAACTACTGCAGGTTTTTAAGCAGGGAAGTAGGTAAACAAAGTAGAAGCAGGAGCGGTTAGAGTCAGAGAGAAACTCAAGGCATGATTGGGTAAATTCAGGTTATCAGGGAAATAATTCACAATGGGGATCCCTAGGGAAGCTGAAACTAATACAGGGCAGAGAAACTTGAAAAGCCTTGCAACCAAAGCTTAAGAACTACCGTTCCCCTTAGTTTTTCTAGCTGATTTCATTACCATGCTTCTCATTAACCTAGGCAGTCTCCTGTCTCATTCTGAGGCATTTTTATAACACACCTTCCTTGACCCACTCTGATAAATGGCTTAATGAAAGAGATATAGCAATAGAACCAAAACAGAAGAGAGAAA